>NC_092483.1:327500-965446 GCF_047495875.1 Pithys albifrons albifrons | reverse complement strand
TCCAGATCTGTCTGTGATACTTTCACTTGCGCAGCTCGGTCTGCCTGTTGGTTGTTGAGATGTTCCTCATTGGCCTGATTTTTGGGCACGTGTGCGTCTACGTGGCGGACTCTCACAATCAGCTTCTCTATTCGGGTGGCAATATCTTGCCATATATCGGCAGCCCAGATGGGTTTCCCTCTGTGTTTCCAATTGGTTTTCTTCCATCGGTCTAACCATCCCCAGAGAGCATTGGCCACCATCCATGAGTCGGTGTAGAGGTAAAGCTTTGGCCATTTCTCTCGTTCAGCAATGTCCAGGGCCAACTGCACGGCTTTAAGCTCTGCAAACTGACTCGACCCACCTTCTCCTTCAGTAGCTTCTGCAACTTGTCGTGTGGGACTCCATACAGCTGCTTTCCATTTGCGATTAGTCCCTACAATGCGACAGGAGCCATCGGTGAAGAGGGCGTAGCGTATTTCCTCTTTTGGCAATTGATTGTATGGTGGAGCTTCTTCCGCACGTGTCACCTGCTCTTCCTCTTCATCTGCTAGACCAAAATTTTCACCTTCAGGCCAGTTCGTGATGATTTCCAGGATCCCAGGGCGATTTGATTTTCCTATACGGGCGCGCTGCGTAATCAGGGCAATCCACTTGCTCCAGGTAGCATCAGTGGCGTGATGTGTAGAGGCAGCCTGTCCTGACAACATCCACTTCAGCACTGGTAGTTGAGGTGCCAGAAACAGCTGTGCTTCTGTGCCAATCACCTCTGAGGCAGCTTGAACTCCTTCATAGGCAGCTAGGATCTCTTTCTCTGTGGGGGTATAGTTGGCTTCAGATCCTCTGTAGCCTCGGCTCCAGAATCCAAGTGGTCGGCCTCGAGTCTCACCAGGCACCTTCTGCCAAAGGCTCCAAGACAGGCCATTATTCCCGGCGGCGGAGTAGAGCATGTTCTGTATGTCTGGTCCTGTCCTGACTGGTCCAAGGGCTACAGCCTGAGCAATCTCATGCTTGATCTGGTCAAAGGCTTGTTGCTGCTCAGGGCCCCAGTGGAAATCATTCTTCTTACGGGTTACCAAGTAGAGAGGGCTTACGATCTGACTGTATGCTGGGATATGCATCCTCCAGAACCCTATGGCACCCAGGAAGGCTTGTGTTTCCTTTTTGCTGGTAGGTGGAGACATTGCTGTGATCTTATTGATGACTTCTGTTGGAATCTGACGGCGTCCATCCTGCCACTTCACTCCCAGGAACTGGATCTCTTGGGCTGGTCCCTTAACCTTACTCCGTTTGATGGCAAAGCCAGCTCCCAAAAGGATCTGGATGATTTTCTCTCCTTTCTGAAAAAACCTCTTCTGCTGTGTCCCCCCACACAATGATGTCATCAATGTATTGCAGGTGTTCTGGAGCCTCACCCTTCTCCAGTGCAGTCTGGATCAGTCCATGACAGATGGTGGGACTGTGTTTCCACCCCTGGGGTAGTCGGTTCCAGGTGTACTGCACGCCCCTCCAGGTAAAAGCAAACTGTGGCCTGCACTCTGGTGCCAGAGGAATGGAGAAGAACGCATTAGCAATGTCAATAGTGGCATACCACTTTGCTGCCCTGGACTCCAGTTCATACTGGAGCTCCAGCATGTCCGGCACAGCGGCACTCAGCGGTGGGGTAACTTCATTCAAGCCACGATAGTCCACAGTCAATCTCCATTCTCCATCAGACTTATGCACAGGCCAGATGGGGCTGTTGAAGGGTGAGTGGGTTTTGCTGACCACCCCTTGGCTCTCCAGTTCACGGATCATCTTATGGATGGGGATCACAGCATCACGGTTCGTTCGGTATTGCCGACGGTGCACTGTCGTGGTGGCAATTGGCACTTGCTGTTCCTCAACTTTCAACAGTCCAACAGCAGAAGGACTTTCTGAGAGACCTGGCAATGAGTTCAATTGTTCAATCCCTTCTGTCTGTACAGTGGCTATTCCAAAAGCCCATCTATGCCCCTTTGGGTCCTTAAAATATCCATTCCTGAGGTAGTCAATGCCCAGGATACATGGGGCGGCTGGACCAGTCACAATGGGGTGTTTCTGCCAATCTCTCCCTGTCAAGCTCACTTCAGCTTCTAGCACAGTCAACTCTTGAGATCCCCCTGTCACCCCAGAAATAGAAATAGTTTCTGAGCCCACATGTCCTGATGGCATTAATGTGCATTGAGCGCCAGTATCAACCAAAGCCTTATACTTTTGTGGGTCTGATGTACCAGGCCATCGAATCCACACAGTCCAATAGACACGGTTGTCCCGTGCCTCTACCTGGCTAGAGGCAGGGCCCCTCTAACACTGATCCTGGTCATAGCGGTCAGAACCTTTTCTCGATGAGTACACCTGGGAGGTGCCCTCCTGTGGGTCAGATTCTTGCCCGTGGGAAACTGGGACTGCACTTACTCTCACTGACCTTCTTCCATTCTCCTTCAGTTCTTGTACTCGGGCTGCAAGGGCACGGGTGGGTTTCCCATCCCACCGTCCCATGTCTTCTCCATGTTTGGCCAGGAAGTACCACATCTCAGTTCGTGAGGTCTGTCCACTTCCTCTGGCTGGGGGGCGTCTGGCTCTGACTTCAGAGGTTCTCATTCGCACTGGTGCCACTTGGAGACTTTCCCTAATTTCCTCTCTGATCGCTTTTACCTCTGCAGGCAGCGTCTTGAGACTCTCAACCAATGTCTCTACAGCAGAAATACGGGCCTGCATTGGGCTGTGGGTCATGCTTTCATATATCCGGAGCTTATTTGCTACTGCGCCCACTGTTTCATGGTTCTCTTCCCTATACATGGATGCCAGGAAATCGGTGTATTCAGCTGGCCCCGAGCGTGAAAGGTCCCACCACATATGTGGTGTGCATCTGACCTTGTCAGGGTCATTATTGGCTTGCCCACCTCTTCCAAAAAGCACGTCCATCATTGCCATCTCCCTCAGACGTAAAATTCCTTCTTCCATCGTCTTCCAAGTCTTCCTAATATGATGTTCCTGCAGGATTTCTCTATAAACAAACTTCTCTCTTACACTCGTTAGAAGTCGTGCCCAGAGTGAAAGGGGCTTTGATTCCCTCACGAACACCTGTTCAATAGCCACGTCCTGGGCCAGAGCCCCCAAAAACCTGGCTTCAGCACCATCCAGTTGTAAGGTTTCACCCATAAGGTCCCAAACTCGGATCAACCAAGTCAGGATGGGCTCACCCGGGTGTCGAGCAATGTCTTTCCGCAAACTACGGAGATTATCAAATGACAATGACTCAGTGATGATCTCAGGCTCTGGGTCTGCTTGCTGTGGAGGTGCAGCAGCCCCCTCATCGTCTGCTGGATGGTCTAATTTGGTCTTATATTTCCTTTTCTGAATAGGGGCAACTTCCATAGGCTTGGCCTGTCCTCCTGGTTTAGCCTCATCCTTTTCTCCCTTCACTGTGGCATCAGGGGTTTTATTCTCTCGCTTTTCCCCCTTCACTGGGCTAGGTTTCTGAATGCATTCTGGAAAAACCCTGGCCCTACCTTCAAACATTCTGTAAGCTGCAGGGATACAACCCTGCAGAAAAACCATAAAGAGCAAGATATCTCTGGCATCCAGGGAGAATTTAAACATCTCAAAAGCTGTTGTAGCAGACTTGAATGGGGAATGGACAAAGGGTTGGGAGAAGAGATTCCCTTTTGTTCCTTCCCAAGGGTCCGTACTATTATCACTGAATCCCCAGAGGTAGCAGCTTAGGTTGCGGCAGGAAAACAGCCTGGAGAGCACCACCCACATGACATCCAAAGGCATCGAATTCATGGCACCATAAATCCAGAGTAAGAACTCAATAATAATTGCGGCTATTTGAGTTTTGCTCATTGATTTGTTGATAAGACTTAAACCTGCCGCTCCTTTTGGCATGAATTTGTACCAACAAAAAGCCAATATATTATACAGGATGGTCCTGATGAACCCTAAGCTCAAGACCCACATGGTGCCACAAAATAGCAGTTATCCTTCTTTGTTTACAAGCCCCACACGTTGGGCGCCAAGAAATGTCTCGGTTTGAGGGGAAAAACCAAAATGTTTTACCCACAAGCAGGGGAGGGGCCTCCTCCACAATAATCACACCACTCTTTATCAAATTTAAGAAAAGTAATTTTAATACAAGAAGGATAACTGCTATATATATATATATATATATGTAAACAGACTAGTGCAACCCACTTCCCCAACACCATAAGAGAGAAAAAAAAAACAACAACAAAACCCAGCAGGTTTTCCTCCGGGAGAAAGGGTTATACTTAAGTGTTCTTGTCACAACCCGGCTGGCTGCAGAGTGAGTTTCAGTCCCTCTCCAGCGAGACAGACGAGCAGTGAGCTTTCAGATGGACTCAGTCTCTTCCCCCTGTGTTCCCCGTCCAAGAAACAGAAAGGTACGAGCAACCAGCAGCAAATCCAAGGCAGGCAGCAGCACGGCAGGAAAACAGCCGTCCGAAGTAGGCAGCGGCAAGACAGCCAGGGAAAACCCCAGCAGTAACCAGCAGGGCAGCCTGCCTCCTTGGAGCCCCCACTCCCCCATTCCGCTGAGCCAAGACTGAGAAGAATATCCAAAAAAAAAACCAAAAGAGACAAACCTGCCCCCACCCCAGCGATCACAGTTAACTGCTTCTTTTGTTAACCGCTGGCCTGGGCAGTTAAGTGGCAGGGGAGAGAATTTACATAATAATCCCAAACTACAACATTCTCCCTTCAGTAATTAGCTTAAATCGTTAAGCATTACCAAGTGGCTACAAAATTTACTTAAGCAAAGTATTATGTAAAGTAAGAAATGTCGGTTTTTTGGGCTATCCAGGTTCTGGCGCAAGAATCACAATGTAACCTCCATAGGAGTATGATCAGTGTTCTGATTTATTGTTTACATTACACACACACATATCGCATATTCTCTCAGTCTACGAATAGTACAGGAATATCATTGGTCTATGGCTAGGGCGTGCTACCAGCTGGATTGGTACTTTTCTCAAAATTATGCCCTTCTCTATCAATGTGTTTACCTGCTTCTCCTAGAAGCTGCCGCATTCTTTCTATTATTTACTGCTCTTCTTGAAGCAGGCTCAGGGATAAAGGGGCCCCATTTCCCTCTCCATGGCCTGGACTGTGCACATAGGCTTCCAACAACACACTATGGCCTGTGTTATTGAAATATCCCTCAACAATTATGTGTTTAATTACCGTTTTAATCTGCTTGCTTGTGCTTAGCTATGCTTTAGGTTGTGTAAAACAATTATTGTTAAAAGCGATTAACAAAAGCCTGTGTTGTGCAAAAAAAAAGGGGATTTGTAGGAAGAAATCTGAACAGCACAGGCCATAGCCTGCTGTTAGAGGCTTGCATGCCCAACCCAGTCTATGCAGAAAGTAGCAAGGCCTGTGTCCCTGAAATAGTTTCAAAAGAGAACAGACTTGCAGTAAACAGCAGCAAGCAGAGACCAATCAAATCATGTTGCAAGGCATGGACACTAGCTATTAGCCAATGATGCGCTTGTAATAGTCACGTGCTTTTAAAAGTATGTGATATAAGTAAGTGTGTAATAAACAATAAACTGAGCATTGATCATTACTTCTGTGAAGAGAAATCTTTGACTCCGCGCTGTAACCTTGGTGGCTCCTTACTTTAGAGAGCCTAAACAGCTAAAAGAATTTGAGCTACTAATCTGTGGTAGGGGTTAGGATATATAAACATTGAACTTAGGCTGCCAGAATACTAGCATACTAAAAATTTACTTTGCTGCAGCTACAAGTACTTCTAAAATCTATAAAAATAAAAAATCAAAAACCCCTTCAGCATCAGTAACCAACCACACATATTGCCCACCGTTTGGGGTACATGGTCACTACTTTGGGGAAGAACTGTTAACAAGCAACTGACCAATAATGGAGGACAACCTTGCATTACTTTTCTCCACATGGGCACTGTACAAGGGACATGCTCTGGATTAGTGGTAGCAAGTCCTCTGAGCGGATCACCACAAAGAAGTTCTAACAGTGCCAATTCCCATAGGTATTGGCTGGTTTCTCAGGGAACTCTCTAAAGACTCCCTATATGGGTATGCTCCAGTCACACCTCCAAAAAGTCTTGTCAACAAATTGCAATTGCCCTGTGCCTTTGCAATCTCCTTTTCGATTTTATCATCTCTGGCAATAGTGCCCAGATGTTGTGCTTCTTGACCATTCAACACGTAAGCCTCAGCTCCTCCATCTCGGCATTGGAGCAGCTAGGTAAGAACTCGTTCACCAGGCAGGCAACTGTATTCCTTCCATATGTCCCAAAGTTCTGCTGGGGTCAGTGATCTGGATATTATGGTCTCCTGTCTAATTTCCCCTGGCTCTTCCTCTTTTCCTGGTGATTGTTTGGCCTCCTCTGTTGAAGTTCCTGCACCTGTGTCGTCTGTCGAAAAACTTGTACTTGTCCCCTCACCAGTTCCTACTGTTGCTCCTTCTGACTTCCTTATCCATGACTTCTTTTTCACTACAGAAGCAATAACAGCTTTATGTTGATTGGTCTGGGTACCCATCTTATTTAGAGTGTTTTTAGTGTCCTCCACAATCTGGATCCCTGCGGCCTCCCCTGTAACTTTTTGACAGTGCTCTATTGCAGATTGGTAGGCATAGGCCAAACCCCAATAGAAGGCAAACAGCTGGTGGTTTTGATCAGAATAAGCAAGGCATCCTTCCTTCAAGCAATGTGCCAGCTTGTTAGGGTTGAGCACCTCCTCTGGGGTAAATTGCCAGGTAACAGGAGGTGCCAAACGCCCTATTAACATGCCCAGTTAGTCCATGTTCCCTGCCACCCAGGTAGTGGCTTCTTCAAGGGACTTCCCAATAAGATTGCTTTTAAAACCTGTTTTGAAGCTTGTTTTGTCTTTTGCCAAGACAACCAGCATAATACAACCTTTTTCAAACTTATTAATTTTTCTGTGGTTTTCACTAATCCCACGATCGCCATCGAAAATATCAAATAAGAGCTCCCAAAAAACTGTGTATGCTCCTGCTATACAACCTTCTATGTCGAAATTAGGCAGATATTGGAGAAAAAAAGCAAAGCCAAAGTCAAATGAGGATGAAGTTTCATTAGTCGACCTATTCCCTATTGGATGGCCTGTACCAGGCAGAGCAGCTTTTACCAACTGAAAAAGTATAAGCCCTAACACAGGCACACTGAGAGTTATAACTAAAAAAGGTATTAACAAAAAACCTATTACCATTTTGTTTTGCTTTCAATGTTCAACTTGTTCTTAAAACACGAGATAAACTTGACAATAGTTTACCAAATAATCCCCGGGAACACAGCCAAGCTCCCGGGAAACTTGCCAATGTCCTTGGTCAGATCTGAGTCACGGCACCAAAGTTTATGTTATGGTTTGAGCTGGCAAAATACACACTGCCTAGTACAGAGTCAAAGGGTCCCCTCCCAGGGAAAGGGAGTGAGGGAAAAAAACCTTAGAAATAAAGCTTTGAAATGGTAAGGGGTCTATATTTACACAAAAGAAAGGAAAATTTAAAATGGAATATAACACATGTACATATGAATGTGAAAAGAAAAAACACCTTCACCGAGTTGCCCCAGTTAATAACACAGATTCCAAACCACCCAAACCCCAGAAAACCTCCCAAAAACTCTTCCCAAGAAACCTCCCAGCAAGAGAGAGAGAAATTAACAAGAAAATGTTCACCTCCCTAGATAAACAACAGCGCGGACGGCAGTAGGGCCTAATTTCAGGAGTCAAAGCAGCACGTCTTCCCAGGTCAGGAACAGAGACCAAAAGAGACAGAATCTCCTCCTCCCTCTCTTTTTATACCCCTTGACACTTCTTGATGATGTCAGATGATATGAAATACCTCTTTGGTTGCTTAAGTCAGGTGGTGTTTGTCCCCTCTAATCTATGTCACATCCTTTGAGGCCTGCTAAAACTGAGGCCTAAATAAGGCCTAAACTGAAACTAAAGCCAAAACTACCACAGCCTCCAAAAGGCTGTGTAATGGTTTGACCCATGGCTTCCTCAGCAACCATTGTATCTAAGGAAGTTACAAGTATTCCACACGTGTCTTCCACGTAGCAGGGGAGGAGGGGTTTCTTCCTTTCCTTGGCCGGGGAGCTCGTGGGTGGGGGTTGCAGCCTGATCCCTCCAGTTGTTGTTGGTTCTCCTGTCCTGGGTGAGATTGTTTCATTCTTGTTCCCCTTCCTTGAGGTTTTTAATTATGTCCGTGTGCTTCATTTAGGATTTTCTAGTTTGGGTTTGCTTGCTCCTAATTTTCTGGTTAATCAGTTTCCCCTTTTTCCCCCTTTCCCTTTCCCCCGGGAGTGGGATCCTGTGTACTGTGTATACAGTGTGATTGTGAATGTTAGAAAATATAATCTATTCTTTTTATTCAGTTCAGTTTCTTTAGAGTGCGTTTCTTTTCAGTTTCTTTTTCCTTGCCTTTGCTGGGAAGTTCTGGGAGGGGGAAGGGGGGCCAGTCCAGGGTTGGTAACAGCTAGGCCAAACCTGCGACAGGCTGATTGGTCTTTTGCAGCTATCCATCAGGGTCCACAGGAGCTGTTTATCCAATTTGTCGATCGCCTTCAGCAAGCGATCAAACAACAAGTAGATGTGATGGAAGCTGCCAATGCTTTGCTTAAATAATTAGCTGTGGAGAATGGTAATGCTGATTGTAAACATGTCCTAGAATCAGGATGAAACAGCAGGAAAACATCCACTGTCACTGATTATATTAAAGCTTGTGCTCACATAAGAACTGTGAGTTTCAGAGCAGATATTCTTGCTAATGCACTCTCACAACATTTGGCAGTCAACAAAGCGACTGCTAACTGTTATGGGTGTGGCCACTCTGACCCCATTCTTAAGAACTGCCTGAATACTAACAGCAAGCGATAATTTAAAGGGGCCGGCAAAGCCTCCTTCTAAAGTTTGTCCAAAATGTCTGAAAGGTTTTCATTGGGCAAATCAATGTCACTCAAAATTTGACAAGGCAGGAAACCCCTTGAATCCGGGAAACAGGAAGAGGGGCGCAATGTCCGGTGCCCCCAAAACGAACAGGGCTCAAGCCTTTCCTGTGGTGAGCAAACAGAATGCAGGGGACCCGCTGCCCTTAATCGACTTAGTGGAGTCTTCCACAAGGCTACCATAGGCAGCACTGGCTTGGACATAGTAACTGCAGAACCTGTTACTTTAACCGATCAAGCAGTTACGCTGATTAAATCCTCCTTTAAAGGCCCCCTGCCCTTTAAGACTCATGCATTATTACTTGGACGTTCGTCCACCACAAAACAAGGATTATTTGTGCTACCAGGAGTTATAGACAAAGACTACACTGTGTTTGTTCTTCATCATGGTATGGACACGCACACTGCCCTGTACCATACCTAAAGGTCAAAGGATAGCTCAATTAGTGCCCATCCCTGATTTGCTTACTAATGTTTCTTGTACTGGTTCTCCAGCTGTGAAGAATGATGGAGGGTTTGGAAGCATAGGTGCTCAAATTTATTGGACGCAAACTGTGTCCAAGGATTGTCCCTTACTAACAGTGACAATCAATGACAAGAAATTCCAGGGTTTTGTCCATACTGGCTGCTTTGGGTTGAGCTGGCAAAATGCCAGCTGCCCAATACAAAGTCAGTTTCCCTCCCACTGTGAAAAGGGAGGGAAAAAAAACGTGGAAACTCAAAAGAGGTTTAAACTTAAACTAATTATATATTTTAATACAAAAAAGAGAAAATTAAAAGAAAACTACAATTTAAGACACACACAAGTTAGATATAACAACAATTTTCTACTTCCCACTGAAGACAGATCCCATCACTCTAGATCCATAAAACACCCCAAAAGACACTTAGCAAGGAACAGAAAGAAAGAATAACAATAAAATGTTTACTTCCCCGAATTAAAACAAAATGTGATGTAGCGGTGTCAGCAGCAGGGCCCATCTCAGCAGGACAGCGGCAGCGTGTCCTGTCTCTACTGCAGACATGATGCTAACTGAGAAACTCCTCCTACTCTACTGTATTTATATCTCAGTTTTACAGCATCTGGTATGAAATATTTCTTTGGTTGCTTAAATCAGGTGATGCTTGTCCCCTCTAATCTACATCAGATTATCAGGGCCTACTAAAATTAAGGCCTACATCTAGGCCTAGCTAAAACTACCACACTGGTGCAGATGTTACTATCATAACAGCGAAAGACTGGCCAAATTCATGGCCTACCATGTCCACTACAGCTGTAGTAGAAGGCATTGGGGGCTCAATGCAGTCTCAACAATCATTAACCTTAGAGTTGACGGTCCTGATTGACAGATAGGTTTCATGCATCCATTTATTCTAGCAAGTGTAGGGGTGACAGTGGGTCTATGGATCCTCTGATGTCTGAGGTAATTGATGAAGAAATTGATCTTGAACAGTTCAAAGTATATCCTTGAAAAAAGAGCAGTTTGGAGTGCACCCTTAAGGAGGAGGAAGCCACCTGAAGAATGTAGCAGACCTTGTAGCCAATAAAATGTTTCCATCTATGCTTAACAGAACTGAATAGACAATTATGTGATGACACGCTGTATACAAGAAGTAGATAAAAGTGAAGTTGTAACTAAAACTAAAGTTCTTAGTTCTTTGTTCTGCTGCTGCTTGAACCTGTCTCAACCTCTTCTGTCCACCATAACTCACCTCTACCCCGACAAGCAACCTCATGTACTCTTTGGGGCCGAGACTTATTAAAGCAATGGGGAATAGTGCTCATGACAAATTTATCCTAGTGGCCACTGTGAATCAGCAATCTTGAATAAAACTTACCTGGACCACCAACACACCTGTCTGGGTCCAGCACTGGCCTCTAAAGGGAGAGACGCTGCAGCAAGCTAAGCTTTTGGTGGCTGAGTAGCTGCAAGCAGGACACATTCACCCTTCCACAAGCCCTTGAAACACATCTATATTTGTCATACCTAAAAAATCAGCAAATGGAGATTACTGCAAGATTTATGTGCTGTAAATGCAGTAATGGAAGATATAGATGCATTACAACCTGGAATGCCAAACCCTTCCTTTATTCCTGCAGACTGGAATCTGTATGTTATAGACTTAAAAGATTGCTTTTTGACGATTTTGTTACATCCCGAAGACTGTAAACATTTTGCCTTTTCGGTGCCAACTGTAAATAATGCTGAACCGATGGATTGGTATGAGTGGGTAGTTCTTCCGCAGGCAATGAAAAACTCCCCAACAATTTGTCAGTTTGTTGTTAATTCAGCTTTAAAACCTGTACAGCAAAAATTTCCTGACGCTCTTTTTTTACCACTATATGGATAATATATTAGTTCCTGCTCCTTCAGAAAAGGGAATGCAGTAAGTTTTTACAGTAGTACAAATTCAATTGCAACATTATGGGCTAGAAATAGCACCAGAAAAAAATCAGATGACTACTCCTTGGAAATACTTGGGGTGGCTGCTTTTTGAAAACAAAAGTAAAACCACAAAAAATTGCCTTGCATTCTGACGTGGACTCGTTGAATGACTTTCAGAAATTATAAGGTACTTTCAATTGGGTTTGACCTTCCCTTGGTATTTCCACAGAAGAATTTTCTCTCCTTTCCAGATTTTATGCAGGGATTTAGATCTAAATTCACCATGAGCACTTACCACAGGGGCACATACCTGTCTGCAGCGTGCGGCAGATGCCTTGCAGACCAGGTTTGCAGGACATTATGTACCCCATTTACAATTAAGTTGTTTTTTGGTTAATGCTAACTTTTAGCCATTTGCCTTATTAGGCCAGCTACAAATTGACAACTTAATCACAACTGAATGGATATTTCTCAGCCACGCATCACACAGAACTGTGTGGGGACTGATGCCTAAGGATTTTAGTGTATATTTTGTAGATTTTTAGAATTGTATAGGTTACATAGATTTTCCTGGGTTGGTCACATATTAGGTGGTATTAGAAGTTACTAAAACATTTTGTCATACATTCTCAAGGTCTCTCAAGGACATGCTGTTTTGAAGAAGCTACCTGCAAGATAGCTTGGAGACAAAACATAAAAAGGCGGCCTAGAGGTCCTGAGCTTCTCCAAGGGGCAGATCTGAAGACCTCTATGGGTGGGGCACCAGGGGAAATGAGAATCATGGTTGGTCATAGATATCTTATATGTTAATTGCTGGAGAGGTTATAAAAACTGAAACAGGTCACAGGTATGCATGTGTGGGCCTGTGCATGTGTGTGCACAGACCTCTTGAAAGCTTTCAATAAAGGTATACCATTGATCTTTCTCCATTAATATTGTTTCTGAGTGTATTTTCACAGGAATTTAGGCTTTAGGCAACAGGACGATCAGAAATGTGGGCAGATTTAATCATGAAATCACAAACTCGGTGCACTGAATTATTTTGAAAAGATCCTGAGGTAATTTATGCCACAATTCCTAAACAGCATTTTGAATTTTTGATGTGTACTCATTTGCACATGCAAATAGCTTGTGCTGATTTTATGGGACATGTTACAAGTTCCTTCCCTGGAAACAAAGTTCTACAGTCACTGTCAAACTTGAATGTCAAAGACCTTCCTCTCTGCTCAGCATCTCCTATTGTTAAAGCTTGAACTGTATTTATTGATGGTTCCAGCAAATCGCACAATGCTGTTGTGACATGGAAATCTAGAGATAAAGATTCCTGGCTTTCACATATTGTTGAACAGCCAGGGTCTGCTCAGTTAGTTGAATTACGAGCAGTCTTGGAAACTTTTAAGAAAATTTCCTAACCAGCTACTTAATGTTTTAAGTGACTCTTTTTATGTTTGTGGTATTTTACAGATGTTAGAATTTAGCTTTGCTAAATATGTTTCTGACTCTACTTTGTTTGCCTTGCTATGTGATTTCTATGTATGGCTGTTGTCCAGACAACATTGCTTCTATGTTTTTCATGTTCGGTCACACACTGATCTGCCCAGACCCATAGCAGAAGGCAATGCCAGGGAAGATCGACTTACAGCACTGGTTTGATGAGCATTGACAGGAAGATAAATGACCCACTCTTCACCCAGTGGAACAAAGGCACAAAAGTGAATCTTTACTGAGGAACTACACAAATATCTATAGGGTTCTGAGGGGAAGATTCTGGAACTTGAATGCAATTGAGTGAGAGTAGGAACGGAGTGAATAGCTGGCAACCAGATAGCCAATGGGGAGCAACTCATCAAATGACAGGAGAACTAACCAATAGGAACCCAGGGATTGGGGCAGAAGCAGAAATGGATAGGAGGGGTGGGCGTGGCACTGGCAGCTGCATCGGCAATTTGAGGCAGAGCAATCTCCAGATGGGGCCGCCCCGGCCTGGACCCACCGGGGGATCCCCGGCAGGTCCGGACCCTGCCATGCGGCAGCAGCAGTAGCTGCAGCGGTGGCTGTGTTGGCAGCACAAAACAGGGACGATCCCCCCAGGCAGAGCAGCCCCCACCTAGGACACAGCTCTCGCACCTGAAACAGAACAAGACCCAAAACCTGAAGAGATAGCCCCCACAAAGAAGTATGGCTAGCATAATTAAGTTACCGGAGCATTTAACATTCAAACAGGCTGAAGGCATGAAGAATTGTCCAAGGGGATAGGGAGGCTTACCGAAGAACAAAGTAAAAATGTGCACACCTAGGCAACTTAGACATGTAGCGGAACAAACTGACCTGGAGGGGGGAAGACAAGAAGTTACAGGTGCAACCTTTGGCAGAATCAACCCTAGAAGCCAGCCAAAAACTGCAGGAGTTGAAAAGTTCACTGAGGAAGAGGAGCTGGATACGACCACCACCAGATGAAGTAACAGGATCTCCCACCATAATATTCCTCAAACAGACAACTCCACCCATGACTCTGCCTAGACCCCACCTGCTATGAATATTATAATCAAGTGTTGCAATCATATGAATATTTATGCATGTATGTTGTAATCATTTATCGACAATGTATAAATACTGCAGCTTTACACTGATGATTTTGGAACTCTATTGTCCGACACTAGTCGGGAGTTCCCCAACGTTGCACCAATAAATACCTTAACTGTTTATTGACCAAAATTATGTCTCTAAACAGTTTTATTCTGCCTTTTTGGGCATCACACCTCAGCGGCGCGGTGACTCATCGGGGACAAAGCCACTGGGAGAATAAATGTGAAGGGACAACAACCACACAGGGGGATACAGAAAACTTTGCAAACCAAAAACCTACAGTAAAACATGTAACTTTTAAACTCCAACAACAAAAGACTCTCATATATGTAGCGGGTCAGGTCCGGGCTGCTCCCCAGCACCGTCCTCCTCAGAGGTCCATTTTCACGTTCTCCCACACTGGTGCAAGTACCGGACAGGCTTCAACAAGCTAAACTGTCATATGATTTTTATCATCAAAATGCTCAAGCTCTATGAAAACAATTTGGACTTTCGCTTTCTCAAGTGTGTGAGATAATCCTCATGTGTCCTCACTGTCAAGCAGTCACGATGCTCCCTTGAATGACAGGAGCGAATTCACAGGGACTCACTGTCAATGATATATGGCAAACAGATGTAACACATATTCCTGAGTTTGGATGTTTGAAATATGTACATGTTTCCATTGATACCTTTTCTTCTTTTATTGTAGCCACTGCGCATGCAGGTGAAAAGGTGCATGATGTACGCTCGCATTTGCTACATGCTATAGCAACCTTAGGGCTGCCTCATACTATCAAGACTGATAATGGCCCTGCGTATGTTTCTACAGCTCTACAGCGCTTTTTTCAAAAATGGAGAATTTCTCATGTCACTGGTATTGCCCATTCTCTCACAGGTCAAGCTATTGAAATGATGCCTAAGAATTTAATGTAATTTTAGAAAGTTTTAGAATCATATAGTCTCTGCTGAGTTGCTCTGATTTTAAGTCTGAATATTAAATGCCTTTCTCACGAGTTGGGAGCCACTACCAGGCCTTGTCAAGGCCAAGCTGTTTTTCGGAGCAGACACTTGCAAGATAACAGAAGACAAACAACAGAAGGCCCAACTGCCCTCCATGATGAAGGGGGTAGATTGGCAGAACTTTTAGGTGGGCATTACAGAGAAATGAGAATTCTGACTGGATGTTAGAAGCAGGTATAAAAACCCTGTAACTTCCTGACCTCAGGGTCAAACCCCCCTGGGTTTGATCGAGGAAGCTTCTACATAATAAAACCCTATTATCTTTCTCCATTAACTTGTCTTCAGTGTGGCTCTATTCACAAGGATACGCAAGATAAGGCATCAGTAGAACGTGCACATGGTTCTTTAAAGGCCATGTTTGTCAAACAGAAAGGGGGAGCTCTGACTACCCCACAAAAATGTTTAGTGAAAGCGCAATTTGTACTTAATTTTCTTAATATATCTGCTTTTGATTCTCTTACAGCAAATGAACGTTGTATGCTTCAAGATCAGCAGACATGAGCCAGAAAGTGGATGGCACTATACTGGAGATTGTTACTACTCTTACTATTTTGTATTTGTTTCCTTCCATGGTCCAGGCATATGTTTACTGGGCCCATGTTTTGGATCCCCCTCTTTTCAGGTCTCTCACGTGGTGGGATGCAGAAATGCCTATCACCAATTCAGATACAAGATGGGTGGGGGGATCATGGATCTAACCATCAGACAAGGATTTAGTTGACAACTTAACTTTATCCAATGTTATGTATTATACTGCTATGCCTCCTATATGTATCTCAAAAAACCCCACTGTGTTTCTTTTTCTGCTTTTCCTCATATATTAGCTCATCAAGTTGAACATAATATAACCAACTACACTCAAATCGATTTACCGGGAATGCACGGGTTGTTTGTGAATCTAACGATGTATCCATCCCTTCCAGCGTGTAACCTGAGTAAACATGAATGACTCCAATCATTTCACTGGAAACCTTGGTGAACTTGGGCCTCGTAGTAATAATGTGTCATTTGGTCGGGTGATAGATCGGGGTCCTAATGATACCTTAGTGTCAAATTTTACATGGAAGAATGGTGGCTCATCTGGCCCTGTGCTTCAATTGTTTTTAAACAATTCTTTTAACCAAGCCTCCATAAAAAGAAATCTGTGGAGAATCACATTGCCAATGATAAACTGCAGTAATTATAGACTTACTCGTAATTATGTAAACCTCGTACCTCATGTTATTAACACTCATTTCTCTACAATTTGTACTTCTCATCCTTATGTCTTTGGAATACTGAATGAATTAGAGATGCACCAGAATGGCACTGTGTTTCAACTGCAAAGTTCAGCAATCACTTTTAAAACCTATGTTCAACCACATGATGTACAAAACCCTTCCTCAATTATTTTGTCGTTTAAGAGGCGTGCAGATATATGGTTACCCGTGAACTTGACATGAGAATGGGAAGGAGAAGGAGGGTTAGAACAATTAGTCAGAATATTTCGAGATGAAGTGACATGGACTAGAAAGAAACATTTCTTAGGATGGTTTTTGTTTGCATTAATTTCTGCTATCATCATTCTAACTACTGCTTCAGTGGCTGTGGCATCACTCACTACATCCATTCAGATGGCAAAAACAGTAAGTGTAGCATTGATTAATGTCACAAAGGAATTCAGCACTCAAGAAACCACTGACGAAGAAATAATAAGATTAGAGGCCCTAGAAGCCGCAGTCATTTGGTTAGGAGATAGACAAGATGCCATGCATACACGTTAGTTTACAATGTGATTGGGAATTTTCAAAACAAGACTTGTGTCACTTCTCTTCCCTGGAATGCTACCACACATGAATGGACTGTAGTAAAGCAACACATGTTGGGTGCCTTTGATAAATCTCTCAAAGGACACGTAGAGACTTTAAAATATCAACTCAAAGAACAAATGCAGCAATTGCAAAAATTACAAACACAGACAGTACTAGAAACTCTTAAAAATTATGTTTCCTGGATTAATCAAAAAAAATGGTTTACAGGATTAAACCTGCGAACATTGGTCTTTGCAGGAATAGCCATTCTGATGTTTCTCATTTGTTTTATCATTATACTGATTGTTATTAATGCAATTAAAGGCCTTAAAGCTATTCATAAGCAGATAATCATGATGAGGCTGATCAAAACAGAAGGGGGGAATTGTGGATACCAACAAGTTAAAGGAAGAGCTACAGCAGCAGTTGGAAAATAGTAAGTAAAGGATGGCCATGACATGACCCCTGGAAAGACTTGGATGACTTGTAGAAAAACAAGAATGTTATGGATTATTATAGATAAACAATAGGTTAGGATCAGCAGATGTTATATGAAAAACAAACCCATAAATCTTATAGCTTGCATGATCAAA
This sequence comes from Pithys albifrons albifrons, assembly GCF_047495875.1. Lineage (NCBI taxonomy): Eukaryota > Metazoa > Chordata > Aves > Passeriformes > Thamnophilidae > Pithys > Pithys albifrons. The sequence continues at coordinate 948,114 of NC_092483.1, read as the reverse complement.
GACCTTGCCTCTATCATCAAAGGATGATAAACCCATATAAGCTCAATGGTATAAACAATAAACTGATTCAGCATCCCAAGCTATGTCCATTTCTAAAGTAAACAATTTTTGGTGGAGAGAAAGGACTTCACCAACAAGCTTATGAAGTTTATAGTGAAGACCTTTTATTACACAAAGCACACAGTTTATATAGGGTTAGGACTACAGCTTATTGGCTAAAAGAGTTAACACACCACCACGCCAGATACTTCAATTGGTTAAAGCCTATCTCTCACAAGTCCCATGTTTATATTATTTCATCCTGGCTGTTTTCGTGTCCCTGCAGAGTCCTGTGAATTCCTACTATGTGAATTCTTGGGGAGTAACCTCCTCCCTATCAGCCAGCAGCAGCTGAGCTCCTTGCTGCCTCTGGCTGATAGCTCACTCACAGGGTTTTTCTATAGATCTGAATTGCTCACTTTGGATTTTACTGTAACAACAAATCCCCTTTCTTTATTTTGAGCAATTCAGATTTATACCATTGACTTGTGAAGTATGTCTACAACACACTACAATAGGCAAAGCAATAGAACTAAGACAAGTACAGTGATTAAAACAATTGTTAGGCCTTCTTTCAGAAAATTGAATAACCAACCATTAAATCTTAGCCTTTTCAACCAAATATCAAAAGCAGAGGATGTTACCATTAGCTTTTTCATATAGTCTTTTAGCTATCTTAAATCTGCATGAAAAGACACTGAATGATCTGACAAATTCATGCAGCACATCCATCAAATTCCTCAAAACTAAGGCCTTGAGCTAAAAGCTGTGCTGAAAGCAAAGAAAATTAAAAGCAACTACTTTATTTTGCAATAATGTATGCCTAATGCATATTTAAATCAGTGGTAAGACAAGGCATCTACATTCTACAGGTGTTTTTTTGGTCTTTAAAGATGCATTCATCAGTCATTTCAGACATCAGAGAATAGATACACACACACACATGCTGGCATCTTGACAATTCTTTGTAATTGTGCCACAAAAATAGCAATAGCACTTCAGCATGGGCTTTTAGGAGAAGGCTACTGCATCTGATAACAGCAGCACTTCAGCATGGGCCCTTAGCTGAAAGCTACTGTACCTGATGTTAACTGCAGCACAATTGTCACCATCAAAAAATTCACCAAAAAAATCTATAAGTCATTTTTAGAGCAATTTGTTTAGCTAACTTCATTTATCATTTGTTGATCTTGACTTGGTTTTTACTTGCAGTTCTGTCACTTCTATTACTTTATTCTTTTTCTGATGTTAATGTCACTAGTGTTCTCCCCCGATTTTTTTTTGAGATTCATAAAATTATTTATTTATTATCATCTTTCTTTTTCTCTTTTTGCTTTTTTCATAGTTTTCTCCCCCTTTTTATTTTTAGAATATGTAGTGAAAGTACTAATTGACAATACACTTAAAAGCTATAAATGCAACCTTATTCTAATGACTTAAACCTTAACCAAATTAACATTACTCTGCTAACTCAATTAACACTTTAAATCTTAACTTATTCTGCTTCACATCCTAATTTATTAACAAATTAAAAACACTATTCGATTTTACCTAAAATCCTTATTTTCTTAACAAATTAAATTAATATTCTATTAGCTTAACAACTTAACTATCTTAACAAAAGAAGAAACTTTATCCTATCTGCTTAACATCATTATCTGTAACAAATGAAAAAACATTCCTGCAGGCACTGTCATCGATGCATCAAGAAACTTAAGAAACCTTAATAGAAATATAACAACACTACACAACATTATTTCTATAAACTTGTTATGTTGCATTGTCTTATATTCATAAAAACAGATCTTAACACTTCTAAGTCTTGCAGTTCTAGTGTTACTTGTGGTAAATATGCATTCTTGTATTTAAAAGAACATGTCTTAACTAATTTAATGCTTTATAATTAAAACCATTGTTTGTTTTAATTCACTTTTGCACTTTAAATAGAGCTTGTTTTGAAAATGCCTAATACTAACAAATGGAAACACATCAATCACTATCAGGTGTTATGAATTTTGAATCGAAGGATCAAATTAAAAGCTTTAATCAGTCACTCAGATGTTCACCTAACTGATCTTGATTCAGTAAGAGGAAACTGGCTGTTCTTATCCATCGCTGACTTCAACCTCTGGAGACAAAAATAGAAACTTTTCTCCAAATTATTAAAAGCTTAGAACACGCTATAACCATTTAACAAAAGGCAAAATTAACAGATAAATCAGTTCAAGAGATCTCTCCTAGGCTTCTCTGTTGCCCTCCAAATTGCTGGAGAAAGATGCTGCATTTTGTCTGTGCATGATGTATTGTAAAGCTGTGACACAGGGCATCAGGTGCCTGTGTCCCGTTGTCTCGAAGGCAAGCCGGGCTGATGTTTGTTAAAGCGAGGTCACTCAAGCTGCTTTCTGGTCAAGTGACAGGCATGCAGACTGTCAGGGATATGCTGAAACCACAACAACCAGAGTCCTTTGCGAGACTACATTACCCAGGGGTCTGTGCAAGGAGCTGATGTCGTATGCAAGGCTCCGCCTGTCCACGGTGACGTATCCGAGGGACCCGCCTCCCTCCCCATCGGAGGGCGGGCTGGCCCCTCCCATCTCAGAGTGTCAGCGCCATTTTCAAATTTCGCAGCAAAAATTCTCTCAGTATCGAAAAGCTGGAATAGGGGGCTTTCTGTTTTTGCAAGCACAGTTCTCCTCCCAGTTCCCGTGTCGCGCTCTCTTTCTGTCTTGTGCCGATTCCGGGACTCCTCGCAGGGCGGCGGGGACGGCGGGGACGGCGGGGAGTGGGGGTGGCGAGTGGGAGCGGCGGAAGGTGCAGCGTTCCCCGAACGAGGCGGGAGCCGGACCCGCGCAGCGGCTGCCAGGACTGGGGGGGTGGAGGCGGCGGGAGCAAGAAGAGGCGGCGGGACGCGGGCGGGGGGCAGTGCCCTCGCAGCCAGAGCCACAACGGAATCAGCGAAAGCCGTAATCGTGCTCAAGTAACTTTCAGCTGGGGTGTAAAAACACACATATATCATACCAGTTATTGTTTAGTCTTGAGTGTTTGACAAGTAGAACATCTGTGTATAGATAACACAGGGCTGTAATAGACTTAGTACCACTCGACTGATAGCAAAAAACGCTTCAAAATAAATAACTGCTAAGAAGCTTTTTGTCTTTTTAGCAGCAAAGGTATTTATTGACAACGTTGGAGGCAAGCCAGTTCATACTGGGCAAAAACTATTGGTTGACAACCTTGGGAGGAGAGCCGGGAGTGGGGGGAGCAAGGAGGAAGAGAGACAGAGCAGCAGGGTCTGCGACCTCTTCCTGGTGGGTTGTGGCTTCACCTCCCCAGGCAGACGACTCTAGCAGGCTCAATAAAAGGTGAGAGGGCTCGTGCTCTTGGCGTTGGTGGTTCTTTCCCCAGAAAGACAGGAGGGATGCCTGCTGTCTGCCAATGCTTAGAAGATGTAGCCCCTGCCTTCGGGGGAGTGTTTTGAGTTGGTAAGACAACCTTACGTGAGTAACTCTTTGGTGACTGGGGTGCTTACACGTTTGGGCTCATTGCTTTAGTGTCCCTCCTTCTCTCTCCCTTCTCTTTGGGTTCCTGCTATTTGGTCACTCCTGTTAATAAAGATACTGTTTTCTGAACTCTCTACGGTGCTCAGCCTCACTTTTCCAGCAACTGTAGAACCCATCCTATTACACTCCCCCTGCCAGGGAGAATCAGAAAAAACGTAAAAACTCATGGGATTGAGATAACAGTTTAATAATTGAAACAAAGTAAAATATAATAATAATGCGAGCAGTGCTAATTATAATAATAATTGTAATGTAAATGAGAAAGAAAGAGGAATAATCATAGAATCACAGAATGGTTTGGGTTGGAAGGGACTGTATAGATCATCTAGTTCCAATCCCTCTGCCATAGGCAGAGATGCCACCCACTAGATCAGGTGGCTCAGAGCCCCACCCAACCTGGCCTTGAACACTTCCAGGGATGAGGCATCCAAAGCTTATCAGGGCAACCTGTGCCAGTGCCTCGCTACCCTCTGAGTGAAGAACTTCTTCCTAACATGTAATCTAAATCTCTCCTCTTTTAGCTGAAAACCATTCCCACTTTCTGCCCATGTAAAAATTCACCCTCTGTTCGTTTTCGAACTTGATCATTGCTGCCCCCTTTGGCCCTCCTCGCCAGCTGCGGAGGACTGTAACATGTCTGTGAGCATTATCTCTCTCTTCACATACCAGAGAGAGAGCCTGAGAGCCTCTCTGGAATGCAGGGGGAGAAAACATCAAAACTGCCTTTGAGAAAGATGTTTCTTTTAGGCAGGAAAGCTTTCTTAAGCAAATAACTGTCTCCTTGTAGTGAAATCTTCCAGAAGACTATTCTATCCTCGCATTCCACCCCCTTGCTTAAGGAAGGCTTTCCCACCAGGACCAGAAATATAGAACGTAACAGCGTGCAAAGGCACATGGCAAAGCACATAGGAAAGGGATAAACATGTGACTCTATGAGGTAAATGTCCAAGTCCTTCTGTTGCGATATTAAACCATTCTGCCAGCAGGGCATCACCAACAAGGTGCCTTAGTCGTGACATGGAGTCCTGCTGATTTCAAAGTCTCTCTCAATGCAGCTGGACTGGCACACTCAATCAAGGCATTCTTGCAAGCATTCAAAGCTTTTTCTTGTTGTTTGGCCCACTGCCAAACAGCTCTCATCATGGTCAATTCTTGTAGGGAACTCAGTAATGCTGCCAGTAGAATGAAGGTTCCCCAGCAACCCAGGAAGATGTATAATTCATTAGGGCCCTGCATCCTCTCTGGATTAAATACTCAATTCCTGTCTCGCAGTGGGGTAAACATATCTGATATCGTAGCTGTGAGTAAATGGTGGACTGTGTCCAAATGGTCATGATTAACAGCTGTTCCCCAAATACTATATAAGTTTTGAGCAGACTCAACAGCCAGTAGAAACGGTTGAGGTATTTTTATCTCCCTGCCTTAGCAGCTGTGCTGTCTGCCCCGCACCAACCCCCCACCCCCCCTCCAATGCGGGACATGCAGATAACTATCTACATCACATTACCATTTCAAAAGAATCTTTAAGGAGGGTAATAAACACCATGAACACAAAGTTACCTATTAATGCCAGAATAACCTGAGCCTGGAGAGTGGGTGTGGGACTGACCCTCCCATCACAGAGCTGCAGCCACAGCTGGAGAAGGGGGATGGGGGTGATGCCTAAAATTCCTGCAAAATAGGCACTTGAAACAACATTAGTGGAGAAGATAGACAGGTACCATTTATTAGAAGCTTCTAACGTGCACACCACAGAACATGCACACCCATGACGTTACAGTTTTTATCATCTCCCAGCTATTAGCATATATGATATCTATAGCCAACCCGGGTGTTGTAGTTTGGGATTATTATGTAAATTCTCTCCCCTGCCACTAACTGCCCATGCCAGCAGTTAACAAAAAGAAGTAGTTAACTGATGATCACTTGGGTCGGGGCAGGTTTGTCTCTTTTGTTTTTGGGGACGTTATTCCATTATTAGCTCAGCGGAATGGGGGAGCGGTAGCTGCCAAGGAGGGAAGCTGCTGCTGCCTGGCCCGGACTGTTTGTTTTGGGCGCTCGCTGGCACTGCCTGCCTCGGGACTGCTTTTTGGTTGCTTTCTGCCGCTGCCTGCCCCATGACTGCTTTTGGGTGCTCGCTGCCACTGCCTGCCCCGGGACTGCTTTTGGCTGCTCGCTGCCACTGCCTGCCCCAGGACTGCTTTTTGGCTGCTCGCTGCTGCTGCTGCCTGCCCCGGGACTGCTTCTGGCTGCTCGTGTTTTTCTGCTTCTTGGACACGGAACACAGGGGGAAAAGACAGAGTCCATCTGAAAGCTCACCATTTGTCTGTCTCGCTGGAGAGGGACTGGTAACTCACTCTGCGGCCAGCCGGACTGTGACATTGACACTAAGTATAACTTTCCTCCCGGAGGAAAACCTGCTGGGTTTTTTTGTTTTTTTTTTTTCTTTCTCTTGTGGTCTTGGGGAAGCGGTTTGCACTAGCCTGTTTACATATACATATATATAGCAGTTAGGAACAGTTATCCTTCTTGTATTAAAATTCCTTTTCTTAAATTTGATAGAGTGGCGTGATTATTGTGGAGAAGGCCCCCCTCCCCCGCTTGTGGGTAAACATTTTGGTTTTTCCCCTCAAACCAAGACATATTTTTGGCGCCCAACTTGGAGCGGCTTGTAAACAAAGAAGGATAACTGTTTTTGTGGCATCATGTGTGTATTGAGTTTAGGGTTCATCAGGACCATCCTGTATAATATATTACCTTTTTGTTGGTACAAATTCATGCCAAAAGGAGCGGCAGGTTTAAGTCTTATCAACAAATCAATGAGTAGAACTCAAATAGCCACAATTATTATTGAGTTCTTACTCTGGATTTATGGTGCTATGAATTCAATGCCTGTGGGTGTCATTTGGATGGTGTTGTCAAGGCTGTTTTCCTGCTGTAACCTAAGCTGCTACCACTGGAGGTTTAGTGATAATAGTACTGACCCTTGGGAAGGAACAAAGGGGAGTGTTTTCTCCCAACCCTTCGTTTATTCTTCCTTCAAGTCTGCTACAACGGCTTTTGAGATGTTTAAATTCTCCCTGGATGCCAGAGATATCTTGCTCTTTATGGTTTTTCTGCAAGGTTGTATCCCTGTGGCCTACAGTATGTTTGAAGGCAGGGCCAGGGTTTTTCGAGAACACATTCAGAAGCCTAGCCCAGTGAAGGGGGAAAAGGAAGAAAATAAACCCCCCGATGTCTCAGTGAAGGGGGAAAAGCAAGAGAGTAAAACCCCTGATGTCACAGTGAAGGGGAAAAAGGAGAGAATAAAACCCCTGACGTTACAGTGAAGAGGGAGAAGGAAGAGGGTAAAACCCCTGACGTTACAGTGATGCAGGATGGGGCTAAAAAAGGGGAAGAGGGTAAAACCCCTGACGTCACAGCGACGGAGGACAAGGCTAAACCAGGAGGACAGTCCAAGCCTATGGAAGTTGCCCCTATCCAGAAAAGGAAATATAAGACCAAACCAGACCGTCCAGCGGATGATGAGGGGGCTGCTGCACCTTCACAGCAAGCAGATCCAGAGCCTGAGATCATCACTGAGTCATTATCGTTTGATAACCTCCGTGGTTTGCGGAAAGACATTGCTCGACACCCAGGCGAGCCCATCATGACTTGGTTGATCCGAGTTTGGGACCTTATGGGTGAAACCTTACAACTGGATGGTGCTGAAGCCAGGTTTTTGGGGGCTCTGGCCCAGGATGTGGCTATTGAACAGGTGTTTGTGAGGGAATCAAAGCCCCTTTCACTCTGGGCACGACTTCTAATGAGTGTAAGAGAGAAGTTTGTTTATAGAGAAATCCTGCAGGAACATCACATTAAGAAGACTTGGAAGACCACGGAAGAAGGAATTTTACATCTGAGGGAGATGGCAGTGATGGAAGTGCTTTTTGGAAGGGGTGGGCAAACCAATAATGACCCTGACAAGGTCAGATGCACACCACATATGTGGTGGAACCTCTCACACTCGGTGCCAGCTGAATACACCGATTTCCTGGCATCCATGTATAGGAAAGAGAACCAAGAAACAGAGGGCGCTGTAGGAAATAAGCTGCGGATATATGAAGTCATGACCCACAGCCCAATGCAGGCCCATATTTCTGCTGTAAAGACATTGGTTGCAGAGGTAAAGAATGAACAGAGGAAACTTAGAGAGGAGATTAGATCGGAGATTGGGGACAGTCTCCAAGTGGCACCAGTGCGAACGAGAACCTCTGAAATCAGAGCCAGACGCCCCCCAACCAGAGGAAGTGGACAGACCTCACGAACTGAGATGTGGTACTTCCTGGCCAAACATGGAGAAGACATGGGACGGTGGGATGGGAAACCCACCCGTGCCCTTGCAGCCCGAGTACAAGGACTGAAGGAGAATGGAAGAAGGTCAGTGAGAGTAAGTGCAGTCCCAGTTTCCCATGGGCAAGAATCTGACCCACAGGAGGGCACCTCCCAGGTGTACTCATCAAGAAAAGGTTCCGACTGCTACGACCAGAATAAGTGTTAGGGGGGCCCTGCCTCTAGCCAGGTAGAGGCATGGGACAACTGTGTCTATTGGACTGTGTGGATTCGATGGCCTGGCACATCAGACCCACCAAAGGTATAAGGCTTTGGTTGATACCAGCGCTCAATGCACATTAATGCCATCAGGACACGTGGGCTCAGAAACCATTTCTATTTCTGGGGTGACAGGGGGATCTCAAGAGTTGACTGTGCTAGAAGCTGAAGTGAGCTTGATAGGGAGAGATTGGCAGAAACACCCCATTGTGACTGGTCCAGCCGCCCCATGTATCCTGGGCATTGACTATCTCAGGAATGGATATTTTAAGGACCCAAAGGGGCATAGATGGGCTTTTGGAATAGCCACTGTAGAGACAGAAGGGATTGAATAATTGAACTCATTGCCAGGTCTCTCAGAAAGTCCTTCTGGTATTGGACTGTTGAAAGTTGAGGAACAGCAGGTGCCAATTGCCACCACGACAGTGCACCGTCGGCAATACCGAACGAACCGCGATGCTGTGATTCCCATCCATAAGATGATCCGTGAACTGGAGAGCCAAGGGGTGGTCAGCAAAACCCACTCACCCTTCAACAGCCCCATCTGGCCTGTGCGTAAGTCTGATGGAGAATGGAGATTGACTGTGGACTATCGTGGCTTGAATGAAGTTACCCCACCGCTGAGTGCCGCTGTGCCGGACATGCTGGAGCTCCAGTATGAACTGGAGTCCAAGGCAGCAAAGTGGTATGCCACTATTGACATTGCTAATGCGTTCTTCTCCATTCCTCTGGCACCAGAGTGCAGGCCACAGTTTGCTTTTACGTGGAGGGGCGTGCAGTACACCTGGAACCGACTACCCCAGGGATGGAAACACAGTCCCACCATCTGTCATGGACTGATCCAGACTGCACTGGAGAAGGGTGAGGCTCCAGAACACCTGCAATACATTGATGACATCATTGTGTGAGGGGACACAGCAGAAGAGGTTTTTCAGAAAGGAGAGAAAATCATCCAGATCCTTTTGGGAGCTGGCTTTGCCATGAAGCGGAGTAAGGTTAAGGGACCAGCCCAAGAGATCCAGTTCCTGGGAGTGAAGTGGCAGGATGGACGCCGTCAGATTCCAACAGAAGTCATCAATAAGATCACAGCAATGTCCCCACCTACCAGCAAAAAGGAAACACAAGCCTTCCTGGGTGCCATAGGGTTCTGGAGGATGCATATCCCAGCATACAGTCAGATCGTAAGCCCTCTCTACTTGGTAAACCATAAGAAGAATGATTTCCACTGGGGCCCTGAGCAGCAACAAGCCTTGGACCAGATTAAGCATGAGATTGCTCAGGCTGTAGCCCTTGGACCAGTCAGGACAGGACCAGACATACAGAACATGCTCTACTCCGCTGCTGGAAATAATGGCCTGTCTTGGAGCCTTTTGCAGAAGGTGCCTGGTGAGACTCGAGGCCGACCACTTGGATTCTGGAGCCGAGGCTACAGAGGATCTGAAGCCAACTACACCCCAACAGAGGAAGAGATCCTAGCTGCCTATGAAGGAGTTCAAGCCGCCTCAGAGGTGATTGGCACGGAAGCACAGCTCTTTCTGGCACCTCGACTACCAGTGCTGAAGTGGATGTTGTCAGGACAGGCTGCCTCTGCACATCACGCCACTGATGCTACCTGGAGCAAGTGGATTACTCTGATTACGCAGCGCGCCTGTATGGGAAAATCAAATCGCCCTGGGATCCTGGAAATCATCACGAACTGGCCTGAAGGTGAGAATTTTGGTCTAGCAGATGAAGAGGAAGAGCAGGTGACACGTGCAGAAGAAGCTCCACCATACAATCAATTGCCAGAAGAAGAAATATGCTACGCCCTCTTCACTGATGGCTCCTGTCACATTGTAGGGACTAATCGCAAATGGAAAGCAGCTGTATGGAGTCCCACCCGACAAGTTGCAGAAGCTACTGAAGGAGAAGGTGGGTCAAGTCAGTTTGCAGAGCTTAAAGCCGTGCAGTTGGCCCTGGACATGGCTGAACGAGAGAAATGGCCAAAGCTTTACCTCTACACTGACTCATGGATGGTGGCCAATGCTCTCTGGGGATGGTTAGACCGATGGAAGAAAGCCAATTGGAAACGCAGAGGGAAACCCATCTGGGCTGCCGATATATGGCAAGACATCGCCACCTGAGTAGAGAAGCTGATTGTGAGAGTCCACCACGTAGACGCACACGTGCCCAAAAATCAAGCCAACGAGGAACATCTCAACAACCAACAGGCAGACCGAGCTGCACAAGTGAAAGTATCACAGACAGATCTGGACTGGCAGCACAAGGGAGAGCTGTTCCTGGCTCGATGGGCCCATGATGCCTTGGGCCATCAGGGCAGAGATGCCACTTTTAAATGGGCACGAGACCAAGGGGTGGATTTAACCATGGACATTATCTCTCAGGTTATCCATGACTGTGAGACATGTGCTGCCATTAAGCAGGCTAAGAGAGTGAAGCCCCTGTGGTATGGTGGACGCTGGGATAAGTATAAGTACGGGGAGGCCTGGCAGGTTGACTACATCACACTGCCACAGACCCGCCAAGGCAAGCGCTATGTGCTCACCATGGTGGAAGCAACCACAGGGTGGCTGGAGACACACCCAGTGCCTCACGCCACTGCCCGGAACACCATCCTAGGCCTGGAAAAACAAGTGCTGTGGCGACATGGCACCCCAGAGCGAATTGAGTCAGATAATGGAACTCATTTCAAGAACAGCTTAGTTGCTACCTGGGCGAGAGAGCACGGCATTGACTGGGTGTATTATATCCCCTACCATGCACCAGCTGCCGGGAAAGTTGAACGATGTAATGGACTGTTGAAAACTACTTTGAAGGCGTTGGGTGGAGGGACTTTCAAACACTGGGATCAACACTTAGCAAAGGCTACATGGCTAGTCAACACTAGAGGCTCTGTCAATCGAGCCGGTCCTGCCCAATCAGAACCCCTTCACACTGTAGATGGAGATAAAGTCCCCGTAATACACCTGAGAGGTATGCTAGGGAAAACAGTCTGGATCAACCCTGCCTCAGGCAAAGGCAAACCCATTCGTGGGGTTGTCTTTGCTCAAGGATCTGGTTCCACCTGGTGGGTGATGCAGGAAGATGGAGAGACACGATGTATACCTCAAGGGGGAATTATCTCTGGGTGAACGACTCATACTACTGTATTTGTAAACATTTAAATATTTGAAAGAAAATTTAAGTTTAATGTAGAGTATTGGCATGGAAGAGAATTTAGGGGTGGATAATGTTGTAGTTTGGGATTATTATGTAAATTCTCTCCCCTGCCACTAACTGCCCATGCCAGCAGTTAACAAAAAGAAGTAGTTAACTGATGATCACTTGGGTGGGGGCAGGTTTTTCCCTTTTGTTTTTGGGGACATTATTCCATTTTTAGCTCAGCGGAACGGGGGAGCATTGGCTGCCGAGGAGGGAAGCTGCTGCTGCCTGGCCCGGACTGTTTGTTTTGGGCGCTCGCTGGCACTGCCTGCCCCGGGACTGGGTATTATTCTAAAAGTTCTAAATGTACAAAATATACACTAAAATCCTTAGGCATCAGGGGAAGCAGAGGGTGGCTACACTTCCTTACAGTCTGTGGCCTCTGCCTGTGGTGAAACTTTTCAAATGCAGCAGCCCCACCCTCTGCTTGATGAAGCCATGCCATAACGCATTCCCCAGGCTCCTGCTGGTCTGAGAACTGTTTAAATTCCCTTGGAATACTCATCCCTGAACTCTGCACTGTCCCGCTTAGCTAAATTTGCCGCATCAGTGGTCGGGCCTGCACTAGCCCAGCATCTGCTGGGTCAGGCTCAAATTCAATTTCATAGTCCAAAGATTAAATCAAAATACTTCCATCTCACCTCCCTGGACCTCCAGAGGGATCTGTGATAAGGGCAAGAACCCGGGAAGGGGAGACTGCACCTGCACCCTGTTTCATTGGCTGTGTACCAGTGATGCAGGACACCAAGCGTTCTAGAACTCAACTCGTTGCAACTCCTGGCTGTGCTGTTTGTGAGCAGCCAACACAGCCAAGCTCCATGCATGTTTCAGGTCACTAATCTGCTCTTCCAGGGCTGTCACTTGGTCCCACAAAGCCACAATCTCCTGGTCAAGGGCCTTAAGTCCAGTGAGCAGAAACCAGCCCACTCCTCCTGCTAGCATGTGAGCAGACTTTCATGTTGAGTCCCATGGCAGCTTACGCAGAGCTGCTTTCATTGTTTGCAGGCCAGCCTCTGTCACAGACCGTATTTCGAGCCAGATTTCCAGAGGGGTCATTGTCACTAAGAAGGCGACTGCAGAGTCCCAGCAATTGTCATTGCGCCATCTGATGACACAGGGAATCACCGGCATGGCTTCCCCTGTCCCTGACCTTCTCCACAATCATTGCATGGTTATTCAGGGGGGAGTTGCCAAACTATACCAATTGTGAAGTAAGGTAACACGCAGGTACCCCCAAAATGCCAGGCAGTGGAAGGATTGTGGAAAATTTATTTCCAAAGTAGAGAACACTAGACTGACAAGCAAAGTCCTAATGGCACTTGAAACACACCAGGCCTGAGAAAGACATGCCCCCTGTTCTTATTCAGGCTTTATCATCCCTGGCCCTTCCAGTCATGGAGGCCGGTAATGTGTCCGTGGGCCTGTGAGCATTATCTCTCTCCTCACATACCAGAGAGAGAGCCTGAGAGCCTCTCTGGAATGCAGGGGGAGAAAACATCAAAACTGCCTTTGAGAAAGATGTTTCTTTTAGGCAGGAATGCTTTCTTAAGCAAATAGCTCTCCCTCCTCATAGTGAAATCTTCTAGAAGAGTATTCTATCCTTACGCCTACTTTTGATGTAGCCCAGGATGTGGTTGTCCTTCTAGGCTGCAAATGCACATCACCAGCTCACGTCCAGCTTTTCATCCACCAGAACCCTCAGGTTCTTCTCAGGGGTGTCCCAAATGAAGCTCCTTACCCTGTGTGCAGGACCAATTCACACACCGAGATGAGCTATGCCTGTATTTTATTCCAGTTTGCACAAAGTAGGGAGCTGAGTGGTAACTCACAAAAGGCTCATCAAAACTTTACACGATTTATACATTTTAACAGACAAAGGCATTAGCATTCATTGCTTAAAAATTACATAAATTTTTATTAATTAGTTCTCAACCCTCTATTTGCTCTCTTCTCATGCTGACTAGTCCACAGGCACAGTTCTTCCCTCCATTTGAGTTGGGGGTCCATTCTGAGTAGGTGATCAGTGAGTAGGTGGTCAGTGAGTTGGTGGTCGTGATTGTCCCTGCTCGAATTACCTTTCCCCCAGTTACTTCTCAGTCTTGCTGACTTCACTCCTGGTGACTCTTGTCCAGACAACCCATTCATCTTGGGATTGTCTTCCCTTAACACAAAAGATTAGCCAAGCCTACAAAGTTCACAATGCAACTGCTTAATCATAACTGTCCAGCTACTGCTACAGATTAACAAGTAAGAAAAATTGTCAAGCTTGATTCAAATCTTGAGGGGCTCGATGTTATCGGCAGGGCTGCTCTCAATGAGTTCCAGTCTGTACTCACGTCTGGGATTTCCCCAACCCAGACTCAGCACCTTGCACTTGGACTTGCTGAACTTCATGAAGTTCTCATGGGTCCCCTTTTCAAGTTTCTCCAGGTCCGCCTGTGTGGCATCCCATCCTTCAGGTGTGTTAACTGCACCACTCACCCATGTGTTAATAAAACACAGCACTGTATTGATGCTGAAAATGGAAGAAAACAACTTTCAAGACAATATTAGTATAGATAAAATAGAGAGCAGGTCTTTAATTAAAGTGCTTTAAGGTACACTAAATACATAAGTGCATGATACAGTATAAGGCTCCTACAAATTTATAACACTAATTAATTATCATATCTAATGGATACATCCAACCTGAGAATCGTCCACCCCCAGAACCTCCCTCAGGTCTGCCCCTTGGCACGCCTCCCCAGAATTGAGTCGAAAGTCTCAAGACTCCCCTACTTCCTCACCATCATCACCTTCACATCACATGCCTTCTTTGGAGCTTCTCCAAGGTTTCTGGGCCTTCTGCTTTGTCTACAGTGATATCTTATTATGTCCTTCTAAGATGTGTCCCAAACAAGATGTCCTTGCTAAAATAATTTTCTTTGAAAAAAACATTAAACAAAATTTCAAGAATTTTGAGAATTTGATACAAAGTGTGAGAAAGGGGGTTTAGTAACTGTTAACTGCTATTTTAAAGTGTTAAAAACTATACAGCCATATTATTAAAAATCTACATGCTACAAATCTTAAGAATTCTAAGAAGGCATCAGTATCAGCTACTGAGAAGAAAATGAACTCTATCCTAGCTGCAACCAGGACACTGAATCCCTGATATACAGGTGAAAACAGCAGGTTTGGTGATCCTCTAGCATGGACTGAACTCAGAAGTGGTTGCATCTCTGCTTGTGTGCTTCTGTCCGGGTGCTGCTTTGGGAATCTCCCAGTTGGCGAGTTAGCAAAAAAAAATGTACTCTTTGCCTTTCATCTGTGGTTTTATGGTTGTTCCTGTGTCCTGCTTGTGCCAGCTCAGACACTGATCCAATCTACACTGTCTGCCTCCAAAATCTCTTGTGGAGGCAAGATTGGGAAGTTACTTGCTGCATAAAGTACATTACTACTTTTATCTGCCTGAAATCAATCTGCCTTAAGAGACTGCTCCCAGTTTTAGTGTTGCAGGATTTGGTGAATAACAGTTCCCAGTAATTTCATCCTTTATGGTTGCAAAGCTCAACCAAATCCACTCACAAACTTTTCCTCAGAAGTGAGTAATCTCACCTGCCTTAATATGCATTTGCTTCATTCTCTTTCTCTTCTTCAATGTGCTTCCCTTCACCCCCTCTAATTTTACTACATCATTTTCTTCTAGTGAAGACTACTACACACAGTACTTGAGATGTCAGGGCACCAAAGTTTTATTTACAGTTTAAAAATTACACTTGCTTTAATTCTCTAGGTCCCTGTAGATGGACAGTGTTTCACTGGCTCTTTTTTTTGTTGCAGCTGCATATTGAGTTGGTGATTTTGGAGAAACATAAGTGTTAACTTAAGGATCTGTTATGTGAGTTGTTGAATTGCGTTTACATGGCAAGGTTTTGGTAGCACAGGGGGCTACACGGGGTTTACTGGTTTAAAGTAAACCGGCAGGAGAAATGAACCCAACTCAAGAGAGATTACAAGTCAGAGTTACAATTTACTAAAAAGATTACAATAAATATAATGATACAGAGAAAAATTGGGTTTAACCCACAGAAGAATAGATGTAACTATGTGAGTCATGGGATATTTCTGGAATCCTTGATGGCCTATTAGCAGACATAACCACTGAGGCTGGGTTTGAAGGTGCTGATGACTCCCTGGAGGAGAGTTATCACAGCTGAGTCATTGGTGTGAAGACAGAAACCCTCCTGTGCCTTGCAGGGTTCTCTAACACCCAGCTTGTAGCCAAATGTGTCAGGTGTGCCCTGAGCAGCTGCTGCAAATGATCCATTATTAACAGTTCATGATAAATGATATAGAGGATGTAGAATACACAGCTTTGGTTACACCCACACAGGGATAAGCTGGTCCCAGCCACTGTAACTAGGACATTATTCACCCCTTATTCTATACCGTCTATGTCATGCCCAAATTAATACCCTTTTTAACTACACACACACATATATATATACACAATGAAACATTACAAACAGTTCTCACTCAAAATTAGGTCTCCTTGTGGTACACAACGTGTTTCCCCATCTTTTTGCATTACCCACCAATGCAACCAGGTCCTTGAGCAAAAACAATCCCTCGGATGGGTTTGCCTTTGCTTGAGGTGGGACTAATCCAAACAGTCTTTCCTAACATACCTCTTATAGGCACCATGAGGACTTTATCTCCATCTACAGTATGCAAGGGTCCTGATTGGGCAGGGCCAGCTCGATTGATGGAGCCTTGGGTGTTGACCAACCAGGTGACTTTTGGTAAATGCAGCTCCCAATGTTTTAAATTCCCCCCGCCCAGTTCCTTCAAGGTGGTTTTCAGCAGTCCATTGCACTGGTCAGCTTTCCCAGCAGCAGATGCATGGTAGGGGATATGATACACCCAATCAATGCCATGCTCTCTGGCCCAGGTGTCTATGAGGCCATTCTTGAAATGGATGCCATTGTCAGACTCAATTTTCTCCGGGGTGCCATGTCTCCACAGGACTTGCTTTTCAAGGCCCAGGATGGTACTCTGGGCCATTGACGTGAGGCACAGGGTATGTCTCCAGCCATCCTGTGGTTGCTTCTACCATGGCCAGCACATTGGAGGCTTTGGGTAAGTGTGATGTAGTCCATACCTGTATTTTGACCACCGTCCACCATACCATAGAGGCTTCACCCGCTTGGCTTGCTTGATGGCAGCACATGTGTCACAGTAATGGAGAACCTGTGAGACACTCTCCATGGTTAGGTCCACTCCTCAGTCACGAGCCCATCTGTATGTTGCATCTCTCCCATGATGCCCGGAAGCATCATGGGTCCATCAAGCTAGAAATAATTCTCCCTTGTGCTGCCAAACCAGATCTACCTGAGAGACTTTAATCCTGGCAGCTCGATCCACCTGCTTGTTGTTACAATGTTCTTCACTAGCCCGACTCTTAACTACATAAGCATCTACGTAATGCACCTTCACACTCAGCTTCTCTACCTGGGCAGCGTTGTCTTGCCACATCTCAGTCACTCAGATGGGTTTCCCTTTGCGCTGCCAGCCGGCCTTTCTCCATTGCTCCAGCCATCCCCATAGAGTATTGGCCACCATCGACGAGTCAGTGTAGAGGTAGAGTCTTGGCCACTTCTCTTATTCAGCGATATCCAAAGCCAGCTGAACGGCTTTCAGCTCTGCAACCTGACTTGATCCATCTGGTCCCTCACTCACTTCTGCAACTTGCCGTGTAGGACTCCATATGGTTGCTTTCCATTTCCAGTTTGTCCCTACAATGTGACGGGAACCATCCGTGAAGAGAGCATATTGCTTTTCCTCTTCTGGTAGCTGGTTACATGGTGGAGGCTCCTCAGCTCGTGGCACCTGCTCCTTTTCCTCTTCAGAGGACAATCCGAAACTCTCACCTTCCGGCCAGTTGGTGATGATTTCCAAAATCCCAGGGTGATTAGGATTCCCTATCCAGGTTAGCTGTGTGATCAGAGAGATCCACTTACTCCAAGTGGCATCAGTGGCGTGATGGGTAGAAGGAGCTTTTCCTTTGAACATCCAGGCAAGCACTGGTAGTCAGGGTGCCAGGAGGAGCTGTGCCTCAGTGCCAATCACTTCTGAGGCAGCTCAAACTCCCTCATAAGCTGCCAGGATATCTTTCTCAGTTGGGGTATAGCTGGCTTCAGATCCTTTGAATCCTCGACTCCAGAATCCCAGTGGTCGTACTTGGGTCTCCCCAGGTAATTTCTGCCAGAGGCTCCAGGAAGGGCCATTCTCCCCGGCTGCAGTGCTGAACACGTTCTTCATCTCCTTTCCTGACTGGCGCGAGGTCTACTGCATGGGCAATCTCCTATTGAATCTGCTCAAAGGCTTGTTGTTGTTCAGGACCCCACTGGAAATCATCTTTCTTCTGTGTCACAAGGTAAAGAGGACATGGAATCTGTCTGAAGTCAGGGGGATGCATCCTTCAAAAGTCCGTGGCACCTAGGAAAGCCTGTGTTTCCTTCTTGCTGGTCGGTGGGGACATAGCTGCTATTCTGTAAATCACCTTGGCTGGAATCTGGCGACGTCCATCTTGCCACTTCACTCCTCAGAACTGAATTTCCTGAGCAGGTCCCTTGAGCTTACTTTGTTTAATGGCAAAACCAGCTCTTAGGAGAATCTGGATTATCTTTCTCAAAAACTTCCCCTGCTGTGTTCCCCCATACGATGATGTCATCAGTGTACGGTAGATGTTCTGCAGCCTTACCCTTTTCCAGTGCAGTCTGGATTAGTCCATGACAGATGGTGGGACTGTGTTTCCACCCCTGGGGAAGTCAATTCCAGGTGTACTGCACACCCCTCCAGGTGAAAGCAAACTGTGGCCTGCACACTGCTGCCAACGGAATGGAGAAAAAGGCATTGGCAATGTCGATGGTGGCATACCACTTTGCTGCCTTGGACTCCAGCTCATACTGAAGCTCCAGCATGTCCGGCACAGCAGCACTCAGGAGGGTGTGAGTTCATTGAGGCCACGGTAATCTACCGTCAGCCTCAACTCTCCAGTGGACTTATGGACTGGCCATATTGGGCTATTAAAGGGTGAGCAAGTCTTGCTGACCACTCCCTGGCTTTCCAGCTCACGAATCATCTTGTGTAAAGGAGTCAGAGTCTTGGTCGGTGCGGTATTGCCGACAGTCCTCTGTTGCTGTGGCCATAGGTACCAGATGTTCTTTGACCCTCAGCAGTCCCACAGCAGAAGGGTCCTCTGAGAGGCCAGGCAAGGTATTCAACTGTCTGATTTCCTCTGTCTCCACAGTGGCTATGCCAAAAGCCCAAGAAAGTGAGGGAGCACAGGGAAAACTTTTGTTTCTTTGCCTTCCCAGGAGTAGGCAAAGGTGAAGATGCCTTCCTCCCACTGGGCCCACTCCGGCCTAGCCTTGCTCTTTGCTCTGCACTATAAAGGTAACACAAAGCCTCTTCTCCAACCACAGACAAAAGTCAAACCAGCCCTTCCTCCTCTCAGGTATGGATGGAGGAAGGGAAGGCAGGAAGGAGACCGTGTCTCTCTGCAATCTTGGTGTTATTCACAGCTTTTGCCCCCCCCCCCCCCCCCCATCCCTCTGTACAGAACAGGTAGCCTGTCAGGCAAGGGCAGTGCCTGTCTCTGTCCCCGACTGTCTCTGTCCTTGCATAGTCGCAAACAGCAGAGGCGGGAGATGGGAGAAGGGACAGCACTGCCTCCCCCTCCCCGCCTTTCCCCGCGGTCCTGGTGCTGGTTACCGCCTGCATTTCTCCCTCCTCTGGTATAGGGGGACTTAGCTGCTGGGCAGGGGTCTTGTTCTTGCCAGGGGCTTTCCTGGGGATAGTGCCATCGTTGGAGGAGGCAGCTCTCCCTCCTTCAGCTTCACCCACACCTCATGAAACCCCTCCTGCTTCTGCTTCATCTCCTGGTGCTTCTCTCACGATCTCCACTAAAGTCATCTTTGCCCCCCTTTCTGCCACTGCAGCTGCTGAACGGCCGGAGGCAGCTGAGTCAATGCCTGCTCCGCTGCCAACAGCAGGGGGGCTCAGCACGGAGGAGCAGCCAGCAGGCGAGCGGGACTGCGACTGCTCCTGCTCTTACCGCAGCTTCTTCTTGGTCACAAGCACCTCCAAGATTTCCAGAAGTTGCAAGATGCTGTACTGCAGCTGGCCATGGGAAATGGTGAAATGGGGCCCGGTGCTGAGCTGCATCAGATCTCATCCCAGGATGGTAAAGATGTCAATAGATATCATCAGCTGTCAGCTGGAACTGGCTCTTCTCCAGAGCTTTCTCTGGGCTACAGTCCATATCTTTCATTCCCGAGGATTCAAACCCATGGTACTCAAGACCACCAACAGGTTTTTCGACTTCAGGCCAGGGCAGACTATTTCTAGGTGGAGGGGTGTAGGAATAAGGAAGGGGTTTTTGAGTTGAGAAGAAAGGTTTTTGGAATAACAGACGATGTTCTGAAGCCTGCTGGCAGGTCCAGAGTTAGTCTGTGAAGAAAAGACTACAACTAGCAAAAACAAAGGAGATAGAAAGGCCTTAAGTTATTTTGCTGATGAGTTTGGTATGTAGAGAGATAGCTTTTCTCATAGAAAAGTTAAACATCTGCTGAAAGGTGTCATCCAATTGAAGCTGTGAAAGAGTTATAGACATTGTGGTTTAATCTATGAGGTGAGGCTATGGGTGGGAATAAAGTAGAAAGATATTCGAAAATAGAAAGCTAGAAGGTTTCTTTTTGTCTGAGGCCTTTGCCTTGGGCTTTTCCCGGTACCAGTTCTTTTCTGTGAACTTAATAAACTATCTTTGGCTGTGACCTCTGCGAGCTGTGGACTGATTTCTTTATGTTGCAAGATTTATTACGAACTCATGCATACACTAACTGCAACAGAGGGGCATCCCTCCCCTTTTCCTCCCGGCTGTACCTAGCCAGGAAAACCCCCTGAGGTACAGCAGTGACAGATTCCACTGCCCCTGCCCTGCCTCTTCTGAAGACAAAAGGGACCATCCATCCCTCTACCAGGCAAAAACAGCTGTTTGCCCACCAGGTTGAGAAAATTGACCGAGGCTCAAAGTCAGCTCCCCCTCCCAGCCCAATTCCAGGGATAAAGCTCCCCTTTGTAATTTTTCTAGCAAAATACCCAAAGATACCCAAAAAGAAGTGCTCTTTTTATCTCACTCATGATTGTTAGGAGTTGGAGTTTGCCTCTCAAAGGTCACTTGTCGCAGGTTTGGCCTAGCTTTTACCAACCCTGGACTGGCCCCCCTTCCCCCCCTCTCAAAAGCCTCCCCAGCAAAGGGAAGAAAACCTGAAAAGAAACACACTCAAAAGAAACTGAACTGAATAAAAAGAAGAAATTATATTTTCTAACATTCACAACCACACTGTATACACAGTACGTAGGATCCCCCCCCCAGGGGAAAGGGAAAAGGGGAGTGATCAACCAGAAAATTTAGAAGAAACAAAACCAAACCAAAAGAAACAAATGAATCAGACCAACACAATTAAAAACCTCAAGGAAGGGGAACAAGCATGAAACAATCTCACCCAGGACAGGAGAACCACCAACAACCGGAGGGATCATATCCCAACACCTCCCACGAGCTCCCCGGCCAAGGAGGGAAGGAAAGACTAAACCACTCTCCCTCTGCTACGTGGAAGACACATGTGGAATACTTGTAACTTCCTTAGATACAATGGTTACTGAGGAAGCCATGGGTCAAACCATTGCATCACTGAAGGGATTCTCCAAAATAGCTGGCAGCAGAAGAACTCCTTCAGGATGAAATTTCCTGGTCTGGAGTCCCTGATTGTTCTGGAGTGCTGGATTCACTGATTCCACCTTTCGGTGCCAAACTGATGTCTTGAGAGACTGCAGAAAACAGAGACTCCAAGCTAAGTTAGTCAGGGATACGATAAAAAGGTACATTGTTTAATGTCAGGCCTAGGGTCTTCAGGAATAGATGATGACATGCCACTCCAAACCGTGGTTTCCATGGTTTTTATTATATTGTCTTCTCCGGGGACACCCCCTTGTCGTGGGGGAGAAGCTTGCATGCCCTCATGAGGCTGAGAGCTATGCTGTTGGTGGTATGTGCCTCCGGTGGGGTCTCCCATGCCAGACAGGTCTCAGCTGAAGGGTCAGACAAAGTGTGTCCATGGGCAGCCAGACTAGGAGAAGGACAACTCTTACTCCAAACCTGGGTAGATGGAGCTTGCTTAGCCCTGTAAGGCCATCCATCTAAGAGACGGATACTCTAACCAAACCTACATCCTGAGGTATTCGCTGTCACCGTCCCAGCTCGCTAGGCTGTGGCAGATGAACCTTAGGAGTAAAGGGTGGGGCCAGTTATGTGCACGCTGTACCTCACCTAAAAAATCCATTGCGCAGGCTCGAAGGGTTCACCCACATTGCAAAGCCCTGTAGCGACAGGCGAGGGTCAAAACGGCAGGTGATAGGAAGCAGCTGGAAGCTGCAGACCCAACCCTGCATGCAGGCAGTTCAGGATATTGGTCGTTCGGGACTGACCCCAGAGATGACAGTCTCTTGAGGCAGCATCCTGAATGACCAAGCAGCCTTTTCTAAGGACAGCACTGCTTCCTCTACATGGAGAGGGGTCTGGAAAAGGGGGCCTAAACAAAGCTCATCTCCTCACCCAGTTGGATAACCGTGGCCAACCGGCATCTTCCATGCGGTCAAACGCAGAGATTCCAAAGGCGTACACCTGCCTGCAAAGAAGTGCTCAAACTAACACTTGCATGTTGGAACATCAGAACCATGCTTGATACTGGGGATAGTGGACGTCCTGAGCGTCGTTCTGCTCTAATTGCTCAAGAACTGTCACGACTCAACATCGACATTGCTGGTCTCAGTGAAGTTCGTCTTCATGAGGAAGGCAGCCTTAAAGAACATGGTGCTGCCTACACACTATACTGGGCAGGCAAACCCAAAACAGAAAGACACCTTTCAGGAGTTGGCTTCATGATTAAAAACTCTATTGCCTCCAAACTTGAAAATTTGCCGACAGGTCATTCTGATCGCATTATCTCCTTATGCCTCCTACTACACAGCAAGCAACATGTTGTTCTTTTTTGTGTATATGCCCCAACTCTCCAAGCTAACCCAGCGGAAAAAGTCAAATTCTACACAGACCTGCGCCGCCTCACCAAAAAGGTTCCTGCAGATGATAAGATCATAATCCTTGGTGACTTCAATGCCAGAGTAGGAAAGAACTCTGAAGCCTGGAAAGGAGTCGTGGGCAAGCATGGCGTTGGAAACTGCAATGACAACAGACGTCTCCTGCTAGAGTTTTGCGTAGAACAGCAGCTCACCATCACCAACACTATCTTTCAACAGAAAGACAGCCTGAAGACAACCTGGATGCATCCTCGATCCAAGCACTGGCACCTCATTGACTATGTCTTAGTGCAACAGAGAAATGTTGGTGATGTTCGTCATACCCAAGTGATGCCGAGTGCAGAATGTCAAACAGACCACCGCCTTGTGCGTTGCAAACTTAACCTCCACTTCAAGCTCAAACCTAAGAGAGGTGGCATTCCAAGGAGGAGGCTCCAAGTTAACAATCTTCAAACAGCTACAGTGAGAGACAGCTTCCAGGTAAACCTTCAAACTAGACTTAAAGATAATCCCATAAAACCCTCTCCTGAAGCACTTTGGCAACATATTAAAAATAGCATCCTGCAGTCCTCTGAAGAATCCTTAGGCTTCTCCTCCAAGAAAAACAAAGACTGGTTTGATGAAAACAATCATGAGATCCAGGAATTGTTGAAGAAGAAAACTGCTCACCAAGCATACCTCGCTAAGCCATCTTGTCATGTAAGAAAAGCTGCTGTCTTGCATGCAGTGAGCTCCAACAGAAACTTTGAGACATCCAGAACAAATGGTGACCCAGCCTAGCAGAGAAGACTCAACTATGCGCAGATTTGGGTGACCACAGAGGACTCTATGAGACCCTGAAAGCAGTGTACAGACCCACACACAAGGTTCAAAGCCCCCTACTCAGCACAGATGCCAAATGCTTCTCACAGATAAAACCTCCATCCTGAACTGATGGTCTGAACATTTTCAGACTCTCTTCAGTGCCAACCGTGTAGCCCAAGGCTCAGAAATGCAGTGCATTACACAACAACCGGTGAAAAATTAATTGGATGCAGCCCCTACTATACGAGAGACGCTTCAGGCCATACAGCAGGTGAAAACTGGCAAGGCAGCTGGGGTTGATGGAATTACACCTGAAATCTGGAAGCATGGAGGTCAAGCACTCCATGCCAAATTTCACGAGCTTGTTGTGCGTTGCTGGGAACAAGGCAAACTACCACCAGATCTCCGTGACGCAGTCATCATCACCCTGTACAAGAAGAAAGGAGAAAAATCAGACTGCTCAAATTACCGAGGTATTACTTTGCTCTCCATTGCTGGTAAAATCCTTGCAAGAATACTTCTGAACAGATTAGTATCTGCTATTGCAGAAGATCTTCTACCTGAAAGCCAGTGTGATTTCAGAGCCAATAGGGGCACCACAGACATGGTGTTTGTTCTCAGGCAACTGCAAGAGAAGTGTAGGGAACAGAACAAAGGGCTCTATGTAACCTTCATTGACCTCACCAAAACTTTTGACACTGTGAGCAAAAAGGCCTGTGGCAGATCTTGGAACGTTTAGGATGTATCCCCAAGTTCCTCAAAATGATCATCCTGCTACATGAAGATCAGCGTGGACAAGACAGATATGGCGATGCACTCTCTCAGCCCTTTCCAATACCCAATGGTGTGAAACAAGGTTGCGTTCTTGCACCAACTCTATTTACAATCTTCTTTAGCATGATGCTCCAAAGATCCACGGCAGACCTCGATGAAGAAAACATCATCTACATCCGATATCGTTCCGTGGGAAGTCTATTCAACCTAAGGCGACTGAAGGCCCACACTAAGACCCTAAATCACCTTGTCCGCGAGCTGCTTTTTGCTGACGATGCCGCCGTCGTTGCTCACACAGAAGCAGCTCTGCAGTGCTTAACATCCTGCTTTGCAGAGGCTGCTGGTCTTTTTGGGTTGGAAGTCAGCTTGAAGAAGACAGAAGTTCTTGACCAACCTGCACCTCAAGAAGTCTTCCATCATCCCCACATCACCATAGGCAATTCAGAGCTTAAGTCAGTCCAGCAGTTCACCTATCTGGGAAGCATCATTTCCTCGAACAGTAAGATTGATAGAGAGACAACCGGCTAGCAAAGGCATACAGAGCCTTCAGAAAACTCCATAAAAGAGTCTGGTCCGATAAACACCTGAAGAAAAGTCCAAAGATCACTGTCTACAGAGCCATTGTACTGTCTACTCTTTTATATGGGTCTGAATTATGGGTCATCTACCGCCACCACCTGCGGCTCCTCAAACGCTTCCATCAGCGCTGCCTCCGTTCAATCCCAAACATCCACTGGTCTGATTACATGACCAATGTGTCCGTTCTTAAACAGGCAGGGCTCACCAGTATCGAGGCCATGCTGATGAGAATGCAGCTGTGCTGGGCAGGGCACGTCTCCAGGATGGAGGATCACCGCCTCCCAAAGATTGTGCTCTATGGTGAACTTTCCACCAGCTGCTGCAAGAGAGGAGCCCCGAAGAAGAGATACAAGGACTCCCTGAAACAACACCTCAGCCTTGGCCATATTGACTGCCACCAGTGGTCCACTCTGGCTTCCAATCGGGATTCATGGAGACACACCATTCGCGCTGCTGCTGCTTCCTTTGAGAACGCATGCAGAGTCAGTCTTGAGGAGAAAAGACAACGCATGAAGAATCGTTCCTTGCCAATATCGCCAAAGGAGACGTTCTGCTGTGCCTTTTGTGACCGGACTTGCCTATCCCATATCGGCCTTTTTAGCCACCAGCACGCTTGCAGCAAGTGTGGGTAGTGCCCTTCCCAAATCTTCATTTGCGAAGCCTAGACATGATTGTGATGATTATATTGTTCACCCAATCCCTTCTTTACACATCCCCTCGGTCCAGCCCCATCCTGCCCCCGGCACACCCCATCAGGATTTGAGTCTGGGGGACAGTGGGATCCCTTCTTCATTATCTTTCTCTTCCTCATAGCATGCAGGGCACTTGGAGGTTTTCCAGCGTTCTGGCTTCAAGGTTGTTTGGCCTATGTTTATGTCTCGTGGAGCAGGCTTTAAGATATTATTTAGCCTTCTACCTTGAAAAGAAGTTTAAATTAATAATGGAATTTTAGACATTGATATGTGATAGGGATTAGAATACATAAACACTGAACTTACTAAAGTCTGTATTTTCACTACAGTTACAAGTACTTCTAAAATCTATAAAAATGAAAAAATGAAAAACCCGCTGAGGCATCATACAGAGAAAAATTGGTTTTAACCCACAAAGAAGAGATGTATAACCCAGCACTCTGGGGCAGAAACAGAATGGTGTTCATTAGCCCCTGTGCTGAGTGCCATGTGATGCCCTGTGTGCGAAGCAAAAGGAAAGGAAAATCTGTTGATGAGGATGATGGTCGTAGCCTGGTCGAGAGTCACAGTTGCAGTCCTGTTGAGGTTCTGGTCCTCCTGGATCCAGCTAGTGGTACCAGAAGTCCCAAAATATGAAGATTATATATGCTCATGTTCAGGTGGGAATGCCCAGTATCTCCCCCAGTGCAGGGAGTTTCACAGAGGATGATTTAACTCTGAGAGTCATGGGATATTTTTGGAATCCTTGCTAGCCCATTAGCAGACGTGACTCCTGAGGCTGGATGTGAAGGTGCTGATGTCTCCCTGTAGGGGAGTTATCACAGCTGAGTCATTGATGTGAAGACAGAAACACTCCCCTGTTTCCCAGGGTTCTCTAACACTCAGCTTGTAGCCTGAGGGGTCAGGTGTGCCGTGGGCAGCTGCAGCAAATGATCCATTGTTAACAGTTCCTGAGAAATTACATAGAGGGTTTAGAATACACAGTTTTGATTACATCCACACAGTGATAAACTGAATCTGGCTGCTGTACTAGGATATGAATGTATAAAAATTTGTATATCTGCACTTGTTTCCTAATTGATACTTTATTGCTTTTCAAAAGTATGCTTTTTCCTGCTGATTGGATTCCCCAGCTACATTGACGAAATCTTTGTCTACTAGCATGAGCTTTTGATTTAGTATCGAATATGCATCTTTATTTAATACTGAGAATGTGGCTCCTATATCTATCAAGAACTCAACTTTTTGTTTCCCTTTCCCCAGCTCAATTATAACCAGCGGATCTGCTGGGGTAAGATCCTCCAGTTCTCACCACTCATTTGTAGGTTCTGCTTGTGCATAGGGTAGCTGTTGAAACCCTTCTTTCTTTGCTTTAGGACAATCTCTTTTCCAATGCTCTATTTCTTTACAGTGAGCATTTTGATTTACTTCTAACCTGTTTGGGGGATAGCTGATTTAATCCTGGCTTACCCAGATGGGTTAGTCTTCTTCCTCTACCCTAGGGAATCCCCCCCTCCCGCTAGGTGCTCCTTTTGCCCTTTGCCCAAGGGCTGCTACAGTAGCAGTGGCTATGTCCCTGCCTAACCTCCTTTTTTCCACTGTGTCCCTGTTTCGATAAACTCTCCAAGCTTTTCCAACTCTCTCTGATCCTCATCTTTCAATGTTTGTAGTTTCTTTCTAATATCATCTGAAGACTGGCCCAGAAATAGAGACACCAATTGCTTCTTTCCCTCTGGAGACGAGGGATCCAAAGTAGTGTATTTAGACATGGCTTCTCTTAAAGCATCCAAGTATTTGGTGGGTGTCTCTGTTACCTTTTGTTTTACACAGTACAGGGTTCTCCAATTTACTGATTTTGGAATTGCATTTTCTAAATCAAACTTTACCCATGATTGGTACTGTTTTAATTTTTTGTAAACGTTCAGGACATTATAATTGCAGTTTGGTTGATTTTTAGGCCCATAGTCATCTGGATTTCCTGTGATAGTTCCAGCAGTTATCTGAGCTTCAGCATGAGTCCGGGTTTTTTTTTGAACTAAATATTTTTCTGTATCTGTCAGGCCATCTAACATTAAATCTATATTGTCCCAATCAGGATCCAATGCTTTCACAAATCCTGTAAATCTTTGAGCCACTCCAGAGGGATCATCTCCATATTTCTTATCTGTTTCTTTCCAACTATCCAGGTCTCTTATCAAGAAATTTACTTTAAGCTTCACCAGACCCTCTGTTCCCATTGTTGGCCTTAAGGGTAATTGAATTACTCTTCCCTTTTTACTACATGTCACCGGTGGAGTAAAGGGAAAAGCCTTAGCTTTAAATTTATATTTTACCTTTTTTTCCCCTTTGCTGCACCCGCTTTTTTTTTCTACATTGTTGTCCTCACCTGTCTTTGTCTTGGCACCAGTAGAGTCAACTTCTGCGTCAGCAGCTGCCTCTATTTTGGTAGTACCACCTACAGCTTGTACTGCCTCTGCTCTGACTGGACTCACATAATCATCTAATTCAGCTTCTTGTTCCCAATTCTGAAATTTTAAACAACTCTGACCTATATCACAAGCTGAACAACAGTGTTTTAATTGTCCTATTCCTTTCTTGTGATTTTCCTTCTCAAGAACCAGTATAAATGAATCTCTAGGGGTAAAATTTATTCCACATGCTTTCTGCCATTTGGGATGTTCTTTCAAGACAAAGAACATATCTAAATATATCACTTCATCCCACTTTCCCTCATGTATTAAAAATAGCATCAGCTGTAACAGTATGTTATATTTGACTGCCATTAATTGGCCACTTTTCATCATCATCTAATTTGTAAAGCACCCACCATGAACTACAACACTTGATTAAAATTTTCTGCCTGACACTTCCCCCAGACGGGTCTCCAAATTCCTTCCAATGTGCTAGAATACAACCGAAGGGGCTTTTCTGGAGTATCTCTTCACTCTTTTGGTTTCCCATCTTTCACTCTTGCCTTTTGTGCTTTGCTCTTCTCTGTCCGTGCCCCTCACCAGGACCATGGAAGAGCAGGTCTGAGCTTCGGACTCACTTCATGCTTGATTGCACATCTCACTCACACCACAATCAAAACATTCATTCAGGTATGTTTGCTATATTTGCCTTCACTTGAGCTATAAGTTCCTGGCAAATTACATAAGAAAACTTAAATTTTATTGTATTTTTCCGCCATATTTTCCCCCAGTTTGAGAGCATCTGCAATGAATTCGGCTACACTGACACTCGTGTCATTGGCTTAGATCCACCCTAATGAACCCTGAACAATCATCTTGTTCACACTGAGCAAGTATAACCAGCAGGCACCTTTTAGAAAGGTGGTAAAGCGTCAGAGAAGCCTCCTCAGTAACTAACAGAACTAATATCACAAGGCATATATTTTCAAGGTTTCTGGGGTATGAGAGAGCAACAACAAATTCCTGCCAGTTCCTCCCTTCTCACTATGGCAGTGAGTGATTAGAATTGCCTGTCAGTCCTGCAATCTACAAAGGGGGAGGAACTTTAAGTCAGAAAAGGCACACCACTTAATCTTGTTTTAAATTATTCATTCTCTGTCAAAAGTTATAGAGTACAGGAGCAGATAATAGAACTTATATGATAGCTATGTGATTAATATAGTGTCACAGGCTGTGAATAGTGCCTTTTTCAATATTTATAAAATCTCTTAACATGCAAAAGATTATAGTATTGTATAGCTTATGTTTCTCTGTTGGAGAACATACATTTTTAGGTTAGAGAACCAAGGACAAATTTGCAGGTTCCACCTTCTGAGATTATAATAGAATCTATCTGGAGACCTTGAGCTCATGCAGAAGTGAGAGAAGAAACCTGTTAAACTACATGGAAGGACACATCTAAAGAGTTTTTAATAAAGTTAAAATAAGTCCAGCAATTTTGTGAAATCTATATTAGTTAATATTTAGCTATAGCCGTGTGATGTTAGATAGTTTGCATGGTGTGTGTAGGTTTTATAATTGTGTGTAACTGTGTGAGAAAACAGTCCTGTGAAAAGTTCCTCCTGCAGCTGTAATATATGCAGAAGTAGATAAAAAGTGTTAATGTAAAAATAGTGGGTCCTTCTGGACTTCTTGCCACAATTCCTCAAGTAGCTGTAACCCCTACTCAGTGCAGATGGTCAAATGCTTCTAACAGATAAAACCTCCATCCTGAACCGATGGTCTGAGCACTTTCAGACTCTCTTCAGTGCCAACCATGTAGTCCAAGGCTCGGCAATTCAGCACATTACACAACAACCGGTGAAACATGAATTGGATGCAGCGCCTACTATGGGAGAGATACTCAAGGCCATACAACAGGTGAAAACTGGGAAGGCAGCTAGGGTTGATGGAATTCCACCTGAAATCTGGAAGCATGGAGGTCAAGCATTCCATGCCAAATTCCATGAGCTTGTTGTGCGTTGCTGGGAACAAGGGGAACTACCACCAGATCTCCGTGATGCAGTCATCATCAACCTGTACAAGAAGAAAGGAGAAAAATCAGACTGCTCAAATTACCAAGGTATTACTTTGCTCTCCATTGCTGGTAAAATCCTTGCAAGAATACTTCTGAAGAGATTAGTACCCACTATTGCAGAAGATCTTCTACCTGAAAGCCAGTGTGGTTTCAGAGCCAATAGGAGCACCACAGACATGGTGTTTGTTCTCAGGCAACTGCAAGAGAAGTGTAGGGAACAGAACAAAGGTCTCTATGTAACCTTCGTTGACCTCACCAAAGCTTTTGACACTGTAAGCAGAAAAGGCCTGTGGCAGATCTTGGAACGTTTAGGATGTCCCTCCAAGTTCCTCAAAATGATCATCCTGCTACATGAGGATCAGCGTGGACAAGACAGATATGGCGATGCACTCTCTCAGCCCTTTCCAATAACCAATGGTGTGAAACAAGGTTGCGTTCTTGCACCAACTCTATTTACAATCATCTTTAGCATGATGCTCCAAAGAGCCACAGCAGACCTCGATGAAGAAAACGGCATTTACATTCGATATCGTACCGATGGAAGCCTATTCAACCTAAGGCGACTGAAGGCCCACACCAAGACCCTGAATCACCTTGTCCGCGAGCTGCGTTTTGCTGATGATGCCGCCCTCGTTGCTCACACAGAAGCAGCTCTGCAGCGCTTAACATCCTGCTTTGCAGAGGCTCCTGAGCTTTTTGGGCTGGAAGTCAGCCAGAAGAAGACAGAAGTTCTCTACCAACCTGCACCTCAAGAAGTCTTCCATCATCCTCACATCACCATAGGCAATTCAGAGCTTAAGTCAGTCCAGCAGTTCACCTATCTGGGAAGTATCATTTCCTCAGACGGCAAGATCGACAAAGAGATAGACAACAGGCTAGCAAAGGCATACAAAGCCTTCGGAAAACTCCATAAAAGAGTCTGGTCCAATAAACACCGGAAGAAAAGTACAAAGATTAGTGTCTACAGAGCCATTGTACTGTCTACTCTTTTATATGAGTCTGAATTATGGGTCATCTACCGCCACCACCTGTGGCTTCTTGAACGCTTCCATCAGCGCTGCCTCCATTCAATCCTAAACATCCACTGGTCTGATTACGTGATCAATGTGTCTGTTCTTGAACAGGCAGGGGTCAGCAGTATCGAGGCCATGCTGATGACAACGCAGCTGCGCTGGGCAGGGCACGTCTCCAGGATGGAGGATCACCGCCTCCCAAAGATTGTGCTCTATGGTGAACTCGCCACCAGCTGCTGCAAGAGAGGAGCCCCAAAGAAGAGATACAAGGACTCCCTGAAACAACACCTCAGCCTTGGCCATATTGACTGCCACCAGTGGTCCACTCTGGCTTCCAATCGGGATTCGTGGAGACACACCATTCACGACACTGCTGCTTCCTTTGAGAATGCACGGAGAGTCAGTCTTGAGGAGAAAAGACAACGCAGAAAGAACCGTTCCTTGCCAATATCACCTAGGGAGACGTTCTGCTGTGCCTTTTGTGACCAGACCTGCCTATCCCGCATTGGCCTTTTTAGCCACCAGCACGCTTGCAGCAAGTGTGGGTAGTGCCCTTCTCAAATCTTCATTCGCGAAACCTAGCCATGATGATGATGATGATGTAACCCATGATGAAGAGGACCATGAAATAAACTACCAGAAAACCCTAAAATTAGATGCAGTCATGTGCTTTATTTAACTATAGAAGCAGAAGCCTCTTAAAGCCTCACAAGGGCACACTGTAACTGTGTCTGTGGAGAAACAGGCATCTCGACATTTCTCTAAATTTGCATTTTTCATATCTCAGTTTTCTCTTTATTCTGGATTGACAGCTGGACCAAGCCTCAAAACAGTAGCAAAAACTTATACCTCTGTAAGCCTGATGAATCTTCCATTTCTCGCAGTGCGAAAAAGTTTTTGGTTCTGTAATGGTTTGACCCATGGCTTCCTCAGTAACCACTGTATCTTAGGAAGTTACAAGTATTCCACGCGTGTCTTCCACGTAGCAGGAGAGGAGGGGTTTAGACTGGTTCTTCTCCTTGGCCGAGGAGCTGGTGGGAAGTGGTTGGAGTCTGGTCCCTCCCGTTGCTGGTGGTTCTCCTGTCCTGGGTGAGATTGTTTCATTCTTGTTCCCCTTCCTTGAGGTTTTTAATTGTGTTTGTTTTGATTCATTCGGTTTCTTTAGGTTGGGTTGGTGTCTTCCCTATTTTCTGGCTAATCAGTCCCCTTTTTCCCCTTCCCCTTTCCCCTGGGGGTGGGATCCTATGTACTGTGTATACAGTGTGGTTTGTGAATGTTAGAAAATATAATTTATTCTTTTTATTCAGTTCAGTTTCTTTAGAGTGCGTTTCTTTTCAGTGTTTTTTTCTTTCCTTTGCTGGGAAAGTTCTGGGAGGGGGAAGCGGGGGCCAGTCCAGGGTTGGCAACAGCTAGGCCAAACCTGCGACAGGGTCCTTGTATCTCAGCATGCTGTTTGTAGAAGTGGCTTCTGTTGCTACTTTACTAACAGACCAGATAGCTAATTGAAACAGTTCTATGACAGTGTTCTTGCACCAAATGAAGGCACAAGAGGTTATTAAATGCAGAGAAAAAATTAATGGAGTGGTGTATTGAGCACCTTGCACAAAGAAACTTAAACAATAATGCTCATCTAAGGAAATATGGTGCGGGAACGGCATGCTCAGTGAATCTGCTTTAATCCAGCCACAAGCAGAATTTGGGCATCCTGAGGGCAGGATGTGTTCCTGCACAGTGTCATTCAGATGAGGGAAAATGGAAGAACACTTGTGCACAGCTGTTATCCATGCCTCTGCATCTCCTGATGGCAGTGCCTTGGTGAGGAATCTAGATTGTTCCTGCAGTGCACACATCTGAGCAATCTGGGGAATGATGCTCAAGAAGCACAAATGGAAGGGTCTATTCAGACAAAATAAGCGGATGCCTAGCAGCAGTGTGTTGATTTTAACACTAGCTAGAAATTAAACTCCAAATAAGCCACTTCACTTCCTCCTGCCCCTTCCAGTAAGGGAAGGACAAAAGCAGAGATTATGGGTTGAGGTAATAATTTACCGAAAGCACAAAGCAATGGAATAAGACACGTGCAACAACAACAGCAGTATTATTAGCAAAACTATACAAAAAGAGAAAGTGTTTTACCCACAAAAAGATGTTCAACACCAGGAACAAAAACAAGATGGCAGACGCTCCCTGTAGGCCGTGACTGCATGGTTTCCCCAGACAAAGGCAATATGGCAACCTTTACTGCATGCTGCCCACATGGCTGCTGGGAACAAAGGCAATATGGACAGGGAGCTCTCATGGCTAATGTTTCCCACCCTCCAGCCTGAAAACAATGAAAATGCAATAAGAAAAAAAACCTCTGAAAGCTAGGTCATCTGAGTAGGGTTGCACTGCTGATCCATTGGGCTCAGTTCCACACAGGTGCCTGCTCTGCTGTTTCTACCGCTCCACCATGCTGGAGGTCAATCCTGTGAGTCACTGCCACTTTTTTCCTACCTTTCAGCTGCACTCCTTTCAGCTTGGTTCGGCTGGATTCAGCAGGGCTCCTTTCCTCTTGGTCAACAGACTCGACTGGGTTGGAGTCACCCCTGCCACTGGTCCCTGCCAGCAGCCTCCCCACCAGCGCTGTTGGTTCTGCACTATGGTCGATTCACATTTGCGCTGCTGTCCCTTTCAGCACTATGTCCTGTAGCTGCCTACCAGAGAAAATGGGAGGGGGAGCAGGGGGGTGGCAGAGGGACCACTGGAGAGAGAGTCAAAATGACTGACTTTGGATGGGGTGCCTGGCTTTTCCTCCCAAAACCATGCCCCCCAGCAATGATGTGGGTGGTATAGAATAACAACCTGGTCATGCCCAAAGAGCATTATACTCCACTCCCTCTCTGCAACCAGAACGCAGCAGCAGCATATGCACTAACTGCTCCAGGACAATTAACTTGTGCTTTTGGAGCTTCATGTGGCCCTTTGACTCCTCAAGGGAGGGGCTCAGAGTGGATGCTAAAGTGTGGTCTCTTGAGGGTGGCTCAGGGGTGGCAAACAGATGGGACTTGCTGGTGTTGGAGGAGTGGATTTGCCTGACAGTGCTGCAGGAGTAGGTACAAACTATAGTGTGTGGATTTGAGAATTACCAGACAGCACTCATCCTGCAGAGCTGCTGAGGAGCTGTGTCCGTGCATGGACATGTGCCTAGGTGAGCTTGGTGGGACTGAGGGTGGCCTGGTAGAGACACTTGCGGGGGTCTCTGTATGTGTGGGCTGCAGGTCGCGATCTAAAAACAAGTTAAAATTCAGTGGTTTTCAGGGAGTTCATGGAAGGATTAAGAACAGCTGCAATGAAAATACTTCTTTCTAGGTGTATAAAACTTTACATTTCCATTTTTTTCCTTTGGGGAGACAGTGAAATATTATTTAGCTTTATTTTTTTACCAGATCACCTGTGTTTCCCTCTCAAATGAGATGGAGTAAAGGGTTGCTTGTTTTTGCCATGACTCATTAAAGTAAGGTGTTAGAGGAGCAGTCACATTGGACTTGTGTTCTTTAGAAACTCCAGAACTTGGTACTCTTAGGGCCAAGCACAGATGTGAAATCAATGTGACATGTACCTTTGTATCAGTGCACAGCTGCTCTGCTCTTCCAATAGCTCCTTGCTACCACATGTGGGAAATAGGATAAAGTATGACAGATGGCATTTAAAACTATATATTTGAGAAGGAAAATCCTTATTCCTACTGAAATTTTACTGGGTTTATTGTGCTTTATGGGGGCTTGCTGGCTTTGGATATTTCACTGAAAAAGTAATAGCAATGGCACCTTAATTCCAGCTTAACAGTCTGTGTTAATAATTGTTTTAAAAAATATGATTTGTATTAAATTGCAGGCATTTTAATTTTAGTTGAATTACCAGCTGGTTGAATGCCCACAAGGAATGGATATCAGAATACAATTTCAGGGGACTTCCCTCCTATGTCAAAATGTTTAATGTTGTATCAGCCTTGAAGGGAAACAAACAAGCCTTTGTGAAGGGCACCTCAGGAAACAATCCCACCCAAGGGAGACTCAGAAAAGAGAATCCAAGTGGTGTGGCTTTTATGTGGTATTTTATTTATTTGCCACTCAGTTTTTTGTTCATTAAGTTTTTCACTTGTACACTGACTGTCCTGTTAGAGCCTCTGTTAGTGGATCAAATCTGAGCCATTTTATAGTATGTGACCAGGAGTAGTCTTCTATTTATCACTTTTTATTTTTTCTTAAACCTCCTCCTTTCTGCTTCTATCTACATTTCTCAGAGTAGGGATTAAAATAACTTCTAGAAAAATTTTTCCTCTGTTAATCATTTGTATTTCCTTTCTAGGCCGAATTCACCAAGCTATGGTAACATCCCTAAATGAAGATAATGAAAGCGTAACTGTTGAATGGATTGAAAATGGAGATACTAAAGGCAAGGAGGTAAACTTAATTATTTTAGAACTTTTCTCTTTGAAAAATGGGTAATCTGCATGAATTATGCTTTGGAATTTGGACTGGAAACAAAGAGAAAATATAAATCTTAATTTACATGATGATTCTTTGGTTCTGTAACCAAATCACTGTTTTGAATGGGAGTTATTGGGAAAATGCTGGTTTCTGGTATGTTAAATTTGACTTCCTGAGCTCTTTGTGATCAGTTTTAAATAGTGCTTTTCATCTATTGGTTTTGGAACAGATTGCAAAGGCCAACCTTGTTACCCCTTTTTGAAAGTAGAAATATCAAATTTTTGAGAGGGACAATGACTTGCAGTTCAGATAGAAAACCAGTGGGAGCTGGATTAGAAATATTTCTGTTTGTATTATTGAGGTATTTATTTGTTTTAGGCAATAATTTTCCAGCCCTGCTTTCCTTAAGAAACTGTGTCTGTGTGTGACTGTTATGCTTTGCTGTCCCTTTGATGCCTTAAAAGTCTGTAAAAAAGACTACAAGCCAAATTTTGGTAGGTGTGGGGTGATGGCCTGATAAGGCTTGATGAGTTGAGGGAAATGCCTCAGCCCCCCAGAGGGATGCTCCCAGCAGAGGACAAAGAGCTTTCAAACTGATAAGATTAACAAAGCATAAAGTGTTGTAAAAAATGACACGGCCCTCCTTTGCAATATCTTCTATGACTACTCAAGGAGCCACCCCTCAGGCATCTGTATCACCCCCAAAATATTGACTTTAGTCACACAAAAACCACCTAAGAAAGAAAAAGGTATAAAAAGAGATTGAGTATAAACCAAAAGTGAGGAGAAATGCCATGTCTCTGCGGGGGTAACTGCTAGCAGCTTGTCCTGCCTCCTCCCACCTCTTCGGACAATGTAGGGGTGAGGAAACCATGTGCTTTCTATACTTTATATCTTACAGTTTACTCTCTTACAAAGCTTATTCCTTTATACATTCTATCTTACATCTTATGCTTACAGCTACTTTAATTCTTATTCTATAAGCATCTTTTTTACTGTTTTGCTACTTTAATACTAATAACAGTAACTTGCTTTACACTTTGCTATTTACTAAATATATACTTTATATTAGTTATTGTGTTCTTTTGCAGTGTGCAGTTCTTTTTAAACATGTGTGTTGATGAGAAGCAGCTCTGTTCTTTCCTTTTGCTTTGTGTTACAGAAAAAGTGGTGTGCAAGCTATTTTATTGTCCTATGTTATTGAAAAGGTGTCTAGATAAGTGTTTTGGGTGGCTGTGTTTCTAGTTAGTAGTTTTTTGTTGCTAGTTTCTGTCTGTCGTGAGAGTGGGATATACTGCTGTATTGAAATTTAAGTTTAGTGTGCATGTCTCTGTAAAATGTGTTTTGTGCTGGTTCCTTTTGGGGTCTTTTGTTATCAATTAAATACAATCTTGCAGCTAAACGTTATCACCGGCAACACAAACCCCAGAATAACTGTCACATACTTGTATTAATAAATGTTATTTTGGGAGCTGTTGTGGGGAAAGTTCTTTTCTTGCTATTAAGTGTGGTCTCATAGCAGAGGTTAGAAACCCTTCCAACCTGTGTGCTGTCCATAGTTGATAGGCAGTGTTGGGAAACATAAGGCTCTAATTTTCTGGAGACGCTCATATAGCTATAAGTTCTCCCTGACTTAAGTGTGGTCTCTGTCTTGGTTTGAGGGAAAAAACCAAAATGTTTACCCACAAGCGGAGGAGGGGGGGCCTCCTCCACAATAATCACACCACTCTTTATCAAATTTAAGAAAAGGAACTTTAATCAGACAATGGATACAAGAAGGATAACTGTTCTTAACTGATATGTGTAGAGATATATATATATATATATATATATGTAGGTATAGATATAACTGTAAATAGACCAGAGCAAACTGTTTCCCCAACACCACAAGAAAAAAAACAACAAAATCCCCCAAGACCAGCAGGTTTTCTCCTGGAGAAAAGTTATACTTATAGGTAGTAACAGTGTCACAGCTCGGCTGGCTGCAGGGTAAACTCCCAGATGAATTCTGTCTCTCCCTCTGTGTCTCTTGTCCCAAATGAAGAAGGAAAACTGGAAGTGGGGAACCGCTGCGTATCCTGGAAAGCAGCCGCAACTTCTGTCTCCCAGGTCGCTGCCCCAGCCGGGGCGGGCAGGCCGTGATGCTGCAAGTGGCGGTGAGACTGGAGCAGAGACCGGGACCCCAAATGCAGGAACCAGGAGAACAGCCGTGGCAAGGAGAAAAAGAAGCGGCTCACCAAGAAGCAGCAGCAGCAGCCAGCAGCAACAAGGAGCAGCCAGAAAAATGGCTTCTCCTCTACCCCAGCGCACACACACCCACACCCCGCTCCTGCGTTCAGCCCAGCTAAAAAAAAAAAAAAATGGAAAAGTCCCCAAAACCAAAAGAGACAGCCTGCTCCCCACCCAACCGATCAAGAAGATGGTAGCAGTTAACTACTTCTTTTTGTTAACTAATGGTATGGGCAGTTAGTGGCAGGGGAGAGAATTTACATAATAATTCCAAACTACAACAGTCTCATATCAGAGGTCAGAAACCCTTCCAACCTGTGTGCTTTCCTTAGTTCGGTAGGCAGTGTTGGGTGCATAAGGATCTGATTATCTGGAGGTGCTTATTGCTAATAAGTTCTCCCTGGCTTAAGTCTGGTCCTCATAGGGGAGTCAAAAATCTTTCCAGCCTGTGTTCTGTCCGTAGTTTGACAGGCAGTGCTGGGTTCATAAAGCTTTAATTGTCCCAAGGACGCTTATAGCTAAAAACTTTATATTAATAGAGATGGGACTAAAAGTCTTTGCATTTCTTCCCCCTCCCCCCCCCCACACACACACCCCCACACCCCCACACCCCCGCATTCATGTGACAGGTAGGAGATAAAATAAAAGGGAAGTGACTTTAATGAGCATCCAGGCTCGCCCAGGAATACATCGATGCGTGCATGGCCAAGCTTTAATTTCCATAGCTTTTATAATATGATCCATCCAATCATGACTTTACATATTTCCAGTTCCACCTCTGTCCTGCCCCAGTCCCATCCCTGTTCCACCCCCCAGGAATTGGGTCTGGGGTCGGTGAGACCCCCTCTTCATCAGTCCTCCTTTTCCTCGGGCTCCTGGAGTTCTTCCAATTCTGACTTCTGGGTCACTCTGCCCCGTGTTTATGTCTCATTCTGCAGGTCTTTCTGATATTCTTCAGCTCTTTACCTTGAAGAGAGTCTAAATAACTAAAAGAATTTGAGCTACCGATATATGGCAGAGGTTGGCATGTATAAACATTGAACTTAAGCTGCTAGAAATATTAGCACACTAAGTCTACATTTTACTACAGTTACAAGTACTTCTAAAATCTATAAAATGTGAAAATCAAAAATCCTTCCTGCATCACCCTCTTCCTGTAAATTTTGGACCATGTTAGCCAGTTTCAGCTGAGATTTGGAGAAGCAGTTCAGAAATAATTGCATTTCACCAGTTTTGTGAAAACATGGGAAAATGGGAAAAAAAAGATTATGAGAATGTCCTAGTGATCTTATCAGCTGAACTCATCCTGCTGGACACAGAATCTATAGAGTAGTGAAGTCTTTGAAAGGTCCAGCCAAAGGAAATGGCAGTCTATAGAGACCAAAGCAATTTAAGATTTTTAGGAAACGAGGTTTCAATAGATCTGAAGACAGTTATTTTTAAGTTCCTGCCTTTCTCTGCCTTACATTTTGCAGCTTTTTGAATGAGGAACACTTATAAGGCAAAAATAGCATGATAAATCTGACATGGTTTCAACTGTGCTAGTATTTTTGGGGGGTTGCAATTCCTCTGTTTCTTTTGCACTGTCTGGGAAAATTCAAATAATTGAGATGTCTTTCTTTATATGTTACAAAATGTCTTTCATATTCTGCAGTAATCGACAAATTACCACAGTAATGCTAGTTACTTCTGTTTTAATTTAATCACTTTACAGAATTATTATTTTGGTTTGAAACCTTGGCAAAATGCCAAGTATTCAAACACAGCAACGCAGCCCAAGGGACAAGGCAGAGAAACCTCAAACTTAAAACAGAAACTAGTTTACATATATTTACACAGAAAAGGGAAAATTAAAAGTAAAATGCCATTTAACACATCCCACAAAGGTAAGAGAGAACAACTTCCCCACCGAAATAGCAAAATCTACAATCACAACTAACCCAAAAACCGGCTTCCTGAGAGAATACTTAAAGAGAAAAACAACAAAAAATGTTTACTTCCCCAAACCAAAACAGATGTGAAGTAGCAGTAAGGCCTATCGCTGCCAGCACAGTGACAGCGGGTCCTTTCAGTACTGCAGCCATGAAGAGAAGAGAACTAAGCACCTCCCTACACTTGCTTTTATACCTGATTTGACGTCAGATGATATGAAATATCTCTGGTTGCTTAAGTCAGGTGGCACTTGTCTCTTCTTATCTACGTAGCACTTACCAAGGCCTACTAAACTGAGGTCTACCAAAAGTAAGGCCTAACTAAAACTACCACAATCATGAATACTTTTGCTGTCCCATCCCACTCCTAAGAGGGAGAACCCAAGATTCATAGATGCCTGTGGTCGAAAAGGAATGGCAAAAGCCAGAAGGGTCCAAAAAAGCCTACAAAATTTTATTATCAAATCATACACTTGTCATGGGAATAGGTATAAATTTTGCCCATATTTTCTAGTAGTAAGAGAAAGAAAAGAATAAAAGAAAAGAGGGAAGAGAGAGAGAGTGTGAAAGAGAGATCCAGTAGGAGAGGAAAGGAGATCACCAGTCCTAGTTCCAGCATCGATCCAGCTGATGGGGTGTCTAGGGTTCTGAGGACCCCACCCGGGCTTTATGAAGGTACCTTTTTATAGGTAAGCTTTTCCTGCCCTCAGATTAGGTTTCTTGCTCTCCGTGTCAACGAGTTAGCATGCACAGTCCGTTTTTCTAGACCTTTCTGGAAATGGGTTGAGGGGCTTTGAGGGTCTCTGGTGGTCTTGATCCCCCTCTATTGGATTGACCTTCAGTCAACAGTTCATGCCCACTTCTTGACTCCACTTCTGTGCTTGCACTATCCTTTACGTTGTGTGATCACCATGGACAAGAACAGGGAAATGGGTCCCAGAAAGGTGCTGCCCTACCTTCGTACAGCCCCTCTCCAGCTACATTCTGTTCTAACTTGTCTCCTTGCACAGCTATCAGTGTTTGAAACACAGCAGAACATTAACTCTTTGTTGTCCAGGCTTCTACAATTGGTTATTGTTAATTAAACTCTTTTGTGAAGGATGTGTTTTCAACTTATATGAAGACCAAAGCTTACACTGTTTTTAGTGAACATAAAATAAGATCATTCAGGTTATAGAATTAACAAATTGTGGAGTAAAACCACTAAATAAACACTCTATTGTTATTCTCAAAAGTATCAGGAGAAATGGAGAGGGTGAATATTGCTCTAAGACTCATAAATGCATTTTATATTCTTTTACACAGATTGACTTGGAAAGTATATTTTTGCTTAACCCAGATCTTACACCTGATGAAGATATTGTACCTAGTCCAGAGACACCACCACCACCTACTCCAGCAGCCAAAGCAAACAAAATCATGAAGGTTGGTAATACCTATGCAACATGTGCACATTAAACTTTCAGTACTCCTATACATGTTGTTATGCTTGAATATTTAAATCTAACTTTTGTGTCTGTGGATGTGCTGATTTAGAGGTAAAATGGCAGGAGAAATGAACTTTACACAAAAGAGATTATAAGTCAGAGTTACAATTTTAATAACCATATTACAATAAATAGAATGGCACAAGGAGAAATGGGTTTTAACCCACAAAACCCAGCAGTATAACCCAGTGCCCTGGGGCACAAACCCAAAGGGGTTTGTTAGCCCTTGTGCTGAGACCTGCATGGTTCCCCCAAGTCCAAAGCAAAAGGGAAGTGAAAAACCTGTTAGTGCAGGTGATGGCTGTAGTCTGGTTGAGAGCAGAGGTCTCCTCCTGTTGAGGTCCTGCTGCTCCTCTGGATCTGACGAGTGGTTGTCAAGGTCTTCTTACCTACCACTTATGTACCCTCAGGGAGCACCCAGTCCCTCCCCTGGGGCGGGGACTCACACAATGGGTGATTAACTCTGTGAGTCATGGGGTATCCCTGAACTGTTGATGGCCCATTAGCAGCCACGCCCCCTCAGGCTGGGTGTGAAGGTGCTAATGACTCCCTGGGCAGCTGCTGCTAATGGTCCATTGTCCTTGGGGAATGAATAGAGGGGGTAGAATACACAGCTTTGATCACCCCTACACAGTGATAACTGGTCCCACCTGCTGAACTAGGACAGTGGAGCTACTTGATAACTGTGTTCCTTTCTTTTTCCTAGGGTGAATACGGGTTTATAAAAATTTTCTAAGAAGAGGTTTAGCAGATAGGGAGTTATGGACTAATATTTATATAACTAAATATATCTCAAGGAAAAATATAGAAAATGTTTTGGAGGTTGTTTTGAAACTATGTATAGTTCAAGCAGTCTTCACCCTGGGCTCTTCAGGGAAGGATTTGGCAGCAATCACCTTTCTATATTCCTGATATAATGTTATTTTTATTCACTGGAAAGAAGTGAAGGGCTGCAGTTTACATTTTCAGTAATAAAATGATCAAATAACAGATTTCTTTCTTTACAGAGTCGACAAACTGTGGCACCTATGAAGAATGACACTCCTGCCAGAGATAACAGAGGTAAATGTTATCACTTTCCCTTTCAAGGAAGTAAAAAAATATGACAAAATGTTTATCTCCTGCTTATATAACATTTCTTAATAGTTCCGCATTTCTAATTTTAACCCCATGGGTTATTTTT
This sequence comes from Pithys albifrons albifrons, assembly GCF_047495875.1. Lineage (NCBI taxonomy): Eukaryota > Metazoa > Chordata > Aves > Passeriformes > Thamnophilidae > Pithys > Pithys albifrons. The sequence goes on along the minus strand of NC_092483.1, from coordinate 905,930 downwards.
CACTATAGTTAATAACAAAAAACCTACAAAAATGCTGAAATATCACAGGATGATAGGTGAAAAGTTTGTATTGGATGAATATAGATGTAATGCATCTAATAACAGGAGAAAGAATAGTTATTGCTTATTGTTTTTATTTTCTTTCCTCCATTAAAGTTAGCTCTGTAAGACGTGATATGTGTGCAGGTAACCAGAGAGCTAAGCCACAGCTAAAACATTGAGGAAAGTTTAATTCAAAACTGGAAACACTACAACAAGCTGCAAGGATTCACATATGGGTGGGAAAAAACACACACAGGAGCCCGTCTCCTGTCTTACATATCAAAGGACCGATACATGCGCAGATACCCACTAGGCTGTTCTTTTACAGTTCTAACTTTCTCTTATCTTCCTTCCCCCCAAGCCTGTGGGAAATAATGTTTTGAAATTTTAAACAACCTGCAATTATCTTCCTTAATAAAAACTTCCTTCTGTTTTGGCAAAAACAGCCTGAGGGAAAGACAGCATGTTACAGATCCCAGACTTAACCTTCCAGGTCCAGAAGGTCTCTTGAGCAAAGAAAATCCTTAAACTGCTTGCCCTTCCTCCTTGCCCAAAATCTTCTGTTTGCCACTCCTGCCTCCCCACAGCTCGTACTGATGATGGTAATGATTCTTGCACATTGTGGGCTTGCACATCCTTTCAAGTGTTCAGACTCTTCTGGTGGACAATTGGGATCACTTTCTTCTGCCATTTGCCTCGGGGAGTGTTAATTCAGAAATCTCATGAAGAGGGGTTATTTTTTTAAAACTAATATGGTTTAAATTTGAGATATCTTCTCAGTGTGCTGTCCTCACATCCATATATGTCATCATTTGTAGTAAAAGGTCTGTTTTGCAAGGAATAACCCTGTAGCTTGTATTTTAATAGGTCCTGTGCATCCTACTATTCACAGTTGGCCTAAGTATTTGTTCTTTGTTTGCCTTATAATTAAACTTTTCTCAACACAGTGCTTTGTTTAGTGTAGTTAATTCATGCTATAAGCTAGATCTCCTATCATATTTGGAACGATGTGAGGATTTGTTTTGTCTATTCCATTTGATATCTTTTTCCATATTTTTCTTCATGTTGCACAATGTGCTGGTCTTCATTTGGAATGTCATCTCTAGGCTACTAATCAAAAGTGTTACCTTCACTTTCATACTCTTCTGGCTAACCTTGTTAGGAACATGCACAGGAAAATGGCCATCTGAAGCAAAGCTGCTTGAAGCAACTCTTTGAAAAACAACTTAAAACATTCAGTTCTATCAAAGAAGCTTGCATGCATGCCACTCCCACTTCATTCATTGGGAAAAGACATCATTCTGCATCTTCAGAAATTGGAATTCTTATCACATATCATAGAATCAATAAGTTTAGCTTTCCAGTATAGTGTCAAAAAGGCTTCTTTATTCCACTTATAGACTGAGCTGCACTTTGCTGCCTTTAATTTTCATCTGTCTACTCATCCACAAATTGTAGGTTCAGTGGGATGGGACCATTTTGTAACATCTAGAGAATGTGAAACAGTGGGTCTTTTTTTCTTACTGGGTTTTTGTGTATAATTACAATATAAATAAAATTTCAACACTTTAAACTTCAAATCTGCATATCTCCAACTACATAATTCATTCTATTCACATAATAAGTTCCAATTATTTTGTAGTAGAGTATTTAAAAATATGCACATGCAGCATTGATACTTAATAATTATGTTGCATTGGTGTGTAACACTAGGATAAAAGAACCTGCATACCAATTGTCTTTATTAATAGACTTTCTACATCTGTGGCTCTCCCCTCTCTCCCCCCAGTAAATTGCTGTGTCTTGAAAGGGGCCTCTTTTTATCTTGTCATAAAGTATTTCGGTATTGTCCTGGGTTGAGCCGGCAAAATGCCAACTGTCCAGGACAGAGTGAAAGGGTTCCTCCTCTCCCCAACCAGCTAAGGGGAAAAGAAGAGGGAGAGAGGAAAAAAAAACTTCCAAAGCCAGGTTTATGCTGAAACTAACTACATGTATTTATACAGAGAAGAGAATATCAAGAGGAAACTACAATATAACACACACTTACACAAGTTACATATATATAACAAGGAATAACTTCCCACTCCCCAATTAATACAAAGCAAAGTCTGTTACTCTAAATTCATAAGCACTCCAAAAGACACTCAGCAAGAAAGAGAAAGTATAACAACAAAATATTTCTACTTCCCTGAATGCAAACAAAATGCAAGCAGAGGCAACAGGAGCAGGGCCTAGCATAGTAGAGGAGCTGCTAGATGTCCTCCTCTTAGTGCAGCCATGATGGAATTAACTAAGCCACTCCCACACACTGGATTTTACACCCTTTGAGATTATGTAGTATGGTATGGGATACAATATTACTGGCTGGAAGAAGTCAGCTGTTAGCTAGCTCAGTCCAGCTTAAATCAGCTGACAATCCTAGGCCTAGCTGAACTTTAAAACCTAAGTTTAGGCCCACCTGCCTAAACCCATAACAGGTATTTACTCTTCCAATTCTAGATGAGCTTTGTGCTTTTCATTTGCAGTGGTTGGTTCTGCACGCATGTGTCCTACTCAGCTTCCTGAACAGTCTTGCTCCTCTCATCAGAATGGCAGTGTTTCAGATATATCTCCAGTTCAAGCTGCAAAAAAAGAATTTGGACCCCCCTGTATGTAAAATGTGTATTAAGGATTCATTCATTCTGGGCATTACATGTACATTTTTTTCAGTTATGTTGTTGTCCATAAATGACAAATGTTCTATGTACGCAGTTGCCTGTAGGCTTCCTCAAGAAGCTTATTCAGATTGCTGTGGCTAAACAACTGTTCACTTTTGTCACATTTGTTCTTTCTAATATTTGGAATTTGGTTTTCCATATCTCTTTTTAACCATGACAGTGTTTTTTTAATTTACCTGAGCTTTCTTTTAATTCAGACCAAGAGATCACATGTATCCAAATATTATCACATGTCCAAATATTTTTTGAGGGTCATTGTCTTTATATTTTCAGTTGTATTATTATTGTCCCATTCCTATGATTTTTTCACATTCATTTATTCTATACATTTTAGAAACTAAATTGCTGTAATTGTTTTGTACTAATACTGATTTGCTTGAAAAGATAGTTGATATAAATAAATGCATTCTAATAATTCATAAAATAGTAGAATTTACATGTTATAGTGTAAATACTAAATTCATACAACATTAACAATATTTTAAAATTATATCATTTTCTTTAAGCACGTAGAAAATCTAATTGTGTAAAAGAGGTTGAAAAACTTCAAGAGAAACGTGAAAAAAGAAGGTTACAGCAGCAGGAACTTCGAGAAAAAAGAGCTCAGGTTAGTATTTTTAGCTCAGATTGAAAATGTCTATCATGGTAAACATATATCATGAAAAGGAGTTGTTTGCAACATTATGTGCTTTTTTCAGTCTTCAATAATTTTTATGAACAGCAATAATCTTGAAATGAAATGCTTTCATCCTGTATACAGTTTTGATAAGTATTTTGGTGCATGGTTGCATTGCTTTGATAACTATTTATTTAGACAGTTTTGTCCCTCTTTTTTTCCCTACAGAAACAATTGCTTGCAATTGCTTACCATTCCATGTGTTATTTAAATATGATGATAGCTATTGCTTAAGGAAAATATATTCATGAAAATAATCAAATATTTGGCTTTTAGATAGGGCTGTTATTCTACAGGAGGTATTAATAGAATCATGGAATAGTTATGGTTGGAAAAGGCCTCTAAGAACCCAAGTGTCAACCCAGCACCAGTGTGTTCACCACTAAACCATGTCCCCAAGTGCCACATTCACATGTTTTTTGAACACTTCCAGGGATGGTGATTCCAATAATTCCCTGGGCATCCTATTCTAATGCTCAACAACCTTTTCTTTGAAGAAATGTTTTAAGGCCATTTCCTCTCATTCTGTCACTTGTTACATGGGAGAAGAGGCGGACCCCCACTTCACCACAACCTCCTTTCAGGTAGTTTGTAGAGTGAGAAAGTCCCCATGAGCCTCCTTTTCTCCAGACTCAGCTCCCTCGGCTGCTCATCATCATACTTGTCCTCCAGACCCCTTCCCAGCTCCATTCCCTGGACATGCTCCAGCACCTCAATGCCTTTCTTGTTGTGAAGGACCAAAAACTGAACCCAGGATTCGAGATGCAGCCTCAGCAGTGCCCAGCACAGGGGGACAGTCACTGCCTTGGTTGTGCTGGCCACACTATTGCTGACACAAGTCAGGATGCAATTGGCCTTCTTGGGCATCTGAGCACACTCCTGGCTCATGTTTAGCTGCTGTTGACCAGCACTCCCAGGTCCTTTTCACAGAATTACAGAATGGGTAGAATAGAATCATAGAATCATAGAATCGATTGGGTTGGAAAAGACCTCCAAGATCATCGAGTCCAACCCTTGGTCCAACTCTAGTCCATTTACTAGATCATGGCACCCAGCGCCACGTCCAATCTGTGTTTAAAAATCTCTAGGGATGGTGAATTCACCACCTCTCCAGGCAACCCATTCCAATGCCTGATTACTCTCTCTGTAAAGAATTTTTTTCTGATATCCAACTTAAATTTCCCCTGGCAGAGCTTAAGCCCGTGCCCCCTTGTCCTATTGCTGAGTGCCTGGGAGAAGAGACCAACCCCCACCTGGCTAGAACTTCCCTTCAGGTAGTTATAGACAGTGATGAGGTCACCTCTGAGCCTCCTCTTCTCCAGGCTAAACAACCCCAGCTCCCTCAGCCTCTCCCCATAGGACTTGTGCTCCAGTCCCTTCACCAGCCTTGTTGCTCTTCTCTGGACCCGCTCCAGCACCTCAATATCCTTTCTGAACTGAGGGGCCCAGAACTGAACACAGTACTCAAGGTGTGGCCTCACCAATGCAGAGTACAGGGGAAGGATCACTTCCCTGGTCCTGCTGGCCATGCTATTTTTGATACAGGACAGGATCCCATTGGCCTTCTTGGCCACCTGGGCACACTGTTGGCTCATGTTGAGCTTCCTGTCAATTAGTACTCCAAGGTCCCTTTCTGCCTGGCTGCTCTCCAGCCACTCTGTGCCCAGCCTGTAGCGCTGCAGGGGGTTGTTGTGGCCAAAGTGCAGGACCCGGCACTTGGCCTTGTTGAACTTCATCCCATTGGAATCAGCCCATCTCTCAAGTCTATCCAGATCCCTCTGCAGAGCCCTCCTGCCTTCCAGCAGGTCGACACTCCCTCCCAACTTGGTGTCATCAGCAAATTTGCTGATGATGGACTCAATCCCTTCATCTAAATCATCAATAAAGATGTTAAACAGGACTGGACCCAACACAGACCCCTGGGGAACACCACTGGTGACTGGCCGCCAGCTGGATGCAACTCCGTTCACCAGCACTCTCTGGGCCCAACCCTCCAGACAGCTCTTAATCCAGGAGAGGGTACACTTGTCCAAGCCATGGGCTACCAGCTTTTTCAGGAGTATATTATGGGAGACAGTATCAAAGGCCTTGCTGAAGTCCAGATAGACCACATCCACAGCCTTCCCCTCATCCACCAGGTGGGTCACCTGATCGTAGAAAGAGATCAGGTTGGTTAGACAGGACCTGCCCCTCCTAAACCCATGCTGGCTGGGTCTAATCCCTTGTCCACCCTGAAGGTGCTGTGTGATTGCACTCAGGATGAACTGCTCCATAACCCTGCCAGGCATGGAGGTCAGGCTGACAGGCCTGTAGTTGCCAGGGTCCTGTTTGCAGCCCTTTTTGTGGATTGGGGTGACATTCGCCAACTTCCTGTCATCTGGGACCTCCCCAGAGAGCCAGGACTGTTGGAAGATGATGGAGAGCAGCTTGGCAAGCTCTTCTGCCAGCTCCTTCATCACCCTGGGATGGATCCCATCTGGTCCCATAGACTTCTGAGGATCCAGCTGGCTCAGTAAGTCGGTCACTATTTCCTCCTGGAATACAGGAGGGCTATTCAGCTCCCTCTCCCTGTCTACCAGCTCCAGAGGCCAGTTATCTTGAGGGCCACCTGTCTTACTGGTGAAAACTGAGGCAAGGTACGTGTTAAGTACCTCAGCCTTCTCCTCATCTTCCTTAACTATATTTCCCTCCAAGTCCAACAGAGAATGGAGGTTTTCTTTGCCCCTCCTTTTGTTATTAATGTATTTATAAAAAGACTTTTTGTTATCCCTAATTGAAATAGCCAAATTTATTTCAAATTCCACTTTTCTTTCCCTAATTTTTTTCCTGCATGACCTAGCTCTATCTGTAAATTCTTCGTAAGTAGCCAGCCCTTTTTTCCATAGTCTGTAAACTTTCTTTTTATCCCTGATTTCTTGCAGAATCTCCCTATTTAACCAAGCTGGCCGTCTTCCCCTTCGGCTGGCCTTTCGGCACACTGGGACAACCTGTTGCTGTGCATTCAAAATCTCCCTCTTAAAACATGTCCATCCCTCCTGGACCCCCTTGCCTTTAAGGGTTGTTTCCCCAGGTAGGCTCTGAATCAGTTCTTTGAATAGGCCAAAATCTGCTCTCTGGAAGTCCAAAGTAGAGGTTTTAATGGTGGCTCTCCTTACATCCCTGAGGACTGAAAATTCTATTATTTCATGGTCACTATGCCCCAGGCGGCCTCCAACCACTACATCATCTACCAGCCCCTCTCTGTTTGTAAACAGTAGGTCTAGCGGGGCCTTACCCCTAGTAGGCTCATTTACCAGTTGATGAAGGAAATTGTCCTCTATACACTCCAGGAACCTCCTTGACTGCCTCTTCTCTGTAGTATGAAGCTCCCAGCAGATATCTGGCAGGTTAAAGTCACCCACAAGAACAAGGGCTGGAGATTTTGAGACATCTGCCAGCTGCTTGTAGAATAATTCATCCCCTTCATCATCCTGGTTGGGCGGTCTGTAACAGACACCCACAAGGGTGTCAGCCTTGTTGGCCTTGCCCCTGATTCTGGTCCACAGGCACTCAACCTTGTCACTGCTGACCTCAACTTCAACAGAGTCAAGAGACTCTCTAACATATAAAGCCACCCTTCCACCTCTCCTTCCCTGCCTGTCTTTTCTGAAGAGCTTTTAGCCCCCCATAGCAGCACTCCAGTCATGTGATTCATCCCACCACAGTTCTGTGACAGCAACTATGTCATAGTTTTCCTGCTGCACTATGGCTTCCAGCTCCTCTTGTTTGTTTCCCATACTGCGTGCATTGGTGTACATGCACTTCAGCTGGGCCATTGATTTCATTCTCAACTCGGGCTCTATGCCCTTAGGCCTATCTCTGGAGAGCCCAGTTGCCGTCCCTTCCCCCTTCAAACCTAGTTTAAAGCCCTCCTAACTAACCCTTCCAACTTATGGGCTACAGTTCTTTTGCCCTTCCTAGATAAATGAAGCCCATCTGCTTTGACGAGACTGGGCAACACAGAGTTTGCGCCATGATCAAAAAACCCAAAATTTGGACGATAGCACCATCCCCTAAGCCACCTATTGGTAAGCTGGGCTTTCCTTAAACCTGTCCTCATTCATCCCAGCTAGCACAGGAACTGAGGCAATTACTACCTGTGCTCCTGTCCCCTGGAGAGATCGGGTCAGTGCCTTGAAATCTTTTTTAATTACTCTGGTACTCCTTTTATTAATGTGTTATGGGTTCACCTAGGTGGGCCTAAATTTGGGCTCTGGAGTTCAGACTAGGCCGAAGCTGTCAGGTGACTTGAGCTGGGCTGAGCTAACAGCTGACCTCTTCTAGCCAGTAATTTTGTATTCCATACCACATTATGACATCATCTCCAGGGAAGTAGGAACCAGTGTGGGAGTGGTTAAGGCAGTCGCTTCTCAGCCCTCCTCTTGGGAGGACGCATGATGCTGTCCCAGGGGGGATGGAGAGGACCAGGCCCACCACTGGCTCACAGGGCACCTCAGGAAAGTAAAATGTGTTGTTCGGGGTCTCTCCTTTCTGCTTGAGTTTGTCTCCCTGGGGAATAAGTCTTTTCTTAAGTAATGTGTAGTTAAGACAGTAGAATTTGTGAGTTTGTTAAGAAGTTGAGGTGGGGAACTTGTTGTTGTAGACTTGTGTGAGTGTATATTTGTACTCTCTTCTAATTGTCTCTTTCTTTCTGTAAAAAATATATGTAGATTTAGTATAAATGCGGTTTGAAGTGTTTTTTTCTTTCCCCTCTCTTTTCCTCCCTTTCCCTGGTGTTAGGAGGGAGGCTTTTCTCTCTGTGCTTGGGGGGGTTGGCAGTTGCTTATCTCAAACCAAGACATAATGTCATCACTTCCAACCTGGACAACCAACAGTGGGTAATAGTCTGAGGGTTGGATAAGTTTAGGAAGTCTTTTGGTAATATCCCTCACCCTGGCCCCGGGAAGGCAGGAAACTTCCCTGTGAGACGGGTCTGGCCGACATATAGGGCCCTCAGTTCCCCTCAGAAGGGAGTCACCGATTACAACAACCCTTCTCTTTTTCCTCTTACCTGTAGTCGTAACCTGTCCAGTAGGCTGGGGGTAACCAGAAGATCTTGTAGATAGATCCTCCTCCTGACTGTCCTCCAACAGACTGTCCAAGTCCAGGGCCATATACCTGTTTTTTAAGGGCACCCTGGCAGGTGAAAGGGGTCGAGAGGGGGTGTTTTTGCCTCTACAACCAGGCACCTGTTTCCATTCATCCCCATCCCTGTGGTTTGTTCAGTCTGCCTGATGGCAGGAGGGGCTGGGCTTCACCACCTCCTGCTGGGCTTCCTTAGGAGTGGAAAGGGTGTGACTCCACCAGTCAATTTCCCTTTCACTCTCCCTTATGTTTCTGAGCCTATCGACCTCTTCCTTTAGCTTTGCCACCAGACCCAGCAAATCGTTCACCTGCTCACATCGTATGCAGGCGCTTCTCTTACTGTCCTCTGGTAGTAGGTCCAGGCTCAGACAGTCTATGCAGCCAGAGGCCTGAGTGGCTGCATCCTTTTTAGAGGGTTCTGTCTGTATTTACACCCCTCTACTGGTAACAGGAGCAACAGCTTTCATTTTTTTGGGAGGCATGACTGCCTTAAGCTGTGGGGAAAGGTAGAAAGAGAGAAAGAAACAAACGAACAGAGGAGAAAAAAAAAAAGGCTGCAGAAATACCTAGGCTTCTGCCCTGCCTGTTCGCCCTGCCTGTGCGAACTGCCGTGCAAACTGCCGTGCCACGGCGTCACTGACGTGTCACGCCTCTGTTTGCCCGCTCCTATTCGCCGCGCTCCAGGTCGCTTGCGCTCCCTAGAGATGTTTTTAAAGCCTTCTCACTCTCCTGCTAACAAGCAACCACCGCCTCCAACTCCCCTCTGAGTCACCTGCTGATAGCTGAAGGAGCAGCAAACAAAGCCTGCCAGGGTAGGGCTGGAAGGGACACCTCCCTGCTCAAGCAGGGTCATCTGAGAGCACATTGCACAGGATTGCATCCAGGTGGTTCTTTAATATCTCCAGTGAGGGAGACACCACAACCTCTCTGGGTAAGCTGTTCCAGTGTATGGTCACTTGCACAGTAAAGTTCTTCCTCTTATTCAGGTGGAACTTCCTGTGCATCAGTTTCTGCCCGTTGCCTCTTGTCTTATTGCTTGTCACCACCAAGCTGATCCTGGCTCCATCCTCCTGAAACTCTCCCTTTAGATACTGATATACATTAATGAGGTCCCTTCTTAGTTGTCTCTTCTTGAATCTGAACAGGCCCAGCTCTCTCAGCCTTTCCTCGTAAGAGAGATGCTCCAGTGCCCTAATAATCTTTGTTGCCCTCTGCTGGACCTGCTCCAGGAGCTCCATGTCTCGTACGGAGGAGCCCAGAACTGCACACAGTACTCCAGATACAGCCTCACTATGGCCGATGACACCAAGCTGAGTGGTGTGGTTGATACACCTCAGGGATGAGATGCCATCCAGATGGACCTAGACAAGCTTGAGAAGTGGGCCCATGGGAATCTCATGCAGTTTAAGAAGACCAAGTGCAAGGTGCTGCACCTCGGTCAGGGCAACCCTCGGTATCAATACAGGCTTGAGGATGAACAGATTGAGAGGAGCCCTGCCGAGAAGGACTTGGGGGTGCTGGTGGATGAGAGGCTGGACATAAGCTGACAATGTGCGCTTGCAGCCCAGAAAGCCAACCATGTTCTGGGCTGCATCAGAAGAAGCGTAGCAAACAGATCAAGGAAAGTGATTCTGCCCCTCTGCTCTGGTGAGGCCCCACCTGGAATACTGCATCCAGATCCAAGGTCCTCAGTAGAGGAAGGACATCAACCTGTTGGAGTGAGTCCAGAGGAGGGTCACCAAGTTGATTAGAAGGACCTAATTGTGGCCGTCCAGTACCTGAAGGGAGCTGTCTCAGTTTAAAAGAAACCAAGATGTCTATCAATGAAAGTGAGGAATCCTTCTGGACTAGGAAGGGGCCTCTTGTCAAAAACCACCACAACCTTTGAAATTAAGAGATTTAATCAGAAAATGTAGAGAAAAGGATAACAGTTCTTTACTACAAATATATACATGTATAGCCAAAATCCCCAAAACAGAATAAACAGAAACATCATAAGCAAAACTTTCAAACAAATCAAGTTCTATCTCTGCCCCTTCAGTGCAGTTATCTTTGCAAACAGCAGGAGGCAATGTCATGCCTCGGGAGGCAGGCACTGCAGTGACTCATGGGTTCCTGTGAGGCAAAGACACCAGTAGGGAGGTGCCAATTCCAGAGCTCATGTGGGAATGGCAGACACAGGGACGGGCTGAAACCTTTCCGGTGGGCAGTGTAAAGACCCTCTCACCTTCTTTTGTCTGAAAGCATTGGGGGTTAGCAACTCCTCTGCAGATGGTGCTGCTCCCTTGATGAGCCTGTAGCGAATCCAGCCAGTGGTGATTGTTCTCTCAGAAGAACAGCACAGGGTGCGGAATCTGGGGGGGCGAGGCGGGCCCCCTTTCCCAGTTCTTCCACCATCCCAGCAAGCAGCAACTGGAACCCAAGCAGATTGAGGAGAAAAGTGCAGTGAGCAGCAGGAAACCTCTCTCCCTCCACCTTCCCCAATCCTATCCCCCCATCCATCACGTTGGAATGCAAAGCTATCAGCCATCCCTTTGTTTAGGCGGTAGACAGCTGGCTTTGGGAGCAGGTAGTGGGGGGCTGGGCTTCAACAAGCCATCTTGTTCTGGCTTCCAACTCCCAAACCACAGTGTTGGTAAGGGACAAAAAAAAATTCCGTGAAAGATTTTGAAACTATAACAGGAGCCTTCAAGAAAGATGGGGAGAGACTATTTATGAGGGCATGTAGTGATGGGACAAGTGGAAATGGCTTCAAACTGAAAGAGGATACATATAGATTAGATATTAGGAAGAAATTCTTGACTGTGAGGGTGGTGAGGCCCTGACACAGGTTGCCCTGAGAAGTTGTGGATGCCCCATCCCTGGAAGTTTTCAAGGTTAGGTCGAATGGAGATCTGAGCAACTTGGTCTAGCAAAAGGTGTCCCTGCCTGTGGCGAGGGGGGTTTAAGGTCCATTCCAACCCTGTCCATTTATGATTCTATGAGTAGAGGGGCAGGATCACCTCCCACAACCTGCTGAAAATGTCCTTCCCAATGCACCCCAGGGTAACATTGGCCTTCTTGGCCACAAGGACACACTTCTGGCTCATGGACAGCCTGTTGTCTACCAGGACCTCCAGGTCCTTCTCCATAGGGTTGCTTTCCAGCAGGTTGGCCCCAATCTGTACTGGTGCATGGGGTTATTCTTCCTCAGGTGCAGGAACCTGCATTTGCCTTTGTTGAACTTCAGAGAGTTCCTCTCTGTCCATCTCTCCAACCTGTCGAGGTCTTTCTGAAGGGTTGCACAGAACTCTGGGATATCAGCCACTCCTCCCAGCTTTCTGTCATCAGCAAACTTGCTGAGGAGGCATTCTATCCCTTCATCCATGTCATTGATGAATAAGGTAAACAATACTGGGCACAGTATTGAACCTTGGGGGATACTGTGAGGGTCAAAAATAACTACACGATCCCAGATATGGGGGTAGAAACTGGAATGACTTTATTGAACAGTGACACACAATTTAAAGGCATATGGGCTAGGATATGTTAAACAGGGGAGGATTCAGGCTTAACTAAGGGATTGCTGTTTGTTTATCCTGAGGAGAGCAGATATCTAAAGCTAATCCATTACTCATGAACACAAGGGTGAGGGGAACAAGAATATTGCAAAACAGAGCAAGAACACACACAGACTACATTTCTTAAATGCAAAGATAGGAGATAAGGATGTCTGCAAGCTAGATTAACTTTTATCATCTGGGAGCCTTCCTTGGGTTCTGTTTTTTTTGTCCATTTTTGCATTCCTACAGGATACCACTAGTGACAGACCTTAAATTGGACCCTGTACCACTGAGGATGATGTGAGAGACAGGGTCAAAAGCCCATCAGGGCCCATGGACTTTTGGATGCCAAGTTTGTTTTGGTGTTCTCTAACCCAATCCTCCTTGACTAAGGGAAAGTCTCTATTTCAACATTTGTTTTTCCTGCTCTGCTGGGTCAGAGATCCCTGAGATCTGATCTTGTCAGTGAAGACTGATGCAAAGAAGACGTTCAGTACCTCTGCCTTCTCTGTGTCCTCTGTTACCAGGGTCCCCTTTCCATTTAGTATTGTGCCCAGATTGTTTTCCTTTTCTTACTGGTGTATTTGAAGCAGCCCTTCTTGTTGTCCTTGGCATCTGTAATAGGGTGGGTTGTAAGAGATGCCAGAAAGTGAAACAAATGCGCTGTTAAGACGTTAACAAACAGTATATTTATTACCAGAGGCTGCTAACTGACAGAAGATTTAAGGGAAAAAAGGATGAGGGAGAGGAAAGGAAGGAAAACCAAAAGTAATAAGCCCAAACGTGTAAGCACCCCCACTCACCAAGGGGAATTGCTCACGCTAAAATGTCTTACCAACCCAAACATTTAGATTCAGAGGCAGAGACTGAGGTCCCTGGGTACTGGCTGGCTCACTGCAATAACAGGCATCCCCATTATTTAAAATACAAAGTTTTATCACGTGGCAAGCAAGCAACCAGATAACAAGTCATCTGCCCTTAAAATACAGGCTACTAGTGATGTCTGACTGGGCAGGTGTGGCCAGTACTGCCCAGTTCGAGGTCTCTAGCTCCACCTTCTTGTTATATAACGGTCTTCTCTCTGTGCATGTGTGCAGGCACTGGAATTTCCCCTTAGCATGCACATAATCACCTGGAGGTCTCCAATAAAATGGGTCCTGGGGTAGCCTTCCTCTCCTTCCTCTTCACTTTCTCCTCCAAATGACCTCTAAATGCAACTAGCGAATCAGAGGAGACCAATTAACTTTATTTTACAGGGAGCTCTGTCTTTAAGGGCGAAGTTTCTCTCTTATCAATGCTTGTTACCAGTAGCCCAGTAGGAAAAGCATAAACTTTGTCCAGATGGCCGGCCAAAAACAGACCAAAAAATGTCAACACTTCCCAATACAACATCTGAAGCAGTGCAAAACCCAGAACCTAAGAGCTGTGTAAAATAACCCTTAAAAGGTAGTTAAGACAGGAAAGTATCCAACATTCAGACAAGCCAGGCAAAAAAGATAAGGCTTGAGACTCATCCAAAACAGGACAAAATATGCATATCTAGATATATAACAGAATGGACTGACCTGAAGAAAAAAGATAAGAAATTCAAAGCACCATTTTTGGCAAGACCTATCCTGAAGTCAGCAAAAACCAAGCAAAGTTGAAAAGTTCACTGAGGATGAGGAGCTGAGATACGACCCCTACCAGAGGAAGTAAGAGGAACCCTCACCGTAATATTCCTCAAAAAAGGATGGCTCCTCCCCAACTCCGCCCGAACTCCGCCTGTTATGAATATTATAATCAAGTGTTGCAATAACATGAATATGTATGCTGAAATGATGTAACCTCTCACTAAAAATGTATAAATACTGTGGCTTTGCACTGTTGATTTCGGAACTCTATTGTCTGATGCTAATCGGAGAGCTCCCCAACGTTGCGTCAATAAATACCTTTTACTGTTTATTGACCAAATTATGTCTCTAAACAGTTTTATTCTGCCTCTTTGGGCATCACATCCTTGGCCAAATTTAATTCCAGATGGGCCTTGACCTTCCTTGTCTCATTTCTGCTTACTCTGACAACCTCTCTATATTCACTACAAGTGGCCTGACCCTGCTTCCACCTCCTATGTATTTCTTGCCTGTGCTTGAGTAATGTCAGGAGTTCATTGTTCATCCATGCAGGTCTCTTACCCCCTTGGTCCAATTTCTTTCTCATTGAGATACATTGTTCTTGAGCCTGGAGGAAGTGATCCTTAAATATCAACCAGCTCTCTTGAACCCCTCTTCCCTGCAGGGCCTGTTCCCATGGGATTCTTCCAAGAAAATCCCTGAAGAGGCTAAAGTTAGCTCTCCTGAAGTCCATGGTTGTAACCTTACTTGCTGTTGATAAGCAAAAACGTCGCAAAAATAACTGCTAAGAGAAAATTTTTACTTTTAGCAGCAAAGTGTTTATTGACAACGTTGGAGGCAAGCCAGTTCATATTGGGCAAAAACTTGCCTAGCTTGTTTATGGAAAATAAGCTATTTTATAGTCTTAAGTCTATAGTAAACACCTTCTAAGTTCCATATTAATGACTAGGCAGAATCTTGGGCAGAGTTTTCTTTTTGGCTTCGAATTTGGGTAGTGGTCTCCTGACTTCATCCCTCGGGGTGGTCTTGACACGTTTTCATCACTGCTGGACATTTGCCTTTTCTTTGTTTGATGACATGACCTGTAAAACTTGTAAAACCTTGGCTCTAACTCTACAAAATCTTGGCTCTTTACCACTTCATCCTATTGAAATGTCTAGCTTAATTTTATGTATGACTCCTAACCATGGTATACTGGTCTCTAGACAATTTGTACTTGAACATAGTGGCTCTAGGACTTCATGCTGTTCAGTGGCCTTGTTGTGCAAACAACACTTTGCAGAGCAGAAATAGAAATTTCACAAAACTAGGGGGTTTTGGTCTCTTTTCTCTTTCACTGTCCTGCTTCCTCCTTGCCCAATACCGAACTCCACAATCTCGTGGTCACTGCAGCCAAGGCTGCCCCCAACCTTCACATCTCCAACAAGGCCTTCCTTGTTAGTTAGTATAACATTTCCGCTGGGCAGCTTTCTAGCCACTCTTCCCCAAGCCTGTAGTGGTGCATGGGGTTAATTATAGCATTATGATAAATTGTTCTTTATGATCTTTGATGTGTTATAGGAGATCTGTTTGAGACTCAAGTTTGAACAGTGTTTTTTTCTTTTTCCTTTATACTTGTCTATGCATTTATAAATTAGCTCTGCATAATGCAGTATGCCAGTAAGTTGTTATAAACTTGTGTGAAAGAAATGAAGTTGTTAATCCTTTGAGAAAATCTATTAATAATAAATGATTTTCTGTCATAGAAGTGTAAAAGCTTTAGCAAAACTAGTATCATAATCTTGTTGGCATGCCTGTGTGTGTATGTGTTAGTGTATGTGTAGTCTCTCTAAAGAGATAATACAGTGGTGGGTCTACTAGATGCCAGGTGCCCATCAAAGCTGCTCTACCACTCCCCTCCTCAGCTGGAGAGGGAAAAGAAAATATAATGAAAGGCTTGTGGGTCGAGATAAGGGCAGGGACAGATTACTCACTGATTACTGTCACAGACAAACTAGACTTGACTTGGGGAAATTAATTGAATTTATTACCATTCAAATTAGAGTAGGATAATGAGAAGGAAAATAAATCTTAAAAACACCTTTCCCCCACCCCTCCCTCCTTCCCAGGCTCCATCCACTTAAACAAATGCAAAGCATTACTATGGCTTTATGTGTGAGGAGCAAATAATTGGACCAAATAATTTGTTTCATATGTTAAAATTCTTTGATGTAGTACTACACGTCAAATTTTCTTTTTATCACTTCTGTGACAACTCCCTTTTCATCCAAGCCTTAAACTTCTGTATGAAAAAGTTTTGGTTTTCTTGATGACTTGTATGTATCTATGCTTTGTGTCGCTTTGTATATTCTGTTGTTTTTGTGAAATGCATCCATAATTAGCCAAGTACTGGCTTCTGGTGGGCAAGATCTCTAAAAGGAGTTTGAAGAATATTAGGCAAATACCTTTTCCATAATAAGCAATATCCCTTTATGAATGTTAGAAGGAAATGTTTCAGTAGCAATACATTTATTATGGACTTACTATAAGTAGGTTTCAGTTCATTGTAGTCAGGGTCAACATCCTAAAGATACAGTCAACTTCATATTACTAGGGCACAGTTTAATAAGGTCTGAGCACTAGAGCTGGCTATGCATGGCATCAGCAGGATGTCCTGAAATGGGGTAAAAACTGATAGTTGCAGGGAGAACTGACAGGAAGGACATTTGAATGATTATGCAGTGAACCAGCACAGCCCACAATAGGCTCAGTAGCTTAAGCTTTGCAAGGTTTAGAGGGGCTCTGGGCATGGCCTTTTATATGCCCATTCGATCAGATACTCATGATTCCAGGTTTAGAGACAGATCTTGTGTGCCTGGATGTAGCCTACTGTGTATCATTTGGATTGATTCTGCTTTTGGGGGGGAGTCTAGGAGTGTTAGAACAGTTTCCAATGAATCCAAGTAACTGTAGGAGTTAAGTCAGAACCAGCAAGTAGGATCAACCTCCTTTAACCAACTTGGATGAAGCAGGATTGTGTTTAAAGTGGCTGGGGCACCTGTACTTTACTCTGCAGTGTGTTTTGTATCTGCATAATAGAGTGTATCTGTCTGTTGAACCACCTTATCTCAGATTAAGAAGCATTCACTGTATATGCTATCTGTTGTGCAATTGTTCAGCTATGTTTCTTTAATGTGAAGATTCTGGCAAAAAGCAGCAGGCATTTCTTTCTTTAGTAGAATTTTAATGACTCCTTGTAGGGGTGAGTGTAAGTGCATCCCTTAAGGAAAGCTGTTTGGAGTTCTATCTTAAAGAGAACAGAGCTACCTGGAGTATGTGTGGTGGCTAAGAGACCAATGAGAGGCTGTGGTGTATGTAAGGTGAATTGGTTAACCAATTATGTGATAGCATGTTGAATGTGAGAGTGCATAAAAGGTGTGGATATTACTGCGTGAGAGTCAGTCAGATCTAGATCTACTAGGATGTGAGGTGATGTAATAGGAACTAATAGGAACTAACTACTTCTACTATGAGCTATGAGAACTGTCAATCTATCTTGAATAAACTCCCTAAGTTGTGAGCCTTCTGATTCAAGCCTTCTGATGTCTGCTGTGCCTGAGCTCTTCTGACCATCAGTCCACAGCCCAGCTCGGTATAAGGGGCTCCCTCTATAAGTCCTGTATTCAAAACTACTTTCTAATACATGCCAACAAAAAATAGGAAATAGAAAGCATATAATTGTTTTGCTTTATGATCAGTAAATTAGATATGTCAGAATAGGCAAAGGCATTAAAGTTGCAGTTGAGACATTTATGGTGTTTTGGAGAAAAATAAACATTTCAGTTAATGTGGATTTTTTAATGAGTAAATTTAGAAGTTATTGAAATTAGTTCATTTCAGGAAAAAAGTATATTAGAAGTTCTGTTGTTTATTTCCCTAGGATGTTGACGCTACAAACCCAAATTATGAAATTATGTGTATGATAAGGGATTTCAGGGGAAGTTTGGATTATAGACCACTGACAACTGCAGATCCTGTAAGTATCTGAGTGATGTGGAAATTTTTTATCCTCATGAATTTTGCTCTCTGTTTCCAATTTTTTCAATGTATATACCTTGCCTTGAACACTTTCACAGAGGGAGTATCTACAATTTCTCTGGGAAACTTTGTTACGACCTGCCCCTGGAAAAGGGGATGGGGGTAACCTAGGTTGTTATCAATAATTCCCTTGGGGTGGATTAGAGTGAAACGACACTAGATAATCGGTGTTTATTTTAACAATTCCGTATAATGTGACATAGAAATAACCTTGGGGGGGGGGGGGGGGAAAGATGCATAGGGGGAAGAAAGACAGGAGAAGAGTCCAGGACAGCAAGGAAACAGAAAAGATGAGAATGAAAAGGTTCACATAGTCACCACCCAGGGATCCAGCGTTGCATCTCAGCAGTCCTGAAGGCCATGGTCTCGATCTGCAGGTGGTGGGGGCGAAGAACAGAACCCAAATCCCAAAAGTCACCAGTCCATATATATACCCTCAGCATGCCTTTTGCACCTCCCCCGAGGCAGGGGTTTTTTTTCCATGAAGTTGTGTCACCAGCCGGGCCATGAACCCCCAATATTTTTCCCGCCTTCCATGATGGGCGCAGGATTCATTTGGAGGGCAGGGTAAGGGCTCTTCTTGCCTCTTCAGGGTTTGACACTTTCAGCACTGGAGGGAGGGATGGGCCCTAACTGCCTGTCAGAGGTATAATGCAAAAGTCAAAAGCCTGCAAAGTCTCCTAGAATGCATAAATCATTAACCATTTCAGTCTCTGACAAACTTGTGCCTCATCACTCTCACAGTAAAGAATTTCTTCCTAACATCTAATCTATGTCTCTCCTCTTTTAGTTTAAAACCATTCCCCCTCATCACTACACTCCCTGATAAAGAGTCCCTCCCCATCTTTCCTTTAGGTACTGTGAGGCTGCTATAATGCCTCCCCAGAGCCTTCTCTTCTCCAGGCTGAACAGTCCCAACTCTCTCAGCCTGTCTCCATAGGAGAGGTACTCCAGCCCTCTGAGCATCTTTGTGGCCTTCTCTGGACTCGCTGCAACAGGTCCACATCCTTCTTATGCTGGAAGCCCCAGAGCAAGATGCAGTACTCCAGGTGGGGTCTCACAAGAGCGGAGTAGAGGGGAGGAATCACCTCTCTTGACCTGCTGGTCACGCTTCTGATGCAGTCCAGGATGTGATTCACTTTTTGGGCTATGAGCACACACTGCCAGCTCATATTCAGTTTTTCATTCACCAATACCTCCAAGTCCTTGGCAGGGCTGCTCTCTATTCACTCATTGCCCAACCTAGGTGCAGGACCTTGCACTTGGCCTTGTTGAACTTCACAAACTTCACACGGGCCCAACTCCGAAGCCTGTCAAGGTCCCTCTGGATGGCATCCCTTCCCTCCAGCATGTTGACCACACCACACAGCTTGGTATCTGCAACCTTGCTGAGGGTGCAGTCAATTCCACTGTTCATGTCACTGATAAAGGTATTAAACAGTCCTGGTCCCAGTACCGACCCCTGAGGAACGCCACTCCTCACTGGTCTCCACTTGGATATCGAGCCACTGACTGCAACTCTTTGAGTGCAGCCATCCAGCCAATCCCTTATCCACCAAGTGGTCTATCCATAAAATCCATGTCTCTCCAGTTTAGAGACCAGGATGTCATGCGGGACAGTGTCAAATGCTTTGCACAAGTCCAGGTAGACGACATCAGTCACTCTTCCCTCATCCACCAATGCTGTAACCCCACTGTAGAAGTCCACCAAGTTTGTCAGACACAGGGTCCACTGGAGGACCACAAAGATGATTAGGGGTCTGAAGCATCTTTCTTATGAGGACAGACTGCTGGAGCTGGGCCTGTTTAGTCTAGAGAAGAGAAGACTAAGATGAGATCACATTAATGTATATAAATATCTCAAAGGCAGGTTCCAAGAGAATGGTGCCAGACTCTTTTCGGTAGTGCCCAGTGACAGGACAAGGAGCAACGGCCATAAACTAAACCACAAGAAGTTTCACCTCAACATGGGGAAGAACTTTATGTTGAGGCTGGTAGAGCACTGGAACAGGCTACCCAGGGAGGTCATGGAGTCTCCCTCTCTGGAGACATTCAAAATCCACCTGGACGCATTCTTGTGTCACCTGCTCTAGGTGAACCTGCCTTGGCGGGGGGGTTGACTGTATGATCTCCAGAGGTCCCTTCCAACTCTAACTATTCTGTGATTCTGTGATTTGCCCTTAGTGAAGCCATATTGGCTGTCACCAATCACCTTATTTTCCATGTGCCTTAGCATAGTTTCCAGGAGGATCTGCTCCATGATCTTGCCAGGCACTGAAGTGAGTGTGACAGACCTGTAGTTCCCTGGATCTTCCTTATTTCCCTTCTTAAAAACTGGGGTTATGTTTCCCCTTTTCAAGTCATGGGAACTTTTTACCAGCTTTCTTCCATTTTGATTTCCATACCTGGGCCTCAATCAGAGAAGTAGATTCACTGTCCCACCTCCTCATGTCTTCTCCCTGGTCACACAGGAAGGACCAGAGTTCACCACGTGACCCACACTTGGGGTTTGCTCTCCATTGAGGTGGGGCAGGAGAGAAAGACCAGTCTCTTGGGCTGTAAGGCCTCTCCCTGGAGTTGGTACGTTCACAGCAGATACAATTGGAGCTGTCTGAACTCACAGTCAGTAAAAGGGTTAAAACAAGCATCCAGCAGCAAGAAACCATTGTTTATGTTATGATTTCTTCATGTACTCAAAACAATGCAGATAGCAAGGTATGTTTACATAACAATTCCTGGGAATACAGCCGAGCTCCCAGGAAATTTGCCAAGGTCCTTGGTCACTGCCCGCATTCTCCACCAAATATATGTCTTAGGTTAAGCTGGCAAAATGTCAACTGCCCAATACAGAGTGTCAGAGCTTCACTCCCCCCGCAGAGAAAAGGGAGGAAAAAACCCCCTGGAAACTCTAAGATTTAAACTTAAAGTAATTATATATATTTATACAGAAAGGAGAAAATTAAAACAAAACTACAATATAACACACACAAGTTAGAAATAACAAAAAATAACTCCCCACTCCCCATCAAACACAAATGCCACCATTCTAGCTACAAATCACTACAGAGAACTCCATCCCCCGAGGGACAGACCCAAGCAGAGAGAAAGACAAAGAACAAACATTTCACTTCCCTAAGATAACATGGTGGTAAGCCAGTGCCGGGCCTGGTCCTCCTGTCCCTCCTGGGACAGCACAGTGCATCCTACTGGAACCACAGCTATGAAGAAACTGAGAAATTCCTCCTACTCTGCTGTATTTATATCTCAGTTTTGCATCATCTGGTATGAAATATTTCTTTGGTTGCTTAAGTCAGGTGACACCTGTCTCTCTTAATCTACATAACATTATCAGGGCCTGCTAAAACTGAGGCTTAGCTAAAACTAAAACTACCACACCCTAGTAGCCAGGTCTCCCATTTTGCTCACTGGGAGGTGGGTGTGGGTGTACAGTTTCTTTTATATTCCTTTCTTGTCCTATGTGCCTGTAGAAACCCTTCTTCCTGGTACTCTGCAGGATCAGATCACTGTCTGGGGGAATTTTATTAATGTATGGTTCTCCCTTTATTGTGCAGATGAAAGGGACTTTTACGCATTCAGATGACTCTGTCTTGTAAATTTCTCTTTGTTTAAATGATATTATTATTCAAGAATAGAAGTAAAATATTGTATAACTGGAATTGGGGTATAGTTCACTGAAAGATTGTTTCCTTTGTAGATTGATGAGCACAAGATATGTGTTTGTGTACGAAAACGACCACTCAATAAAAAAGGTATGGCTATTTAAGATTTTGCAGAATTCTTTTTTTTCTGAAAAGCTGCTTCTAGTAGTAATATTATTTGTATTAAAGAGATCTAGAAATAATGATCAAAGATGAAACACTGTTATACTAGACAATATGTGTGAGGCACCCAGAAAATTCATAAACTTATCATAACCTGAATAAAGACAGGGAGAAAAATAGTTTAACTGTCACCATTTTATGGAGTGTAATTTTTTCCCAAGGTCATCTAGGATGTATTTAGTTGATCTGGGAATTAATTCTACTGCAATTTCTTCAGTATTCTTATTGTGTTAGGATCATCATTTTTTTAAACTATTCTTTAAGTGATCACCTGATCAGTGAACTAGTCAATGAAAATGTTTCTACGCTTTTTATTTATACCTGTATATTTGTACTTTCAAGCCTTGAATCAGACATCAAGGGTACAATTCCGGTGCCTGAATGTTGCTGTCTTCTGACATTTAAGGTGCTCAAGGGTGTCCAAGGCATCCTTGCAGGGCTAGCAGGTTCAAGACAAACTGGAGACTTGTATCTTCTGGAGTTGTTGCTCAGGGCTATTGCGGACGGGTCCAATGGAGATTGCAACACACCAATGTGGTGTTCAGGCAAATCCCAACTTTATTCAAATTAGACAACATTTATAACCTGAGATGACCCCGCCCCGGGCACAGCACATCTGACTCATGTACTTTTAAGGTAAAGTCCAAGCCTTCTTCCGGGTGAGGTGAGGGCTTGTTGTTGTTTACCTCTGAGGGAGGTGTCACGTGGTTCCTCTGGACCCACCGGAGTTAAGTGGTTGGCAACACAGGGCTGGGCAGCATACCTTAGGACATATGGAATGGCACTAAGCAATTATTTTTAGGTACTGGAATAATTCGCTAGTGGCTTCTTTTCATGTATGATTCACATTACAACATTTTTCTTAGTGCTTGCTGATCAGACTGCAGTCTGTATCCCTCACAAAAAAACCCATTTAGGTTTTCAACTCCAGTTAAATCCCAGTCTTTCTATGAAGTTCTTTACTTTCACGGGAAATTAAGACATGCAAATGCTTCTGGATTGCATCCTGTCTGAATCCAGCACTAAAGTAAGCTGATTTTCATTTTGAAAGATGTTTCTTCTCTTTTTTTTTTTTTTTAGTTTAAGGACTCAAAGAGCTCTGACTGAAACAACATGACATGCATTTATTATTTTTGTACTGTCAGCTACACATTGAGGATTATCTGGAGGATATCCAGAGGAACATGGGAGAATTGTATAGGAAAGGGAAAGGGAAAAACTATATGTTGATGTCAGTATATAGTTAGCTTTATTTTGTCTTTTTCCCCCCCTCCATATTGCTGCTTCCTCTACCTTCTGTTGTTTATTTTTACTTTTACTGTTTTCTTATTCCATGTATTTTTTTCTATTGATCTGAAAGGAATGTATAATCTCAAAAACTGATTGACTGAAACTATTTTTCACAACGTATGTAGCAAGGGCATTCAATATACAAGTCTGGTAACAGTTCAATTTCTGTTTAAGCATTGGAGGTAATCCTTAATAAAATATGACTTAGAAATGTGATACATTTGGGGGGGAACGTTATCTTCAACCTGCACCGCTGGAGAAAGTACAGTAATTGACAGCAAGTTGTCATAAGGCATAAATTAGGATTCAGAAGTGGGACTTCATTCTGTGCGAGTTGCATATCTTGGGTATTAGTGGTTTGGAACTATTAAAAAGTAGTTCTGAGGTGCTGGTAGGAAAATGAGTGCCTAAGTAAAAATGAGGTTGCCATTAAAGTTATTTTGTGTTTTTAAGAATAAGCCATAATAAAAAGTATAGGGGGAGCCCATTATACCGAGCTTGGGTGCTGGACTGACAGTCAGAAGAGCTCAGGCACAGCAGACATCAGAAGGCTTGATCAGAAGGCTCACAACTTAGAGAGTTTATTCAAAATAGGTAACAGACAGTTCTCATAGCTCATAGTAGAAGTAGATAGTTCCTAGAAGTTCCTATTACATCATCTCATGTCCCAGTAGATCTAACTCTAACGCAGTAATATCCACACCTTTTATGCGCTCTCACATCCAACATGCTACCACATAATTGGTTAACCAATTCACCTTACATACACCACAGCCTCTTACTGGTCACAAGCCACCACACACACTGCAGGTAGCTCTGTTCTCTTTAAGGTTGCACTCCAAACAGCTTTCCTTAAGGGATGCACTCACTGTACCTCCCCACAAAAAAAGGTATTAATGAAATAATCTATGATGGTGAGGAACCACAGAGATAATCTCTTACATAATGCAGTGTTCTGAGAACATTCACTTTAATTTTGAAAGTTCATAAGAAGCAATATTTCTCTTGCCACATTTTAAAATTATATAAAATTATATAAAGTATAAAGAAATCAAAGATATTAGTCTGTAATACCCTGAAGAAAAAAAATCATAGAATCATAGAATCGATTGGGTTGGAAAAGACTTCTGAGATCATCAAGTCCAACCCTTGGTCCAACTCCAGTCTGTTTACTAGATCATGGCACTCAGTGCCACGTCCAATCTCATTTAAAAAACCTCCAGGGATGGTGAATTCACCACCTCTCTGGGCAGGCCACTCCAATGCCTGATTACTCTCTCTGGAAAGAATTTTTTTCTGATATCCAACTTAAATTTCCCCTGGCAGAGCTTAAGCCCGTGCCCCCTTGTCCTATTGCTGAGTGCCTGGGAGAAGAGACCAGCCCCCACCTGGCTAGAACTTCCCTTCAGGTATTTATAGACAGTGATGAGGTTACCACTAAGCCTCCTCTTCTCCAGGCTAAGCAACCCCAGCTCCCTCAGCCTCTCCCCATAGGACTTATGCTCCAGTCTCTTCACCAGCCTTGTTGCTCTTCCCTGGTGTCTTGGGTTGAGCTGGCAAAATGCCAACTGTCCAGGACAGAGTGAAAATGGTTCCTCCTCCCCCCAGCCAGTCAAGGGAAAAAGAAAAGGGAGAGGAAAAAAACCCCTCAAACCAGGTTTATGCCAAAACTAACTACAAGTATTTATACAGAAAAGAGAAAATTAAGAGAAAACTACAATATAACACACACTTACACGTTATGTATAGTATAACAAGGAATAACTTCCCACTCCCCAGTTAATACAAAGTGTATTACTCTAAATCTATAAGCACTCTAAAAGACACCCTGCAAGAAAGAGAAAGTATAACAACAAAATATTTCTACTTCCCTGATTTCAAACAAAATGCAAGCAGTGGCAGCATGAGCTGGGCCTAACAGAAGAGAACAACTGCAGCAGTCTTCTCTGCACTCCAGCCATAATGGAACTGAAGTAACACCTCCCACTGCTGCCCTGTATCTTAAGTTTGCGTCATCTGGTATGGAATACTTCCTTGGTTACCCAGTCAGGTGATAGCTGTCTCCCAATCCACATAGATTCTCTGTGCCTGCTAATTTGAGGCCTAGCTAAAACTACTACACCTGGACCCGCTCCAGCACCTTAATATCTTTCCTGAACTGAGGGGTCCAGAACTGAACACAATACTCAAGGTGTGGCCTCACCAACGCAGAATACAGGGGAAGGATCACTTCCCTGGTCCTGCTCGCCACGCTATTTTTGATACAGGACAGGATCCCATTGGCCTTCTTGGCCACCTGGGCACACTGTTGGCTCATGTTGAGCTTCCTGTCAATTAGTACTCCAAGGTCCCTTTCTGCCTGGCTGCTCTCCAGCCACTCTGTGCCCAGCCTGTAGCGCTGCATGGGGTTGTTGTGGCCAAAGTGCAGGACCCGGCACTTGGCCTTGTTGAACTTCATCCCATTGGAATCAGCCCATCACTCAAGTCTATCCAGATCCCTCTGCAGAGCCCTCCTGCCTTCCAGCAGGTCGACACTCCCTCCCAACTTGGTGTCATCAGCAAATTTGCTGATGATAGACTCAATCCCCTCATCTAAATCATCAATAAAGATGTTAAACCGGACTGGACCCAACACTGACCCCTGGGGAACACCACAAGTGACTGGCCGCCAGCTGGATGCAGCTCCATTCACCAGCACTCTCTGGGCCTGGCCCTCTATCCAGCTCCTAACCCAGCAGAGGGTACACTTGTCCAAGCCATGGGCTACCAGCTTTTCCAGGAGTATATTATGGGAGACAGTGTCAAAGGCCTTGCTGAAGTCCAGATAGACCACATCCACAGCCTTCCCCTCATCCACCAGGTGGGTCACCTGATCATAAAAAAGGATCAGGTTGGTTAGACAGGACCTGCCCCTCCTAAACCCATGTTGGCTGGGTCTAATCCCTTGTCCATTCTGAAGGTGCTGTGTGATTGCACTCAGGATGATCTGCTCCATAACCCTGCCAGGCACGGAGGTCAGGCTGAGAGGCCTGTAGTTGACAGGGTCAGCCTTGCAGCCCTTTTTGTGGATTGGGGTGACATTCGCCAATTTCCAATCATCTGGGACCTCCCCAGAGAGCCAGGACTGTTGGTAGATGATGGAGAGCAGCTTGGCAAGCTCTACTGCCAGCTCCCTCATCACCCTGGGATGGATCCCATCTGGTCCCATAGACTTGTGAGGATCCAGCTGGCTCAGTAAGTCACTATTTCCTCCTGGAATGCAGAGGGGCTATTCAGCTCCCTCTCTCTGTCCACCAGCTCCAGAGGCCAGTTGTCTTGAGGGACACCTGTCTTACTGGTAAAAACTGAGGCAAAGTAGGTGTTAGGTACCTCAGCCTTCTCCTCATCTTTGTTAACTCTATTTCCCTCCAAGTCCAACAGAGAATGGAGGTTTTCCTTGCCCCTCCTTTTGTTATTAATGTATTTATAGAAGGACTTTTTGTTATCCCTAACAGAATTAGCCAAATGAACTTCAAATTACACTTTTCTTTCCCTGATTTTTTTCTGCATGACCTAGCTATCTTTATAAATTCTTCATAAGTAGCCAGCCCTTTTTTCCACAGTCGGTAAGCTTTCTTTTTATCCCTGATTTCCTTCAGAATCTCCCTATTTAACCAGGCCGGCCGTCTTCCCCTCCGGCTGGCCTTTCGGCACACTGGTATAGCCTGTTCCTGTGCACTCAAAACTTCCTGCTTGAAACATGTCCATCCCTCCTGGACCACCTTGTTTTTAAGGGTTTTTTCCCAGGGTATGCTCTGAATTAGTTTTTTGAATAGGCCAAAATCTGCCCTCCGGAAGTCCAGTGTAGAGTTTTTAATGATGGCTCTCCTTGCATCTCTGAGTATTGAAAATTCTATTATTTCACGGTCGTTATGCCCCAGGCGGCCTCTAACCACTACATCTCCCACCAGCCCCTCTCTGTTTATAAACAGTAGGTCTAGCGGGGCCTTACCCCTAGTAGGCTCATTTACCAGTTGATGAAGGAAATTATTCTCTATACACTCCAGGAACCTCCTAGACTGCCTCTTCTCTGCAGTATGAAGCTCCCAGCAGATATCTGGCAGGTTAAAGTCACCCACAAGAACAAGGGCTGGAGATTTTGAGACATCTGCCATCTGCTTGTAGAATAATTCATCTCCTTCATCATCCTGGTACGGCGGTCTGTAACAGACACTCACAAGGATGTCAGCTTTGTTGGCCTTATCCCTGATTCTGGTCCACAGGCACTCAACCTTGTCAATGCTGACCACAAGTTCAACAGAGTCAAGAGACTCTCTAACATATAAAGCCACCCTTCCACCTCTCCTACCCTGCTTGTCCTTTCTGAAGAGCTTGTAGCCACCCATAGCAGCACTCCAGTCATGCAAGTCATCCCACCATGTTTCTGTGACAGCAACTACGTCATAGTTTTCCTGCTGCACTATGGCTTCCAGCTCCTCTGTTTGTTTCCCCTACTGTGTGCATTAGTGTACATGGACTTCAGCTGGGCCATTGATTTTACTCTCAGCTCAGGCTCTACACCCTTAGGCTTATCTCTGGAGAGCCTGGTTTCAGTCCCTTCCCCCTTCAAACCAAGTTTAAAGCCCTCCTAACCAGCCCTGCCAACTTATGGGCTACAGTTCTTTTGCCCTTCCTAGATAGATGAAACCCATCTGGTTTGAGGAGACTGGGCAACATGGACTTTGCCCCATGATCAAAAAAAACAAAATTTTGATGGTATCACCAGTCCCTAAGCCACCTATTGGTAAGCTGGGCTTTCCTTATACCTCTCCTCAGTTATCTCCCCATTCATCCTGGCTAGCACAGGAACTGAGGCAATTACTACCTGTGTTCCTGTCCCATGAAGTGATCGGGCCATTGCCTTAAAATCTTTTTTAATTACCCTGGTACTTCTTTCACTGATGTCATCACTTCCAACCTGGTCAACCAACAGCAGGTAATAGTCTGAGCTTAGGAAGTCTCTTAGTAATATCCCTCACCCTGGCCCCAGGAAGACAGCAAACCTCCCTGTGGGATGGGTCTGGCCGACATATAGGGCCCTCAGTTCCCCTCAAAAAGGAGTCACCGATTACAACAACCCTTCTCTTTTTCCTTGTATCTGTAGTTGTAATCCGTCTGGCAGGTGGGGGTAACCAGAAGACCTTGTAGACAGATCTTCCTCCTGACTTTCCTCCATCAGACTTTCTGAGTCCAGGGCCATATACCTGTTTTTTAAGGGCACCCCGGTAGGTGAAAGGGGTCGAGAGGGGTTTTTTTTGCCTCTACAACCAGGTACCTGTTTCCATTCCTCCCCATCCATATGATCTGTTCTATCTGCCTGATGGCAGGAAGGGCTGGGCTTCACCACCTCCTGCTGGGCTTCCTTAGGAGTCGAAAGGGTGTAACTCCCCGAGTCAATTTCCCTTTCACTCTCCCTTATGCTTCTGAGCCTATCCACCTCTTCCTTTAGCTCTGCCACCAGACACAGCAAATCATTCACCTGCTCACGTTGCATGCAGGTGCTTCTCACACTGTCCTCCAGTAGCAGTTCCAGGTTCAAACAGTCTGTGCAGCCAGAGGTCTGAGTGGCTGCATCCTTTTTAGAGGATTCTGGCTGTGTTGACACACCTTTACTGGTAACAGGAGCAACAGCTTTCATTTTTTTGGAAGCCATGAGTGCCTTGAGTTCTGGGTAAAAGGAAAAAAAAAAGCCCACAAAACACCTAGGCTTGTGCCATGCCTGCGCAAACTGACGTGCCACACCCTCACTGACGTGATGCACTCTAGGTCACTTGCGCTCCCCAGAGATGTTTTTTAAACCCTTCAGAACCCACTGCTAATGAGCAAGCCCCGCCTCTCTCTCACCTGATAACAGTTGGAGGAGCAGCAGCCAAACCCTAGCAGGAAATGAGCAGAGCACCTCCATTCCCTCCCTTATCAAGCCCTCTCAATCCCCTGCTAACGAATAATCCACACCTCTGACTCACCTAATAACAGTTGGAGGAGCAGCAGCCACCAAACCCTAGCAGGAAATATAGCTTTCCCTTTATTATTGCAATAACAACACATCAAAAATTATATCTTTACCCTTTCATGTTCTGTATTTTGAAATGCTGTAAGGTGTTCAAGCAATTTAGTAGAAATCAAGTGCGCAAATCAATTTCTGTCAGTCTCTCAAACACAGAATTATCCCAAAGTCTTTAGGTGTTCTCATTGCTAATCATTCTGTGGATTGACTTTGCAGGAAGTAGGTCTTCACATTGACATTTTATGATTTTATTTCAGTGACATATATTTATAACTGAGAAATTATATAATTGTGGAAGGTTTCAGAGACACTATTTCAAAATTTTATCAGCAAGGAATACAGATTGACATAACAAATAGCTGGGAGCAGGTAAATGTCTTACTCCAAACAATTGTTTAAGAAAAAACAGTTTTTGGCTGTTTTAACTAAAGGGCTTTGCTGCAAAAAATTGCCTTTATATACATATTTTCTCCTCTATTCCTTATTTCTTCTCTGTGATTACTGCAGAATAATTGCATTTTAAAATTACATTATAAATTGATTATATTGAATGCATATTTCTGTTGGTGGGTAATGTCATGGAATAGTGTAAAGCAAAATATATGCAGGTATTCCCCTAAAGAATGGCAAAGCAGTGCAAAGGATTCAGAGGTTTATTTCAGAGGCAAGAATGGTGAAAACTTATAGATCCTAATGGCACTGTACAGGCAGCACAGGGCCTCAGAGCAAAGGCAAGGCTTTAGTTTGTTTCTCGGGCTTTATCACCTCTCCTCCCCCTCAGCTCTTCCATTGGCTGCTAAGGCCTTGCAGCACATCTGTGCCCAGGGAGTAACCTTCTGTGGGAATGCATGCAGAGAAACATCCCAAAACTGTGTCTGGAAAAGATGACTCGTTCCAGGCAGGAAAGCTTCCTTAGCAAAAACTAACTGCCTCCTCAGTAGCAATATCTTCCAGGAAAGAGCTATTTACCCCTGCATTTCCCCCGCCTCACTAAGGAAGGCTGCTACACCTGAACCAAAAATACAGAACACAGCAGTGTGGAAAGGCAAATGGCACAGCACACATGAAAGAGAGAAACATGTAATGCAAGAGGCAAATGTCCCAGTCCTTCAGCTGCAATATGAAACCTGCCAGCCAGCAGGGCATCACCAACAAGGTGCTGTAGTCGTCACATGGAGTCCCGCTGTTGTCAAGGCCCTTCTGAATGCAGCTGGGTCGGCAGTCATGAATAAGTAGCATAGGCCACCAGGCTCAAACAGCATGTGCAGCATAGCAGCAACCAGACTGGGAAAGTTTCCAGGTGCAAACACATTGCAGGTACTCTGTATCTACTATGCGTAAAGCAGAAATGTATTATACCCAAGTACACACATGCTAATTCTACAAGGATACATCTAAAGCTGGTAGCTCAGGATGGGGTAACCGCCCACCCAGACCAGTGAGGCACAAACCGTTCCAGAGGAGCTGGATGTCAATCGAAGCAAGCCCAAAATCCAAAAACACAGGTCCAGTGCCTCCTCTCTGGGAGAAGGCCTTGGGGGTTGTGAAAAACACCTGAAACACAGCAACTCGAAAAGCTGCTGTTAGTAAACAATGCAGCAGAAGTACTCCTGATGGCAAGTTGTGGTCCATTGGCCACCACCCCCTGAACAGGAAGGGGGGGGGGGGGGGGGAAACACGTGTTTCAAGGCAGGCACCTGCCAGGCCGCAAACAACCCACCAACACCCTCCCCCAACATCTCCAAGGGTCACCACATAATCCCTTCCAGTACACTCAGGGACAAGTCAGCAGATGCAAGGAAAACAGGCCTGCAAATGCACAAAGGCCCTTACCATAGTTTGTCCCACTGCCAAACAGCTCCCCCGTTGGCAAGGTCGCGCAGGCAGCTCAGCAAGTCTGTCAAAGGTGGAGCAGAAGCTCCCCAGCACCCCAGAAAGATGCAGAAATCAGCAAGGTCCTGCACCTGTCCTGAATCAAATACCCCCTCCCTGCCATGCAGTGAGGTAAACTCACCTGATATCTTAGTCAAAAACAGAGGACCATGTAGTCATGAAAGCCTCAGGCTACCAGCCCCTTGACCGAAATGCAAAACCCGAAGATAACCATCTTTTCCTCATTAGCACTTGAAACAAAGCCGTCCAGGGGGCGATGCACACCAGAAAGACAAATAACCCAGCAGAGCTGGCCGTCCCCCCCCCCCCCCCTCCTCCCCCTTGTGCCGGCCTTCGCCAGGAAACACAGCTCCAAGCGACTGAGGGGGAAGGATGGTGGGGAGACAAGGTGGTGGCGGCGGAAGGGGGGGGCGGGGGGGGGCAAACCTCTTCGCAAACCGCCGCCAGCAGCAAAACTCCCCAAACGCAACAGCCCCATCCTCTGCCCGGCGAAAGCCAGCCAGCACGGAGCCCCCAAGCCCCAGCCCCCGAGCATTTAAAAACTGTTTCAATGGTCCTGGGAAATACAACCCAGCAACCTCCACCTCCCTGGCCGGAAAAACACAGCAAAGTCAGGGCAGGGTCCACACCCAGCCAGTGCCCACTGGCCCAGGCTCAAAGTCAACTGTGGAGTCCAAAGACCCTTTCAAAATACTTCTCCCTTGCCTTTCAGGACCCATAGAGGGACCCGTGCTAAGAGCAGACACTTGGGAAGGTGGGGTTATACCTGTACCTTGCTCTGCTAGCCATGTATCAGCTAGGGGGGACACCATGACCCGTTGCACCTCCTGGCTGTGCTGTTTGTGGGCTGCCAACACAGCTACAAGCACTGTGCACAGTTCATATAATCGAGTTGCTCTTCCAGAGCCAACACTTGGCCCTGCAAAGCCATAATCTCCCAGTCAAGCATTCTGAGTCCAGTCAGCAGAGCCACCAGCTGAGCCCCACAGCAGTGTACACAGAACTGCCTCAGTCGTTTGTGGGCCAGTTTCTGTCACAGACCTCACTTCAAGCCAGGCTTCCAGAGGAATCATCATGGCAAAAAAGGTGGCCACAGAGGCACAAGGGTCATTCTCAGGCCATCTGCCAGCACGAGGAACCACCAACACAGCTTCCCCAGTCCTCGACCTTTTCCACAAGAACTGCATTTGGGGAACGAGCTGAGCTATGCCGGAATGTAAAGCAAAATATATGCAGGTATTCCCCCAAAGAGTGGCAAACCAGTGGAAAGGTTTCAAAGGTTTATTTCAGACACAAGAATGCTGAAAACTTATAGATCCTAACAGCACTGTACGGGCAGCACCGAGTCTCAGAGCAAAGGCAGGTGTCCTAGTTGAGCAGGAGGGACCAGTTGACACTGTTTGGGGGTGATCAAAGCTGTGTATTCTACCCCCTCTATTCGTTCCCCAAGGTCAATGGGCCATTAGCAGCAGCTGCCCAGGGAGTCATTATCACCTTCACACTCAGCCTGAGGGGGCGGAGCTGCTAATGGGCCATCAATAGCTCAATAACCCCTGGCTCCTAGAGTTAATCACCCATTGTGTGAGTCCCCGCCCAGGGGGAGGGACTGGGTGCTCCCTGAGGGTACATAAGTGGTGGGTAAGAAGACTTTGGTAACTTCACGTCAGATCCAGAGGAGCAGCAGGACCTCAACAGGAGGAGATCACTGCTCTCGCCCAGACCATAGCCCTCGCCTGCACCAACAGGTTTTTCATTTCCTTTTGCTCTGGACTTGGGGGAGCCACAGGGGTCTCAGCACAAGGGTAAACAAACCCCCTTGGGTTTGTGCCCCAGGACACTGGGTTATACTGCTGGGTTTTTGTGAGTTGAAATCAATTTCCCTTTTGTGTCAGTGTTTTTATTGTAATATTATTATTAAATTTTAGGTCTGACTTATAATCTCTCTCTCGTGGTGAGTTCATTTCCTCTGCTGGTTCGCCTTTAAACCAGCACATCTTTTGGCGCCCAACGTGGGGCCACGAGAGAGAAGTCAGAATTACAATTTTATTTTGTGTGTTTGGATACAGAAACTCCCTCACTACCATGTTGCTTGATGTATTCATGTGGATGGTGTATCTGGGCCTGTTCATATTTCGACACATGGGGAACCATGTGCCTATTTTGATGCTCTCTTTAATACCAGGGAGAAGGATCAAAATTGCTTTATTAATATACTATGTTTATGTTGTCATAACATCAGAAGCAATGAATTTCATTGTGAATGTATATTCAGTCGGGTGTGCCTGTCCTGGTTTGGGTTGTTACCTCTGGGGTCTCAATAAAAATAGCACCCAGCCTGTGGGGAAAACAGGCGGAGATGGTCACTTCCACCTTTTCACCTCTGCTACAATAATCATTGAAAATATTGAGCTTCCTTTTGATGTTAGGGACAGCATAATCCTACTGTTAGTGCTCTTAGTGTTGCTTTGTCTCCTCTGTACTGTATACACCATGTTTAGGGTCAGAACTGGGCTTTCTAAGGAGGCTTGCTGGAAGCCTGCCCTGGGAGCGGATGATGTTGAGTGGCACGGAAAGTGGGAAGATATGGGCCAGTATTTGGAGACCTTCTCTCCTCAAATGATCTGGAAATTCACCCCAGAACAACTGCAGGACCCTGCCAAAATGCTAAGCTATGTGAAAGGAAGATGCTCTGGCAGTCCCAGAGATGTGCAGCTCACAGCAACCTGCTGGGCCCTGGCCACTGCCTACCGCACACTGCTTGGTGTGGTACAGCATCGTCAGGAGGAGGAGAAAAAAAGCAAATTCACAGGCACCATGTCCACCCAGACCACGGCTGAGCCAGAGAGGAAAAGCGATACATCAACCAGCACTATGTCCATCGAAACCGTGGCTGAACCAGAGAGGAAAAGAGATACATCAACCAGCACCATGTCCACCCAAACCATGGCTGAGCCAGAGAGGAAAGGAGATAAATCAACCAGCACCATGTCCACACAAACCATGGAGGAGCCAGAAGGACAACAGAAACTGATAGCAGTTGCCCCTGTCCAGAAAAGAAAATCAAAGACCAAATCAGTTCGTATAGTGAATGACGAGGAAGAGTCAGGACCTTCACCTCAAGCAGAAGAAACGGAGCCAGAAATAATCACCCAGTCCCTATCCCTGGGAGAGTTGCGTGAGCTCCGGAGAGAGTTCACACGACAGGCAAATGAGTCCATCTTGACCGGGCTACTTCGAATCTGGGATGCTGCA
The DNA here is from genome assembly GCF_047495875.1 of Pithys albifrons albifrons. Classification (NCBI taxonomy): domain Eukaryota; kingdom Metazoa; phylum Chordata; class Aves; order Passeriformes; family Thamnophilidae; genus Pithys; species Pithys albifrons. The sequence continues at coordinate 871,816 of NC_092483.1, read as the reverse complement.
GCCAATGATACAATTCTAGATGGGAGTGAGGCAAGGCAGCTGGGATCCCTGTCTTGAGATGTGGTCATTGATGAAGGCATTGGAAAGAGACAGGAAACTCTCAGCCTCTAGCGGCGACTGTTGTCAAGCGTGAGAGAGAGATATCTTTGTAAGGAGGACCTCCACGTACAGCAAGGACAGTGGAACACGATGGAACAAGGTATCCGGTGCTTAAGGGAATTAGCCGTACTGGAGATAATCTTATCAGAGGATGAAAGATTCCCTAAAAGTCCAGATGGTGTCCAGTGCACATCCCAGATGTGGTTAAAATTTGCATGACTTGGGCCAGAAATGTATTCCCGCTACCTTGCAACATTGCAGTGGAGAGAGGGAGAGGACAAGGTGGGCGCACTCGTCAGCAAACTCAGGATTTATGAAGACACTGTCACTGCTCCATTACGAGCCCACGTCTCAGCTGTGGAAACAAAACTGGCTGAACTGGAAGAGAAGATTAAGGAAGGACTCTTCCATATCTCTCCAGAAGAAACGAGAGTCTCTGCCATCAGAAGCAGACGTCTTCCGGCTAAGGAGAAAGGGTACACTCCACGCGGCAATCTGTGGTTTTACCTCCATGAGCATGGAGAAGATATGAGGAAGTGGGATGGAAAACCCACCTCTTCCTTAGCAGCTCGGGTACGTGAATTGCAAAGAGGCACAACTAACACAGGGAATTCTTCAAGGTTGAAGGCTGCTCCGGTCTCTCGTGGGCAAGGCTCCAGACAGTATAGGAATGATGATGTTATGCCCGATCCTCTTGAAGGAACCTCCCGGTCATATTCACAGGGAGAGCGCAGTGAATACCATGACCAGAACTAGGGGGGCCCTGCCTCTAGCCAGGTAGAGGAGAGGGACAATCGGGTTTATTGGACTGTGTGGATTCGGTGTCTTGGCACATCAGACCCACAGAAATACAAAGCTTTAGTGGACACTGGTGCACAATGCACGTTGATGCCATCGAGATACGTTGGGGCAGAATCCATCTCTATTTCTGGGGTGACAGGGGGATCCCAACAGCTGACTGTACTGGAAGCTGAAGTCAGCTTGACAAGGAAGGAATGGCATAGACACCCCATTGTGACTGGTCCAGAAGCCCCGTGCATCCTTGGCATAGACTACCTGAGGAATGGGTATTTCAAAGACCCAAAGGGACTGCGTTGGGCCTTTGGCATAGCTGCTGTGGAGACAGAAAAAATCAGACAGCTGAGCACCTTGCCTGGCCTCTCAGAGGACCCTTCCGCTGTGGGACTGCTGAAAGTTGAAGAACAATTGGTACCGCTGGCCACAGCCACAGTGCACCGTCGGCAATACCGCACTGACCGAGACTCTGTGACCCCCATACACAAGATGATTCGTGAGCTGGAGAGCCAAGGAGTGGTCAGCAAGACTCACTCTCCCTTTAATAGCCCCATATGGCCAGTCCATAGGTCCAGTGGAGAGTGGAGGCTGACGGTGGATTACTGTGGTCTCAATGAGGTCACACCCCTCCTGAGTGCCGCTGTGCCGGACATGCTGGAGCTTCAGTATGAGCTGGAGTCCAAGGCAGCCAAGTGGTATGCCACCATCGACATTGCCAATGCCTTTTTCTCCATTCCGTTGGCAGCAGAGTGCAGGCCGCAGTTCGTTTTCACCTGGAAGGGGGTGCAGTACACCTGGAATCGACTGCCCCAGGGGTGGAAACACAGTCCCACCATTTGCCATGGACTGATCCAGACTGCACTGGAAAGGGTGAGGCTCCAGAACATCTACAGTACATCGATGATATCATTGTATGGGGGAACACAGCAGGGGAAGTTTTTGAGAAAGGAAAGAAGATAATCCAGATTCTTCTAAGAGCTGGTTTTGCCATTAAATGAAGTAAGATCAAGGGACCTGCTCAGGAAATTCAGTTCCTAGGAGTGAAGTGGCAAGACGGGCGTCGCCAGATTCCAACAGAGGTGATCAACAAAATAGCACCTATGTCCCCACCGACCAGCAAGAAGGAAACTCAGGCTTTCCTAGGCGCCGTGGGCTTTTGGAGGATGCATATCCCTGAGTACAGTCAGATTGTAAGCCCTCTCTACCTTGTGACACGGAAGAAAAATGATTTCCAGTGGGGCCCTGAACAACAACAAGCCTTTGAGCAGATTAAACAGGAGATTACCCATGCAGTAGCCCTTGGGCCAGTCAGGACAGGACAGGATGTGAAGAATGTGCTCTACACTGCAGCCGGGGAGAACCGCCCATCCTGGAGCCTCTGGCAGAAAGTACCTGGGGAGACTCAAGGACGACCGCTGGGATTCTGGAGTCGGGGCTACAAAGGATCTGAAGCCAGTTATACCCCAACTGAGAAAGAGATCCTGGCAGCTTATGAAGGAGTTCGAGCTGCCTCAGAAGTGATTGGCACTGAGGCACAGCTCATCCTGGCACCCTGACTACCAGTGTTGGGCTGGATGTTCAAAGGAAAAGCTCCTTCTGCCCATCACGCCATGGATGCCACATGGAGTAAGTGGATCGCTCTGATCACGCAGCGATCCCGGATAGGGAATCCTAATTGCCCTGGGATTTTGGAAATCATCACTAACTGGCCGGAAGGTGAGAGTTTCGGATTGTCCTCTGAAGAAGAAGAGGAGCAGGTGACACGAGCTGAGGAGGCCCCACCATATAACCAGCTGCCAGAAGAGGAGAAGCAATATGCTCTCTTCACAGATAGCTCTTGCCGCATTTTAGGGACCAGCCGGAAATGGAAAGCAGCTGTATGGAGTCCTACACGGCAAGTTGCAGAAGTGACTGAAGGACAGGGTGGATCAAGTCAGGTTGCAGAGCTGAAAGCTGTTCAGCTGGCCTTGGATATCGCTGAACGAGAGAAGTGGCCAAGACTCTACCTTTACACTGACTCGTGGATGGTGGCCAATGCTTTGTGGGGATGGCTGAAGCGTTGGAGAAAGGCCGGCTGGCAGCGCAAAGGGAAACCCATCTGGGCGGCTGAGATGTGGCAGGACATCGCTGCCCGGGTAGAGAAGCTGAGTGTGAAGGTCCGTCACGTAGATGCTCATGTACCCAAGAGCCGGGCTAATGAGGAGCATTGTAACAACGAGCAGGTGGATCGAGCTGCCAGGATTAAAGTCTCTCAGGTAGATCTGGATTGGCAGCACAAGGGAGAATTGTTTCTAGCCCGATGGGCCACTGATGCCTCTGGTCATCAGGGCAGAGATGCGACATACAGATGGGCTCGTGACCGAGGGGTGGATCTAACCATGGACAGTGTCTCACAGGTTATCCATGATGGTGACACATGTGCTGCCATGAAGCAGGCCAAGTGGGTGAGGCCTCTCTGGTATGGTGGACGGTGGTCGAAATACAGGTATGGGGAAGCCTGGCAAGTTGACTACATCACACTTCCCCAAACACACCAAGGCAAGCGCTATGTGCTGACCATGGTAGAGGCAACCACTGGATGGCTGGAGACATACCCCGTATCTCACGCCACTGCCCGGAATACCATCCTGGGTTTTGAGAAACAAGTCTTGTGGAGACACGGCACCCCAGAGAGAATAGAGTCTGACAATGGCACCCACTTCAAGAACAGCCTCATAGACACCTGGGCCAGAGAGCATGGCATTGAGTGGGTGTATCATATCCCCTACCATGCACCAGCTGCCGGGAAAGTTGAGCGATGTAATGGACTGCTGAAAACAACCTTGAAGGCGTTGGGTGGGGGAACTTTCAAACACTGGGAGCTGCATTTGGCAAAGGCCACCTGGTTGGTCAACACCCGAGGCTCCATCAATCGAGCTGGCCCTGCCCAATTAGAACTCTTGAATACTGTAGATGGAGATAAAGACCCTGTCATCCATATGAGAGGTATGTTAGGAAAGACTGTTTGGGTTAGTCCCGCCTCAAACAAAGGCAAACCCATCCGAGGGATTGTTTTTGCTCAAGGACCTGGTTGCACTTGGTGGGTAATGCAAAAAGATGGAGAAACACGTTGTGTACCACAAGGGGACCTAATTTTGAGTGAGAAAAGTTTGTAATGTTTCATTGTATATATGTATATATAGGTAAAAGGGGAATTCAATCTGGGAATTACTAGATGGTGTAGAATAAGGGGTGGATAATGTCCTAGTTGAGCAGGAGGAACCAGTTGACACTGTTTGGGGGTGATCAAAGCTGTGTATTCTACCCCCTCTATTCATTCCCCAAGGGCAATGGGCCATTAGCAGCAGCTGCCCAGGGAGTCATTAGCACCTTCACACTCAGCCTGAGGGGGCGGGGCTGCTAGTGGGCCATCAACAGGTCAATACCCCCTGGCTCCCAGAGTTAATCACCTATTGTGTGAGTCCCCGCCCAGGGGGAGGGACTGGGTGCTCCCTGAGGGTACATAAGTGGTGGGTAAGAAGACTTTGGTAACTTCTCGTCGGATCCAGAGGAGCAGCAAGACCTCAACAGGAGGAGATCACTGCTCTTGCCCAGACCACAGCCCTCGCCTGCACCAACAGGTTTTTCATTTCCTTTTGCTCTGGACTTGGGGGAGCCACAGGGGTCTCAGCACAAGGGTAAACAAACCCCCTTGGGTTTGTGCCCCAGGACACTGGGTTATACTGCTGGGTTTTTGTGAGTTGAAATCAATTTCCCTTTTGTGTCAGTGTTTTTATTGTAATATTATTATTAAATTTTAGGTCTGACTTATAATCTCTCTCTCGTGGTGAGTTCATTTCCTCTGCTGGTTCGCCTTTAAACCAGCACAGCAGGGCTTTTGTTTATTCCTCAGGCTTTATCACCGCTCCCCCCCCCCCTCAGCTTCCTTGTTGACTGCTAAGGCCTTGCAGCACATGTGTGCCCAGGGAGTAACCTTCTGTGGAATGCATGCAGAGAAACGTCCCAAAACTGTGGGAAAGATGCCTTGTTCCAGGCAGGAAAGCTTCCTTAGTGAAAAATAGCTGCCTCCTTTGTTATAGGCATCGAGGCGATGAGCTAGAGATATCAGCATTTATTTTATTTAATAAGGAAAAAAATGAGTAATTTTATTTATTAAAAAAAGCAATAAGCGATTTCAGCAAGTGATATCAGCGTTGAGCACTTTCAGCTCAAGCATCAGTGATTTCAGCTCTTTGCGAAGGCAAGGCGATAAGCAACACAGCATTTGATATCCGATCCCGTCAGATCTCAGAAGCTAAGCAGGGTCAGCCTGGATGAAGATTGTTAACTTGGAGCCTCCTCCTTGGAATGCCGCCCCTCTTACGTTTGGGCTTAAAGTGGAGGTTAAGTTTACAATGCACAAGGCGGTGGTCTGTTTGACATGGTGCACTAGTCATCACTTGGGTATGACGGACATCGCAAACATTTCTCTGTTGGACTAAGACATGGTCGATGTGGTGCCAGTGCTTGGATCAAAGATGCATCCAGGTTTTCTTCAGGCTGTCTTTCTGCTGAAAGATAGTGTTGGTGATGGTGATCTGCTGTTCTGCGCAAAACTCTAGCAGGAGACGTTCGTTGTCATTGCAGTTTCCAACACCATGCTTGCCCAGTGCTCCTTTCTAGGCTTCAGAGTTATTTCCTACTCTGCCACTGAAGTCACCAAGGATTATGATCTTATCATCTGCAGGAACCTTTTGGGTGAGGCGGCGCAGGTCAGTGTAGAATTTGTCTTTTTCTGTCGTGGCAGCTTGGAGACTTGGGGCATATATGCTAAAAAGAACATGTTGCTTGTTGTGTAGTGGGAGGCGTAAGGAGATAATGTGATCAGAATGACCTGTCGGCAAATTTTCAAGTTTGGAGGCAATGGAGTTTTTAATCATGAAGCCAACTCCTGAAAGGTGTCTTTCTGTTTTGGGTTTGCCTGACCAGTAGAGTGTGTAGCCAGCACCATGTTCTTTAAGGCTGCCTTCCTCATGAAGATGAACTTCACTGAGAGCAGCAATGTCAATGTTGAGCTGTGACAGTTCGTGGGCAATTAAAGCAGAATGACGCTCAGGACATCCACTATCCGCCATATGGTTCTGATGTTCCAACATGCAAGTGTTAATTTGTACGCACCTTTGGAAGCAGGTGTATGCCTTTGAAATCTCTTTGTCTTTGTTTGACCGCATCAGAAGATGCCCATTGGCACCGGTTATCCAACTGCGTGGGGGGTGGAGATGAGCTTTGGTTAGGCCCCCTTTTCTAGGCCACTCTGTGTGGAGCAAGCAGTGCTCTCCTTAAAAAAGGCTGCTTGGTCATTCAGGATGCTGCCGAACCAGACTGTCATCTCTGGGGTCAGCCTCGAGCAACCAATTTCCTGAACCACCTGCATGAAGGGTTGGGTCTGCGGCTTCCAGTGCATCTTATCCTCTGCCGTTTCGACCCTCGCCTGTCACTACAGGGCTTTGCAATGTGAGTGAACCCTTCGGGCCTGCACAATGGATTTTTTAGGTGAGGCACAGTGTGTGCGGAACTGGCCTCACCCCTTACTCCTTAGGTTCATTTGCCAGGGCCTAGCAAACTTGGACGGTGACAGCGAATACCTCAGGACGTAGGTTTAGTTAGAGTATCCTTCTCTTAGATGGATGGCCTTACAGGGCTAAGCCAGCTCCATCTGCCTGGGTTTTGGAGTTAGAGTTGTCCTTCTCCTTGGTTGGTTGCCAAGGGGCTAGCGAGCCCATCCTGCCTGTGGACACACTTTGTTTGACCCTTCAGTTGTAACCTGATTCAGTTAGATATTTTTATAACCCTTGTTTGCTGGGTAGCTCGGTCTTACCCAGTGATGTTGTGCTTGTTCCAAAGTAGAATGAAAGGATGTTATAAGATCTCAGTGTTTCTGTAAACAATTGTTTCTGTCACTAAACATAATTTATTTGTAAACACGTGGAAAATTTTTTGAAAGAGAGGCTCTTACTTCCATCACCTGGTGGAGGTAACCCTCCATAAAGTTATCCTTCGCGTTTGGCGGTTTTAATGAGTAATGGTGATAAGCAGCTGAAGTAGGAGCAATAGCAACATTTATTTAAGTAAAAAATAATTCTCTAAAATAGAAAAATTATAATTTGAAAAATATTTTTCGCACATCAAATAATGATTAAGAGATAACTAGATTTTTCCATTCTGATGAGCTTGGCTGCCTGTTTTATTGAGCTTTGTCTCAGCGTAACATTGTTCTCAAAATTCAAAGACATGTGCAATGATTTTTTGGCCACCTGTCTTCTAAACTGTGCTGGTTTAAAGGTAAACCAGCAGGAGAAATGGACCCAGCTCAAGAGAGATTACAAGTCAGAGTCACAATTTACTTAAAAGATTACAATAAATACAATGATATAGAGAAAACTTGGTTTTAACCCACCAAGAACAGATGTATAACCCAGCACCCTGGGGCATGAACAGAATGGTGTTCATTAGCCTCTGTGCTGAGCGTCACATGGTCCCCCTGAGTGCAAAGTAAAAGGAAAGGAAAACCTGTAGGTGAGGATCATAGAATCATAGAATCAACTGGGTTGGAAGAGACCTCCGAGATCACCAAGTCCAACCCTTGATCCAACACCACTGTGATTACTAGATCACGGCACTAAGTTGCCGGGCTGAGGCCGTGATGGGATTGCAACCGCTGCTGGAGCTGCCACCAGGGAGGCAACCCAGGCACGGGCAATGGTACTGGCTGAGCCTGCACAGGGAGTGGCCCCGTGTGCGCATTGGACTCGGGTGCCTTGTCCTGCCTGGACGTGTCCTCCTGCTGGGCAGCACGCGTTTCATGGAGCTGGGTGAGGGCAGGGCCGGGGATGGGCCGGAGGGTGCTGGGAGGCACTGAGGCCAGTCCAACTGCCTGTCCCTGCCCACAGCTGCGCTCCGCTGGGTGCTTGCCAGCTGGCGTGGGCTTTAGACATGCTACGAACACGCCATGTTCCTGCCCGACCCCGGCCCTCTGCACCTCTGGGTGTTCAGTGGCGCCCACCCCACGGGGAACCGCAGCTGCGTCTAGGTGCTGGACCCCGAAATAGGCACATGGGAGACCCCTGTGGGGCAGGGGCTGCAGCCGCAGCCCCAGACATTCCACACATCCTTGGTAGCCATCGGGGCCCAGCTGTTCATGTTCGGGGGTGGGCACAGGGACGCAGAGCTGGTGACGGACCAGCGGTTGCACATGTTCAACACAGCCACTTTGACCTGGTCCCAGCCAGCCATTCATGGTGACCCCCCCTTCCCCTTGCCACGGACATGCTGTGGTGGCAGTTGGGACTAAACTTTACATCCATGGAGGATGATGGTCACAGTCTGGTCAAGAGCGGCAGTCGCAGTCCTGTTGAGGTTCTGGTCCTCCTCTGAATATCACGAATGGTACCTGAAGTCCCAAAACCCAAAGATTATATACACTCAGGTACAGATGGGAATGCCCAGTGCCTCCCCCAGGGTGAGGAGTTTCACAGTAGGTGATTTAACTCTGTGACTCATGGAATATTTCTGGAATCTTTGATGGTCTAGGTTGTTGTAACTGCCTATTGTGCCAGTCCCTAATGGCCCATTAGCAGACATGACCTCTCAGGCTGGGTGTGAAGGTGCTAATGCCTCCCCAGATGGCAGTTATCACAGCTGAGTCATGGGTGTGAAGAGAAACATTTCCGTGCCTAGCAGGGTTTTCTAACACAGCTTGTAGCCTGAGGTGTCAGGTGTGCCCTGGGCAGCTGCTCCAAATGATCCATTATTAACGGTTGTGCTGGTTTGAAGGTGAACCAGCAAGGGAAAATGAACTCACCACGAGAGAGATTATAAGTCAGAGCTAAAATTTAATAATAATATTATTATAACAACACTGACACACAAGGGAAATTGCTTTCAACTCACAATACCCCAGCAGTATAACCCAGTGTCCTGGGGCACAAACCCAAGGGGGTTTGTTTGCCCTTGTGCTGAGACCCCTGTGGCTCCCCCAAGTCCAGAGCAAAAGGAAAAGAAAAACCTGTTGGTGCAGGCGAGGGCTGTGGTCTGGGCGAGAGCGGGGATCTCCTGCTGTCGAGGTCCTGCTGCTGCTCTGGATCCGACGAGAAGTTCCCGAGGTCTTCTTACCCACCACTTATGTACCCTCAGGGAGCACTCAGTCCCTCCCCCTGGGCGGGGACTCACACAATGGGTGATTGACTCTGGGAGCCAGGGGGTGTTGAGCTGTTGATGGCCCATTAGCAGCTCCGCCCCCCTCAGGCTGGGTGTGAAGGTGATAATGGCTCCCTGGGCAGCTGCTGCTAATGGCCCATTGTCCTTGGGGAATGAATAGAGGGGGTAGAATACACAGCTTTGATCACCCCCACACAGGGTTAGCTGGTCCCTCCTGCTGAACTAGGACAACGGTTCATGAGAAATGACCTACAGGGTGTAGAATACATAGTGATAAACTGGTCCTGGCTGCTTTAAATAGGACATAAACTTAATCTTGGAAGTTGATTTAGGAAAAAAAACTATAGTAGAATTTTTGTATTGGCAACATATAAGTATTTAGCTGCTGCCCTGTCCTGCTTCTGTATGGTGCCTTCTTTAGGGAGCTCCAAACTCCATGTAATAAGCTGTACCATGTTGCATCACCAAACCAAGGTGTTTTTTTCTCCAGGTTTGTAGGAAGATAATATTTTTGTACAATAAATGGGAAACACCTTGTAGCTTTTCTTTAATTGTATAGGATATTTGAATGTCGTAGCGCTGGTAGCCTCTCTAGTTCTGGAATTAATGTAGAGATGTCCTTTGGCCTCTCAAAGTACAGAACCAGTTTTGTCACTTCTGGCATTAAAATTTATAGTGTCGTTGTGGTAGTGTGGGATTTTAATGTAGTTAAATTTCTTAAGTACTGTTGTTTTTTGCATTAAAGGTTTACAGCTCGACCATTAGTAGAGACCATATTTGAAAGGGGAATGGCCACTTGTTTTGCATATGGACAAACAGGCAGTGGAAAAACCCATGTAAGTGTTTCTTCTACATGCCAGCAATACACATCTTTTTATGTATGATACACTTCAATAAATTCTAATAAGTAACAGATATGTAAGTTACAGTTCTATGATCTTTATAGTGTTTTTTGGTCTTTTTTGTTTTCTTGATTTAGACTATGGGTGGTGACTTTTACGGAAAAAAACAAGATTGTTCTAAAGGAATATATGCACTTGCAGGTGAGACTTTATATTTCTGTTGGTTTTTTGCAAATTAGTTGAGGTCAATACATTTCTACTTCCCTTTGAACAAAAATAAGGATCTACATGTTTTGCATTACAGTGGAACTTTGGTAACATAAAAATTAATTCCTAGGTGTGTAGATTTTACACAGTAAGGTAAATATATATAGATAACTTCAAAAATGTAAGAAATATAAATGATGATTGAGTTTATAAATTTGATGTCTTCTGCATCTTCCAATGTAATGTGGCAGTTTAAACAGCAGTGTTTTTTACTTGATTGACTTGATTGACTGTTACACTTGCAAAATATGAGATGCTATAAAATAGACTGCTATATATTAATAAATCTCCACTAAATGAAAATATATAACTATATTTCTTTTTATTTTTAAATGTATTCACAGCTAGAGATGTCTTTTTAATGCTAAAGAAGCCAAACCATAAGAAGTTAGAACTTCAAGTATATGCAACATTTTTTGAGATCTATAGTGGCAAGGTAAGTACCTGATCTTTTTCTGAGGAAGGTAGAGTTTCTTTTTCACAAAACAGATTGTGAGCTTGTGTACATAAAAGATTTTTTTCATTTTGTACTGAAAGCTTTATTTCAAATAATTCTTTACACTTCCCTTTCAATCACAGAATCACAGAATCAGTCAGATTGGAAGGGACCACAGTGGATCATCTGGCCCAACCTCCCTGCTAAAGCAGGATTGCACATGGAAAGCTTTGCATATTTTGATATGAGATTTGAAGCAAAAATGTCTTTTAAAGCTCCTCTATAACTGTTCTGTTCCACTCCTCCCCAAGGTTTTTGACTTGTTGAACAGGAAGACAAAATTAAGAGTGTTAGAAGATGGTAAACAGCAAGTCCAGGTGGTTGGATTACAGGAACGGGAAGTCAAATGTGTTGAAGATGTTCTTAAGCTTATTGAAATAGGCAACAGCTGCAGGTATCTCCCATAGCTTTCACCAATTTTTCATTGTAAATCAAAGAATTGGAACAAGATTATTTTTTGTGTCTCTTCATAATGATGGCTTTTTAAATATGCAGTAGTATTTCTGATAATGTTGACTGCAAGTGAGGAATCTGCCTATCTTTTGAATAAAGATAGTCTAGAGTTTCTCAGCTAGAGAGAAATAACTGATTTTTCTACAGAATGTGAATTGCATGCATTATATAATCAGTTTGCTGACTTAAATTCACATAATTTATAATTTGGAATACTACCAGATTCTTCAGTTCTAAAAGGCCTTGATATGTAGTGTCAGAAGCATAAAATTTGGGGTTTTGTTAAGATCCAGCTTTATTGTTTTTAAAATCAGCCTTGTGATAGACTGCTGCATGATTAGATAAAAATACTACACGTGGTGTTTTGCATATAAGCTCTCTGATAGTCTGAAATCTTTGGAGATCTGATTAATCTTGCTTTTAAGAGGGGAGTAAAATGTTACTAATCTTCCATTTCTGTTTGAAGAATTGGAAAAATAGGTATAATTATACTATGTACATCAAATGATTAGGGTAAAAACAGGACTCTGCCCTGAAGAAACTAATGTTCTGAGGGTAATGTGTTTGACATGTATGGTCCTTTGCCTGTTCATATGTCCTTCCTTTCTTTCCTTTTGTTAAAGGACTTCTGGCCAGACATCTGCAAATGCACACTCATCTCGAAGCCATGCAGTGTTTCAGATTATTCTCAGAAGGAAAGGGAAATTGCATGGTAAATTTTCTCTGATTGATTTGGCTGGCAATGAAAGAGGAACAGATACTTCCAGTGCAGACAGGCTGACTCGACTGGAAGGTGCGGAAATTAACAAGAGCCTTTTAGCACTCAAGGTAACTGAAATATTTCCATTGCTTTTGAGTAGGTGAAAACCTTCTACATATAATAGCAATGACTACTGAAACAAGTGGTTTTGCAGGCTTTGCTTGTCTACATTGTCTACTGATGTGACAGGTAAAATAACATCTTGTTTTTCATTTAAATGCCTGAAAAAACACTTGGTAATTTCCAAGTAGGAAAATTGCAGAAACATTGTGCTATCAATTTTCATGCTGTTTAAAACAAATCCCAACAAAATCCCTAGTAGTTGAATTTGAACACTTTTTTTTGATACACACCTATTTTTTATTAAGAAAAGATAAAAAAGATACCTTTTGTAGTGGTTTAACCCCAGCTAGCAACTAAGTACCATGCAGCTGCTCTTTGAATTCCCTCACTCCTTCCCCAGTGGAATGGGAAGGAGAATCAGAAATAAGGTAAAACCTATGGGTTGAGATAAGAACAGATTAATAATGGGAATAAAGTAAAAGACAATAATAATAGCAATGATAATAATAATTGTATTGAAAAGGAGAGAGACAAATTAACCCCAAGAAAAATAAGTGATGCACAATAGCATTGTTCACCCCCCACTTGACTGATGCCTAACTCATTCCCGAACCACGATCAGCTCCTCCAGGCCAACTCCTCCTGGTTTATATACTGGGCATGATGTTCTATGGTGTGAAATATCCTTTTGGCCAGTTTGGCTTGACTGTCCTAGCCATGTTCTCCCCCAGCTTCTTGTGCAGCTCCTCCCTGGCAGAGCCTGAGACACTGAAAAGCCCTTGACTAAGGATAAGCACTGCTCAGCAACAACCAAAACATCACTGTGTTATTTTCATACTGAATCCAAAACACAGCACTGTACCAGCTACTGAGAAGAAATTAACTCTTATCTTAGCCGAAACAAGGACAGTATCCACCCCTTATTCCATATGATTTACATCATGCCAGGTTGCACAGTTCCCTATACCCTATCACCTTTCCTGTCTTTTGATAGATATACACAGATATCATTCCCTTAGTCTATGGACCATCCCTATCAAAGTCCATTGAGTTCATTTAGTCCATAACCTTTTGTCATAACAGTCTTTCAGGGAAGGAAAGATGATGTGTGGTGTTGGATTGTTGCATTCTGAAGCCAGTTCTGATTCCATCACTGCTGCACTTGTCCAGCTTCATCAATGTTCATTCTTCATTAATGTGGCAATTGAAGGGGAGTTGGGTTCAGATCGCCAAATATGGAGTGGCATAGACTTGCAATGATGGATGTATAGCCACCATAGAAGTGATAATATACAGTGTTATATAGCAATTGACATCATACAATTTAATTCATTGGCATTCTTACCCAAAGTCAAATCCCCTTGAGGCATACACTGGACTTCCTCATCCTGTCCCATTACCCACCAAGTACACCCAGAAAAGCAATCCCACAGATGGGTTTGGCTGTGCCTGAGGCAGGGATAAACCAGACTTTTTTCCCTAGCATGTTTTTAATGTGCACTACAGGAACTTTATCCCCTTCTACAGTATGTAATAGTTTTGATTGGGCAGGGCCAGCCTGATTGGCAGATCCTCTGGTGTTGACTAACCAGGTGGCCTTTGCCAAATTTGTATCCCAATGTCTGAAGGTCCCCTCACTCATTGCTCTCAGTGTAGTTTTTAATGATCCATTGCATTGTTTGATTTTCCCAGAGGCTGGTGCATGATAGGGAATGTGATATACCCACTCAATGCCATGTTCTTGGCCCAAGTGTCTATGAGGTTGTTTCGCAAATGGGTTCCGCTGTCTGACTCAATGCTTTCTGGAGGAGCGTGTCACCATAATACTTGCTTTCAAGGCCTTGGATAGTTTTCCGGGCGGTGGCGTGGGGAACAGGATATGTTTCCAGCCATCCAGTGGTTGCTTCCACCATCATAAGCACATGGCACTTGCCGTCATGGGTTTGGGGGAGTGTGATAGAGTCAATATGCCAGGCCTTCCTATACTTATATTTCAGCCTTTGTCCTCCATACCAGAGTCTTTGACTGCTTGGCCCGCTTAATTGCAGCCCATGTTTCACACTCATGGATAACCTGTGTGATAGTGTCCATGGTTATGGTTATATGTTGCATCTCTTTCTTGATGTCCCAAGGTGTCATGGGCCCATCAGGTTAGAAATAATTCACCTTTATTTGCCAATACAAATCCACCTGAGATACTTCAATCCTAGCAGCCTGATCCACCTGCTGGTTGTTCCGATGTCCTTCAGTAGCCCAACTCTTGGGTACATGAGCATCTACATGATGTATCTTCACAACCAGATTCTCCACCCAGGCAGCAATATCTTGCCGCAATGCAGCAGCCCAGATGGGTTTGCCCCTACACTGCCAGTTATTCTGCTTCCATTGTTTCAACCACCCCCACAGGGCATTTGCCACCAGCCATCAATCAGTATAAAGTATTTACCATTTCTCTTGTTCAGCAATGTCTAAGGCCAGCTGGATGGCTTTCACCTCTGTAAATTGACTTGACTCACCTTCTCCTTAAGCAGTTTCTGCAACTTGTTGTAGGGGGGTCCATACAGCTGCTTTCTATCTCTGATGCTTTCCCACAGGATGGCAGGATCCATCAATAAACAAGGCATATTACTTCTCACTTTCTGGCACTTCATTATACAGTGAGGTCTCTTCAGCACGTTACCTCCTCCTCTGGTGACATTCCAAGATCTTTGCCTTCTGGCCAGTCCATGATCACTTCCAAGATTCCTGGATGACTGTGTTTCCTATTTGAGTTTGTTGTGTGATCAGTGTGACCCACTTTCTCCATGTAGCATCAGTTGCATGATGCATAGAGGAGATCCTCCCTTTGAACATCCAACCTAACATGGGTAACCGGGGTGCCAGAAGGAGCTGTGCTTCAGTACCAATCACCTCCGAAGCGGCTCGAACTCCTTCTGCCAGTATCTCCTTTTCAGTTGGAGTGTAGCAGGCTTCAACTCCTCTGTATCCCTGACTCCAAAAGCCTAGAGGTCGACCTCAAGTCTCCCCTGGTGCTTTCTGCCAGAGACTCCAGGTAGGGCCATTCTCCTCAGCTGCACTGTAGAGCACATTTTATACATCTTGCCCTGTCTGGACTGGCCTGAAGGCTACAGCATGAACTATTTCCTGTTTCATTTGTTCAGTCTTGCCGTTGTTCAGGGACCCATTTGAAATCATTCTTCTTCCAGGTCACTTGATAGCAAGGGCTGACAATCAGACTAATATGGAATGTGCATTCTCCAAAATCCTACATTTAAGAAAGCTTGTTTCTTTCTTACTAGTTGGTGGTGATGCCAAAGGGATTTTCGATTTTTGATTTTTCCATTTTTATAGATTTTAGAAGTACTTGTATCTGTAGCAAAGTAGATTTTTAGTAGGTTAATATTTCTGGCTTAAGTTTAATGTCTTTCTATCACTACCCCTGCCCCAGAATGGGGAGCTCAAATTCTTTTAGTTATTTAGATTCTCTTCAAGGTAGAATGCTGACGACTATCAGAATGCCTGCAGAACAAGACATAAACACAGGGCAAAGTGACCCAGAAGTCAGAACTGGAAGAACTCCAAGAGACCTTTGTGTGCTGAAAAAGAGGAGATGATGAAGACAGAGGGTCTCAACGACCCCAGCCCCAAATCCTGGGGGGTGGAACAGGGGTGGAACCGGGGCTGGACTGAGAGATGTGTAAAGTAATGATTGTGATGCCCAAAGAGGCAGAACAAACTGTTTAGAGACAGAGTTTTAGTCAATAAACAGCAAGGTATTTATTAAGGCAATGTTGGGGAACCCTCCGATTAGCATCGGACAAAGAGCTCCAAAGTCAACAGTGAGAAGCTACAGTATTTATACATCTCTAATGAGGGATTACAACAGTTTTACATACATATTCATGCACAATTATAATATTGCAACATCTAGTTATAATATTCATAGCAGGCGGAGTTGGGGCGGAGCTGTCCATTTTGAGGAATATTATGGTGGGAGATCCTGTTACTTCATCTGGTGGTGGTTGTAGTTTTTACTCTTCATCTTCATGAACTTTTCAACTTGGTCTGGTTTTTGCTGACTCTTGCAGTTGGTCTTGCCAAACATGGTACTTTGAATTTCTTATCTTCTTTCTTGGGATTAACTTGTTCTGTCCTGTCTTTGTTTATACATACTTTGCCCTGTCTTGGATGGGTCTTAAATTTTAACTCCCTGAAAGTTAGATGCCTCCAGTAAATTAAACCTTATCTGTTGAAAACTCCCCTGAAAGTTGGGTGCCTTTAGTAAATCCCCCTAGGTTCTGGTTTTGCTCTGCTTCATTTGGATAGATCATATTATAAAAGCCATGGAAACTAGAGCTTGGGGGGGCACGTGCATGTCATCATGTATTCCTGTGGGCCTTCGGCCTGTTATTAAAGGACTTAACTTTTTATCTTATCCCATACTAATGTGGCTCAGAGTCCAGCTTTGTTAGGGGTCTCTCACGTCATCAGTGGAGACATTGCTACTGACAATGTTTATCTTACCATTTTATTCCTAAAAATTGGATCTCCTGTGCAGGACCCTTGACCTTACTTTTTTTTATAGCAAAACCATCTTTCAGAAGGATTTGGACAATTTTTTTCCCTTCTCTCAAAAACTTCTTCTGCTGTATTGCCCCACATGATGATGTCATCAATGTATTGCAGGTGTTCCGGAGCTTCACCCTATTCCAGTGCACTCTGGATCAGTCCATGGCAGATGGTTGGGCTGTGTTTCCACCCCTGGGGCAGTAGATTCCAGGTATACTGGACATCTCTCCAAGTTAGAGCAAACCGTGGCCTGCACTCTGCCCCCAAAAAGATTGAGAGAAACGCATTAGCAATATCAATTGTGGCACTACTCAGCTGCTTTTGACTTCAGTTCCAGCACTCTTTCCCAGCCAAAACCAGAACACTTTTATGACAGATTTATTTACCACTGTAGGGGTAAATAGCTCTTTCCTGGAAGATATTGCTACCAAGGAGGCAGTTATTTTTCCCCAAGGAAGCTTTCCTGCCTGGAACGAGGCATCTTTCCCAGACATGGTTTTGGGATGTTTCTCTGCATGCATTCCACAGAAGGTTACTCCCCAGGCACAAGAGAGAGAACACAGATGTGCTGCAAGGCCTTAGCAGCCAATGGGGGAGCTGAGTGGGATGAAGTGATGATAAAGCCTGAGGAACAAATGAAAGCCTTGCTTTTTCTGTTGTGCTCCAAGGCCCGGTGCTGCCCATACAATGCCGTTAGGATCTATAAGTTTTCAGCATTCTCACCTCTGAAATAAACCTTTGAATCCTTTCCACTCTTTTGCCATTCTTTGGGGGAATACCTGCATATATTTTGCTTTATGACCACTGTTAATTAATTAACTAAAGAAGAAAACTACACAACAGCACTACATCCAGAAAAAATTAATGAATAAACTAAAATAACCCTTCAAATTTGGAATCCATTTTTCATAAAATCATGGAATTATTTGGGTTGGAAAAGACCTTTAACATCATCGAGCCCAGTAGTTAACCCAGCACTTCCAAGCCCACCACTAAACCATGTCCTCAAGTACCACATCTACATGTCTTTTAAATCCCTCCAGGGATGGTGACTTCACCACTGCCCTGGACAGCCTGTGTCAGGGTTTCATAACACTTTCAGAGAAGTCTTTCCCAAAGAAACTCCTCCCGATATTGAGAGACTTTGCCTAAATGAGGATTTCAGGACTCTTGTCTCATTACAATATTTTACAGTAAAACATCTGAAACACTGCTCTTTTTTGAGTTTTTTGACTGCTCTTTATAGCAAATTGCTGACACAATCACTGCAGTTTTTCATACATTAATCAAGAAGATATCAGGAGAGCTAACAAATATTATTTAAATACTCAAATGCTTTTATTATTTGTTTTATAGTACTCAAAAGACAGTCTAAATAGGGAAATTAATTTTTTTGTCTCAGTTGGGAAAATGGTAGTTTTGAATGGCCCAGAACTTCTTTCAGTTGTTAGTCAGCTTTGCTTGTTTACTCTTCACTGCACCAAAATCTCATTGCATCTAAACCCCAAAATCACTGTGCCTACTTTTTTATCCCAGTATAAACTTGTAAGACTTGTGTCAGACTCAAAGCAGATCTTACAAGACACCAGAAAATTGTAATGTGTCATTACAAAATTGTATTTCATGTTGAAAAATTGGAAGTAGCAGTTCCAAAACTGTTTTGATTTAGTATAAAAATAAACAATGGAAACAACATTGTGTTGACATTAGCATGCATTTCCATATGTAACTGAATAACACTGTTTTGATCTTTTTAGTTTATTGTTGGTTTCATGGTATCTAGTGCCTTCAGTGCAATACTCATACAACATAATTAGTTCATTTTCATACAACTTGTCTTTTTAATTATAGTGAAATGCTCTGCTGTTACTGTACTGGTGATTGTGATCTAAATTATATGGGAAATGGAAAATAAAAATAAGTGGAAGCCTTGCAGAGGTCTAAAATGTGGTAAAGGAAGATATAAAGGTTTCTCAATTATATGTTTTCCATTTTTCATCTATCCCCAAAAACATTACACAGCTTTTTCTATTTGTATTCAAGCTATTGTCATGTTCTAATGGAACTAATATATTCTGAGAAGCAGTTTTGATGCTGCTCCAAGATTTGCTATTTGCATATGGTCTTTACCTGTTCAGATTTTTGGTACAGGAAATTATTTCTGTAATGTCTCTACATAGAAGTAGTGTTGTCATTTTGGTACCTGGTTTTCTGAGCTATGATGAAAAGTAAAAGCAGTTAAAAACTCCATTAATTTAGAAGCTGCCAGTGTCCTTCTATAATCCTTTTACTATTAAGGAGACAATGTAACTAAGTTTTCAAGGGTGACCAAACTAAAAATCATTATAGTTTATTAAAATATCTTAATTAAACTTATTGGTTGCCATATCAGTAATTCAACATACACATTTATATTGTTTTCATTTTGTAATGCCACTTGTTGAAACTCTGTCGCCCCTTTTCCTGTATAATCTGCTTTTCTTCTTACTTAAGTATAGTAGTAATGTACAAACAAATGAAAAAAAATTAGTGAATGCACCGCCATGCTCACCTATAAATACTGAGTACTTTTTAGCAATTGCATGTTGTCCTAGTTCAGCAGCCAGGACCAGTTTACCACTGTGTGGGTGTGACCAAAGCTATGTATTCTACACCGTCTATTCATTTCCCAAGAAGTGTTAACAATGGACAATTTGCAGCAGCTGCCCAGGGCACACACGACTCCTCAGGGTGTGAGCTGGGTGTGAAAGACACCTGTGAGATAAGAGCTTTGATAACTCCCCTCCAGGAAGTTGTTAGTACCTTCACACCCAGCCTGAGGGGATGTGTCTGCTAATGGGCCATCAACAATTCCAAAATACCCCATGACTCTCAATGACCCATTGTGTAATTCCCCGCTCTGGGGGAGGTACTGGGTGCTCCCACCTGGACCTGAGGGTATATAATCTTGGGATTTGAAGACCTCAGGGAACCTCTTGTTGGATCCAGAGGAGGATCAGAACCTCGACAGGAGGAGACCACCACTCTCAACCAGCCTGCGACCACCACTCTTCACCAGACTGCAAGCATCATCTGCACCAACAGGGGTTTTTTTCACTTCCTTTTGCTTTGGACTCAGGAGAACCACGTGGGGCTCAGCACAGGGGCCAACAAACACCATTGTGTTTGTGCACCAGGGTGCTGGGTTATACTTCTGGGTTTTGTGTGTTAAAACCAATTTATCTTTGTGCCATTGCATTTATTATAATATTGTTATTGAATTGTAAATCTGACTTATAATCTCTTTTGTGTTGGGTTTGTTTCTCCTGCCGGTTTGCCTTTAAACCAGCACATCTTTTGGCACCCAATGTGGGGCAGGAGAAAGAGAAGTCAGAATTACAATTTCATTTTGTGTATTTGGATACAGAAACTCTCTGTTCACCATGTTGCTTGATGTATTAATGTGGATGTTGTATCTGAGCCTGTTCACATCTCAACATATGGGGAACTATTTGCCTATTTTGATGCTCTCTTTAATACCAGGGAGAAGGATCAAAATTGCTTTATTGCTATACTATTTTTATGTTGTCATAACATCAGAAGCAGTGAGTTTCATTGTGAATGTATATTCAGTCTTGTTTGCCTATCGTGGTTTGGGTTGCTACCTTTGGGGCCTCATTAAAAATAGCACCCAGCCTGTGGAAGGAAGAGGAGGGGATGGTTCTTTTGACCCTTTCACCTCCTCCTCCTTCACACCTGCCACAGCAGTCTTTGAGAATACTGAATTTCCTTTCGATGTTAATGACAGTGTAATGTTGTTAATGTTGCTTTGTCTCCTCTGTACTGTATACACTATGCTTAGGGTCAGAACAGGGCCTTCTAGGGAGGTTTTCTCAAGGCCTGCCCTGGGATCGGATGATGTTGAGTGGCATGGGAAGTGGGAGGATATGGGCCAGTATTTGGAGAGCTTCTCTCCTCATATGATCTGGAAATTCACCCCGGAACAACTACAGGACCCTGCCAAAATAATAAGCTATGTGAAAGGAAGATGCTCTGGCAGCTACAGAGATGGGCAGCTCACAGCAACCTGCTGGGCCCTGGCCAGTGCCTACCAGACACTGCTCTTTATGGTAGAGCACCTTCAGGAGGAGGAGAAAAAAAGCAAATTCACAGGCACCATGTCCACCCAAACCACAGCTGAGCCAAAGAGAACAGAAAATGAATCAACCAGCATCATGTCCACCCAAACCATGGCTGAGCCAGAGGGAAAAAGGAATACATCAGCCAACACCGTGTCCATGCCAACCGTGGAGGAGCCGGAAGGACAACAGAAACGGATAGCAGTCGCCCCTGTCCAGAAAAGAAAATCAAAGACCAAATCAGTCCGTATAGCGAATGACGAGGAAGAGGCAGGACCTTCACATCAAGTGGAAGAAATGGAGCCAGAAATAATCACCCAGTCCCTATCCCTGGGTGAGCTGTGTGAGCTCCGGAGAGAGTTCACAGAACAGGCAAATGAGTTCATCTTGACCTGGGTGCTGTGAATCTGGGACACCACGGCCAATGATGCAGTTCTAGATGGGAGTGAAGCAAGGCAGCTGAGATCCTTGTCTTTAGATGTGGTCATTGATCAGGGCATTGGAAAGAGGCAGGAAACTCTCAGCTTCTGGCGGCGACTGTTATCAAGGGTGAGGGAGAGATATCTTTATAAGGAGGAC
Organism: Pithys albifrons albifrons; assembly: GCF_047495875.1. Taxonomy (NCBI): domain Eukaryota; kingdom Metazoa; phylum Chordata; class Aves; order Passeriformes; family Thamnophilidae; genus Pithys; species Pithys albifrons. The sequence continues at coordinate 850,579 of NC_092483.1, read as the reverse complement.
CTCCATGTACAGCAGGGACAGTGGAGCATTATGGAACAAGGTATCCAATGCTTAAGGGAATTAGCCATACTGGACATAATCTTTTCAGAGGATGAGAGATTCCCTAAAAGTCCGGATGGTGTCCAGTGCACATCCCAGATGTGGTTAAAGTTTGCATGGCTTGGGCCAGAAATGTATTCTCGCTACCTAGCAATGTTGCAGTGGAGAGAGGGAGAGGACAAGGTGGGAGCGCTGGTCAACAAACTTGGCATTTACCAAGACACTGTCACTGCCCACATCTCAGCTGTGGAAACGAAAATGGCCGAACTGGAAGAAAAGATTGCGGAAGGATTCTTCCATATCTCACCAGGACAAGCAAGAGTCTCTGCCATCAGAAGCAGGCATTCCCCTGCCAAGGAGAAAGGGTTCACTCCATGCGGCAATCTATGTTTTTTTCCTTCATGAGCATGGGGAAGATATGAGTAAGTGGGATGGAAAACCCACCTCTTCCTTAGCTGAACGGGTATGTGAATTGAAAAGACGAACAAACACCACAAGATGTTCTTCAAGGTTAAATGCTGCTCCAGTCTCTCGTGGGCAAGACTCCAGATGGTACAGGAATGATGATGTCATGTCTGATCCTCTTGAAGGAACCTCCCAGTCATATTCACAAGGAGAGTGAAGTGAGTACCATGACCAGAACTAGGGGGGCCCTGCCTCTAGCCAAGCAGGGGAGAGGGACAATCGGGTTTATTGGTATTGGACTGTGTGGATTCGGTGGCCTGGCACATCAGACCCACAGAAATACAAAGCTTTAGTTGATACTGGCGCACAGTGTACTTTGATGCCCTCGAGATACGTAGGGGCTGAATCTATATTTCTGGGGTGACAGAGGGATCCCAACAGCTGACTGTACTGGAAGCTGAAGTCAGCTTGACGGGGAAGGAATGGCATAGACACCCCATTGTGACTGGTCCAGAGGCCCCATGTATCCTTGGCATAGACTACCTGAGAAGTGGGATTTCAAAGACCCAAAAGGACTTCACTGGGACTTTGGCATAGCTGCTGTGGAGACAGAGGAAATCAGACAGTTGAGCACCTTGCCTGGCCTCTCAGAGGACCCTTCTGCTGTGGGGCTGCTGAAAGTTGAAGAACAATTGGTAACGATGGCCACAGCAACAGAGGACTGTTGGCAATACCGCACCAGCCGAGGCTCTGTGACCCCCATACACAAGATGATTTGTGAGTTGGAGAGCTACGGGGTGGTCAGCAAGACTCGCTCACCCTTTAATACCCCATATGGCCAGTCCATAAGTCCAGTGGAAAGTGGAGGCTGAAGGTGGATTACCATGGCCTCAATAAAGTCACATCCCCACTGAGTGCTGCTGTGCTGGACGTACTGGAGCTTCAGTGTGAGCTGGAGTCCAAGGCAGCCAAGTGGTGCCACCATTGACATTGCCAATGCCTTTTTCTCCATTCCGTTGGCAGCAGAGTGCAGGCCACAGTTTGCTTTCACCTGGAGTGGTGTGCAGTACACCTGGAATTGACTGCCCCAAGGGTGTAAACACAGTACCGCCATCTGTCATGGACTGATCTAGACTGCACTAGAAAAGGATGACGCTCCAGAACATCTACAGTACATCGATGACATCATCGTATGGAGGAACACAGCAGGGGAAGTTTTTGAGAAAGGAAAGAAGATAACCCAGATTCTCCTAAGAGCTGGTTTTGCCATTAAATGAAGTAAGGTCAAGGGACCTGCTCAGGAAATTCAGTTCCTAGGAGTGAAGTGGACAGACAGACGTCGCGAGATTCCAACAGAGGTGATCAACAAAATAGCACCTATGTCCCCACCGACCAGCAAAAAGGAAACACAGGCCTTCCTAGGCACCCTGGGCTTTTGGAGGATGCATATCCCTGAGTACAGTCAGATTATAACTCCTCTTTACCTTGTGACACGGAAGAAAAATGATTTCCAGTGGGGCCCTGAACAACAACAAGCCTTTGAGCAGATTCAACAGGAGATTGCCCATGCAGTAGCCTTTGGGCCAGTCAGGAAAGGACAGGATGTGAGGAATATGCTCTACACTGCAGCTGGGGAGAATAGCCTGTCCTGGAGCCTCTTGCAGAAAGTACCTGGGGAGACCCAAAGACGACCGCTGGGATTCTGGAGTCAGGGATACAAAGGATCTGAAGCCACCTATACCCCAACTGAGAAAGAGATCCTGGCAACTTATGAAGGAGTTCGAGCTGCCTCAGAGGTGATTGGCACTGAGGCACAGCTCCTCCTGGCACCCTGACTACCAGTGCTTGCCTGGATGTTCAAAGGAAAAGCTCCTTCTACCCATCACGCCATGGATGCCACGTGGAGTAAGTGGATCGCTCTGATCATGCCGCGGACCTGGATAGGGTATCCTAATTGTCCTGGGATTTTGGAAATCATCACCAACTGGCCAGAAGGTGAGAGTTTTGGACAATCATATGAGGGAAGAACAGGAGCAGGTGAAACGAGCTGAAGAGGCTCCACCATGTAACCAGCGACCAGAAGAGGAGAAGCGATATGCTCTCTTCACTGATGGTTCCTGCTGAATTGTAGGGACAAACTGGAAATGGAAAGCAGCCGTATGGAGTCCCACACCGCAAGTTGCAGAAGCGACCGAAGGACAAGGTGGATCAAGTCAGGTTGCAGAGCTTAAAGATGTTCAGCTGGCTTTGGATATTGCTGAATGAGAGACTTGGCCCAGAATCTACCTCTACACTGACTCATGGATGGTGGCCAATCCTCTGTGGGGATGGCTTGATCAATGGAGAAAGGCCAGCTGGCAGCGCAAAGGGAAACCCATCTTGGCAGCTGAGATGTTGCAGGACGTTGCTGCCCAGATAGAGAAGCTGCGTTTGAAGGTCCGTCATGTAGATGCTCATGTACCCAAGAGTCAGGCTAATGAAGAGCATTGTAACAACAAGCAGGTGGATCAAGCTTCCAGGATTTAAGTCTCTCAGGTAGGTCTGGATTGGCAGCACAAGGGAGAATTGTTCCTAGCTCGAAGGGCCCATGATGTTTCTGGTCATCAGGGCAGAGATGCTACATGCAGATGGGCTCGCGACCGAGAGGTGGATCTAACCATGGACAGAGTCTCACAGGTTATCCATGACGGTGACACATGTGCTGCCATGAAGCAGGCCAAGTGGGTGAGGCCTCTCTGGTATGGTGGACGGTGGTCGAAATACAGGTATGGGGAAGCCTGGCAAGTTGACTACATCACACTTCCCCAAACACGCCAAGGCAAGCGCTACGTGCTGACCATGGTAGAAACGACCACGGGATGGCTGGAGACATACCCTGTGCCTCACACCACTGCCCAAAATACCATCCTGGGTCTTGAAAAACAAGTCCTGTGGTGACACGCCACCCCAGAGAGAATTGAATATGACAATGTCACCCACTTCAAGAATGGCCTCATAGACACCTGGGCCAGAGAGCACGGCACTGAGTGGGTGTATCGTATCCCCTACCATGCTCCGGCTGCCGGGAAAGTTGAGCGATGTAATGGACTGCTGAAAACAACCTTGAAGGCGTTGGGTGGGGGAACTTTCAAACACTGGAAGCTGCATTTGGCGAAGACCACCTGGTTGGTCAACACCCGGGGCTCCATCAATCGAGCTGGCCCTGCCCAATTAGAACTCTTGAATACTGTGGATGGAGATAAAGTCCCTGTGGTCCATATGAGAGGTATGTTAGGAAAGACTGCTTGGGTTAGTCCCGCCTCAAACAAAGGCAAACCCATACAGGGGGTTGTTTTTGCTCAAGGACCTGGTTGCACTTGGTGGGTAATGCAAAAAGATGGGGAAACACATTGTGTACCACAAGAGGACTGTTGTAGTTTGGAATTGTTATGTAAATTCTCTCCCCTGCCACTAACTCCCCATGCCAGTAGTTAACAAAAAAAGTAGTTAACTGCTGATCACTTGGGTGGGGGCAGGTTTGTCCCTTTTGTTCTTGGGGCCTACACACGGCTGGGAGTTTGGGGTGTGTGTAGGGTTGAGGAGAAGCCGGCTCGCTGCTGCTGCCTGCCCCAGGACTGCTTCTGGCCGCTCGTGTTTCTGCTTCTTGGACAAGGAACACAGGGGGAAGAGACAGAGTTCATCTGAGAGCTCACCACTCGTCTGTCTCGCTGGAGAGGGACTGGAAACTCACTCCGCAGCCAGCCGGGCTGTGACATTGACACTGCCTAAGTATAACTTTCCTCCCAGAGGAAAACCTGCTGGGTTTTGTTGTTTTTTTTTTTTCCTCTCTCTTGTGGTGTTGGGGAAGCGGTTTGCACTAGTCTGTTTACATATATATATATAGCAGTTAAGAACAGTTATCCTTCTTGTATTAAAATTCCTTTTTCTTAAATTTGATAAAGAGTGGCGTGATTATTGTGGAGAAGGCCCCCTCTCCTGCTTGTGGGTAAACATTTTGGTTTTTCCCCTCAAACCGAGACATATTTTTGGTGCCCAAAGTTTGAGGCTTGTAAACAAAGAAGGATAACTGTTCTTGTGGCACCATGTGTGTATTGAGTTTAGGGTTCATCAGGGCCATCCTGTATAATATATTGGCTTTTTGTTGTGTGCTGGTTTAAAGGTGAACCAGCAGAGGAAATGAACTCACCACGAGAGAGAGATTATAAGTCAGACCTAAAATTTAATAATAATATTACAATAGCAAACACTGACACACAAGGGAGATTGCTTTCAACTCACAAAACCCCAGCAGTATAACCCAGTGTCCTGGGGCACAAACCCAAGGGGGTTTGTTTGCCCTTGTGCTGAGACCCCTGTGGTTCCCCCAAGTCCAGAGCAAAAGGAAAAGAAAAACCTGTTGGTGCAGGCGAGGGCTGTGGTCTGGGCGAGAGCGGGGATCTCCTCCTGTCGAGGTCCTGCTGCTGCTCTGGATCCGACGAGAGGTTCCCGAGGTCTTCTTACCCACCCCTTATGTACCCTCAGGGAGCTCTCAGTCCCTCCCCCTGGGCGGGGACTCACACAATGGGTGATTAACTCTGGGAGCCAGGGGGTGTTGAGCTGTTGATGGCCCATTAGCAGCTTCGCCCCCCTCAGGCTGGGTGTGAAGTGATAATGGCTCCCTGGGCAGCTGCTGCTAATGGCCCATTGACCTTGGGGAATGAATAGAGGGGGTGGAATACACAGGTTTGATCACCACCACACAGGGTTAGCTGGTCCCTCCTGCTGAACTAGGACAGCACGGAAGCACAGCTCTTTCTGGCACCTCGACTACCAGTGCTGAAGTGGATGTTGTCAGGACAGGCTGCCTCTACACATCACGCCACTGATGCTACCTGGAGCAAGTGGATTGCCGTGATTACGCAGCGCGCCCGTATGGGAAAACCAAATCGCCCTGGGATCCTGGAAATCATCACGAACTGGCCTGAAGGTGAAAATTTTGGTCTAGCAGATGAAGAGGAAGAGCAGGTGACACGTGCGGAAGAAGCTCCACCATACAATCAATTGCCAAAAGAGGAAATACGCTAGGCCCTCTTCACTGATGGCTCCTGTCACATTGTAGGGACTAATTGCAAATGGAAAGCAGCTGTATGGAGTCCCACCCGACAAGTTGCAGAAGCTACTGAAGGAGAAGGTGGGTCGAGTCAGTTTGCAGAGCTTAAAGCCGTGCAGTTGGCCCTGGACATTGCTGAACGAGAGAAATGGCCAAAGCTTTACCTCTACACTGACTCATGGATGGTGGCCAATGCTCTCTGGGGATGGTTAGACCGATGGAAGAAAACCAATTGGAAACGTAGAGGGAAACCCATCTGGGCTGTCGATATATGGCAAGACATCGCCACCCGAGTAGAGAAGCTGATTGTGAGAGTCCGCCACGTAGATGCACACGTGCCCAAAAATCGAGCCAATGAGGAACATTGCAAAAACCAACAGGCAGACCGAGTTGGACAAGTGAAAGTATCACAGACAGATCTGGACTGGCAGCACAAGGGAGAGCTGTTCCTGGCTCGATGGGCCCATGATGCCTTGGGCCATCAGGGCAGAGATGCCACTTATAAATTGGCATTAGACCGAGGGGTGGATTTAACCATGGACATTATCTCTCAGGTTATTCATGACTATGAGACATGTGCTGCCATTAAGCAGGCTAAGAGAGTGAAGCCCCTGTGGTATGGTGGACGCTGGGATAAGTATAAGTACGGGGAGGCCTGGCAGGTTGACTACATCACACTGCCACAGACCCGCCAAGTCAAGCGCTATGTGCTCACCATGGTGGAAGCAACCACAGGGTGGCTGGAGACACACCCAGTGCCTCACGCCACTGCTTGGAACACCATCCTAGGCCTGGAAAAACAAGTCCTGTGGTGACATGGCACCCCAGAGCGAATTGAGTCAGATAATGGAAATCATTTCAAGAACAGCTTAGTGGCTACCTGGGCGAGAGTGCACGGCATTGACTGGGTGTATCATATCCCCTACCATGCACCAGCTGCCGGGAAAGTTGAACGGTGTAATGGACTGTTGAAAACCACTTTGAAGGCATTGGGTGGAGGGACTTTAAAACACTGGGATCAACACTTAGCAAAGGCTACATGGCTAGTCAACACTAGAGGCTCTGTCAATCAAGCCGGTCCTGCCCAGTCAGAACCCCTTCACACTGTAGATGAAGTCCCCGTAATACACCTGTGTCCTGGGTTGAGCTGGCAAATCACCAACTGTCCAGGACAGAGTGAAAAGGGTTCCTCCTCCCCCCAACCAGCTAAGGGGAAAAGAAGAGGGAGAGAGGAAAAAAAAACTTCCAAAGCCAGGTTTATGCTGAAACTAACTACATGTATTTATACAGAAAAGAGAAAAATTAAGAGGAAACTACAATACAACACACACTTACACAACTTACATATATATAACAAGGAATAACTTCCCACTCCCCAATTAATACAAAGCAAAGTCTGTTACTCTAAATTCATAAGCACTCCAAAAGACACTCAGCAAGAAAGAGAAAGTATAACAACAAAATATTTCTACTTCCCTGAATGCAAACAAAATGCAAGCACAGGCAACAGGAGCAGGGCCTAGCATAGTAGAGGAGCTGCTAGATGTCCTCCTCTTAGTGCAGCCATGATGGAATTAACTAAGCCACTCCCACACACTGGATTTTACACCCTTTGAGATGATGCAGTATGGTATGGAATACAATATTATTGGCTGGAAGAAGTCAGCTGTTAGCTAGCTCAGCCCAGCTTAAATCAGCTGACAATCCTAGGCCTAGCTGAACTTTAAAACCTAAGTTTAGGCCCACCTGGCTAAACCCATAACAACCTGAGAGGTATGCTAGGGAAAACAGTCTGGATTAACCCTGCCTCAGGCAAAGGCAAACCCATTCATGGGATTGTCTTTGCTCAAGGATCTGGTTCCACCTGGTGGGTGATGCAGGAAGATGGAGAGACACAATGTATACCTCAAGGGGAACTTATCTCTGGGTAAACGACTCATATTACTGTATTTGTAAACATTTAAATATTTGAAAGAAAATTTAAGTTTAATGTAGAGTATTGGCATGGAAGAGAATTTAGGGGTGGATAATGTTGTAGTTTGGGATTATTATGTAAATTCTCTCCCCTGCCACTAACTGCCCATGCCAGTAGTTAACAAAAAAATTAGTTAACTGCTGATCACTTGGGTGGGGGCAGGTTTGTCTCTTTTGTTCTTGGGGACTACACACGGCTGGGAGTTGGGGGTGTGTGCGGGGTTGAGGAGAAGCCGGCTCGCTGCTGCTGCCTGCCCCAGGACTGCTTTTTGGCTGCTCGCTGCTGCCTGCCCTGCCCTGGACTGCTTCTGGCTGCTCGTGTTTCCGCTTCTTGGACAAGGAACACAGGGGGAAGAGACAGAGTTCATCTGAGAGCTCACCACTCGTCTGTCTCTCTGGAGAGGGACTGGAAACTCACTCCGCAGCCAGCCGGGCTGTGACATTGACACTGCCTAAGTATAACTTTCCTCCCAGAGGAAAACCTGCTGGGTTTTGTTGTTGTTTTTTTTTCCTCTCTCTTGTGGTGTTGGGGAAGCAGTTTGCACTAGTCTGTTTACATATATATATATATATCAGTTAAGAACAGTTATCCTTCTTGTATTAAAATTCCTTTTTTTTAAATTTGATAAAGAGTGGTGTGATTATTGTGGAGAAGGCCCCCTCTCCCGCTTGTGGGTAAACATTTTGGTTTTTCCCCTCAAACCGAGACAGGGACCTAATTTTGAGTGAAACCAGTCTGTAATGTTTTCTTGTATATACATATATATATATATATATATATATATATATATATATATATATGCATGCTTGTATACAGTTAGAAAAAAAAAAGATATTAATTTGGGAATTACATAGATGGTGTAGAATAAGGGGTGGATAATGTCCTAGTTCAGCAGCCAGGACCAGTTTCTCACTGTGTGGATGTGACCAAAGCTATGTATTCTACACCCGCTATTTATTTCCCAAGAAGTGTTCACAATTGACCATTTGCAGCAGCTGCCCAGGGCACACCCAACTCCTCAGGGTGTGAGCTGGGTTTGAAAGACATCTGTGAGATAAGAGCTGTGATAACTCCCCTCCAGGGAGGCATTTGCACCTTCACACTCAGCCTGAGGGGATGTGTCTGCTAATGGGCCTGCTACAATTCCAAAATAACCCATGACTCACTGACCCATGTGTAACTCCCCGCCCTGGGGGAGGTACTTGGCGTTCCCACCTGGACCGGAGGGTACATAATCTTGGGATTTGAAGACCTTGGGGAACCACTCGTCGGATCCAGAGGAGGACCAGAACCTCGACAGGAGGAGAACCACCACTTTCGACCAGACTGCAACCACCACTCTTCACCAGACTGCAGGCATCATCTGCAGCAACAGGGGTTTTTTTCACTTTGTTTTTGCTTTGGACTCAGAGGAACCACGTGGGGCTCAACACAGGGGCCAGCACCATTGTGTTTGTGCCCCGGGTGCTGGGTTACACTTCTTGGTTCCATGTGTTAAAACCAATTTATCTTTGTGCCATTGTATTTATTGTAATATTGTTATTGAATTGTAACTCTGGCTTATAATCTCTCTTTTGTTGGGTTCGTTTTTCCTGCCCGTTTACCTTTAAACCAGCACACATGTGAAATTCACATTCAACCATCTTTGGACTTTCTGTTTATCAGTTATTCTATAACATTCAGCTGATGAGTTTTTAAATAATCACTTTAGTTAAAGCCAGCTTTCCATTGTATTTGTTCTGTTCTGTATCATGGTGATTTTATTCTGAGCCTATGTTTTAGTTTAGAAGAAACTAAGATATTTATATGGACCAGGAAAAGAGGAGCTTCCCCCAAAGAGTCACCACCGCTTTGGAATTTAGGAGTTTTAATCAGAAAAATTTATAAAAATGCTCAGAGGATAACAGTTCTTAACTACAAATAGATATATATAACCAAAACTAGGACAGAATAAACAACTACACTGTACCCCCCAAAGAAAAGGACAACCCCTTTAAATGAAACTGAATTTTTGTCTTTGGTCTGGTGCAATTATATTCACAGACAGTAGGGGTCACTGCCACGTCCCAACTGGCTGCAAAGTCTTCCAGTAAGACAAAGACGAAAAGGGTGGGGGTGGGGTATTGACCCCTCCAAAGGAGTCACGTGGTAATAGCAGTCACAAGGGTCAAGATGGAACTGTTCTCAAGGCAGAGTAGGCTCTCTCTCCTTGTGCCTTTGTCCTAAGAAAGAGGCGCTGGGAGCTGAGGGTGAGTGGGGTGGTGGTTCTCAGCAACCCCTTACAGCTGAAAATCAGGAAGTCTGCAGCAAAATCCAAAAGGCTTGCTCTCTCTGAAACCCAGGGGTGCATGGAGAAGTTCGAGGGGGAAAGCAGGAAGAACCAAGCTAGGAAAAGGGGCACTCACCAGCTCGGCAAACTAGCTTGCAGTCCCCGCAGCCACTGGAAAAACCAGTGCAAACCCCCTGTCCGTCCTCATCCCCACCATTAAGTTGGAATCTAGAGTCATCAAGCAGTCCTTTCTTCTCAGTCTTGGGACTTCAACAAACCTTTGTGTTGGGAGGGAGAGAAAAATTTCTTCCCAGCCCCCCATCCCACTTTTGTTTTAACCTTTAACAGCCTGTTTAGTTGGTTTATGCTGCTTCATGGTTGCAATGCTTTCTTAGATTATCATGCCACAGTTTGTAGCCTGGCTTTTGGAAGAAGCTGTTTCTAGGAAATTTCAATAGGCCACAAGGATATAGATGCAACATAAGGATTAGCTGAATTACTGTAGAACTATTCATCTAACACAAAAGCCATTCCATCTGTTAGTCCTGATAAAAGCAGAGCTATAATATGAAAAGATTTTGTTGCACAGTTGTTTGAAGAAGTTCTGTGTGTAAACATGTTAAAACTGTACAAAGGAAGCCCCGAATCTCAAGAGGTGCTTGTACACAAAGTATTAAAGCAAAGCCAGAAACTGGAATTAATGATCAAAATATGACAACAACAGCAAAACAAATTTAAATTTGAACTTTTTTCTGTAAGAAGTCATTTATTAGCTGATGTTAGAGCTCTGAGTGGGCAGAAGTGATGTTTAGATTAGTGTGATCTTGGTTTGCACTATTGTACTTAGTTACTGATGAAACTCTATAGTAATTTCTTAATATTTATTTAATTAGCCCTATACCCTTCATGTGAGTGAAAGGGGAGGGAGATGTTTTCCCTGTTCTTCACATGAATGTTTTATAACAGGGAATGACATTTTCAAGTGTTTTCCAATATTGAGTACATCAATACAGAGCTATGCTTACTAGGTTTGCGATCTGTGGAGGCTTTCAGAAATTTTGAGCACCAGTGTTTTCTTCTGAGCTGTAAAAAAAGTCAGTGGTAGAGTGTTGTTTCAGCAAAATGAAAAGTGAGCAATTCAGATCTATAGAAAGCCCTGTGAGACTTAGCTATCAGCCAGAAGCAGCAAAGAGCTCAGCTGCTGCTGGCTGACAGGGAGGAGGTTTGCTCCCCAAGAATTCACATAGTAAGAATTCACAAGACTCTGCAGGTGCATGAAAACAGCCAGGATGAAATAATATAAACATGGGACTTGTGAGAGATAGGCTTTAACCAATTGAAGTATCTGGCGTGGTGGTGTGTAACTCTTTTAGCCAATAAGCTGTAGTCCTAACCCTATATAAACTGTGTGCTTTGTGTAATAAAATGTCTTCACTATGAATCTCATAGATTGTGTGTAGTCCAGTTCCTCCGCCGTTTATTTTTAGTTTACTTTAGTAGAGCTGGAATCAAAGCTACTGCTTTTAACTGATAGAGGTAACATGAGTCACTGTCCACACTTCTGCTGGCAGAGGCTGTAGATCATTCAAGCTTTTGCAGATCATAATCAGAAATAGTTGTTAATCTCGAGATTTAACATCAACAATGATTTTTTTCTGTTGTTGTTGAATACAATATATATAAACATTTTGGATGAGATTTAGAAAGTTTTTAGGCTCCTAAGTCCTTTTTAGGTTCCTACCTCTCTACTGAGCTTGATGAGATGAAAGCCTAACACTTCTTGAATTCAAGCTTACATAACTTCAACATAACTAAGGCATATATTTTCTGATTTTGAATTGCATTTGTATTATATATTTTTCTTTTATATGGATCTTATAAATATGAGTTTTTACTCTGATTTTCTTAAATATAAACCTGTTTGTTCTTTCAGGAGTGCATTAGAGCCTTAGGCCGAAACAAACCTCATACACCATTCAGGGCAAGTAAACTTACTCAGGTGCTAAGAGATTCATTCATAGGAGAAAACTCCCGTACCTGTATGGTAAGTTTGTTTAGTTAGCTGTATGTTTTAACAATTAATTTAAGTTTATACATTAACTGAGACTATATTTGGAGTGAGTTTTTCAGCAGAGTAATTTCAGATAACTTGCTCCCTTCTCATTTGTTATTGACTTTTTTGCTTGTTCTAGTTTTCTAGCTAGACACATAGCTAGAAGCACTTAAGCTTGAGGGTTTTTTTTGTTTGATTGCTTGTTTTAAATAATGTATTAATTATATGAGAATATTGCTTGTTGAATCAGAATTTTGGAAAAAGTGATATAGACTGGAAGTGTAGTGGTGAGTTATGATCTTTAAATGACAAAGGCAAATTTAGAACTGGTATCAAAGTCATCAGAATAAACTGAGCTGTTAAGGGGAGAAGTGATTGGGATAGATGGGATAAATAGTTGTGTACTGTATAAATGTGCATTTGCATGAATCTGAAAAAACAGAATTCTTCTGTCAGATGGTGGAAAGAACAGATAAAAGCACAGATGTTCAGTGGTTTTACTTGTGCATCCTTAGTGTTTCTTCTTATGGAAATGTAAACTCTCTGCAGTGAACATTGACTGTTAGGCTTGTTTGCTGTGGTGAGTTGACCTTGCCTGGCTGCCAGGTGCCGACCAAGCCACTTTATCACTCCTCTCCTCAGCAGGAAAGTGGGGGAAAAAATAAGATGGAAAAGAACCTGCAGGTGAAGATAAAGGCAGTTTAATAAAGCAAAAGCAAAGGTCATGTGCAAAAGCAAAGGAAAACTAAAATGTTTTATTCTCTGCTTCCCATCAGCAGGTAATGTCCAGTCACTTCCTGGGAAGCAGGGCTTCAGCACGCGTAGCAGTTGCTCTGTAAGATGGTCATAATAATGAATGCCCCACTTCCTCCTCCTTTCTCTTAGCTTTTATTGCTGAGCAGACGTCATATGGTATGGAATATCCCTTTGGTCATTTTGGATCATCTGGCCTGGCTATATTCCCTCCTAATATTTTGCCCAGCCCTAGCCTACTGTCCTTTGGGAGTGAGGGGATGGAATGTTGGGGAAAACAGTGCTCAGCAGTAGCCAAAACACTGGTATGTTATCAACACCCTTCTAGCTACCAATGCAAAGCACAATGCTGTGAGGGCTGCTATGGGGAAATGAACTCCATCTCGTCTGGTTACTTTCCACAGGCTCCTTGGAATTAGTCTAGAGGTCACAGAAATCTGCAGACCACAACATGGATACCATGGTGTTAGGGCAGCCTAGTCCTGTGTTTGGATGTTAGGTAGGGTTCTAATATAAAATTGGTGATAAAATAGCCTTTTTGATTAATCTTTTATTTTTCTTTGATTTTCTAAGGAAAACACAGAATTGTTTTCTTTCCACTGAGACATAACTTCAAAAATCATATTCAAGATCAGAAAGCTAAACTGTGCATCTCTAGTCAGTGTATCCACACTGCTGAAGAAGTTTCTGAAAGTTAGCCTGTTGGGAATTTCTCTCTGTACATAGAAGGATTAACATTTGTGAATGTTTCATGAAGTTCTCACCATCACCTTTACCACTCCTTAAAGTGCTAACAAGCTGACTTCATTTTGGTGAAGTTTTTTTATTTAATTATTACTCTTCTCATAGAGTTGATGTAACATTTTTCCTGTTTAAATGCTTAAGATTGGAATTGAAAATAATTCATGAACTGTGGGTGTTTAATTTCCGATAAAATTTGCATTCCTTCCTTTTATATTCAATATAGTCCTAAATTAAGGAAAAATCCCCTCTGAAAGTGAGTGAAAATATGCTTGATTTTTTTTTTATTTTTGCATTCACAGAACTGCAGTCACTTTATAATTAAGAATAAGAAAACCCTTTCATGATGAGATACTACTTTCAAACTCATTCTTCCTGTTACTATTTTATGTAGTTTCTCAGTACTAGGACCATTTGTAACATTCTGGGTTTATCAAGAATTTAATCAGCAATGTTTTTTCTTAAGATACTGATGTAGGAAGAGTAGCACTTGGGTGATTATGGCATACTCTGAATTACGGTTAAAAGGAAGGAGAGAAAGAATAGAAACCTCAAGTGCATCTTTATAGTTGTTCGAATTGAGTTCTTACATTTGCAGCACTTCTTCCTGTGATAACTAGATGAATGCAGAAAAAAAATTGCCTCTAGAGATCTGACAGGTTTTTGAACAATGTATATTGAATTGAGGGAGATGTAGGAGATACCTTAGCCCGGAATTACCTCCAGTCCTCCCCAGTTCCCTGGAAAGAGGAGAGGAGATTTGTACTCCAGTGACCAAGTGGTGAGAAGAGTGGACAATGATCTGCAGCTTCTGGGTCTTCTTTTGCCTCTTTATCAAGAAAATGTATTCAGCCTTCCAGTGGGGTATATGCATTTGGTTCTTTGTCAGAGTGTGCCTGGTTTTTAAGCATGTTCATGGTTAGGTTTTATATCATACACTGACAAAATTTTACTGATGAAACATACAGGTAAAAAAAGGGCATATAGTTATGGTTTATAATAGCTAAAGTTGAACAGTATTTTATTAGGGTGCACTGTCTGCCTGTTTGCAGGAGAGCTATAAAATTAACTGTGGTGCTACAAAGTTCTAAAAATTAATGCAAATATAATTTAATAATGTGTAGTTTCATTTCAGGTTTCTGCAGCTGACTGTAGAGTTCACTGCTATGTTCTCTAGAAGAGTGTCTACTTTATGTGAAGCAAATTAAAGCATAGAAGAAATTTTAAGGAACAATACTGTTATATACTGTTGTGGTGGTTTGACCTTGACTGGCTGCCAGATGCACACCAAAGCTGTTTTATCACTCCCCTCCTCAGCTGGACAAGGGAGAGAAAATAAAATGAAAGGTTCATGGGTTGAGATAAGGACAGGGAAAGGTCATAGAATGTCCTGGATTGGAAGGGGCCTTAAAGCTCATCTAGTTTCAATCCCCCTAACTCCCCTGCCATGGGCAGGGATACTTTTCACTAGACCAGGTTGCTCAGATCCTCATCCAGCCTGACCTTGAACACTTCCAGGGATGGGGATTCCACAACTTCTCTGGGAAACCTGTGCCAGTGCCTCACCACCCTCAAAGTCAAGATTTTCTTCCTAATATCTCATCGTAATGTATCCTCTTTCAGTTTGACTCCATTCCCCCTTGTCCTGTCCCTGCATGCCCTTGTAAAAAGTCCCTCTCCATCTTTCTTGTAGGCTACCTTTAGGTAGTGGAAAGCTGCAATTCTGTCAACCCAAAGCCTTCTCTTTTCCAGGCTGAACAATATCAATTCTCTCGACCTTTTCTCATAGGAGAGGTGCTTTCGACCTGCACATGGCTGTTCTTCAGAGACAACTCTTCACACTCAATCCACTTCTTGATTTAGAGGACAACCCCTCCACCTCTCTTTCCTCCCCTTTCTCTTCTGAACAGCCTGTAGCCTTTGATAGTCGCACTCCAGTCATGGGATTCGTCCCACCAAGTTTCAGTAATAGCAAGGTCATATCTTTCTAGCAGCACAGTGGCTTCCAGCTGAGTGCAACCCAGAACATCAGCTGGGCTGGTGGCTGTGTTGCCTTCCCAGAGGAACATCCCTTAATTTCTTTGAGATAATTCTCTGGTGTTTTCCTATTGGCTTCTGTTACCTCAGAAGTCCCTGTCTTGTCTCCATAAGATTGCAAGTGTGCTTCAGTGTGGCCAGCACATCTGTGAGTCCGTGTCAGAGGGCCCTCACTAACACCCTGCCTCTGTAACCTTTGCCTCTCATCCCACAGCTTGCCAGGGCCAAGTCTGATATTGTCCCCCTCCCCATCACATCTAGTTTAAAGCCCTGCCAATGAGCCCCACTAGTTCCCAAGCAAAGACTCTCCTCCCTCGCTGAGAAAGATGAATCCCATCTGGTGCCAGCATGCCTAGTGCTGCATAGGCCATCCCATTGTCAAAAACCCTAAAATTTTGGCAGTGACGCCAGCTGTGGACACATGTACAAATAGACTGGGCCCATCTGTTTCTTCCAATGTTGTTGCCTTCAACTGGAAGTATAGAGAAGAATATAACTTGTGCCCCAGATCCCCTTACCAACCATCCCGAGGCCCTGAAGGCCTCAGTTACTCACCAATTACCGTCATGGGCAAAACAGACTCAAATTGTGGAAAAAAATTAATTTAATTTATTGCCAATCGAATCAGCTACCATTGTTGCTGACAGTCTCAGCCTTGGCCAGCTGTGGGTCTGTCTTGGAGCCGGCTGGCATTGGCTCTGTCAGACATAGGGGAAGCTTCCAGCAGCTTCTCAAAGAAGCCACCCCTGTAGCCCTCCGACCCCACTAACAAAACCTGGCCTTGAAAACCTAATAAAACTGTACAATACTGTTATATCAAGGTAACATGATAACATTTCCTCAAAAATATTTTAGCCTGTTACAGGCAAAATAAATTGAAGAGATTGAAACATAGAAGTATTGTTTAATTGGAGAATATTATTTATTGAACACGTAAGATACTTAATCAAAATTTTATCTCTTTCAAGATGCTGGTTTTGCTTGTCAATAAGCAGGCATTTATTGTTATAAAATTCCACAACAATACAAAGATTTGATCCAATGTTCTAATGTGCTATTACAGAGTAAGAAATTTTGCAAATATGTGATACTTTTTAATATGGAAAGCATATAAAATGATGTAGTAAAAACTTGTAGTTTTAAATTTCTGAGAGATTTCTGAAACAACCTGGGCTTTTTCCACTTCTTTTCTGATATGCAATCTTTGAATGGGATGTTTGAGTCAAATTTCTTTTGGTAATTTCTACACTTAATTTTTATTTGACTTTGCCTTTTATCATTTATGTAATTTCTTGTTGCAATTTTTAAAGTTACATCTTTAGGCATGGAGCATCACAACTATATAGAAGGCTAATATATGATTCTAAAAATTATTCTTGTGAAATTTAAAAAAAAATCAAAAACTTATTTTGAAAATAACTTCCCTGTGGACAGTTCTGACTAGGATTCATGTAATTCTAAAGAAATCCAGAGACATACAGTCAGCATATTTTTTTAATAATTTTATTAGTCATTGCAATTTTAATGAAGTTCTTGTCCTTAAATACTTTCAAAAACCATTTCATAGAATCATGTTCCCCCAGCGCTGCCAAGCCCACCACTAAACCATGTCTCCAGGTGCCACATCTACATGACTTTTAAATGCCTCCAGGGATGGTGACCCCACCATTGCCCTGAGCAGCCTGTGCCAGGGTTTGAAAATGCTTTCAGTGAACTTTTTCCTAATATCCAATCTAAACCTCCCCTGGTGTAACTTGAGGCTGTTTCCTCTCATCCTATCACTTGACACTTGGGAAAAGAAACCAACACCCACCTCACTATAAACTTCTTTTGGTAGTTGTAGAGAGTGAGAAGGTGCACCAGCCCCGAGCCTCCTTTTCACTAGATTATACACTCCCAGTTCCCTCAGCTGCTCCTTAGAAGATTTGTGCTCTACACCCTTCACCAGCTTCATTGCTGCAATTTGGACATGCTGCAGCACCTCAATGTCTTTCTTGTAGCAAGTGGCCCAAAACTGAACACAGTATTTTAAGTCATTTTTGTAGAGCTACATAGTAGATAATATATCATTATTTGACATTTGCAACGTAGCGTATTAGGTTTGCATGACAAGGTTTTGGTAGCGGGTGGAGTTATAGGGGTGGCTTCTGTGAGAAGCTGCTAGAAGGTTCCCCTATGTCCTATGGATCCAGTGCCAGCTGGCTCCAAGATAGACCTGCCACTGTCCAAGACTGAACCCATCAGCCATGGTGGTAGTGCTTCTGGGATGACAAATTTAAGAAGGAAAAAAGTTATTGCACAGAAGCAATTGCAGAGAGAGGAGAGGCTAGTGAGAATATATGAGAGCAACAATTCTGCAGACACCAATGGTCACTGGAGCAGGAGGGGCAGGAGATTCTTCAGGAGCTGGAATCGAGATTCCTCTGTAGCCCATGGTGAAGACCATGATGAAGCAGGCTGTCCCCCTGCAGCCCATGGAGGATCCACGCTGGAGCAGCCTGTTCCTGAAAGACTGCCACCTGTGGAAAGGGACCCATGCTGGAGCAGTTCATGAAGAACTGCAGCCCTTGGGAAGGACTCACACTGGAGAAGTTTGTAGAGTACTGTCTCCTGTGGGAGGGACCCCATGCTGAAGCAGGGGAAGGAGTCGTCCCCCTAAGGAGGAAGGAGTGGCAGAAAGAACATGTAATGAACTGACCATAACCCCCATTCCCCATCTCCTTGTGCCACTGGGGGGAGGAGGTAGAGAATTGGGAATAAAGTTGAGCTTTGGAAGAAGGCAGGGGTGGGGGGAAAGTGTTTTTAAGATTTGTTTTTGCTTCTCGTTATCCTATTCTGATTTGAGTGGTAATAAATGCAATTAATTTCCCCAAGTTAAGTCTGTTTTGCCTGTGGCGATAATCAGTTTGTGATCTCTCCCTGCCCTTATCTCAACTCATGAGCCTTTCATTATATTTTCTCTCCTCTCTCCAGTTGAGGAGAGGAGTTATAGAGTGGCTTTGATGGGTACCTGGTGTCCAGCCAAGGTCAACCCAACACAGGTAGATACATAGTATAGTCTCATTTTTTAACCAGTACTGCATCCTCTACATGCTGCATTCTTGACATGCTTCAGCCATAGCTGAAGTGCCAAAACCCTCAGCTCTCCAGGGGAAGAAAGTAGGAACTTGGTGACTTCAGTGTCCCAAAAGGACCATTGATCCCACTGTGATGGCTTATAAGCAATGTAGACACATTCAAAATAGGAAGAATGATAATTACAGTTCTTAAGGATACTCCGGCCCATAAATAGTGTTGCTTTTTCCATCCTCATTTGGAATTACAAATGAGGAAGTGAGTGATGGAGAGGTTGTAATCCTCCTGTCCTTCCGGGACTGGACTTGTTGAGACATGAGGATATATGTAGTGTATGTTTCTGTTCAACAGACTGATTCTTATGCATGGGTTGTTGTGCCCTGAAGGGGGTATCATTATGACTGACAGCACCTACAGTGGCACTTCCCTATAGCAGCTGTACCTTATACTTTTCAAAAAGTTGGAGCAGTACCCTGACATTATGACATTTGCCATGTGTGATGTACTCTGAACATTAAACTGATGGAAGAGATGCATGCATCTTTTGTCTTAAATGACTGTTGTAGTTTCGAATTATAATGTAAATTCTCTCCGTGTCACTAACTGCCCATACCATCAGTTAACAAAAAAAGTAGCTAACTGCTACGGGCTTCTTGATCGTTTGGGTGGGGGGCAGACTGTGTCTTTTGTTTTTGGGGACAGTCCAATTTTTTTAGCTCAGCTGAACGCAGGAGCTGGGTGTGTGTGTGTGTGCTGCAGTAGAGGAGAAGCCATTTTCTCCTGCTCCTGGCTGCTGCTGCTGCTGCTGTTTTTTGGTGAGCTGGTTCATTTCTCCTTGCCACGGCCGTTCTCCTGGTTCAGATTGGGGCCCTGGTCACCACTCCAGTCTCACCACCGCCTGCAGTGTTGTGGCCTGCCCGCCCCGGCTGCAGCAGTGACCCGGGAGAGAGAAGGCACAACTGCTTCCCGGGACACACTGCGGCTCTCCGTTTCCAGCTTTCCTTCTTCGTTTGGGACAAGGGACACAGAGGGAGAGACAGAATTCATCTGAGTGCTCACCGCTCGTCTGTCTCGATGGAGAGGGACTGGGAGCTCACCCTGCAGCGAGCCGGGGTGTGATACAGACATTGCCCATAAGTATAACTTTTCTCCAGGAGGAAACCTGCTGGTTTGGAGTTTGTTCTCTTTTGGGTTTTTTTCTTGTGGTGTTGGGGAAGCAGTTTGCTCTGGTCTGTTTACAGTTATATCTATACCTACATATATCTATACCTACATATATATATATATATATATATATATATATATATCAGTTAAGAACAGTTATCCTTCTTATATCCATTTTCTGATTAAAGTTCCTTTTCTTAAATTTGATAAAGAGTGATGTGATTATTGTGGAGGAATCCCCTCCTCTGTTTGTGGGTAAACATTTTGCTTTTTCCCCTCAAACCTAAGACAATGACTTTGGAAGGTTTTTAGGAACTCATAGGGTTTTGTTGATTAGCACTCAGAATGATTTTCAGAGAGACATGGAATCATATGACATTTTTAAATCTACACTTGTATTCATTAATAACTGATGCATAACAGTATTAGAGATTTAAACTTAAGTCTATGTGGTAGCAGGCTCTTTAGACTTTCTAACTCACTCCCACCACATGTTTTTCCTTTCCTCCCAGTAAGAGAAATTCCTCTCGGGATGACTACCTGTGCTTTTGTACAGTAATGTCAGCAGCAGGATGAATGAGAAGATCAGAATTATCTAATATTCATCAGTTTCAGTCTCCTGATGCTGTGCTGCCAAAAAAAATATTAGTTTGTAGGATCATAGAGGTGTTTGTCCTGGGTAAAGCCTTTATGGCTCTCCTGAAAGAAGCATAGATGACAAAATTGAACTACTGAGAGAAGCTAGTGCAAATAATGATGCCACTATTGCCTGATCACAATTATTATTTTTGCTGAGTGCTGAAAAGAAGGCAAGATCTTCAGGGTATTTTATTTACCTGGAAAAGGAAAGACTTATAGATTCCAAATGTTTGATAATAAATGAGCTAATAAGTATTATTTACAGATAATATTCAGTTTAGAAAAAGAATATTTACTTAGGGAAATAAACACATTCTTATCTTTATTATTATTGAGTACAGTTTTAGACTGTGACCAAAATATGTCTCTCAAATATGACTAAAAAGATAAAGATATATATGTGTATATATATATATATTTATCCTAGTTTAGCAGGTGGGACCAGTTTATCACTGTGTGGATGATCAAAGATATGTATTCCACACCCTCTATTCATTTCCCATTTCATGGGCCTTCTAGGGAGGTTTTCTCAAGGCCTGCCCTGGGATCGGATGATGTTGAGTGGCACGGGAAGTGGGAGGATATGGGCCAGTATTTGGAGAGCTTCTATCCTCAAATGATCTGGAAATTAACCCTGGAACAACTACAGGACCCTGCCAAAATAATAAGCTATGTGAAAGGAAGATGCTCTGGGCAGCTCCAGAGATGGGCACCTTACAGCAACCTGCTGGGCACTGGCCAGTGCCTACCGCACACTTCTTGGCATGGTACAGCATGGTCAGGAGGAGGAGAAAAGGAGCAAATCCACAAGCTCCATGCCCACCCAAACCACGGCTGAGTCAGAGGTAAAGAGAAATACATCAACCAGGACCATGTCCACCCAAACCACAGCTGAGCCAGAGAGAAAGGGAAACAAATCAACCAGCACTACGTCCACACAAACCGTGGGGGAGCCAGAAGTACAACTGAAACCAATAGCAGTCGGCCCTGTCCAGAAAAGGAAATCAAAGACCAAATCAGTTCGTATAGTGAATGACGAGGAAGAGTCAGGACCTTCACCTCAAGCAGAAGAAACGGAGCCAGAAATAATCATCCGGTCCCTATCCCATGGCGAACTGCGTTAGCTCCGGAGAGAGTTCACACGACAGGCAAATGAGTCCATCTTGACCTGGCTGCTGCAAATCTGGGACGGCGCGGCCAATGATACAATTCTAGATGGGAGTGAAGCAAGGCAGCTGGGATCCCTGTCTTGAGATGCGGTCATTGATCAGGGCATTGGAAAGAGGCAGGAAACAGTATCTGGCAGCGACTGTTGTCAAGCGTGAGGGACAGATATCTCTGTAAGGATGACCTCCATGTACAGCAAGAACAGTGGAACATGATGGAACAAGGTATCTGGTGCTAAAGAGAATTAGCCATACTGGAGATAATCTTTTCAAGAGGATGAAAGATTCCCTAAAAGTCTGGATGGTGTACAGTGCACATCCCAGATGTGGTCAAAATTTGCATGACTTGGGCCAGAAATGTATTCCCCCTACTTAGCAACGTTGCAGAGGACAGAGGGAGAGGACAAGGTGGGAGCGCTGGTCAACAAACTTGGCATTTACCAAGACACTGTCACTGCCCCATTACGAGCCCACATCTCAGCTGTGGAAACAAAACTGGCCGAACATGTCTGAAGCCTGGAAGAAAAGATTGAAGAAGGCCACTAGAAGCTAAGAGAGGAAATTAAGGAAGGAATCTTCTATATTTCACCAGGACCAACAAGAGTCTCTGCCATCAGGAGCAGAAATCCCGCCGGCCAAGGAGAAAAGGTACACTCCACGCGGCAATCTATGATTTTTCCTTCATGAGCGTGGAGAAGATATGAAGAAGTGGGATAGAAAACCCACCTCTTCCTTAGCCGCACAGGTACGTGAATTAAAAAGAGGCTCATCTACCACAAGATATCTTTCAAAGTTAAATGCTGCTCCGGTTTCTCATGGCCAAGATTTCAGACGGTATAGGAGTGGTGATGTCATGTCCGATCCTCTTGAACAGACCTCCAGGTCATATTCACAAGGAGAGAGAATTGAGTTCCATGACCAGAATTAGGGGGGCCCTACCTCTAGCCAGGTAGAGGAGAGGAACAATCGGGTTTATTGGACTGTGTGGATTCGGTGACCTGGCACATCAGACCCACAGAAATACAAAGCTTTAGTTGACACTGGCACGCAATGTACTTTGATGCCATCAAGATACCTAGGGCCAGAATCGATCTCTGTCTCTGGGGTGACAGGGGGATCCCATCAGCTGACTGTACTGGAAGCTGAAGTCAGCTTGAGGGGGAAGGAATGGCATAGACACCCCACTGTGACTGGTCCAGAGGCCCCATGTATCCTTGGCATAGACTACCTGAGGAGTGGGTATTTCAAAGACCCAAAAGGACTTCACTGGGACTTTGGCATAGCTGCTGTGGAGACAGAGGAAATCAGACAGTTGAACACCTTGCCTGGCCTCTCAGAGGACCCTTCTGCTGTGGGGCTGCTGAAAGTTGAAGAACAATTAGTACCTATGGCCACAGCAACAGAGGACGTTCAGCAATACCGCACTGACCGAGACTCTGTGACCCCCATACACAAGATGATTTGTGAGTTGGAGAGCTACGGGGTGGTCAGCAAGACTCGCTCACCCTTTAATACCCCATATGGCCAGTCCATAAGTCCAGTGGAAAGTGGAGGCTGAAGGTGGATTACCATGGCCTCAATAAAGTCACATCCCCACTGAGTGCTGCTGTGCTGGACGTACTGGAGCTTCAGTGTGAGCTGGAGTCCAAGGCAGCCAAGTGGTGCCACCATTGACATTGCCAATGCCTTTTCCTCCATTCCGTTGGTAGCAGAGTGCAGACCACAGTTTGCTTTCACCTGGAGTGGTGTGCAATACACCTAGAACCGATTTCCCCAGGGGTGGAAACACAGTCCCACCATTTGCCATGCACTGATCACAACTGCACTAGAAAAGGGTGAGGCTCCAGAACATCTTCAGTATATTGATGACATCATCGCATGGGGGAACAAAGCAAGGGAAGTTTTTGAGAAAGGAAAGAAGATAATCCAGATTCTCCTAAGAGCTGGTTTTGCCATTAAACAAAGTAAGCTCAAGGGACCTGCTCAGGAAATTCAGTTCCGAGGAGTGAAGTGGCAAGATGGACGTCGCCAGATTCCAGCCAAGGTGATTTACAAAATAGCAGCTATGTCCCCACCGACCAGCAAGAAGGAAACACAGGCTTTCCTAGGCGCCCTGGGCTTTTGGAGGATGCATATCCCTGAGTACAGTCAGATTATAACTCCTCTTTACCTTGTGACACAGAAGAAAAATGATTTCCAGTGGGGCCCTGAACAACAACAAGCCTTTGAGCAGATTCAACAGGAGATTGCCCATGCAGTAGCCTTTGGGCCAGTCAGGAAAGGACAGGACTTGAAGAATGTGCTCTACACTGCAGCCGGGGAGAAATAGCCCGTCCTGGAGCCTCTGGCAGAAAGTACCTGGGGAGACCAAAAGACGACCGCTGGGATTCTGGAGTCAGGGATACAAAGGATCTGAAGCCAGCTATACCCCAAGTGAGAAAGAGATCCTGGCAACTTATGAAGGAGTTCGAGCTGCCTCAGAGGTGATTGGCTCTGAGGCACAGCTCCTCCTGGCACCCCGACTACCAGTGCTTGCCTGGATGTTCAAAGGAAAAGCTCCTTCTACCCATCACGCCACTGATGCCACATGGAGTAAGTGGATCGCTCTGATCACGCAGCGAACCCGGATAGGGTATCCTAATTTTGGAAATCATCACCAACTGGCCAGAAGATGAGAGTTTTGGACTATACTTTAAAGAAGAAGGGGAGCAGGTGACACGAGCTGAGGAGGCCCCACCATATAACTAGCTATCAGAAGAGCAAAAACTATATGCTCTCTTCACGGATGGCTCCTGCCTCATTGTAGGGACAAGCCGGAAATGGAAAGCAGCCGTATGGAGTCCTAAACATTGAGTTGCAGAAGCGACTGAAGGACAAGGTGGATCAAGTGAGGTTGCAGAGCTGAAAGCCGTTCAGCTGGCTTTGGATATTGCTGAATGAGAGAAGTGGCCAACACTCTATCTCTACACTGACTCATGGATGGTGGGCAATGCCCTGTGGGGATGGCTGGAGAGATGGAGAAAGGCCGGCTGGCAGTGCAAAGGGAAACCCATCTGGGCGGCTGAGATGTGGCAGGACATCGCAGCCCGGGTAGAGAAGCTGAGTGTGAAAGTCTGTCACATTGATACTCATGTATCCAAGAGCCAGGCTAATGAAGAGCATCATAACAATGAGCAGCTGGATCGAACTTCCAGGATTAAAGTCTCTCAGGTAGATCTGGTTTGGCAGCACAAGGGAGAATTGTTTCTAGCCCGATGGGCCCATGATGCCTCTGGTCATCAGGGCAGAGATGCAACATACAGATGGGCTCGTGACCGAGGGGTGGATCTAACCATGGAGAGTGTCTCACAGGTTATCCATGACTGTGACACATGTGCTGCCATCAAGCAGGCCAAGTGGGTGAAGCCTCTATGGTATGGTGGACGGTGGTCGAAATACAGGTATGGGGAGGCCTGGCAAGTTGACTACATCACACTTCCCCAAACACGCCAAGGCAAGCGCTTTGTAGAGGCAACCACTGGATGGCTGGAGACATACCCCATATCTCACGCCACTGCCTGGAATACCATCCTGGGCCTTGAAAAACAAGTCCTGTGGAGACACGGCATCCCAGAGAGAATAGAGTCTTACAATGGCACCCACTTCAAGATTGGCCTCGTAGACACCTGGGCCAGAGAGCATGGCATTGAGTGGGTGTATCACATACCCTACCATGCACCAGCTGCTGGGAAAGATGAGTGGTGTAATCGACTGCTGAAAACCACCTTGAAGGCGTTGGGTGGGGGAACTTTCAAACACTGGGAGCTGCATTTGGCAAAGGCCACCTGGTTGGTCAACACCCGAGGCTCCATCAATCGAGCTGGCCCTGCCCAATTAGAACTCTTGAATACTGTAGATGGAGATAAAGACCCTGTCATCCATATGAGAGGTATGTTAGGAAAGACTGTTTGGGTTAGTCCCGCCTCAAACAAAGGCAAACCCATCCGAGGGATTGTTTTTGCTCAAGGACCTGGTTGCACTTGGTGGGTAATACAAAAAGATGGGGAAACACATTGTGTACCACAAGGGGACCTAATTTTGAGTGAAAAAAGTTTGTAATTTTTCTTTGTACATATGTTAGTATATGTGTATATATATGTATATAGTTAAAAAGGGTATTAATTTGGGAATTACTAGGTGGTGTAGAATAAGGAGTGGATAATATCCTAGTTCAGCAGCCAGGACCAGTTTATCACTGTGTGGATGATCAAAACTATGTATTCTACACCCTCTATTCATTTCCGAAGACCCGTTAACAATGGACCATTTGCAGCAGCTGCCCAGGGTACACCTGACTCCTCAGGGTGTGAGATGGGTGTGAAAGACATCTGTGAGATAATAGCTGTAATAACTCCCTTCCAGGGAGTCATTAGCATCTCCACACCCAGATTAAAGGAGCATGTCTGTTAATCGGCCATCAACGATTCCAAAATACCCCCTGACTCACAGAGTCAGATCACCCATTGTGGAACTCTCCGCCCTGGGGGAGGGACTTGGTGCTCCCACCTGGGCCGGAGGGTACATAAGCTTGGGCTTTGAAGACCTCGGGGAACTACTCATCGCACCGAGAGGAGGACCAGAACCTCGACAGGAGAAGGCCACCACTGTCGATCAGACTGCGAACACCGCTCTTCACCAGACTGCAAGCATTATCTGCACCAACAGGTTATTTACCTCCTTTTGCTTTGGACTCAGCGGAACCACATGGGGGCTCAGCACAGGGGCTAACAAAACCCCTTTGCGTTTATGTCCCGGGGCACTGGGTTACACTTCTGGGTTTTGTGGGTTAAAAGCAATTTCTCTTTGTGTCATTGTATTTATTGTAATATTTTGTATTAAATTGTAACTCTGACTTTTAATCTCTCCTGAGCTGGGTTCATTTCTCCTGCCGGTTTACCTTTAAACCAGCACAATATTAGACTTGCTTTCTACTGAGTTACATATTTCCCTCCTTCAGGAGTCTTATTTTTTTAATGAGAGTTTTGCATTTACATATTATTTACAAGACTGTGAGATGAGTGTAATTGACTGAAATTTCTATCAATTCCTAATATTTGAAGCTTTGACTTGACATCTCTTCTTGAGATGCCATTGTATTAGGAGAGCTGTACATAGTAGACAGTTTTTGTAGAACATCTCAAATGAAAGTGAAGATAAAAATAATAAAGTCAATTTGAGTTCATCTACCCTTTGTTCTGTACAAAGTGATTCATTAATGCATGGATTATTTTCTTCAGATTGCTACAATTTCTCCAGGGATGGCATCATGTGAAAACACTCTAAATACATTAAGATATGCAAATAGGTATGGAAAATCTTATTGCTTATAGATATATTGGCTGTTAATCACTGATATTTGGAATACTGTTGTTCCATGATGTATAAATGTCTTTTGGTTTGCATCAAGTTAGTAGCAAATCTACCTGGCTTGGACCAGTCTATGCGATTTCCTTCCTGGTGAAAAGGGGGCATCTACCCTCCTGCTTACAGTAACATAACAAAGAATGTGTGACATTAATCAAGACTCGTTGGATCTTTCTATCCCTTATAGAATACATATTGCTGAAGTGACTCCAGAAATAGACACTGAAAAACAAATTAAATACCTATTTCTAGTGTACTAAATTGTTGTGCTGAAACTTTCTTTCCCTTGGTGTTAAATTTGTATGTTGTTATAGAGTTGTGCTGATTTTAGCTGGGGTAGACTTAATTTTCTATGCCTATCACTGTAAAGTGGCTTCATGTGTTTTGTGTAGTATTTTAACTTTTTCTAGCAATATATAATTTTCATAGTACAATTAGTTTTTAAGTGCTGAACACCAGTGTGTGTGCAGTGTAAGACAGTATAGAATTTAAAGCATTGTAGTGGTTTGATATGTTAAAAGGAGCACTTTAATGAAATACTGAATGTAGAGCAAATTTTATTAACTGCACAAACTGAAATATGGAATTACTCTTCTGAAAACATTGCTTTTATACTCTCCTGAAAATTACCAGCACTGGTTTTGTTAGTGATCTGTAACTTTATTTCCAGAAGATTTAAATATGTCAACAGTCTTATTTTTTAATGTAAAAATAATTTTATTCTTAAACTATTAAAGAAGAATGCTAAACAGAGTTATCATTTTAACTGTGTTTATGAGAACATTTTCTTTTAATTTGCTACTTCAGAGTAAAAGAATTTGGAATTAGTCCTTCAGACATTCCCTTCTCACAGGGTAGTGGCAGTCGCTCTGATCTGTCTCCTTCCTATGAGTATGATGACTGTTCTCCTTCAATTGCCAGGTCTACTTCATTCTATATATGGGATCTTTATTTTTGAGTTTTCTTTTTGGCAATGTAATTTTGCAGACCAACCTTTCATCAGTCCCCTTGTCTTGAGTCACACATACTTTGTTTTTATTCTGTTTGTCAGGTCATGGTTCTGCATGATCTGAAATCATCTTTCCACTATTTTGTTCACAATAATGACACTGTATCAAGGCTTGCTAGTTTCCTTCATACATTAAAAGAAAAAAAACTAAAGGTGATGTCACCTTTGTATATTTAGTGGGCTAAATCTGACAAATCTGTGTTTAGGGTAATTTGAATATATCTACTTAAAAAAGAAAAATAATTTTATATGTATATATTTTTAAAACTAATCATTCTGAAGATGAATGAAATGCAGTTTCAATTGTAGTAAATATGTGCTACTTGAAAAAAAATCCCCTTAAAAATGAAGATTTTTTTTCTAAAACTTGCTATACTTGCAAATTTTGATGTGTCTGTTTCATAAATGTTCTTTTAAATGTTGGGGGTTTTTGATAGAATCATTATCAATTTTTCAAAATATTTTCATGATGCAAGAACCTAACATTTTAATAAGATATTTTCACCTTTGAAATTATTTTAATTAAAGGATCTATTAATTCTCTGGGATACTTGGTTGCAAATTCTTATTTTCTTCAGAATTCTTGCTGGATTTGCTTATAACAACTAGTAGGGTACTGACTGACTAATTTTTGAAAAGCACAATTGTGTATACAGGAAAAAAAAGATGGTCACGTTTAGGATGCTGAACGAACTTTTTTTCAAGTCATATTGGTTGATAAGGAGTTAATATTGAGGGTTTGGAGATTTTTGCCCTCTTAACAGTTAATGAGTAGTAAGATTTCAACCAAAAATGCCTCTTACTAGAAGATAGACTGTAATCCACCTGTAAGTACTTGAAAGCCCATGCTTTTAGGAGTTGGAATAACATTTTCTTGTCACTGAAAGTACATTAAATTTGTGAAGCTGACATCATCCTCCTTATTAAATGAATTAAATTGTGCCTAAATGAGCTTTATTTTTGGTTGTGACTCTTTTGCACAGGAATTTACTAATTTACAAATTAAATATTTTCTGAATGTAGGGTGAAGGAGCTGATGGTTGATCCTAGTGCTGCAGGAGATATCTGTCCTATTATACACCATGCTCCCAATCAGATTGATAACTTAGAGACACAGTGGGGTGCGGGGAGCTCTCCTCAGAGAGATGATCTTAAACTACTTTGTGAACAAAATGTGAGTAGTTTGCAGCATTACATGGAAAGAGATGATAAATACAGTGACAGAACAAATCCAGAGTAATGTGCATTTATAGCAATATCATTAGATACAGCATGCCTCTTCACCTTTTCACTTTATGGTATTATGTTCATTCCCATACACACAAAAAAGATTTCTTGAATGGTGAGAGGAGAATGTTTTACTGTATCTTCCTTGCTGATTAGGGATTTACATATCTATACAGGGTTTGCTCTAGGCTTTCACATTTTTAGTGTGCATTTTTCCAGTATATCTTCATCTGTTATTAGGTAGCTAGAAGTAGCCTGAGAAACCCATTTGTTTTATTTAACACTCCTGTGGTTTTGACCATTATTTTTCCTGCATGAAACACCTGTTTCGAGTGAGTTTGCCCTTCTCTGTGTTTAGAAATCTGACTACCCATCATTCCTTTTCCCAACATCCTGATTTTCATGGAGTGAAACCCAAGAGCAATGTTTGGGAGAAAGCCACATCATGTTCCCAGGATGTCTCCCTGGGCTGAATGAATGGAGAACTGGGACTGAGAGGCATCTTCTAAAGGGCATTTTTGCATTCCATACTGATTATCAGCTCTAGTCATGTTTCCTTAAATGTTCAGCTTTGTTTGTGAAAATACTGATGAAAGGTAGAAAACAAAAATCCTTACTACCCTAACTTATTTTTCTCAAAACACCTTTCAAACACCTTCTCAAAGTGTTTGCTGTATTACTTATTTTAGTAACTGTCTTTTTCCAGGACTCTATTTTATAAGAACATGCTAGTGATTCCTAGAGCTTCCCACTGGAAAGTCGTTACAGCCAGATATCCTTTAATATCATACTTTTTTGTTGTTCACGTGGAATTCAATTAAGCTTTAAGATCAAAGATTTTAAAGGCATAGTATAAAGAACCATACTGTCTTGCTAAAACATTAATTACAGCCTACCTAGTGCTTTCCTCTTTGATTGTGATTAACTATTTATGTCTGAAGAAGTCCTATTTGTTCCAGTTTGTAAATCCATGTTGTGCATTCTTCTAATGTATTAATCGCTACATACTTTTAGAATTTTCACCTTGCATTCATTCCGCTTTTTTTTTCCAAAGAGTTAATTAATTTTGATTTCCTGAAATGTATTGAATGTAATTGCTGTTCTCTTTTTTGAAAAGCCCCTATGGAAAACAAGGTTTCTTATTAAAACCTACTAGAAATCAACATTCTTCCCTCGTGACTTCCTCCTCCCACTATTTTAACTTGGGGTTTTTTTCATGGGGAATATTCTGTTTTCCAGTATCCACTAGTGTTAGTGGCTGGAATTTTTTAATGAATAAAAATTAAATTTAACTCTGTGAGCAGTTTAAATTTCTTGCTCTCTCCACTCATTTCTGGAGATTTTCTTGTTAGAAGTATTGTTTTATTTTTGACAGGTTCTGCTTTCTGCATATTTCTTTTCATGTTCTGTGATGGGATAGATCATATTCAATATATATCCTGTAGCCACAGTTCTTTCCAGACTAACAAGCTTAACTATTGTTTTTAGGAAGAGGAAGTTTCTCCACAGTTGTTTAGTTTCCATGAAGCTGTTTCACAAATGGTGGAAATGGAAGAGCAAGTAGTCGAAGATCACAGGGCTATCTTCCAGGTAAAAGATGGAGCTCTACTTTGTTTTATCCTAATCCAGGAATTCAGGTTTTCCCAATGAAAGTGCATACTCTTGAAGATGTAGGATATCATTTGGTCATTCTGCTGCTGTCAGAGATTTCTAAATTGTTTAAATATGCTAATCCCATTGTAGGAAACAAATAGGAATAGATGTTTAGATCCCATAACCATTATTCTTTGTCCCCATGATGAAAAAGAAGCCTATTTTCCAACCACTCCAGAAATTTAGTAAAATTTTGCTTTTCTTCTCAACAAACATTTCTAAACAGACTGTGTTCATTGTAAGAAAAGTTGCTGTTTTCTTTTTACTCTTTCAACTATTTAGTATATTTTCTGTGATAGTCCTTTTCCAGCATTAGCAAATGCTTTTCTAGTTGTAGAGAGCTTACTCAAATTTGTCTTAAAATATTCAATTTCACTGTCTAATCTATGCCAGTATTCCTATGCCAAACCTGCCAATTAATAGTAATGTGTCTATATAGTAATGTCTCTGTCAGCATAATTTCTGTGTGGTCATCTCCCTCTAAGATATGGCAATACTCCCTCCAAATATTTTCTCTAAATATCCTTCTATGACATCTTCCTCTGAGATACTGAGATCCAAAAGAAACAAATATATTTCTAACTGCCTGTTTCCTTCCTTTTTACAGATACATAATGTTTTCACTTGCTATTAGTCAAGGTCTTTGAAAGTAGTACTGGCCACATAGTGTAATGCTAGTCAGTACCATGGAGCCTTTTACATTCACAAAATAAATGGTAATAATATTTATGAGTTGCTAGTTTTCAGAAGGAAATGTGAATTGCTTCTGTTTATAACCTTAGAATCTTGAGGCAGGCTGTCTGTTTGGAGCATCTGCTGCAAGAAAATAGCAAATCATTAAACCTATAGGGAATACACACATCTCCTCAATTTAGGTATCTAAGTTAGTGGAACATTGATGTGCATTCGTGTAATACAGTAGGATGCTAAATAACACATTTTACGACAGATGTAGAGATTTAGTTATTGTGAAACATTAGCCCTGAAGTAAAGCATGCAGAAGTGTGAAAGTCTTATGACATATGCTGTAGCTGTGTCCTAATGCTTGCAACTTCTTGAGAGTCAAACTGCATTAGTTTGAGATGTTACTGCCTCCGTGTGTCCATCTGGCCTTATGCTGGAGATTACTGCTCCTCACAGCAGTCATTAGAAGGAAATGTGTCTGAGTCTCAGCTACTTTCGTTTGCAGCAATACTTGTTAGTTTATGCCATGGGTGAAGATGGCCTGCATCAATACAAAATCTACAAGCTGTAACATG
This sequence comes from Pithys albifrons albifrons, assembly GCF_047495875.1. Taxonomy (NCBI): domain Eukaryota; kingdom Metazoa; phylum Chordata; class Aves; order Passeriformes; family Thamnophilidae; genus Pithys; species Pithys albifrons. The sequence goes on along the minus strand of NC_092483.1, from coordinate 818,623 downwards.
CAGAAGTTGTCTTCTGTCAGCTTTTTCCTGGAAGCTATTGATTCTGGGATGCAAAACATCCCATCCTAACAAAAATGTCTAAAATAGATTAGCTGAATGAGTTGTACTCTAGAGGTCTTAGTCTTCCTTTTTTTCTTGACTATACAAGTTTATGTTAAACGGCATGAATCCTATGTGACAGCTCCATGTGTCCTGGAAGCCAACAAAACATATATGGGATTTGGACTATGCTTTCAAATATTACTTGGACTACTGAGCGCAGTGGAAAAGACTTAATTTTAGTATTTCAGGCTCAGCATGCATAGAACTGTCAGCTGCTTGCTTTATTTTTGATCAAAGCACTTCCGATGGGATCGGTTCTCCTGATCAGAGTTTTGCATGATTCTGTAAGCTTTAAACTCCTGGTTGCATTTTTCTTTTTTTCTTTTCCTCTTATTTTTCTTTGTAGTATTTATAGTGCAAAGATGCCTAAGAGCTATTTTAACCATCTTTTACGGTCCTCTTATCTGTCTGAGGAGTCAGCTCTTCAAATAGAGAGATTAAAAAAGCTCTTATGTACCTTCTCTCAAAGCTGGTTTACAGTATGGACAGAATTATTTTGGCTCTTTGACTATAATAACAGCACTGTAATTATAGTCAATAGCAATCAGCCCATACTTAAAATTGAAGTCTGGGTTCAAAGTTTGATACCTACCCAAGGGTACATAACCATGACGTAAAGTTCTTGATTTCTTAGTTTTACAATCATCTAAGTTCTGAATCTGAAGAGAACTGGGGTAGCTGGAGTTTATCTGTTGCTGTTATGACCACTTGAGTTAAGAAACTATGTAGAAAACATACAGTTTTGTGGAATTAGGAATAAAGATTCATTTTAGAATTGAAAACTGTTATAGTGAGGTGACTAGACAGTATAAGTGAGAAAAGGAGTAATTCAGCTCTTTGTCTTGAAATTTGCCTTGAAACTTTGCTAATGTATTTAGTTGAGTTTTTTTAACTTTTACCTAGGAATCTATTAGATGGCTGGAAGATGAAAAAGCTCTTCTTGAGATGACAGAAGAAGTAGACTATGATGTGGATTCTTATGCGACCCAACTTGAAGCAATTCTAGAGCAAAAAATTGATATTCTGACCAAACTTAGAGGTAGATTGCTTTTAATCACTTTTGTGTGCATTTTCATATGCCATGGACATTTGCAGTAATAATGAGGAGGAAAAAGTGTGGTTATGTTTTGGGGTCTTTTTTTCACCTTATGCTGTCCTGTAATGTTCTGTGAAAGGAACATTTAGTCTGTTGCCTAAGAACAAGTTCACATCTGTATTCAATCCATCCTAGTTTAAAGGAAGAGTCTGCTTTACCTCCAGGAATTATAAACTTGATTCTGCAACTTTGGGACTTTTTTTCTTTGTTCCAAAAGAATAAAGGAAGGAAAAAGAAAATCCAAAAGAACTGCATGAAAAAAAGAAGGCAATGCAATGAGGAAAAAGTATTAGGAATTCCCAGTTCCTGTTTGATTGCACTCTGTAATGTAGCAGGGAGCCTGCTGTTGTTTTTCAGTCTGTGCTTAAGAGTAACATCAAGTTCTGAGTAGCTTGGCTATTAGCCTATTTTTCCTTAGCAGCCTTTCTGTTGAAATTTTTTCAGCCTTTTTGTTGAAAAACCAACTGCAGATAATTCTTAGTTCCCAAAACTGACTCTTCCACTTGTCTTCCAAAATCAGCATGTCAGCTTGGTACCTCATGGAGATGAATTTTTCATTTTAATTTCTGTATCTATCTGCATTCCCGCAGACATGCAATACTGGTTTGGGGTTTTTTATCTGTGTTAGAAAACTCCTTATAAGATAAAACCTTACATTTTACTCAGACTGAGCATCTGCTGTAAGTTAGAATAATACATCAAGCAAATCGGATATGACCTGCTTTCTTTGTATACATATATTGGCACCAGTATACTTTAGCAAAGAATTAGATGTACATTCCTTTGCTTCTTCCTCTTCAAGGAAAGATAATTTGAGATAACAGCAATGAAAAAACAGTTTATGTGACTCCCTGTTCTTCCATAACTTATTAATTATGGCTTTTGAAATAAGATACTGGAGATAAAGGATATCTAAAAGATCCTTGCATCTTTACAGGCAGCATGATAGTCAGGAAGAACTGTTAATCTAAAGATTCTTTCTCCCAGTAACTTTTGTGTTATGCTCATGGCACATAATGATTACTGACTATTTCAGCTTTTATTCCTGTTACTTTGGGACCGACTTTTTTATGCTGTCATTTTGGTTTTCTTCTTCCCATTCATGGGCATATTACTGGGGAATGGGAGTGGGGGAGGAATATAAATATGAAAGGATGACATACTTCTTTTCTCAGGTTTCTTCCATTATCGTTCTAGCTATGATGAAACAAATGATTGATGCATTTATCTATTTACTTACAAAATTTCATCACAAATGCTTTTCACATTCATAGAAAAGTTATCATAGAATCACAGAATGGTTTGGGTTGGAAGGAACATTAAAGATCATCTCATTCCAAGCCCCTGCCACAGACAGGGACACCTTCCACTAAATCAGGTTTCTCCAAGTCCCATCCAACCTGGCCTTGGATGTTTCCAGGGATTAGGCAGCCACATCTTCTCTGTGAAATCTGTGCCAGTGCCTCACCACCCTCACAGGGAAGAATTTCTTCCTACAAAGAGACAGGGGTAGCTTCTAAGAAAGGACTAAGTTGCTAAGCAACTTGTTTGTATGGTGAGTATTAAATTTAAGCTTATCTCAATCCTCTTGTAGTTTGTATCTTCAGCTATTTTTGTGGAGGAATGTTCTTTGTTTTGAATTAGAGCCAGTATATGGGGTATCAGACCTTAGTTTCAGGATGTGTGTTGAGCACAGGCACATCAGTACTCATTCTCTCTTTTTCATTAAAGATAAAGTGAAATCTTTCCGGGCAGCTCTACAAGAGGAGGAACAGGCCAGTAAACAGATCAACCTGAAAAGACCACGTGCCCTTTGAAATGGGCCTCTGCTGCTAAAGGAATCTATGAACCTCTGCTGCTGTAGGACACATTTGTTACAAAACCCAGTGGCTGTAAGACCTCAACTACTTGAAAGCGTAAAAATGTTAGAAATGTCCTGTTTATTATTCATCTGAATTATATTTTCAGTTTTGTGTGAAATGCTTCTATGATGTCTACAAAATGCTTCTAGACCAGACATTACAACCATACAGGGTTCAGATCTGTGAAGCACTTTGTTTAAAATATTTCATTTATTCAATTTGTGATTTTTATGTTTGGAAATATTTGCCGTGTTTTTAATAATGAAGTAAAACTGTGACAATTGAAGAGTCACAATATTGCCTTTTAACTATGTTCAGTTTTGTTGCAAAGAGAAGTTGTGCAGTTTTAAATTGTGTTGCTGCATGCGTACCTCACTAGTGGTTTTATATAACTTGTCTTCTACAGACAGCTGTGCTTACCTCTTCCCATTCTGTGCCTTGATGAAGGCTACTTAACCCTAAACATCCTCTTTCTGAAGCACAGACTTAACAAACAACATTCCTTATTAGTCAATATAAATTACTTTTAGTGTGTGTATATTTTAAATGCATTTTGTGATTTTTTTTTAACTTGGTGGCTAGTGCATTTCACAACATGTGCCATATCCTTCGAACAGGAACTGCAAGAGCTGTTAGAGTGAACATACAGCTGTACATTCCATTTTCCTTGTAAAAAATCTGGAATTTAGGTTTATTTCAATACCATAAAGAATAGTTATATAATCTAACATTTTCTCTGTAATTAAAAAAAAAAACACCAAAAAAGGTAAAAAATAACAAAAATACATTGGTTGTTGTATAATAAAGGGTAATTTTAAGTACTGAGGAGAGTTGTATCTTAGATATACAGTATGTGTTATGGTGTGATAATGCAGTCAGAATAAAGGTACAATCTGACCTCTGCATATGGATAGGCTAACTGTCAAAATTCAGGGATACAGCTAAAGAAATACATTTCACATATTGTTAAAATTTGGCCTTTAATGCATGACAAGCTTACATGTACATTAACTGTAGTTTGCAGATAGTTAAAGTAGCTCTGTTGCTTTAAAAAATGTAACTAATACCTGTTTTTCCCATTGTACAGTGCCATCAGCTGAAAAGTGAGGTAAAAGTGCATCAACTGAGGATTTTCACAATACCTCTACCTAGTACTAATAGAAATCCTATAAGTACCTGAATTCTGTCAAATAGCACCATGTGTATCAGCACTTTTTAGGTGGTGGCATTCAAGTTATTTTTGCAAGTCAGTACCCCAAAAAGATTGACCTTTCATGTAAGAATGAATTGTCAAATGAAGAAGTGTAAACCTCTCTAGGAGTTCTTTCCATTTCCAGGAGTTCATATCAGCAGACTTTCCCTTGGAATTGTTTAAAAATTACTTTTGTAATACAAGCCTGTTTTTGCCAGGCCTGGAAGGAAATAAAGGGAAGGCAATGGAAAGAGAGTTAATTGAGCCAGGAAGTCTTGTAGCATTTAATATTTGTATGTCCCATAGGAAGGTAGGCTATGGGGAGCTCTTGTCACATTATGATTAAAAATAAAAAATAATCATCCCATGTGTAAACATTTAAAGTGAAACAACAATGTAGATTTTACATACTGTGTTTAATAAATTAAGCTATAAAATTAATTACAAATGAGAATTTACTTCTATGAAATTTCTTTTCTGCTTTGGGAAGGGTTTGATTTTGTAAACATCCGAATTATAGTTTTCAAAAGGCCTCTGTTTTCAGAGTGAATATTTACTTGTGGAACCAACTATTCTGTACATATTTGGCATATAGGAACAACTTCTCCAGAGGACTATCCTGACAAGTTTTGCAACAGGTCTTAAAAGAAACACCACACATCTTTCTGAACATTTAAGAATGTCTTCCATCATAGCTAAAAGAAAAAAACCCAATTAAATAGAAGACAGCAGCTTTTGTGAGTAGGTAATAGTACAGGCTATTGTATAATACCAGAGAGTTTCTTTGAAGTTGCTCTAGAGAAATCTTACTTTCTAAAAAGCCTCTGAAGATTGAGACATACTTAATGAGAAACAGTTGCTTCCCTGTTATTCATCCATGCAAGCCTAGAGCCATGAGCAGGATGTGGTTCATAGGGGTATCAAAGAGGACAGGAAGGACAGAGGCAGTCAGATTCCAGCAACTTTTTACTAAGCCTTGTGAATTACATGTTGTAGTAGGTTGACTTGGCAAAATGCAACTGGAGTGATGTACCTTTTGGAGGGAGAAACACCCCAAACCCCTATAGATCAACAAATCCTCTTGGTAGATTAGTAGTCACTGAGACCTCTTGTGTTCAATTATGCCTAAAAGGACCAGGAGCAGCACCTCACCAGAAAATGGAGTCACCTAATTGTAAGCAAGGACTGATAGTAGGAGATTATCTCAAGCGTCTTTCATATTTGGATGTAACAGGAATGAGTATTTTAAATACACGATGGTAGCCTATTCCGGATAATATGGGATACTCATGGCTAGGCTTTGCAAATGAAGATTTTTGTGGGAAGGGCTCTACTCACGTGGGTGTGCCCTTCCAGCCTGCGCAGTGGATTTTTTTAGGTGAGGCACAGTGTGCGCAGAACTGGCCCCACCCTTTAACTCTTAAGGTTCATCTGCCACAGCCAAGCGATCTTGGACGGTAACAGTGAAGTCCTCAAGACTAGAACCTACAGCACCCAGTATTCCCAGGAGGCTTCCCATCCAAGGACTAACTGGGCCTGACTCTGCTTAGCTTCTGAGATCAGACAGGTTCAGGCATCAGGGTGGCATTTAACTGCCTTGGGATACTACTGGCTTTGTGGAAATCTGACTAGAAAAGCTCTACTTCCTGGATGGCAAGGAAAATGCACCATTGGAGCTGTAGTACCAAAAGTAGATGTCATTGATAAATCAGAATTCCCCAGAGGACATCTCCAATCTTTTAAAACAAGACACAAATGAAGTTTAAATCCATTAGTTGAGAGGTCCTCTGGATTCCACAAGTCTGGGAGAGGATTCCTACCATGGTTAGGAGTACCTGAATTGGAGAAGGCTATGATGAACATATTCAGTTATCAAACAGCTAAAAAACCAAACACATTATGCAATCAGCTCTTTGCAACAAGAAATTAGAAGCCTTTCAAAAGTAATCCAAAAAATTGTATGTCTCTAGATCTGCTTTTGGCTTCCAAAGGTGGTGTGTGCACATTCATTAACACCAGTTGCTATGTATACACGGATCAGATTTTGAGAATTCAAACTGATTTGGAAGAAATTAGAACACCAAAATCTTTCATGAAATAGAAAAAGAACAAGTGGAAGATTGTGTTTTATTGGATGACATCATGGATCCCAAATTTAAGTGTGATCACAAGAAAACTGATTGCATATGCTCGGGCTAACAAAAGGACAAAGAAACTCCTAATGGGTTCCTGGAGAACCCCAGCACCTGGGGGAGACAATTCCCAGAAACTGATAAAGGGATTAAAATGAAGAAAGGAGTGTTATGGAGATAGCACAACCTTTCTTTGCAAATCCTGTCAGGATGGGATCACAGGAAGACAATCCTTAGGCCTATGTCACCTGCCTGTCACTCCAAAAGAATTAGTTCATTGACTATAGCCACCCAAACTGCCTAAGAAGAAAAGGATAAAAAGAGATTGGAAATAAGCAAAAAGGGTGTAATGGTTTGACCCATGGCTTCCTCAGTAACCATTGTATCTAAGGAAGTTACAAGTATTCCACATGTGTCTTCCACGTAGCAGAGGGGGAGTGGTTTTGTTGTTGCTTCCCTTCCTTGGCTGAGGAGCTGGAGGGAGGTGGTTGAAGTCTGGTCCCTCCGGTCCCTGGTGGTTCTCCTGTCCTGGGTGAGATTGTTTCATTCTTGTTCCCTTTCCTTGAGGTTTTTAATTGTGTTTGTTTAGATTCATTCGGTTTCTTTGGGTTGGGTTGTTGTCTTCCCTATTTTTCGGCTAATCAATCCCCTTTTCTCCCTTCCCCTCTCCCCTGGGGGGTGGGATCCTATGTATTGTGTATACTGTGTGGTTTGTAAATGTTAGTAAATATAATTTATTCTTTTTATTCAGTTCAGTTTCTTTAGAGTGTGTGTCTTTTCTGTTGTTTTTTTTTTCCATTTCCTTTGCTGGGAAGGTTCTGGGAGGGGAAAGGGGGGGGGGCAGTCCAGGGTTGGCAACAGCTAGGCCGAACCTGCGGCAAAGGGGGGAGAAGTTCCATCAAGCTCTGCGGAGATGGTCGATATATATATATGTGTGGGCATATAGATACTACTTTGACTTTGCTTTATATTTAGTTTTGTTCTTTGTAAGGGACTTCTGGTGCTTATATTTTGTTTCATTTTTAGTGAATTACTTCACTGGGTTTTTAGTAAGTTACTGTACTTTAAAATGTGTATTTAAGTTACATTGCTGGGTTACTTTGTTTTAGAGTGTGTGCATATGTTTTGCTTTAATTCTTACATAGTGTTCTTAGTATTTTGTTGTGCTTTTAGAGGGTGCACTTTGTTAGTTTAAGTGTAAATTAGCCATTTAACTGCTATCACCGATGACCCAAACCCTTTTAATTGTCACAAATCTATATTAATAAATGTGTTATCACGTGAGCTGTTAGAGTTAGTCCGTCTTTCTGGTGCTGGCAGTCTCGGTCGACAATGTAATAACTCATAAGAGAAGGCTTGCTGAGGAATTTTCTCTATCACTGTCAGGTGCAGTCTCTATAAAATATGTCAAATGTTTTGTCTTCACAGTGAATCTGTTAAGTGAAGAGTCTCCTGTTTTGGACATTAACAAAAAAGGCTTTGATACCTTGGGGGGACCTTAATAGACAAAAATAAATTAATACAGGTTGGACAAAAAATTCTTTTTTTTCTGCCCCCCTTTTTATGTGACAGCATAATGATCACAGTTTTGACTTTTTGGCTTATGGGTTTTATTCCAAATTTGCAAATTAGGATGTAACAATGTGTGGACTAAGTAGATATAATAAGTGGATATGAGACTTTAAAGAAATGGTATTAATGTCTGAAAGGGGGAATTTGTTACTGAACAAGTGATATTTCTTTTAAAAAGGGCCAATGCAGCAGTGGGGGTGAAACTGTTTAGAGGAGATTTAATCCATTAAACACATAATGGATGACAGGCAAGCTCTGGGTGATGCCCATGTGTTAGAAAAACAAACTAAAAGTTTAGAACCTGACATGCTTCAGTGCTCTTGAGAGAAATTTATGGTTGAGACCTGGACACAAAGAATGCAGAATTTATAAACCACAAAGACACAGAAACCAGAGATGAAAAAGAAACTAACAAAAACAATTACTGAGACTCTCCCTATTGGGAAAAAAAAGACAATAAAAATACTAAAATGAGGACTAAATAGCATAAGAAGTGAGAAATCAATAACCAATAGAAGATAGAATGCTAATTAATGAAGCGAACTACATAACTTGTAAGCCGATGAACACTAATTCCTTTGTTTGCTAAAATGTATAAACAGTTAAAATATTGATAACTGACATACATGTTTTATGGAGCTATCCTCATGTACCTCAACATTGAACAAAAGTAATGTCACCTTTCTAACATAACAAACAGGTTAGAGAGTTAATGTCACGACGCCTAAATCTCTTACAGACACAGATTTCAGTGGCCTTTGATGAGGCAGCAACCTCTAGTTGTTAAATAAAGCACCTTGACTGCATCTAATTTAATTTTTTGGTGATTGTCCTAGTTCAGCAGGAGGGACCAGCTAACACTGTGTGCGGGGGATCAAAGCTGTGTATTCTACCCCCTCTATTCATTCCCCAAGGACAATGGGCCATTAGCAGCAGCTGCCCAGGGAGTCATTAGCACCTTCACACCCAGCCTGAGGGGGTGTGGCTGCTAATGGGCCATCAACAGTTCAACAATACCCCCTGGCTCCAGAGTTAATCACTCATTGTGTGAGTCCCCACCCAGGGGGAGGGACTGGGTGCTCCCTGAGGGTACATAAGTGGTGGGTAAGAAGACCTTGGGAACTTCTTGTTGGATCCAGAGGAGCAGCAGGACCTCAACAGGAGATCACCGCTCTCAACCAGACTACGACTGCCGCTCTCGACCAGACTATAGCTATCGCCTGCACCAACAGGTTTCTCACTTCTTTTTGATTTGGACTTGGGGGGAACCACACGGGTCTCAGCACAAGGGCAAACAAACCCCCTTGGGTTTCTGCCCCAGGACACTGGGTTATACTGCTGGGTTTTGTGAGTTTAAAGCAATTTCTCTTTGTGTCAGTCTATTTATTGTAATATTATTATTAAATTTTAGCCTCTGACTTATAATCTCTCTTGTGGTGAGTTCATTTTCCCTGCTGGTTCACCTTTAAACCAGCACATCTTTTGGTGCCCAACATGGGGCACGAGAGAGAAGTCAGAATTACAATTCCATTTTGTGCATTTAGATATAGAAACTCCCTGATCACCATGTTGCTTGATGTGTGCACGTGGATGATGTATCTGAGCCTGTTCATATTCCCACATATGGGGAACTATTTGCCTATTTTGATGCTCTTTTTAAGACCAGGAGGAGGAATCAAAATTGCCTTATTTATATATTACGTTTATAACATCTGAGGTAGTGAGTTTCATTATGAATGTATATTCTGTCTTGTCTGCCTGTCCTGGCTTGGGTTGCTACCTCTTGAGTCTCAATACCAACCGCAACCAGCCTGTGTGGGGAACAGAAGGGAAGGGTTATTCTGACCTTTTCACCTTTTCCTCACCCTTCAGACTTGCTACAATAGTCTTTGAGAATATTGAATTTCCTTTCAATGTTAAGGACAGTGTATTGTTGTTATTAGTATTGCTTTGTCTCCTCTGTACTGTATACACCATGCTTGAGGTCAGAACAGGGCCGTCTAGGGAGGTTTGCTGGAAGCCCACTCTGGGAGTTGATAATGCTGAGTGGCATGGAAAGTGGGAGAACATGGGCCAGTATTTGGAGAGTTTCTCTCCTCAAGTAATCTGGAGGTTCACCCCCGAACAACTGCAGGACCCTGACAAAATAATAAGCTATGTGAAAGGCAAATGCTCTGGCAGCCCCAGAGATGGGCAGCTCACAGCAACCTGCTGGGCCCTGGCCACCGCCTACCACACACTGCTTGGTGTGGTACAGTATCATCAGGAGGAGGAGAAAAGGAGCAAATCCACAGGCACCATGTCCACCCAAACCATGGCTGAGCCAGAGTAGAAAAGAAATCAATCAGCCAGCACCATGTCCACCCAGACCACGGCTGAGCCAGAGGGAAGAAGAGATACATCAACCAGCACCATGTCCACTCAAACCACATCTGAGCCGGAGGGAAAGGGAAATAGATCAAGCAGCACCATGTCCACCCAAACCGTGGAGGAGCCAGAAGGACAACAGAAACCGGTATCAGTTGCCCCTGTCCAGAAAAGAAAATCAAAGACCAAATCAGTTTGTATAGTGAGTGACGAGGAAGAGGCAGGATCTTCACATCGAGCAGAAGAAACAGAGCCAGAAATAATCACCCGGTCCCTATCCCTGGGAGAGCTGCGTGAGCTCCGGAGAGAGTTCACACGACAGGCAAATGAGTCCATCTTGACCTGGCTGCTTCGAATCTGGGATGCAGCGGCCAATGATACAATTCTAGATGGGAGTGAGGCAAGGCAGCTGGGATCCCTTTCTTTAGATGTGGTCATTGATCAGGGCATTGGAAAGAGACAGGAAACTCTCAGCCTCTGGCGGCGACTGTTGTCAAGCGTGAGGGAGAGATATCTTTGTAAGGAGGACCTCCACGTACAGCAAGGACAGTGGAACACGATGGAACAAGGTATCCGGTGCTTAAGGGAATTAGCCATACTGGAGATAATCTTTTCAGAGGATGAGAGATTCCCTAAAAGTCCAGATGGTGTCCAGTGCACATCCCAGATGTGGTTAAAATTTGCACGACTTGGGCCAGAAATGTATTCCCGCTACCTTGCAACATTGCAGTGGAGAGAGGGAGAGGACAAGGTGGGCGCACTGGTCAGCAAACTCAGGATTTATGAAGACACTGTCACTGCTCCATTACGAGCCCACGTCTCAGCTGTGGAAACAAAACTGGCTGAACTGGAAGAGAAGATTAAGGAAGGACTCTCCAGAACAAGCGAGAGTGCCATCAGAAGCAGGCGTCCTCCGGCTAAGGAGAAAGGGTACACCCCACGCAGCAATTTGTGGTTTTACCTCCATGAGCATGGAGAAGATATGAGGAAGTGGGATGGGAAACCCACATCTTCCTTAGCAGCTCGGGTACGTGAATTGCAAAGAGGCACAACTAACACAGGGAATTCTTCAAGGTTGAAGGCTGCTCCGGTCTCTCGTGGGCAAGGCTCCAGACAGTATAGGAATGATGATGTCATGCCCGATTCTCTTGAAGGAACCTCCTGGTCATATTCACAAGGAGAGCGCAGTGAGTACCATGACCAGGACTAGGGGGGCCCTGTCTCTAGCCAATTAGAGGAGAGGGACAATCGGGTTTATTTGACTGTGTGGATTCGGTGGCCTGGCACATCAGACCCACAGAAATACAAAGCTTTAGTGGACACTGGTGCACAATGCACGTTGATGCCATCAAGATACATCGGGACAGAATCCATCTCTATTTCTGGGGTGACAGGGGGATCCCAAGAGCTGACTGTACTGGAAGCTGAAGTCAGCTTGATGGGGAAGGAATGGCATAGACACCCCATTGTGACTGGTCCAGAAGCCCCATGTATCCTTGGCATAGACTACCTGAGGAATGGGTATTTCAAAGACCCAAAGGGACTGCGTTGGGCCTTTGGCATAGCTGCTGTGGAGACAGAGGAAATCAGAAAGCTGAGCACCTTGCCTGGCCTCTCAGAGGACCCTTCTGCTGTGGGACTGCTGGAAGTTGAAGAACAATTGGTACCGCTGGCCACAACAAAAGTGCACCGTCGGCAATACCGCACTGACCGAGACTCTGTGACCCCCATACACAAGATGATCTGTGAGCTGGAGAGCCAAGGGGTGGTGAGCAAGACTCGCTCACCCATTAATAGCCCCATATGGCCAGTCCATAAGTCCAGTGGAGAGTGGAGGCTGACGGTGCATTACCATGGCCTCAGTGACGTCACACCCCCCCCTGACTTCCGCTGTGCTGGGCATGCTGGAGTTTCAGCATGAGCTGGAGTCCAAGGCAGCCAAGTGGTACCACCATTGACATTCCCAATGCCTTTTTCTCCATTCCGTTGGCAGCAGAGTGCAGGCCACAGTTTGCTTTCACCTGGAAGGGGGTGCAGTACACCTGGAATCGACTGCCCCAGGGGTGGAAACACAGTCCCACCATTTGCCACGGACTGATCCAGACTGCACTGGAAAAGGGTGAGGCTCCAGAACATCTACAGTACATCGATGACATCATTGTATGGGGGAACACAGCAGGGGAAGTCTTTGAGAAAGGAAAGAAGATAATCCAGATTCTCCTAAGAGCTGGTTTTGCCATTAAACAACGTAAGGTCAAGGGACCTGCTCAGGAAATTCAGTTCCTAGGAGTGAAGTGGCAAGACGGGCGTCGTCACATTCCAACAGAGGTGATCAAGAAAATGGCAGCTATTTCCCCACCGACCAGCAAGAAGGAAACTCAGGCTTTCCTAGGTGCCGTGGGCTTTTGGAGGATGCATATCCCTGAGTACAGTCAGATTGTAAGCCCTCTCTACCTTGTGACACGGAAAAAAATGATTTCCAGTGGGGCCCTGAACAACAACAAGCCTTTGAGCAGATTCAACAGGAGATGACCCATGCAGTAGCCCTTGGGCAGGATGTAAAGAATGTGCTCTACACTGCAGCCGGGGAGAATGGCCCATCCTGGAGCCTCTGGCAGAAAGTACCTGGGGAGACCCAAGGACGACCGCTGGGATTCTGGAGTCGGGGATACAAAGGATCTGAAGCCAGTTATACCCCAACTGAGAAAGAGATCCTGGCATCTTATGAAGGAGTTCGAGCCGCCTCAGAAGTGATTGGCACTGAGGCACAGCTCATCCTGGCACCCCGACTACCAGTGTTGGGCTGGATGTTCAAAGGAAAAGCTCCTTCTACCCATCACGCCACTGATGCCACATGGAGTAAGTGGATCGCTCTGATCATGCAGCGAACCCAGATAGGGAATCCAAATGGCCCTGGGATTTTGGAAATCATCACCAACTGGCTAGAAGGTGAGAGTTTTGGATTGTCCTCTGAAGAAGAAGAGCAGGTGACACGAGCTGAGGAGGCCCCACCATATAACCAGCTGCCAGAAGAGGAGAAGCAATATGCTCTCTTCACAGATGGCTCCTGCCGCATTGTAGGGACCAGCCGGAAATGGAAAGCAGCTGTATGGAGTCCTACACGTCGAGTTGCAGAAGCAACTGAAGGACAAGGTGGATCAAGTCAGGTTGCAGAGCTGAAAGCTGTTCAGCTGGCTTTGGATATTGCTGAACGAGAGAAGTGGCCAAGACTCTACCTTTACACTGACTCGTGAATGGTGGCCAATGCTTTGTGGGGATGGCTGGAGCATTGGAGAAAGGCCGGCTGGCAGCGCAAAGGGAAACCCATCTGGGCGGCTGAGATGTGGCAGGACATCGCTGCCCTGGTAGAAAACTTGAGTGTGAAGGTCCGTCACGTAGATGCTCATGTACCCAAAAGCCGGGCTAATGAGGAGCATTGTAACAACGAGCAGCTGGATCGAGCTGCCAGGATTGAAGTCTCTCAGGTAGATCTGGATTGGCAGCACAAGGGAGAATTGTTTCTAGCCCGATGGGCCCATGATGCCTCTGGTCATCAGGGCAGAGATGCAACATACAGATGGGCTCGTGACCGAGGGGTGGATCTAACCATGGAGAGTGTCTCACAGGTTATCCATGACTGTGACACATGTGCTGCCATCAAGCAGGCCAAGTGGGTGAAGCCTCTCTGGTATGGTGGACGGTGGTCGAAACACAGGTATGGGGAGGCCTGGCAAGTTGACTACATCACACTTCCCCAAACATGGCAAGGCAAGTGCTACGTGCTGACCATGGTAGAGGCAACCACTGGATGGTTGGAGACATACCCCGTATCTCACGCCACTGCCCGGAATACCATCCTGGGTTTTGAAAAACAAGTCCTGTGGAGACACGGCATCCCAGAGAGAATTGAATATGACAATGGCACCCTCTTCAAGAACAGTCTAATAGACACCTGGGCCAGAGAGCATGGCATTGAGTGGGTGAATCACATCCCCTACCATGCTCCAGCTGCTGGGAAAGTTGAGCGATGTAATGGACTGCTGAAAACCACCTTGAAGGCGTTGGGTGGAGGAACTTTCAAACACTGGGAGCTGCATTTGGCAAAGGCCACCTGGTTGGTCAACACCAGGGGCTCCATCAATCGAGCTGGCCCTGCCCAATCAGAACTCTTGAATACTGTAGATGGAGATAAAGTCCCTGTGGTCCATATGAGAGGTATGTTAGGAAAGACTGTTTGGGTTAGTCCCACCTCAAACAAAGGCAAACCCATCCGAGGGATTGTCTTTGCTCAAGGACCTGGTTGCACTTGGTGGGTAATGCAAAAAGATGGAGAAAAACGTTGTGTACCACAAGGGGACCTAATTTTGAGTGAGACGAGTTTGTAATGTTTCACTGTATATATGTGTGTGTATATATACATATATATATATAGGTAAAAAGGGAATGACTAGATGGAGTAGAATAAGGGGTGGATAATGTCCTAGTTCAGCAGGAGGGACCAGCTAACACTGTGTGGGGGTGATCAAAGGTGTGTTTTCTACCCCCTCTATTCATTCCCCAAGGACAATGGGCCATTAGCAGCAGCTGCCCAGGGAGTCATTAGCACCTTCACACCCAGCCTGAGGGGGTGTGGCTGCTAATGGGCCATCAACAGTTCAACAATACCCCCTGGCTCCAGAGTTAATCACTCATTGTGTGAGTCCCCACCCAGGGGGAGGGACTGGGTGCTCCCTGAGGGTACATAAGTGGTGAGTAAGAAGACCTTGGGAACTTCTCGTCGGATCCAGAGGAGCAGCAGGACCTCAACAGGAGGAGATCACCGCTCTCAACCAGACTACGACTGCCGCTCTCGACCAGACTACTGCCCCTGCCTGCACCAACAGGTTTCTCACTTCTTTTTGATTTGGACTTGGGGTGAACCACGCAGGTCTCAGCACAAGGGCTAACAAACCCCTTTGGGTTTCTGCCCCAGGACACTGGGTTATACTGCTAGGTTTTATGAGTTAAAAGCAATTTCTCTTTGTTTCAGTCTATTTATTGTAATATTATTATTAAATTTTAGCCTCTTATAATCTCTCTTGTGGTGAGTTCATTTTCCCTGCTGGTTCACCTTTAAACCAGCACAGTGATTTATTCAAAGTCCTCTTTGTCATGGGTTACAGCTATGTGCTGGTTTAAAGGTAAACCAGCAGGAGAAATGAACTCAACACAAAAGAGATTATAAGTCACAGTTGCAATTTAATAACAATATTACAATAAATACAATGGCACAAAGAGAAATTGGTTATAACCCTCAAAACCCAGTATGACCCAGCACCCTGGGGTACAAACCTTACGTGGTTCCCCCAAGTCCAAAGTAGAAGGAAGGAAAAAACCTGTTGGTGCAGATGATGGTCCCAGTCTGGTCAAGAGTGGTGGTCGCAGTCTGGTTGAAAGTGATGGTCTCCTGTCGAGGTTCTGCTGCTCCTCTGGGTCCGACAAGTGGTTCCCTGAGGTCTTCTTACCCCAATATATATATCCCCAGGTCCAGGTGGGAGCACCCACTCCCTCCCCCAGGGCGGGGAATCACACAATGTGTCATTTAACTCTGTGAGTCATGGGGTATTTTGGAACCGTTGATGGCCCATTGGCAGACACGCCCCCCCCAGGCTGGGTGTGAAGGTGCTAACGACTCCCTGAAAGGGAGATGTCACAGCCAGTTCACACCCTGAGGGGTCAGGTGTGCCCTGGGCTGCTGCAAATGGTGCATTGTTTTTGGGAAATGAATAGAGGGGATAGAATACATAGCTTTGATCACCCACACACAGCGATAAACTGGTCCCACCTGCTGAACTAGGACAAGCTATTTGAGGAATGGTGGAAAAAGGGCAATCTTTGTTTACATTACAGCAATTTATTTTGTCCTGCGCAGGCATTTCACTAACTACAAGAAGGACTGCATGCAGAACTATTTTTCCACACAGTTGTACACAATTTTAAAAATTACACACACCATCTAAACTATCTAACAACACACTGCTGCAGCTAAATATCAACCAATATATATTTCATAAAATTGTTGGATCCAGTCTTTATCTCTTATTTTTAACTTCAGAAAAAGAGCTCTTCATACGTATTTCTCCACAGAATTTAGCAGGCTTCTTCTCTCACTTTTCCATGAGCCCAAGGTCTCCAGACAGATTCCATTCTTATCTCAGAAGTTCCCACCTGGGAATATGCCTTGGCTTACCAACTTGAAAACCTGCATGTTGTCCGACGAGTTAATTTCCCAGTTTTCTGTGACAGCAGGGCTACAAATATAGCACATAGCATGAGATCTCTTATTCTAAGTTGTCTGGATAATAGACTCTCCAGGGGCAGTTACTAGGCAGAGCACCTAAATATGGGAACATACACAGCCCTAATGTCATAAAGAGTGACAGCATGTTTTCCTAGCCAAATACATGTTTTTTAATAAATAGTAAGTGAGAAGTCAATTGCATTGGCTATTTAGGCTTTGTTTTATTGCCACATGATGAGGAGGGATACTGACAGAGAGGTAAATAACCCAGAATAATACCCATTCCATATAACTGTGCATTAGTAGAAGGCAGGAAAAAGCTGAGGAAGAACGGGTAACAAGGAGAAAGAGAAAAGAAACTGTTTTAAAATTTCTCAGGGTCAGAATATTCACTGTTACACTGTTGCATATAAACAGCTAGAATTATTTCTTCTTTCATCAGTCCTGGAGGGATCTCCCTTGTTCCAATACTTACTATCTAATGCAAATCTTATGTTTCAACCTCGAAAAAAAAATTTAAAGACGATTTTTAGCAATTTCTGGTGATAAAGCAACATGACGCTTTAACTCACTAACTCCATATGACATGAATGATGTATAAGTTTATAATCTGAAACTGTGGTTTATAATTAAATAATCCTCTATTGTTGGTACACAGTATGAGTGGGCACTTTGTTGTTGTTGTTACACAGGCTAAGGGCTGTTACACAAGAGGAAACAGACCAAGATGTGGGGCTACACTTGCACACAGTTATACATAGAGATATCTCAGAGTCTAGCCCATGGATTTAATCAGATACTTTTTCAATATTTGGTATTCCAAAAATAGAGAAACAAAAATCAAGTTATTTAACATTAGATACTGTCATGTTAAAGGGAGGAGGGAGACAGAAATGCAAAGATTTCTAGTCTTAACTGTATTAATATAAATTAATAGCTATAAGCACCCTCGGGATAATCAAAGCTTTATGAACCCAGCACTGTCTGTCAACTAACGGACAGCACAAAGACTGGAAAGATTTTTGACTCCCTATGAGGACCTCACTTAAGCCAGGGAGAAATTATTAGCAATAAGCGCCTCCAGAAAAATTAGAGCCTTATGAACCCAGCACTGCCTGCTGAACTGCTGGACAGAACACAGGCTGAAAGGTTTTCTAACCTCTGATATGAGGACCACACTTAATAGCTAGAAAAGAACTTTCCCCACAACAGCTCCCAAAATAACATTTATTAATACAAATATGTGACAGTAATTGTGGGTTCCACTTTGCCGGTGATAACGTTTAGCTGCAAGATTGTATTTTAATTGATAATAAAAGACCCAAAAGAAATCAGCACAAAACACATTCTACAGAGACAAACACACTAAACTCAAGTTACAATATAGCAATGTATCTGATTTTCATGACAGACAGAAACTAGCAACAGAGAACTAGTAACTAAAAACACAGCCACCTAAAACACTTATCTAGACACTCTCTCAATAACATAGGACAATAAAATATCTTGCACACTACTCTCTCTGTAACACAAAACAAAAGGAAAGAGCAGAGCTGCTTCTTATCAACACATATGTTGAAAAAGAAACTGCACATTGAAAGTAAAGCAAGTTACTGTAGTTGCAAAACAGAGCTGGTCTTATAAAGTAAGTATGGCAAAAAGCAATAACCAATATGAAGTAGCAAAGTGTGAAGCAAGTTACTGTTATTAGTATTAAGGTAGCAAAACACAGTTAGTAAAGGAGATGCCTATAAAGTAAGAATCAAAGTAGCTGTTAGCATAAGATGTAAGATAGAATGTATAAAGGAATAAGCTTTTTAAGAAAGTAAAGTATAGAAAAATAGAAAGCACATGGTCTTCTTACCCCTACATTGTTCCAGGAGGTAGAAGAAGGCAGGACAAGCTGCAGCCGCTACCTCAACAAATACATGGCATTTCCCCCTCTCAGTTGCAGTTTAAACTGCATCTCCTTTTATACCTTTTTTTTTTCTTCAGGTGGTTGTGTGACTAATAGTCAATCTATAGGGGCGGTGATGCAGATGCCTGAGGTGAGGTGGGCCCTTGAGCAGTCATAGAAGATATTGCAAAGGAAGGCCGTGTTATTTTTTAACACTCCATCCTTAATCTTATCAGTTTGCCTTGCTTTTGTCTTCTGCGGGGAGCACCCTCCAGGGGGCTGAGGCGTCTGCCTCAACCCATCAGGCTTATCAGGGGCCATCACCCCACAGATACCGATATGTAAAATTATATCTGAATATAAATATCATACATTTGTACTACAGCACCTTCACACCATTCTTTCTCGTCATTGTAACTGTTCAGAATAATCACACAATATATAAGTAATTACTGTAAATTTTCTTAAATTATTTTCAATAATTTACACACCAAATTCACCAGGAGAAAGCCATTATCCTGTTTTGATGTGAAATACAAAAATGAAACAGTGAACAGTTGTGAGGGAAGCCCAATTATTTGGGTTACCCGTACCCCGAACAAGGGGGCAGCATGAATGACGGTTTGAAGAGCTCAGGCGCACCAGGCATCAGAAGGCTTGATCAGAAGGCTTACAAGAGTTTATTCAAGATAGTTTCACAGACAGTTCATAATAGCAGTAGTAGTAGTTCCTAGTAGATATAGTTCTAGTTCTATTCTCAGTAACATCCACACCTTTTATATCCTCTCACATCCAACATGTCATGACATTATTGGCTAGCCCATTCACCTCACATTCACTAAAGCATCTCATTGGGTACAAGACACCACACACACCACAGATAGCTCTTTTCTCTTTAAGGGAGAACTCTAAACTGCTTTCCTTAAGGGATGCACTCACTGTCACCCCTACACCCAATAGCCCTATTATTTTAAATCAGGGTATTGCAATTCAAGCACAGTTTCAAAGCTGTGCTGAACAAAATCCATGTGCCGGTAATGTCTCAGCAGTATTGAGGAGACATTGCAGATTTAGCAACAGGAACGTGCTTTCCTTAACATCTAAAGGGAATTCAAAATTCTCAAAAGTTGTAGCAGGTCTGAAGGAGGACGAGGGTGAAAGGCTGGGAAAAGTCATCCTCTCTTGTTCCCTCCACAGGCTGGGTGTGATTATTTCAGAACCCCCAAAGGTAGCAGCCAAGGCCAGGACAGGCAAACAACACCTAATATACATTCCAAATGAACCCTATTGCCCTCAATGCTATCATGCCATAAGCTGGTATCACACAGTACATCAACAAAGCAATCTGGATTCCTCTCTCTGATCTGAAAAAGAGCACCATGATGGGCAAATAGTGCCACATATACAGAAACATATAGAGTTAGGTGTCACACCCACATGAATAGACCTAGCAACATGTGGCCAGGGAGTTCTGTACCCAATATGCAAATGCTTTAATCGAAACTTCTCTCTTGTGCCCTATGTTGGGCGCCAAAGATGTGCTGGTTTTAAAACTCAGCAGGAAAACCAAGCCCATTCAAACTACTTCCACCACAGGAAAAAATACTAGGAGGATTATAATTTTGAGTCACAATTTACTGAAGAAATTGCAATAAACAGAACAATAATAGTAAAAAATTTGTGTAGAAGAATCATATCGAATTGGGTCATGATAAATTGGCATGATTAGAAAACTGTGGAGGAACAGTTAAAGGTGGATAGAGGCAGTACAAAGGATGGAAAAAGCAAAGGAATTATTTGAAAGTGTTAGGCACCTTCCTAGAAGCTGCCTGTCACAATAGGAAAGAGAGAAACAAGAGAGAAACAAGATCTAAGAGAGGAAAGAGAAGGGACAAAAGCAGCTGAATTATTACTGTCTTTGGAAATCGAACAGCTACAGAAACAGTTATGGGAAGAATAGGAGAAAAAAACAAAAGCTGAATGAAAAGTTAGAGGTGATGCTTAAGCAGGCTGTCAATCCACCTGGCACTGTACAAATTAGAAAACTATTTGTTTCCCTGAAGAATGAGATGGAAACATAGGGGGTTATCCCTATGATAGAGAAACAGGTGGAGATGATACTTTATCTCCTTCAAATCCCCCTGAATATAAAGCTAGACCCATTATAGAAAGAGAAGAAACTACTGGATCTCGAGGTGAAGTAGGAAATCATACACAAAAAAAGACCCACCCATCAAAGCCACTGATGTAAAGTGGGGCCATGCACTGGGCAACCCACCCACACCACCTCGAGTGGTGTGCACTTCGCAGCCAGTCAGGTGAGCAAGGGACATTGCCAGGACCATTTGCAGGTGATTTAAATGACTCTAGGGAGCGTGAGCAAACAGGAACAGGCAAATAGGGGCGTGGCATGTCAGTGAGGGCATGGCATGGCAGTTTGCACTGCAGTTCACGCAGGCAGGGTGACCAGGAAGGGTGCAGCCGCCCTCCTGGCTCCTGGTTGTGAGTTGCGTGCTAGATGTGGATGTGGTGTTTTTTGGGGTTTTTGGAGGGTTTTTTCCCAACTTGACTAGATCCAGCAATGGTTAACAAATGGTCAAAAGCCATTCCTGCTGCTTCCAGCAGGAGTGTAGTAACCCAGACAGAACCCCTTAAGAAGGGCGCAGCTGTCCAAGTCTAGTGGTGTTTGTACCCGAGGACAGTGCAAAAGACACCTGCGTATGGTGTGAACAGGTGAATGATCTGCTCTGTCTATCGGCAGAGCTTAAGGAAGAAGTGGAAAGGCTAATGAGTATTAAGGAGAGTGAAAGGGAAATAGATTGGTGGAGTTACACCCTTCCAACCCTGAGAGAAGCTTAGTAGGAGTCAGAGATGCCCCGCCCCTCTTGCCATCAGGCAGGAGGAGGAGACCTAGTAGATCAGGGGAAGTGGAAATGGGTCCCTAATTGAGGAGGTAAAAGAATCCCCTCCCGACCCCAATCACCTTCCCAGGTGCCCTTAAGGAATAGGTACGAGGCCCTGAGTCTAGAGGGTCAGGCAGATGATACTTGAGAAAAAAATCTGTCTGAAGGGTCTCCCAGTTGCACTCCATCAGGCGAATTGTTGCCTTAGGATTTTATATATTTGTAGGTTTTTGTAGGATTTTATATACTTGTATATTTTATATAGTTATGTAGCTTCTTATACTTGAAATATTAGCTGGCAGCTTCTAACCTCTGTGACACATTCCTGGACCTCTGTGTCATGAAGAAAATAGCTAGAACATCTTGACTGAAACTCATGTACCAACACTAAGATAATAAGATACCACTTTAGTCAAAATAAAAAGAAAGCCCAGGAACCTTGAAAGAACTCCTAAGAGGGAAAAGTGGTGTGATGATGAAGAAAGATGAAATAAGGGGTCTCGGGACCCCAGACCCAATTCTAAGGGGGTGTGCCAAGGGGCTGGCCCAGGGGAGGTTCAGGGAATGACACCAAGGTGGCCTGAGAGTAGCCAATACTTAGATTGGGTATAACCTTTAGTTATGATAATTAAGTAGTTATAAATTGTAATATTTCTATGCTGTAGCATGCGCTTCAATATTTTGTAGACCTGAAAAACTTTTTAATAAAGAACTGTTTTCTACATTTACCCAGATTAATATTCTTTCAGAAAGTTCTTCAATTTCAGACAACAGTATCACAACCTCAGGTATTAAGAAAAGAAGGGTACTTTGCAGTAGGAAATTTGAACTTAGAAGCTTGATGCACAACCAAGTCTATGCAGAAAGTAGCAAAGCCTGTGTCCTTGAGATAAAAGGGAACAGGCTTGCAATAGCAGCAGCAAGCAGAAACCAATCGAATTGTGTTGTAAGGCATAAACACTAACGATTAGCCAAAAATGTGCTTGTATTATTCACATACTTTTAGAGGTATGAGATATAGTGTGTGTAATGTAAACAATAAATTAGAGCACTGATGATACTTCTGTGAAGATGATGTCTTTGACTCTCGCGCCCAGACCCTGGGGAGCTCAAAAAACTGACACATTTTTTACTTTAATTGGTGGAGTTCATGGGCAAAGAAGTGGCGAAAAATCGTCCTCACGAGTCGGTCGGAGTCTGGACCAGGGAGCTGAGATCAGTGCCTGTGGAGCTGCGCTGGTCGTCCAAGCTGAGGAGGCGGAGATAGGAGAGGCTACCAGCAGAGTGAAGTGAAAGGTCTGCGGTAAGCAAAAGTGGGAGTCGCTCTCCCTCTCCTATCAAAAATCTTGGCTTATTGAAAAAATGGAAGCTGAGATAGAAAATTTTGGCTTATTGAAAAAATGGAAGCCGAAATTCGCAACTGCAAAACAGCTTGTGCTAAATATTCTTGCTAAGCAAGAGAAGGCAGTTAGTGAGAAGCTTTTGAGAAGCTTTTAAAGTTGAAACTTGATTTACGACTGATGTGTGAGCTAATTAACCCTTGCTCCCTCCCAAAAATGAGACCTTGAGATAGAGGAAAGCATAAGAGAGGAATTCTTAGTTATCCTCATAGAAAAAAAAAAGCTTAAAGTGCACAAACAAATGTTTTTATATAAGCCGCTTTTAAAGTAAAGACTTTGACGAACCCTAGAAGTTTTAAAGGGTTGGAAAAGCCACAGATTTGTTAAAGATGTGAAGATTTCTAAGAATTTTCATTTGCTTAAGAAAACAAACTCACTCATGCTGGACAGACAGAGGGAGAAGAGAGTTTTATTGCACTATAAAAAGATTTATTACCTTCTAACCCTGCCAAAAGCTCTGAGTTATCAGAAAACTGTTCTTTTGCTTCTATGTTACTCAGTTTTTTCACTCTGAGGGACTGTAGACATTTGTTTGCAGCTGGTTTGCAACTTAGCCGATATGAGAAATTTTTGCTGCGCAATGTCAAAATGGCGGGCACCCCCTCCGAGGGTGGGGGGAGTGGCAACCATGTGCCAAGGGCATGGCAGCTCGTCATCAAATTTCCTGTCACACGCTTCAGTTCTCGCAAAGCACCTCTGGGTATGAAAGTCCAGATGAACATCAGACCATCAGATGAACTCAAAGCTTATCAAAGCAAAGAAGCAAACAGCATGAACTGACTTTAACATGTAATGGCTAAGACTTGTTTTCAGCACAGCGGAATACAAACACCTCGACCACTAAGATCAAAGCTCTGAAATAAATCATGAAAAGCAAGACTACAGCATCCCACTCAGAGCAACACAGAGAGCAACAAAGAAGCCTAGAAGAAATCCCATTTGAATCAATTCCTCTGTTAATTAGACTCTTGTTAAAAAGACATAGAGTATTGTTAGCATTTAATAATTTGGAAAAAAGTTTCTGTTTTTGTCTTCACAGGTTGAGATCAGCGATGGACATGAACAGCACCTCCTCTAACTGAATCAGATCAATCAGAGAACATTTGAAAAACATTTGCAAATGCAACAAGTTGTCTAAAAATGTCAATAGAGTTCAAGAAATTAAGCTCCAAATTTAATCCCTAAAATTTAAATCCATAACACCAATGGGCAATTGATGTGCCTACATCTGATGCTATTAAGCATTTTCAAAAAGCTTTTGCAGTTTTAGAAGTACCAAAGCAAATTAAAATGAATAATAGTCCTGCTTATTTAGCAGAATGAACAAAAATTTTTTTAGACAGGTGAGGTGTTACTCATATGACTAAAATCCCTCACTGTTAATAATGTGAACAACTGAGACCAAATCTATGCACATTTACTACAAGTAACACAGGAACTACAAAAGTTAAAATGGTTAAAGTCTGTTCTTTTAGATAAATAAAGTTAATGCAATATAACTAATTTATAAAAATAATGTTGTGTAATGTTGTTATATTTCTGTTAAAGTTTCTTAAGTTTTTTAATGCACCAATGACAATGCCGGCAAAAATGTTTTTTCATTTGTTATAAATAATGGTGTTAATCGAATAGAATAATGGTTTTTCTTTTGTTAAGATAATTAAGTTATTAAACTAATAAAGAAAATGTTTTTAATTTGTTAAAAAGTTAAGAAGTTAAATAAGCAGTTAAAAGTAAGTTAAAAGTTAAGTAAAAAGTTAAAAATAATGTTACTTTAGTAAAAAGTTAAAATGTTAAGTTAGCAAAGTAATGTTAATTTAATAAAAAGTTAAAATAATAGCTAAGTAAAATAAGATAATGCTGCAGCAATTAAGTTTCTTCAACACAATTCTGCATTTATAGCTTTAAATATGCTATTAGCTAATACTTTTAGTAAAGAGTATTAAGCTTGCTACATTGCAATATACAACAGCGAGTAACTTTCTGTTACTGATTTAAAGTGATAAATGTTAAAGATTTTGAAAACGTGTTGTAAAAAAGGGGGGGGGAGAGAAAAGTGAAAGTAAAAATAAATGACAAATAATAGAGTGAATGATAAATAAAAATAGTGAAACAAATTGCTTCAAGATGGACTATAGATGGATTATAGCTGAGATATTTTTATCTATGGTAAAAACTAAACTGTGGATTTTTTGTAATTGTGACAATTGTGCTGTAGTTAACACCAAGTGCAACTGGTCTTCTGCAAGAGCCCTGCAGAAAGGCTACTGCTGCTATTTTTATGGCACAATTACAAAAAGAGAAAATTGACAAAATGACAGTGTGTGTGTGTATCTGTCCTCTGATGTTTGTAATGACTAGTAAATGCATCTTAAAAGACCAAAGAACTACCTGAAGAATTTAGATGCCCTGTCTTACCACTGATTTAGATAAGTATTAAGTATGCATTATTGCAAATTAAAGTTCCTTTTAATTTTCTTTGCTTACAGCACAGCTTTTAGCTCAAAGCCTTAGTCTTAAAAAAATTGATAAATGTGCTACATGAATTTGTCAGATCATTCAATGCCTTTTCATGCAAATTTAAAATAGCTAAAAGACTTTATAAAAAAGCTAATAGTAACATCATCTACTTTAAACTTTTAGTTTAAAAAGCTAAGATTTAATAATTAGTTATTCAATTTTCAAAACACTATAGTTATTTTAGTTCTATTGCTTTGATTGCTAACAAAACTAAAGAAAATTCTTTTTGTCTCTCTGTGGCAACACCCAAAAATCTGTTTAAAATCCGCCAAAAACTCTTTCAAAATTAACCACTCATGTGAATAGCATCAAACATGCAGTTTTGCAAAATGAAACAGCCATAGACTTCCTGCTGTTAGCTCAAAGCCATGAATGCAAAAACTTTTTAAAAAAATATGTTGTATAAACCTATCTGATTATTCCCAATCTATACATAAGAGCTTTAAACAACTGCAAGAAAATTATCAACAATTGACAGTTTCAACTTCTCCCTTCAGTAATTAATTTAAGTCATTAAGTATTACCAAGTAGCTACAAAATATACTTAAACAAAGTGTTATGTGTTTAATTGCCATTCTAATCTGCTTGCTTATGCTTAGCTATGCTTTAAGTTGTATAAAACGATCATTCTTAAAAGCAATTAACCAAGCCTGGGTTGTGCAAA
The DNA here is from genome assembly GCF_047495875.1 of Pithys albifrons albifrons. Classification (NCBI taxonomy): domain Eukaryota; kingdom Metazoa; phylum Chordata; class Aves; order Passeriformes; family Thamnophilidae; genus Pithys; species Pithys albifrons. Next base: position 792,636 of record NC_092483.1, on the reverse strand, counting down.
AAGAAAAAAGGGGATTTGTAGTAGGAAATTTGAATTTAGAAGCTTGATGCACAACCCAGTCTATGCAGAAAGTAGCAAAGCCTGTGTCCTTGAGATAAACGGGAACAGGCTTGCAATAGCAGCAGCAAGCAGAGACCAATCGAATTGTGTTGTAAGGCATAAACAATAACTATTAGCCAATAATGTGCTTGTATTATTCACGTGCTTTTAGAGGTATGAGATATAGTGTGTGTAATGTAAACAATAAATTAGAGCACTGATGATACTTCTATGAAGGACACATCTTTGACTCTCGCGCCCAAACCCTCAGGAGCTCAAAAAATATCGACATTTTTTACTTTAGTACTTGTAGTAGGTGACTCCCTTCTGAAGGAAACTGAGGGCCCTGTATGCCAACAGGACCCATCCCACAGGGAAGTTCACTGGGCCTGGGTAAGGGATATCACCAGGAGACTCCCTGATCTAATTCGCCCCTCTGATTATTACCCACTGTTGGTAATGCAGGTTGGCAGTGATGAGATTGATAAAAGAGGTACCAGTGTAATTAAAAAAGACTTCAAGGCTCTGGGTCGACTGGTTGATAGGACAGAAGAACAGGTGGTGTTCTGATCAATTCCTTCAGTAGCGGGGATGAATGAGGAAAGGAACATGAAAACCCATGATATCAATAAGTGGCTTAAGGACCGTTGCCATCACTGGAATTTTGGAGTTTTTTTATCATGGTGTTGCCTAAAATCAAAGAAAAAACTTTCAAGACAATATTAGTATAGGTAAAGTAGAGAGCAGTTCTTTAATGAAAGCTTTCAGATGCATGGAGTATATAGGTGCATACACAGTATAGAGTTTTTACAAATTTATAATACTACATAATTATCATATCTAATGGGTACATTCAACCTGAAAACCTTTTGTCCCTTGTACGACCCTCGCAATTGCCCCATTGGAGCGTCTCCAAGGGTTCGGGGTCTCCAATCAGCAAGGTCATGTATAATTTGCCAATCAAAACCCTGTTCTTCTATTTTCAATACGCGCTGGTCCCTGAATTTCTCAATCTTGTTAATTATTTCATTTCTCTGTCTCTCCTGTCTTTCTTCTCTGTCTAAATCGTGAGCCTTCAAAACCAGCTGCTCTAAAATCTCTTGTATTTCTAAAAGCAACTTATGTAAAGTCTGGTTTTTCTGTTCCTGTAGTTTCCGGTTTAGCAACTTTCTTCAGAACCTCCGACAGAATCTCATAGGAACCACAAGATGTCTCCCTACTCTACAAAATGTATAACAAAGCTACACAAACATGGTACACACACAAAGCCACAAGATGTCTCCCTACTCCGAAAAATGCATTTTGCTGCTATAATAAGTCTGCACAAACATGGTCTATATACACACACAAAGCCACAAGATGTCGCCCTATACCACAAAGTGAATCTCACCACACAAAATCACCAAATACAGCTATAAAAACACATACCTCTGAGTTGAACAGCAATAAAATCTAATCCATTGGATTTCTTCTAACTTCTGATTAGACTCATGCCAAATACATCACAAATTTAAGGTCCTATCTAATATTATTTCTTGGTCACCACATGGTCCAAGTATGTATCTGTTACACCTGTTACACCAAGCCCTAATATAAAGAGAAGAGTAACAAAAAGAACAAATCTTGATTTTAGGCTTTATCCAGTGTGGTATCTTTATAGACAATTTATCAGGAATACGACCCATCCACAACACAATAATCCACGTTGTCAGAGGGGTTATAAACAAAAACTCGTTTCAAACATACAATAATTTCTCTAAAAACAAATAAAACACCACAAACACACCCACACACACAACTCCTAAAACACTCCTAACACAACAGTGCCTAATTCCCATTTCATAAAGTACAAACTCAAGAGACTAGTCCTTTTAAAGTACAAACACAAGAGACTAGTCATTTTAAATTCAAAACAAGGGGAATTGTTGGAATTTCATATGGTATTCCACCTAAAAAGCAAGTTATATGCTGAACTGCCTATGTAAATTAGTGTAATGTAGCTTTAAGAACTAATTAAAGACATCAGAAATGGCTGCTGCCGACTTTCTCAGCAAATGCACATAATTAGCCAATAACAAGAAGTTTTGTAACGTAAACAGCATTGTTAGCCAATAATCAGTGCCAAAGTGTCAAGCAGCCACGGAAGAATACAGTTTTAAAGGTGTATTTGTGTATGCGCGTATGAATAAAGTGGCCTGTTGCTGCTAACTCCTGTGGAGTCGTCTCTCAGGTCCAAAAACCCGTCTCTCTCGGTTACAACTGGCGCCCGAAACAGGCTGAAAGCCTTTTGCAAAATCTGGCATGACCAGACGTGCGATTCCAGTCCGCAAAATCTGAAGAATCCAAACGTGTGGACCCTGTCCCGCAAAATCCAAGTAATTGGACGTGCAGAGACACCGACCCACAGAATCCAGCCCCAGCTGGACGTGTGAGTGCCCTTGAAAGAGGAAGGAGTTTGGGAGAAAAGGTCATCGCTGTCAAAGGGCTAGTCGACACCCTGGACGTGTGATAAGCTGCAAACTATTGAAAACTGACGAAAGACGCAGCTCAAAAATAAGTTTTAGAATTCCTTGCTATGCGAGAGCTGCCGAGTCCACCGAAAGGCTGGTATATTGCTTAAGTGGGCTAAAAAAGCAGAATTGCCTTGTTGCTCTTAGAAGTAGCAAAAAGGCGAAAAGTAAGCGATAAACTTGGATAAAAAACCCCAAACTGTTAATGAAAGCCAAGAGGCAAAGGAATTAGAGCCAATCTAGCAAAAAGTCAAAAACCGCCTTAAGCAGTATAAAGTGGTGAAGATGGTAACAGTCGCGGCTTGGCAGCTGTTACATAGACGCAAAAAGCCGCAACAGCTTTTCAGCCATCGCTTCTGGCTCGGGGGAGGAAAGAAACTTGGCGGTCGTCTGAAAACTGACAGCGACTCCGTTCCCAGCCCCCCAGCCCTGGCCGCTGCCATGCGAGTCCAGCTCACGCCGCTTTCAAAGATCGCTGCACCCCCCACCGCTCCCACTCACCCCCGCTGCCCTGCCAAGGGTCCCAGCACCAGCGCAAAAGAGAAAACCAGCACAAAACAATGAGTAAAAACCAGCTCTGTATTAGTAAAAAAAAAAAAAAGCTATAGCCCCCAATGTATCACGTGGGCTTTGTTTGTACCATCTCTGAGCTCTGCGTGTTCCTTTTTAGCCTGCAAAAAGCTGTAAAGTTGCCAAAAACTGTCGTCTTAACTCTGTTTTGCTTCGTTTCCATCTCTAACGCTGCGAAAGTATTATTTCCAGCCGCACTCCAGCTTGCGTTATAAAAGAATTTTGTGCTACGCAATTCAAACATGGCGCTTCTTCTCCAACGGGGAGAAAAAGTTCCCCCCCTCCAGCTCTAAAGAGAGGGGGAGAGCTTCTCGTATTAGATCATCGGCTTTTTCTGTCATGCGCAAGTCTCGCAATGCCTTCTGGGAGTTGTAGTTTAGACAGGCACAGCCTTGCATCATCAGCTCCCTGCAAGGTCGTATAGGAAATGTAGTAATCTTGCAAAGAACCTTGGGAATTGTGGTTCCAGCATACCTACCCCCCCCGACGAACTGCAAGCCTGTCAGTGTTGCAAACAGCAAGCAGCTTCAACGGACTCACTTTAACAACCATCAGCCCAGCTTCCCTTTGAGACAACGAAACTCAAGCACCTGATGCCTTGCAGTCACAGCTTTATAATACATTGTGCAGAGACAGAACACAATAACCTTCTCCAGCAATTCAGAGACCAGCAAAAAAGCCTAATAGAAATTTGTTGAACTGGTTCTCTGTTGATTTAGCTTTTGTTAAATGGTTATAGAGTGTTGTAAGCATTTGATGATATGGAAAAAAGTTTCTATTTTTCTCTCCATAAGTTGAAATCAGCAATGGATAAGAACAACCGGTTTCCTCTGACTGAATCAAGATCAGTTTACCAGAACATTTCAGTGACTAGTTAAAGCTTTTAATTTGATCCCTCAAATTTGAAATTCATAACACCTGATAATGATTAATGTGTTTCTATGTGTTAGTATTAAACATTTTCCAAAAGCTCTTTTAAAACTACCAAAGTAAATTAAAACACATAATGATTTTAGTTATATAACATTAGATTAATTAAAATATGTTCTTTTCAATACAAAAATGCAGTTTGTAAAAATAATGTTGTGTAGTGTTGTTATATCTCTGTTAAAGTTTTAAGTTTCTTTTGGTGCACCAATGACAATGCCTGCAGGAATGTTTTTTCATTTCTTAAAAAAATTAAGTTGTTAAGCTAATAAAATAACATTTTTAATTTATTAAGCAAATAAGGATTTTAAGTAAAATTAAATAGTGTTTTTAATTTGTTAAAAAGTTAAAATGTTAGGCAAAATAAGTTAAATTAAAGTATTAATTAAGTTATCTAAGTAATGTTCATTTAGTTCAAGTCATAATTAAGCTACATTTATAGCTTATTGTTAACTAGTACCCTTCCTATATTAAGTTAAGCTTGCTACATTACATAACAGCAGCATTTAAGTTACTAGTTCTAAAAATAAAAAAAGAGGAAAAATAAGTAAATAGTTAAATAAATCTTAATAAAAAAATTTAAGTCACATAAGTTGTCATCTGCAAAAGCAATGGAACTGTAAATGCTGTTTGTGGTTCTGCTGTTATGAATGAAGTTAGCTTTAATCTACTGCCAACTCAAGATATTTGGTTTATCTCTGCCAATGTAACCAGACAGCAAGAGCTTTGTATTAGCTAATCTTAAGTAAGAAATCCTTTTAAAACATGTTTAAGTAGCGTTCTAAGTTTAATAGCTAATCAGTGCCTTATAGCATTAATAATGCCCGTATTTTATCTGTCTGAGTGCCTGGTGTGGATAATGTTTCTCTTTCAAGTTCTTAGTTTAATTCCTTAGAATTAATAAGTTAGCTTCGCAATTTAGTTAAGCAAGTCTTATTAGTATTATTGCTCTGTGTGTTAATATTATGTTATTAAGATGTTTATTTAAATGTATAAGACAAGCCATTCTATAAGCAGTAACCAGACATAGGCAGCTCAAAAAAAAAGGAGGGCATATGTTGGAATTTCATATGGTATTGTCACAGGTTTGGCCTAGCTGTTGACAACCCTGGACTGGCCCCCCCTTCCCCCTCCCAGAGCCTTCCCAGCAAAGGAAAGGAAAAAAAAACTGAAAAGAAACGCACTCTAAAGAAACTGAACTGAATAAAAAGAATAAATTATATTTTCTAACATTTACAATTACACTGTATACACAGTACATGGGATCCCACCCCCAGGGGAAAGGGAAAGGGAAAAAGGGAATAGGGGACTGAGTCCCTGGAAATTGAGAAGAACACAAAACCAAACCAAACCAAAAGAAACAAATGAATCAGACAAAACACAACTAAAACCCTCAAGGAAGGGGAACAAATATGAAACAATCTCACCCAGGACAGGAGAACCACGAACAACCAGAGGGACCAGGCTCCAACCACCTCCCACCAGCTCCTCAGCCAAGGAAGGGAGAGAGCAACAAACCACTCCCCCCCTCCCCCCTCCCCTCCCTTCCCCCCTTCCCCCCTCCCCCCCCCCCCCCCCCCCCCCCGCTACATGGAAGACACATGTGGAATACTTGTAACTTCCTTAGATACAATGGTTACCGAGGAAGCCATGGGTCAAACCATTACAGGTATTTCACCTAAAAAGCAAGCTATATGCTGAACTGCCTATGTAAATTAGTATAATGTAGCTTTAAGAACTAATTAAAGACATCAGAAATGGCTGCTGCCAACTTTCTCAGCAAATGCACATAATTAGCCAATTACAAGAAGTTTTGTAATGTAAACAGCATTGTTAGCCAATAATCAGTGCCAAAGTGTAAGGCAGCCGCGGAAGAATACAGTTTTAAAGGTGTATATGTGTATGCGCGTATGAATAAAGTGGCCTGTTGCTGCTAACTCCTGTGGAGTCGTCTCTCAGGTCCAAAAACCCGTCTCCCTTGGTTACAGGGAATTAAGGAGAAGACAAAAAAAAAAAAAGGGGATCCCCACAATCATGCAAGGTACCAGGAATTCTGAATATGGTACCATCCCTATGAGAGGTGCCCCTCTCGACTCACAGGGATTTTAAACCAAGAATCAAGTAAAACATAAATGCCTTTTTATCAAAATACAGTGGGTCTTTGGTTCATTGGCTGCAAGAAGCCCAGAGAAGGGGAGTCTCACTAGGCAAACTTACCCAGGTGCACACTCGGGCGTCCCGATCTCCGGAGTTCCTGCAGTCCAGTGGAGAAGTCCTATGTGGGATGTCAAATATGAAGCCAAAAAGCTGATAATGAACTGCTAAGAGTCTTTTGGATCCTTTAGCAGCAAAGGTGGGGGCTAATCAAGGCAGTCCCAGAAAAACTAGCCCAGTCTCGCACCTGTACAAAAAGGTTTTATAGCTTTAGAGCATCGTTAGACCATGGTTACATCCCCTTACATGAATTATTAATGACTTGTTTACATATTAATGATTAGGCTGGGTTTAGGCAGAGTTAAGGCATGTCTTGGGCAGAGTTTTTGAGATTCTCCTCTTGGCAAGTATTTTGGGTGGGTGGTTCTGGTCTTGAGCCTCAGTTTGGTGGGCTTCTTCTCTTCTTCCTCTGTGTGACTTTTCTACCTTTCTTTGTTAGGTGACCCAGCCAAAAAGTCTTGGAAAAAAATTGGCTCTAGTCCTTTATAACCTATTCAAATGTCCAGTGTATCTTACTTTATGACTTAAGTTTTCATGGTACAGAACCTTTTACCATCCTTCTAAAACTAAGCTTATTGGTTCAATGAGCAGAATAGAACTACCTTGGCAAGATAGAACATGCACTGAGCATTTTTCTCCTCTTAGCAGAACTAGGCAGTCAGTTAACTCTTTTAGGCCTTGTTCTGCCTTCAGTGGCCATCATGGAAACGTGGTGGGATAACTCATGACTGCATGGCTACACACTCTTCAGAAGAGACAGGCAAGGGAGGAGAGGTGGAGGAGTGACTGTATATTAGGGAGTCTCTTGACTCTATGGAACTTGAGGTTAGTGATGATAAGTTTCAGTGCCTATGGGTGAGAATCAGGGGGAAGGCCAATAAGGGCACCACCCAACCAGGATGAAGAGGGGGATGAATTATTCTATAACCAGCTGGTGGATGTTTCAAGATCTCTAGTCCTTGTTCTTGTGGGAGACTTTAACCTGCCAGATGTCTGCTGGGAACTCAACACAGCAGAGAAGAAGCAGTCTAGGAGGTTCTTGGAGTGTGTTACAACCCGCCCCAGAAGGTGATGGTAACCCAAGTTCTTGTTAATAAATCCCTTAGGGTGGATTAGAGTGAAACAACACTGAATGACCGCTGTTTGTAAATATATATATGTAGGGTTTATTTTATAACATTTTGGTTGCAAAGGAAAACAGGTATGTAGCCATTTTGGTTGTTATCATCTGTAGTAATAGAGCAATATTAAAGCATAAAAATAACTCTTAAGAAAATGTATAAGGAAAAGAAAGAGAAAGAAAGGATAAAAGTAGAAAGATATATAGTGACAACTCCTTGGATCCAGCAATGAAACTTGGTAATTGCATCCTCGATGTCTGTTGGTTGAAGTGGTGGTTGCAGGCCTATTGAAGTGATGGTTTTGATCTGTTGGGGGTGGGGGGAAGTAGCCCAAACTCAAAGATTTCATGTGTTATATACACTCAGGCCCAGGTAGGAACACCTAGTACCTCCCCTGGCAAGGGGAATTTTGCAATGCATGATGTCATGGGACATGTCATAAGTCTCTGACACCTTCTAAAACATTACAGCTGCCTATTATGTCAGCATCAATCATGATCCATTATGGTCCATCATCTAAGATGAATAGCCCAGGCTAGGTGTAAATGCCTTTGATGCTCCCCAGGGGGGTTTTCACAGCAGAGTCATTATGTAAGGGAGGACATTGGCATGATAAGAAGGATTATCCCACCTTGAAGGATTTGCCTCTTATCAGCCTCTTCCCTTATCTGGAAATCCAGTTTGTATATCAGGTATGCATACTCTGCTGTACCTGAGATAGTTGGACAATAGTGTGAAGGTCTACAAACTACCAATCCCAGTTGGAGGTAAAAAGTGGAATACTTTACTGAACACACGATACACAATTTAAGGGTCCCAGGGGCAGGACATGCTAATAAGGAGGATGTATATGCAGCGTTGAGGGGTAGGAGATGGTTCCTGCAGGTCCCTCCGAGCTGGAGAGCTCAAGAGAGAGATGTTCACTCGGAGAGACTGGAGGCAAAAACACGTTTTATTGCGCAATCACAAGACTTTTATAGGATTCTGAGGAGAAGGTGCTGGAACTTGGACAGAATTGGATAAGGGCTCAGGCGGAAAGGGAATGACTTGGGCACTCGGCTTGCCAATAGGGGAAATGCAAGGATCAAACCCAATAGGAACCAAGGGATTGGGGTAGATGGGTGAGATAACCAATGGGGTCAGGACAGAGACAGAAACCAATAAGAGAGGTGGGTGCACCGCCAGCAGCTACATCGGCGACTTGAGGCAGAGCGATTCCAAAGTGGTGCCACCCCAGCCCTATCCGCTGGGCATAGCCTTGGCAGATCCCGGCTGCTGCCGTTCAGTAGCAGCGGCAGCCGCAGTGGCTGCCACTTTTGCAGCACGGAGGGAGAATGCCCTCTGGGCAGCACAGCCCCGACCCAAAAGACAGTCCCCATGTGTTGCCGACCACGCTCTAGTGAGACCGCACACACCAATATGATGTTCAAGCAAGATCTAAAGTTTATTCAACTTACAGGTATATATCACCTTAAGTGACCCCGCCCTAGGTACGGAGATTTGATTCCATAGGCTGAGGCTGGTAACATGTACTTTTAAGGTGAAAACGAAACTTTGTAGGCTGGTCCTTCGGACCTACCTGATTAGGGGCGGCAACATCTCCCCCTCTTGTTTCAAAGAACAAAGTGAAAATACAAACAACATAATACAGAACTAACACAGTGATTTGTCATAAATTACAATCAGTGCAAAACAAGAAAACTTTTCTCATGTGAGACTTTATGGTCTTTCTGTGTGGTCGTCACCACACTGACCATGGTAAACAGAACAACAAATTTAATAAATAGTGTCTGAGTGCAGTGACTTCACTTATCAAGGGTTAGCTTCAGTCCAGCTGAGCTAATTCCTTATGCAACCTTACAAGAGCAAATCTCAGTTCTACGTGGCCATCGTAGACTGAGAAAAGCCTTGAGATTCAGTCACTTCAGGCACTTTGTGAACTTATTTGAACAGTGAAATTAAACTTTTGGTCAGAAGTTAGTCTTTTTAACCAGTCATGCCCAGATTCATGTGTCAGCATTACTTGTTAAGTGAGCTGTGGATCCTGTGCCATCTGTAGGGTTAACAGGCATGTTGCTCCCTGCAGATTTGGCTGGGTCTTTTCGGATCCAGGGCTTTACCCATTTTGCTGGTATCCACTCACTGCCTTGATCCAAAGATACACAAGCATATCCACGGCCCCACGTTATTAGCTGAAACAGACCTTTCCATATGTTCAAGGCAGGTTGGTACACTGCAACTTGAACATCTGAGGCTGAGAAATTGCGCAGATTTTCTGAGAAGTGTGAAAAGATTGGAGGATCATTAGTCTCCCTTGGGTTTAACCAATTTAGAACATAAGAAGCTTTCATCAGCACATTCTGTGGGCTACACATCTCCATTTCCCCCTCTCTTTTTAAAACTGACACCATGCGTTTTAAATCTTGGTGGTGGCGTTCAATAATTGCTTGTCCACCAGAGTTATGGGGAATGCCAGTGACATGATTAATTTGCCATTGATTAAAAAAGGTGGCACATATTTTGCCTTTATATGCTGGAGCATTATCTGTTTTGATAATGTCAGGCTTACCTAGTGCGGCAAAAGCACTAAGCCAATGTTTAATACATGCCTTGGCAGCAGTGGAGACGTCAGCGGTGGCCCACATTGCTTTAGAACAGGTGTCAACTGACACATGAACGTACCTTAAATGTCCAAAAGATACGATTTCAGTGACATCAGTCTGCCAAATTTTTCGAGCTTCTAACCCTCGTGGGTTAACTCCTCCAGATTGAATGGGTGCTATTTTGGCACAGTCAGGGCAGGAAGCAATAATAGCCCTGGCTTGTGATCGTGACAGAGAAAATTCATTTTGTATGGCTTTAGCTGATTGGTGGAAAAAGGAATGTGACTGGGTAGCTTGTTCAAAAGGGGTTGGTGCTGTGACTGCAGCAGCAGAAACAGCTTGATCAATAGATGCATTACCTTGAACAAGTATGCCTTCTCCATCGGAGTGACCGTGAATGTGAGCACACCAGAAAGGGTGCTGACGATGTTCAACTAAATTCCATAACGTGATGAACAAAGATTGCAGTTTTGGATTCGAAACATACCCTAATAAGGAACGGGAAATTCTAGTAACAATTCCTACTACATACAGAGAATCGACAACAAGGTTAACGGGCTGATGAGAGAAATGCTGAAATACCAAAATTACAGCTTTTAGCTCTAAATGTTGCACAGATTCGTGTGCTTGTTCAATCACTAAGTCCCACTGACCATTTTTCTGTGTGGCATAACCATATTTACCTGTTTTACTGCTGGCATCTGTAAACAGTGTAATAGCTCCAGGAATTGGGTCCCACACTCGCAGAAGTCGCTCCTCAATTATCAGGGAGGTGTCAAAAAGAGGACACTTTGGATAATGGTTGTCTATGGGGACACCATTCACTGCAAGTGCAAAAGTTACAGATTGCAGTGACCATTCTGCGACCAGATCAAGAGATTTTAATGGTAACACAATTTTGTCTGATTCCCGTCCCGAGATGGTCCTCAACCTTTTACGAGCCTTTATTAGCATAGAGCCAATAACTTCAAATCTAGGGTTAATGGTATTTCTTAACCGGGCAGAGCAAAAAACGCATTCCAGAACTTGTAGCTCTTTTGATGTTTGAGCTATTAGTACAGCCACTTCTATTTGTTTGTTGTAAACAAATAGACAAATAGGCAACAGTGGGTCATAGCGATATGCCATGGTACAACTAATTTTGTGCTCAATTTTAGCAATGGTTTGTTTTACCTCTGGTGTTTCTGTTCTCGGTTCAGTGGGGTCTGTTGTATTCTGTAGCAAGGAGAATAATGGTGCCAAGTCCTCATTTGTGATGCCGCAATAGGTACGGAGCCACTGAAGGTCTCCAACCAGCTTTTGCACAGATTGGACATCAGTAATTTTGGAGTTTAGCTGTAATTTTTGTGGCCGAACTCGAGTGTCTGTAATCACCATACCCAAATAGTTCCAAGGAGCATATCTTTGAATTTTTTCAAGTGCTATAATGAGGCCATATTCTTTTAGATTATTAACTAAAGTTTGCTCCTTTTCTTCAGATAATGGCTGAGGACTTGCGACCATTATATCATCCATGAAATGGTACACAATACAATACAAATTATTTTGTCTCCAAAACTGCAGTGCAATATCAACTAACCATTGGCAAATTGTAGGGGAATTTTTCATGCCCTGAGGTAACACTACCCAATGATAACGTTTTGCTGGTGCCTCTCTGTTAATTGTTGGCACTGAGAAGGCAAATTTTTCATAATCATCGGGATGTAAAGGAATTGTGAAGAAACAATCCCTTAGATCCAAACCCAGCAAACACCACTCTTTGGGCAGCATAACAGGGGATGGCATTCCAGGTTGAAGTGCTCCCATGGACTCCATGCGGTCATTGACAGCCCTCAGATCTTGGAGCAGCCGCCATTTACCTGATTTCTTTTGAATAGTGAAGATAGGGGTGTTCCAGGGACTGGTGGAGGGCTGAATATGCCCAGCATCTAATTGTTTTTGGACCAGTATCTTTAATTGATGCAGCTTCTCTTCAGGGAGCGGCCACTGGGGGACCCAGGTAGGGAATAAAGGGCGAGAGCTGCTTCCAGTGGCCGCTACCCAAAATTTGTAGTCAGCTGCATTCCCCATTGTGAAAGTGCATCCCTTCCCAAAAGACATAGGGAGGTTTGTAGTACATATGGACGTACCACAGCCCTATTTCCTTCACCATCAACTATTGTGACAAATGCAGAACTAATCTTGGCAACGGACTGACCACCAATTCCTGCTACAGTTGAGTCAGTTAACTCTAAGGGCCACTTTATAGGCCAACTTTCTAAAGGTAAGATAGTAACGTCAGAACCGGTGTCAATCATCATATTAACATTAGATAACATGATACCTCTTGGGCCGGTTATTGTAACAACTCTACACAGCCTTTCTGCTGACACCTGCTGTACAAACATAACATTAGAGACACCTGTAGAACTCATACTTCCCTTTCTGTTCCCAAACTGTTCTGCACTTCCAGTGCAGGGAACGAAAGGAATCAACTGAGCGATCTTGCTCCCCTTGGGAATAGTAACAGGAGGAGCAAAAACTTTTATCAGGATGTCAATCACTCCATTATAGTCAACATCTATACACTTAGGCAACACAAATATGCCCATGCGAGAAGCCGAGCATTGTCCTATTAATAATGCAGCTAGACCATCACCTAAGGGACCCTTGTGGTCACTGGGAATGGCATGAACCACGTCATCAGTTATTGTAATTGCACTGGTGGTTGCCAAGTCGAGGCTGGCATGGCTTGTGGTTGAGGTTGCCATGTGGGGAAGGCAGCCTGGTTCAGGTTTCCATGGGGTATTTGAGTGGCCGCGCCCCACGGCCCACGGCCCTTCTGGTTTCCCGAAGGCTCAGACCCACTCCCTGTATTTACCAGAGGAGTGCCATCTTTTTTACATTTAGAATAACAATCCTGGGCCCTGTGGCCAAGCCTGTCACAACGATTACATTTCCCAGTGAAGCTTTGAGTTCTGCTATATTTTGGTTGTGCTGGACAAGATTTTGTTGTATGTCCCTTTTTTCCACAATTAAAGCAAACTCCAGGATCTTTTCCCCCTTTCTTTTGGGTAGATTGTTTGCTAAGAGCTGTGGCTAGAGCAGAGGCACGTAGCTTTGCTTTTTCCTCCTCTTCTACCCAGGGCAATCTGGCACAGGCTTCAATTAACTGTACCAAAGTACCTGTGGCAGGGAGAGAGGCTATAAGCTGTTTACATTGAGGATTGGCATTATTAATTACCAGATCTTTTAATAATACTGGTTTCATTTCAGGGGTAAGATTTGGAGCCATGTCAAGGGCTTCTTTTACTTTGTCTACAAATTCCATAAATGTTTGTCCATGTTTCTGCATGATTTGCATGTAAGGTAGAGAAGGATTTCCCTTCTTAGGCAGATTAGAGAATGCGGTCAAAGCAGCATTCTTTGACTGTTGCAGAACACAAATATGTAGTGCAGCTTGTGTTTTTGGGTCTTCGTAAGCTCCTGATCCCATTAGCTGGTCTAAAGATGCTAATCTTAAGGGATGTCCAGTTTCTAAGTGTATATTTTTTGCCTGTTCCTCCATTAGCTGTTCTTTCCACTTCTGCAGAAATAACATATATGCAGTAGGAGGTAGAATAAACTCTATTAAAGCCTTAGTGTCTGCTGGAACTAGGTTGTTGTATTTTATGAAGGCACTGATTTGGTTTTTTACCAAGGCATTGTCATAGCCATATTGAAAGACTATAGTGTGTATTTTTTGTGCAATTTTCCAATCAAGTGGCTCCCATTTTGAACCTTGTGTACTGTTAATCACAGGCGCAAAAACCAGAGGTTGCAGGGAAGGTGAAGGTGTACCTGTGTCAGCAGCCAGAGACTAACTCTTTGTACCTTCGCTGGCTATTAAATGTGAGGTCGCGAGGTGGCACTGTTGCTCCATCCACCGAATATGTTATTACCTGGGAATCAGAAGGCTTTGAAATTAAGTTAAGTAAGATCTTTCAAATCCCTTTTTTACCACATCACGATTCCCGGCTCCCCCCCATCATGTCCCAAATAGAGGCTTCTTGTGGTGCCATGCCTTTAAACGGCTGTGCTGTTGCTTTCCATTCCGGGATGCAGCCGGTGGGTGTGGCTGTCGGTGATGAAGACCGCAGGTACCAGGTTGCCGGCGCGGGGGGTTCCGGTGTCGGTGTTGGTGGCTGCGGGCAGTGTGCGGCTATCGAGGAGGGGGTCTCCACCGGTGCTGCAGGGCCTGGGTCCCGCGCGCCCGGCGCCGTGGGCTCTCGGGACACATGCGCTGTGGACGGCACGCAGTGGAGGGGACGCGCAGAGGGGGCTCCGCTGGCTCCGCTCCACTGGGGAGGAGCCTCTCCCCTCTCCATGACACAGTCAATGGGCGTATCCATCCACGCAGGAGGTGGTGGGGGTGGTGCAGGAACTGCGGATGATGGGCAGTGGGATCCGCCCCGGGGGCGGGCCAATTCCTCCCGCCGAGCCGACGTGGAGCCGATCCCGGCCCCTGCGGGCTGCGGGGGACCTGCGCCTAGCGCATGCACTTTGATTGGCATGCTGTAGGGAGGGGGATGGGGCGGTCCTGGCGCCTCGTGGTAAGCACGCGCAAACCCTTTGTTTGATTTCACGGGCATTTCCATGAAGTTTTCGAAGCCTCTCATGGTTTCGGTTTCAAACTCAGCTATGGCGCGCAGCTCTACCGCAGACTCGGAACATGAATTAAAATCACTTATTCCTTGGTACTGTTGGATATCTGTGCTGTTTGCGGCAACGAACGGCGTGGAAAAGCCTTGGTCCCATGGCTGGTGTGGTCTCGTCGGTTCTCCCGGAGCGGGGGTGGGCGGCGACAACGGGAATGGCACAGCGCTGGCTCCGCAGTTCTGCTCCGGGCTCCGCGCTTGTGGATAGGGCGGCGGTGATGCCAAAGGGCACGGTAGCGGGGGTCCAACGTGCGGCATGGGTGGTGCAGAAGGGTACCGTGGTGGGGTTTCCGCAAGCGGCAGCACCCACGGCGGTGCAGAAGGGTGCTCAGGGGAAAAGTCGCTCTGCAGAAGGAGGCTCTTTTCCCTTCTCTCAGGTAGCTCAAGGTTTTTACGGGCTCGTTCTACCTCTAACAGCATTTTCCTTATAGCTGTATATGACGGGATAAGCGGCAAGAGGTCTTCGGGGGCAATTTGCACTAAATTCCACAAATCTGCCCCGATATTGTCCCACAATTCTATGGAAAGCGTGGAGCTGGCATCGGTTAAATGCCCCCAACTAAAGCACCAGTCCAAAAATTTTTGTAATGCTTGTTTTTCAATGTTTGTTTTTGTAACGCGAGCTAATTTTTCAAATTTATCAAGCAATAAGTTCGTCTTAGTCGACTTGGAATTTCCCATGTTTTTTTAACTCACCGGTTTTAAGGTTGTGGTTCTTTCAGTCCACGTTCTTTCAGCAGCTCTCAAAGGCCACTACAAAAAACTCCTGAGTTCACAGGAGACAGAAGCTCTCAGAGGCCTCTACACAAGGCACCCAGAAAAACGGGGCACAGCAGCTCTCAAGGGCCACTACTTAAAGTTCTGCAGATGGCTTCCATGTCCTTAATCACGTCGAGGTCCACCAAATGTTGCCAACCGCGCTCTAGTGAGACTGCACACACCAATATGATGTTCAAGCAAGATCTAAAGTTTATTCAAATTACAGGTATATATCACCTTAAGTGACCCCGCCCCAGGTACGGAGGTCTGATTCTATAGGCTGAGGCTGGAAACATGTACTTTTAAGGTGAAAACGAAACTTTGTAGGCTGGTCCTTCGGACCTACCTGATTAGGGGCGGCAACACCCATGCCTCAGTGATGTGATGACTCATTGGGGGCAATGCCTCAGGGGGAAGACACCATGGGGAGGGATACAGAAAGCTTCCTGAACCAAAATCATACAGTAAAACGTATAACTCTCAAACTCTCACAGCCAAAGTCTTTCATGTTTGTAGCTGGTATGGTCTGGGCTGCTCGCCGGCGCCTTCCTCCATGTGGGTCTGTATCAGAACTTCTTGTTCCCATATTTCGTAGTCCAGTTTGTTTCCCACAATTCCTCCTTTTTTGTGTTTTAAGGACACAAAAGCTGAGCAGTGTTACGCAGAATAAGAGATTGAAGACACTTGAATAGACAAGGGAGGACACAAAAAATTATTACTAACCCAAACAAACCTAACAGTAGAAACACTAAGAATCTTTTCAGGGGCAGGGAAAGTCCTTTGAAGGAAAGCCAAATAAACATATCGTTCCAACCACCTTCAACTGATTTGAGGATTTGTTGGATGAGGGAACGAATTTCATTAATGTGTGAGTGAATAGATTGGGAATGGTCTGAAAACTTTAGACAACACAGCCCCTAAAACTCACTGCAACCATGTCCATTAACCAGTACTAAAATATCAATTGCAGCTCTGTTTTGCAGCGTGGCTTTCTTGATTTCTTGAGTGTCTAGCAGCAGTTCTTCCAGCACTGCGCTAGTTGCCTTTGCCTCCTTGGCTAACCAGCATCCCATTTTTGTCAGCAAATCTAGGGCATGTGTTGTGCCAATGGCCAGAATTACTATGCTGCCCCAGACATCTTGGCTGTGTGACCAGAAGTGAAGGTTAGAATCACAGTCTTCAGTGAATTGGTACAAATTTTGAAATTTAGAATATGGATGCTGCTCAGCCAGAGGGTGAAGGGTGTCCGGAAAGGGTATGTTTTTCACAATCAGTCCTACAATGTATGGTACTCCACTCTGTTTGAGTCGCCGCACTGCAGGTGAGTCTCGCCTTTCATGCTTTGTAATTTTTTGGGGTGGATTAATGTTTAGGGAAGGAATTATTTTCACAGGATTGTACAGGCTCAATTGACCAAAGGTGCAAGGTCCTCCGACTGCCTCCCTGGGGATTGATTTCCACATCCAAAAACCAGATAAGAAACACCCTCTGGGGGAGGACAACAGACAGTGGGGGAGATTGGATCTCATAAGTTAGTTTTTCTTTGCACCAGAATTCAAAATTTGAGTAGGTTCTGTATCATGTCACATTGAGTTGCCAATTGCTCTTCCCCTCTTTTTTTGAATTATAATAGAAGCAGTGGGCTGAGGGGAGGGTACCTAAAATTTCTAATTCTTCTGTATAACCTTTTTCGTATTTAAGAGACTTTAGGTTTGGTTTGGAATTTTGGGGCTGATGGATGCAGGAAACAATCAGGTTATTATTTTTGTCTGGGTCATTATACCCAGGGAAATATTGCTCTTGGAATACAGACCATTCTTGAAGGGACCAGGGGATTGCAACTAAGCATGTTTTGAGTGGGTGTGTTAGGTTGAGCTGCCAAAATGCTAACTGCCCAACACAGAGAGAGAGAATCCACTCCCTCACCACCAAGGGAAGAGGAGGGAGGAAAAAACAAACAAAGAAAAGGAAACAAACCCAAAACCCGAAATAGCAACCTTCTTATATTATACAAAATAGAGACAAAAAACAGAATAAAATATAATACATATATATACAAATGTGAGAAAAAACAAACCAACAACAACCACTGAGTCGCCCATCCAACAACAACCACCGAATCGCCCACCCAACAACACAGACCTCCACCACCGCAGCTCACAAAAACACTCCAACAAGCTCCCCCCAAAGGATACCTGGCAACAGAGGGAAAAAAAACAACAAAGAATAAAAGGGCACTTCCCAAACCAAACAGCTGTGAAGTGGTGAATGAGGCCCAATATCCCTAGCAAGGGTGATAGCAGGTCCACTCAACATCTGGCTATGAAAGGACTGAGTTAGGCACTGCCTATACCTTCTTTTATACTTGATTTTGATGTCAAAATGATATGAAATATCTCTTTGGTTGCTTAAGTCAGGTGATGTTTGTCCCCTCTAATCTACGTGGACTCTCTGGGCCTGCTGAAACTAAAGGCCTAGCTGAGGCCTAGCTGAAACTAAAGCCAAAACTACTACAGTGGGTTAGAGGGATCTGTAACTGAAAGGCACAGGGAATCAGTTTTCAAGGATTTAGCCAGAGAAAACCATAAGTTTCTACGATTAGCTGTGACCCAAGCTGAAAGTGGACGAGGTGTGGTAGAAGGCTGTGATGATGTGATGACCGGATGGATCAGGATGATGACGATGATGGAGATGATCATGATGATGGTTGGTCGTTGTGGTGAAGCTTCACTAGGCATGATGGAACCCACTTTGGACCAGAACATGTGGAGACACAAACGTGCCCCCTCTCCCAGGTGATGAGGGGGATTGGACCAACCCATTCACATGTTATAACGTCTTTATAGATAACTGCGCCATTGGTATTAACTTTGTCCCTATGTGCATTAAAATGTATCTCTATGGGGGATGTGTCTTGATCTAATCTGTTCAAAAAATTAATGACATACTGCTTCGTTTAATTTTTCCTGTGGTGTGAGTCCAGTTGTAGTGTCTTATTGTTTGGTTTGCATGTTTTTAAGTGTTTCATGGGCATGCTCTACCATTGCTTGACCAGTGGGAGAGTGGGATCCCCGTGACATGGAAGATACCCCACATGTTGAAAAAGTCTTTTAAAGACTGAGAAGTGTATGAAGGCCCGTTATCTGTTTTTATCGTTTTAGGGATGCCAAGAACGGATATTGCCACTAAAAGATGTTTCTTGACATCTTGGGCCTTCTCCCCAGCATGTGCTGTTGCTACAATAGCGCTAGAACATGTGCCTATGGATATGTGAATGTTCTTTAGTTTCCCAAATGGTGGATAGTGTGTTATGTCTGTTTGCCAAATGTCGAGTGGGTTAATGCCACGAGGGTTTGCCCCCTCAGATGGTGGAGGAGTGAATCTCTGGCAGTCAGGGCATGCAGAAATAATTGCTTTTGCTTGAGCCATTGTGAGGTGGAATTCTTTTTTGAGACATTTTGCGTTTTGGTGGAAGAAGCTGTGTGACATCTCTGCCTTTTTGAAATTGTGAGGAACTACAGCAGTTTTTGCCAGGTGTTCTGTATTTGCTATTTGGTCTGCCATACGATTTCCTGCTGTGATGGGTCCTGGAAGAGAAGTGTGAGAGCGAATACATGTTATGTGGAATTTGTGTTTGCAACGATTAATTTCATAGAGTAGTGTTTTGAACATGTGGGCCATTTGTAATTTAGAGATGTCTTTTAGGTATGAATTTTCAATGTGTCAGACGACTCCAATGACACAGGCCGAATCAGAGACAAGGTTCAAAGGCTCTGGAAATAGCTGAAATGCACATATGACTGCAGAGAGCTCCACTATCTGGGAGGAACTTGTTTCCATTTTCCAGCTTTTAGCCAGGTGACAACTGCATTAGATGTTTTTCCAGAACCATCTCTGAAAACAGTTCTAGCATTTGTTAGTGGTACTGATGAAAAGTGTATTAGTTCTGGTTGGGTGAGGGCTAGCACCTGCAAAAAACGAATAGACCGAAGGTGAACAGAAAATGGACCTCTGTAATCTGCAATAGCTGTTTGAAAATCAGAGCTGTGGATTTGCAATTGGATTAGTTGAAAGGCAGACAGTGGAACATAACATCTGGATCCTTTCCCAAGAGCTCCCATAGCCGCAATCTGCCTTTATGGCAAATCTTGGAGAGCATCCCAGGATAGGTAGTGATGGATTTGGAAAACTGGAAACTTAAAAACGCCCATTCCCATAACAGAAAGTCTTTGTTTTTTATGTCTGTGCTGGTTTAAAGGCCAACCGTCAAGAGAAACAAACCCAACATGAGAGAGATTATAAGTTAAGAGTTACAATTTAATGACAATATTACAATAAATGCAATGGCACAAAGATAAATTTGGTTTAACCCACAAAACCCAGAAGAATAACCCAGCACCCTGGGGCACAAACACAGTGGGGTTTGTTAGCCTCTGTGCTGAGCCCCACATGGTTCCCCTGAGTCCAAAGTAAAAGGAGGTGAGAAACCTGTCAGTGCAGATGATGGTTGCAGTCTGGTCAAGAGTGGTGGTCGCAGTCCAGTCGAGAGTGGTGGTCTCCTCCTGTCGAGGTTCTGGTCCTCCTATGGATTCGACGAGTGGTTCCAGAAGTCCCCAAACCCCGAGATTATATACCCTCTGGTTCAGGTGGGAATGCCCAGTACCTCCCCCAAGGTGGGGAGTTCTACAATTGGTGATCTGACTCTGTGAGTCATGGGGTATTTTTAGAATCGTCGATGGCCCATTCGCAGGCACGCCCCCTCAGGCTGGGTGTGAAGGTGCTAACAACTTCATGGAGGGGAGTTATCACAGCTCTTATCTCACAGGCTTCTTTAACACCCAGCTTGCAGCCTGAGGGGTCAGGTGTGCCCTTGGCAACTGCTGCAAATGGTCCGTTGTTAACAGTTCACGAGAAATGACATAGAGGGTTTTAGAATACACAGCTTTGGTCACACCCACACAGTGATAAACTGGTCCTGGCTTGCTGAACTAGGACAATATCCAATTGTCCTATTACCGCTAGGGCTGTTTGACACCTTTTAAAATTGCTAGCATCACAAGTAAGCCAAACATTTTTCTTCTACTTTGTCAGGAACTCAGTTTTTGGTCTATCTCTTTCAAAACCTCCTGAGCCTTTGGTGTGAGATATTGAGGGGAGTTTAAGACTGCCTCCCCTTTCAGGAGCTGGAATACTGGTTCTAGTGTACCTGTGGTTATACCCAGGATGGGCCTAATCCAGTTTATTAAACGCAAGAGGGACTGAAAGTCATTTAAGGTGTGGATGTTGTTGGGGAAAGCGACAGTCTGAGGCTGGATGGTGGTGTTGTTAATTTTAAGCCCAAGGTATTTCCATGGCACAGTCACTTGTTCTTTCCCTGGTGCTGTTTCAAGGCCGTGTGTCAGCAGTGCAGGGTTCACAGTTATGTGTGCTTGCGTGAGAAGTTCTTTGGATTCAGCAGCCAGCAGGATGTTGTCCATATAGTGGTACACGATGGTTGTTGGGAACTGCCGGTGGACAAGTGACAACATGTCTGCGACGACTCGCTGGCACATGGATGGGCTATTTCTCATTCCTTGGGGAAGGACCGTCCGGTGGAAGCAACAAGAAGGTTCTTCTGCGTTGATGGAAGGCACAGTGAAGGCAAACCTGCAAGAGTCTCTGGGGTTTAAAGCAATGTTAAAAAAGCAGTCCTGATGTCAATGACAACAATAGGCCAGTGGGAGGGTATCATTGCTGGT
Source organism: Pithys albifrons albifrons (assembly GCF_047495875.1). Classification (NCBI taxonomy): domain Eukaryota; kingdom Metazoa; phylum Chordata; class Aves; order Passeriformes; family Thamnophilidae; genus Pithys; species Pithys albifrons. Next base: position 771,479 of record NC_092483.1, on the reverse strand, counting down.
GAAGGAAGTCCTGGCTGGAGAGCTTCCATAGGCTCTATTATTTTATTAAGTTCTCTTAAGTCATGCAGTAGTCTCCACTTTCCACTGGATTTCCGTATTGTAAAAATGGGAAAATTCCAAGGACTGTCTGTTGGTACAAGACGTCCCTTGGCTAGTTGTTCGTCCACTAGCAGGTTTATTTGTTTCCATTTCTCTCCCTTTAAGGGCCACTGGCATACCCAGATTGGCTCATCAGAAAGGCAGGTGAGGGCAGAAGACTGTGAAGCACCAGTGACCATTAGACTAAATTTGACATGGTAAGATGGACTCCCCATTTTCCTATAATATCCCTTCCCCACAGTGTCATGGGAATATTAAGGACATATGACAGATGCAGCTTTACCTTCTGGCCCTTAGATTAGCAAGGTGAAGATGCTTTGGAGTGGTGACTGTGCTCCTCCTGCCCCCTGATGTAAATGCAGGGCTTGGTGGTGTCCCATTCCTTTGGCCAGTCCTTTTCTGCGAAGATCGTCATGTCTGCTCCAGTACCTAGAAGACCTTTAACTCGAATGGAATGGCTAGTGTGGGGAAAAAGTATAGCACATGTTGGCATTGTTCTCTGTAGCAGGATCAATAGGGGTTAAAGCAGCAATAGGTGTTTCTCTGTCAAGCTCTAGGAGTGGAAAGAGAACTCTCACCGTTACCTCTAAGGCTTTCGGGTTATCAACAGTCACTGAGGAATAACAGTTAATCTGGTATTGTTAGAAGCGGCAGTCCCTGTTAGGATCTAGTTTCCTGATGGTACTGGCAGGCTGTTCTTTGGTGTCAGGAGAACTGTTTGGAGACTGTCAGTGTTTATTGTGACTTGGACTGGAGATGCCAGATCCACCCTAGAGATACTTGCTCAGGGTCTCCTTCTGGGACTGCTGGGAGCAATTGGGTGTGGTTTGCTTGTGGGCAGTTTTTATCATCGCACTGCCCTTTGCGCTCTGCTCCCCGTTTCCCTGAAGAGAAACCAATTTTGGAGCTGTCTTGGGTGAAAGTGGCCTCCCATCTTTATCAAAAAGAGACCTGCAGTCACTCGCCCAGTGCAGCCCCTTTTTACAGTGAGGACACAAGCTGGGTTGTATTGCAGGTGTTTTTCAGCTCCGGGTACTCTTTTTTGAAATGTCCAGTCTGTTTATAATGATGGTTTCCTTTGGTTGCTGTTGTACTTCCATGGCTGCTTCTATCAGGGATTTAGTGTATGTATGTGATCCCATGTTTTTGCAGGCTTTGACTATATCCCTTGGAGTTGGATCTCTCAGGGATTTTAATATTGCCTGACAATCATCATTTGCTTGTTCAATGGCCAATTTCAAAAACAGTGTGTCTTGTGCCTGTGGATTTTTAATTTGTTTTGAAATAGCGTCTTTCAGTCTCGCAGCAAAGTCAATAAATGGCTCTGTGTGTTTCTGTTGTACTTGGGTGAATGATGGTGTGGCTTCAGACACTTCAGCGATAGTTTGAATCGCTTTGAAAGCCAAATTCTTTGACATGTCTAAGTCATTTAAAGGAAGTCTTTTTTGTGCCAAATTGGAAATATATGGTCCAACTCCAGTCTATTAAATGTGTCCAGTACTGGAATACCAGTGGTGGAGAAGGTAACCTCTGCCTGTTTTCTGATTAATCTTTGCCATTTGTCTTCAAAGAGCAAAGCTTGTATGTGTGTGAAACATGCATTAGCTAGTGTTTTAATGTTGTTTGGTTTGAATGTGTACGCCATGAAAAGTGACTTTAAAATGCTAATGACATAAGGCCATAATCGGAAACTGCTTTTTTCACGTCTTTCAGAACTGGAATGGGTACAGGTTCATAGGTGGGTGAGCCGTTAGGGTGGTAAAAAACAGGGAATGTTTTCACTAATTCTAAATCTGCTACTGCTGTTGCATGTTGTCTGACATGAGACCACAGATGGGATTCTTTACTGGGTCTGGTGGGACTGTAGCTATGGGAGCCGCCATCTTGGCTGATGACAACTTCTGTAAACATGGAAGTGGGCAGGGCCAGAGGGAGTGGCCTGCCCTCCTGGGAGAGGTGCCACTCAGTGGTAAGGCTGAGGGGACAGCACCACCTAGCTGGGTAGCAGGATAACTGCAACTCAGGGATATTGCAAAACCGGCAGTTTCTGGCAACACCGCAGAAAAAACTCTACCTGGGGTCACTGCAAGAGGGGTAACCCCCCCTTGTGACACAGCAGGGTACACCACACCTGTGGGCAGATCCATCAGGAAGACTGGTCCGCCCTGCGATGCAATGGGATACACCACGCCCCCGGGCGGTGCGAAGGGCTCCACAGTGGCATACTGCGACACAGTAGGGTGCACTATGTCAGCAGGTGCCACTGTGGGAGAGGTAGAGGCACCTAGCAGGCAGTGGGGTAAACACCACTGCTTACTGGTTGTTGGAATTGATTTGCAATATCTAGAATGGAGAATATCTGGCCAGAAATGGATTTGTGAAGAAAATGAACAAGCCACTGATAATGCTTTAACAACTGATGTTTTAATGTTGTTTAAATGTACAAAATGATTGTTTAAATGTCTTTTTGCAAAGTCACTCCTTCTCCTTCCCAGGAGACCTTGGGATACCTGCCATCTCAGGGGTCTGGAGGGAAGTTGCGACATGCATGTTACCTGACCCCTTTCCTATTGAATGCAAATCCCCTGATTCCCACTGGCCCAAAGCCAAACCCCTCTTGTTTCCTATTGGTGGGTTTTGGATCCCTCCAAAGTTCATATAAACCCCTGGCCTGCAGAAATAAACTCTCCCTCTCCGGTGGTGTCTGTGTGTCCTTGTCGGGCTCCTGGGACCACATGGTAAGGGGAAGCGGTGGAGCACATTTTCTCCTAGGTAATGGAATAAACCCCAGGACCAGGAGAACCACCATACCATTGCAGATTGCATCCCCACAACAGACAGCACCACAGAACAGAAGGTGCCCCAGAGCAGATGGTGCCCCGTGTGTTTGACTGGACTCTTCTGTGAAGACAAAGTCACTTTCAGGCTCAGAAATCGGACTGGAATTTCTGCACTCGGCAATGGTACTGAAACTTCAGCTTGCAACGCGTGTTCCTGGCTCAGCACTGGTGCAGCGCTGTCACCCCTTCAGGGAGCAGCTGAGGACACCCACCAACCAACCTCGCAGGTCAGAGGTAGGGAGCAGGCTTCAGACTTTCTCTCTCACACCCAAAATTAAAGAAATGGGTGCTTATCTCTCTAGAAGAGAAAAGCAAAATTACAACAGTTTAAAAAACATATTAGTTTCCAACGGAAAATCACCTGGTAAAATGTTTTTAAATGGTTTTTTAAATGTATTGCAAAAAGTAATAATAAACTGCCTTTTTGTCTCATGACATGAGACTGGGACTTATTGGATAGAAAAATATGGCAGGCAGCAAATTCAAATGACAATGCAGAGGTTCACGCTTCACTGGCATGGACACACATTCTCGCGATTTTAGAATTACAGGAAAAAAGCCGCAAATTGGATTTATTAGTGGGTTCTGCTCAAAAGCAGCCTGGTTCGCCAAAAAAACAGCCAGAAAAAAATCCTGCCTTTAATTTGGACATAAACGACTCTGTTGGTGGCAAAAAATACTTTCAAAATGACTCTGAGGGTTCTACACCCACCCTCCCCACCGCAGGACGTCCTTGTTTCCCCGTTCGGGTCTGGGGAAGCCGGGACAGGGCTTTCAAAATTCCCGTGGGAGCCCAAAAGTGAAAATGAAGTTTTAAAAACCCAGCAAAAGTGTTTACAGCCCGAATGGAGTTCCACGGCACTGGAGACAGTAGCGGCTGCCCCTCCCCCCACCCCACGTGGCCACCTCCAATGTGCTGAGGCCCGGAAAGACCCCCCGTAGGCCACCTCCGTCCCTCCTGAGCCAGCCTTCAGCCCCACCTCTGTCCGAGACGCAGCTGGACATGGAAAACGTCTTCCTTCAGTCACCGATAAAGCCTACACACAACACAGTGAGTTTTAACTGCTTTTCTTCTCAGCCAAATCGGCAGGAAGCCCCAGGCACCATTTTAAATGGTCCCAGGGCCAGTCCAAGCTGGCAGCAACCCCCTGCTGCTTCCCAAACCCCCACGGGGGCCCCCACACACCTCGTGATCGCTCCTGCCCCCAGCCCCGTCATGGAGACTCCACAGCCCCCATCCGATAGCGTGGGGATCCCCCGCCAGCAGCCCCTTGCTGGCATGCCCCAGCTGGGAGCCGTGCCATACACCCAGCACACCCAGACGCAGCCCGGCTCCATGGTGTTTATTCCTGCCGTCTCGGCTGCCTATGGGAGCCCTGGCCCATCCCCCCCACAGCCGGTTCTCTGTGTTCCTGACCCACCCCAACCCCCCCCCTCGTGCGGGTGACTTGCCGCCACTTTTCGGGGACAGCCTCCTCCTCACCCCCTCCCTGGTTCCCTGCCCGCTGTGCCTGCCTTACCTTCCCACCAGCTAACACAGACTGCAGCATGGATTCCAACAGCGTTCCCGTGTCCAGGTGCTCAACACCCCTTGCAAACGCAGCTCCAAAGCACAGAAAAATCCACCCTGCAGCCGCGCAGGGTCCCTGGTCAAGCCGCATGGCCGGGAGGGGCGGGGGAACACAATCCCAGCTACAGCATGGTGCTGGCAGCCTCCCTTCCTCCACAGCCAGTGGGGGGGGGACTCAAATACAGGCACCAGCCGCCCAACAGCCCCGTCGGGACCCTGCAGCCGCCATAACCATGTGGCAATCACCAGCAGCTTTACCCCTGCCAGCTGAGAGGGAAGGCAGCATGCTGCACCTCCCCCCCGCCACATCCTGGCACGGGCCCCACAGTGACATCTAGTGACAGCCGCCGATGCTACACCACAGCACAGCACAGCAGCGCCCTGGCCACGCCCACTGGACCAGCGCCTAGCAACAGCACCACCGCCCACCCCAGGGATGATTACATCACCAGCCACTGGATTCCGAGCACCCACACACACCGCAGCAGGCTACAGACAGCAGGAATGGAACATCACCTCAGTAGCTAAAAGACAAACACCACTGCATCATCCCTCAACATATTTCTTCAACACCAGCCATCAACAGCTGCACAAACAACATTCAAGCCATCCAATACAGCACTGGACGAGGCACAGGCAGCTCATGGGACACCACATCCTCAAGCCACGCAGCACCTGGAGGAAGCAGCCTCAGGACTGGCAGCATCCACGCTCCACCTGTCCAAAGCGACCCTCAAACTGCGATGGGATTTCCACACCACACATTTGATTCTCCAAGCTCAAACAACTTGCCTCCCAGCATTCAAGGACCAGAACAGCAACAAAAGGAGTTGGAGCAAGCACTGCCTGTAACATCTAACCCTAATTATCCTTTCTCTCTTTCTAACCCTTTTATCTCCTACACAGGTGATCGAAGGATAACCAAAAGTGATAATACAAATAACAATGCTAATGCTTTACATGCATTCCCAGTGTTTTATGAAAGGAATCAACCAGCCAGCTGGCACCCATTGGCTGTTGAACTCATGAAAGATGCCAAGAAAGCAGTTAGTGAATATGGTTTGAATTCTGCATATGCTATGGGTGTTTTGTCATCTTTATTTTCAGCTTTTATATTAACACCAAGTGATTTAAAAGATATTATGAGAGCTTTGTTGAACAAGGTACAAATAACATTGTTTTTAGATAAATGGAAAGCTTTGATCATAAAATATGCACATGAAACCATGCCTAATACAGGTAGACCAATAGATGTAACGATACAAATGTTGTTTGGTGAAGGACAGTTTGCTGGTAACCCTGTCCAAGCTCAAATTCCTAGGCAAGATTTAACAGCTACAAGAAATATGGCATTACAAGCGCTGCAATCAGTGGCTGATGCCTCAGAAACAGCAACACCCTTCACTAATGTCATAAAAAACCTGATGAATCTTGTATTGATTTTGCAGAAAGACTGTAAAGCACGATTGAAAAGCAGATAAAGGTGAAAGAAGCACAAGATGCCTTGTTTTTGAAGCTTGCTATCACTAATTGAAATGCACAGTGTCAACAGGTGCTCAGAGCCCTCCGTGACCCCACTCCCATGGACATGGTAAAAGCATGCAAAGGTATAAGTCCCCAGGACAAGCTAACAAATAGTCTTGTCCAAGCCCAGCTATCTGTGGGTAGCCAGTTAGCAGAAGCTAACTTGCAAATGGGCAACCAAATTGCAGAAGCCAGTCAGCAAATGGCTGACAAGGTGGCCCAAGTTTTGGCAGCAGCGTCATTTGTCATCATTGTAAAAATAAAGGTCATTTGAAAATAAATTGCCCAAAACTTGAAAAAACAAAGCCACCAAGAACTACCCCTCCGAGCATCTGTCCTAGATGCCAGAAAGGCTTAACTGGGCCTCAGAATGCCGCTCACTATTTGACAAAAAAGGTAACCCACTATCTCCTAGAGCCGTGCATAAAACCCAAGACTCGGGGAAACTGCTCACAGAGCGCCCTGGGTGGTGTGCAGACATAAATAACCCAGCCCAGCAATTGGATATAACTTCCCCCAACAATTCTCAAAAGAAACCCTGAAAAAGTGCATTTGGCCTGGAGTTAGCAACCTCACAACATCAAACCTTAGAAAAAAAAGAATATCACACTGTCTTGTTTCCTTCTGCCACCTCTGATGTTTCAAATTGTACAGGTAAATGTGTTGTCACAGGAACAGACTATGCAACTGCATTAGGTATCACAGTGTTGCCTATGGTTTTAAGTCTTCAAGATCCTAAAGTTGTGTCTGTTGTAATCAAACCTAATTTTGTACCCACAGTGATTCATCCACAAGATCAAATAGCACAGGTTATACCCATGGAGGAAGAAACCCAGAGCGAACAGGGAATTCTTGTTAATTGGGCGCAAAAGGTTACTGCTGAAAGGCCAATTTTAAAATGTACCCTTCTCTCCTAATTCAGGCCAACAGGTATCAGTGTCTGGTTTGCTAGACACTGGGGCAGACGTCACAATTATCTTCACTAAGGGTTGGCCCAGGACCTGGGGTACCACAAGACCAGCTGTCAACATCCAGGGAGTAGGAGGATCTCAGGTGCCCCTCCGAAGTAACCTGCCTCTTCTGGTCCAAGACCCACAGGGTAAGGTTGCATCATCTAAGGCCTTTATATTGGACATTCCACTGACTCTGTGGGGCAGAGATGTAATAACACAGTGGGGTGTTGTTTTATCCATTCCAAATTTATAATCAGGACCCATTGGCATGCTGCAAGCACAGCCCCTAACACTGAAATATTAAAATTGGTATATGAATCTGTAAAAGAAGCCCTGTTTAGCCATGGACTAGAAGTAGCTCCAGAAAAAGAACAAAAAACCTCCCCATGGAAATACCTTGGTCTGCTAATAGATGAGACAACAATCAGGCCTCAAGCAGTAACCTTGTCCACCAGAGTAAAAACATTAAATGACTTGCAATCTCTATTGGGGAATATTAACTGGATATGATCCTTTCTTGGCCTTTCAACAGATTTTATAGCTCCTTTGTTTCAGCTCTTGGAAGGAGAACTAGAGCTAACCTCTCCTAGACATTTAACACCAGAAGCAAGGAGTGTTCTTGAAGTAATTAACCAAAAGATTTCTGAACAGCAGGTAAACAGAAAAGTAGAAGGGTGACCTACTGCATTGCTAATCTTTTGCAGCCCAAAGCAGCCTTTTGCTGTGATAGGGCAATTAGATTTAAAAACCAAAATATTTCTTTTGTGGGAATGGGTGTTTTTAAGTCATCAGTTTTCAAAAACAATTGTCACCTTCCCTGAAATGCTTGCAAAGGTCTGTCACAAGGGCAAGCTTCAATTTTTGGAGTTGTCTGGGAAAGACACAGACTTTCTTTATATTCCACTACGTCTCAATTGCATTATTATGATTTACATCTGTTTGATTTTCAGCTAGTGATGTCAGATTTCACAGGCAAACTAATAACCCATTTACCAGCAATTCCTTTTTTACAGTTTCTGTCTATCTCTCAACCCAAATTAAAAACTAATTTCTCCACAGACCCTTTGGAGAAGGCTGTCACTGTGTTTACAGATGGATCTGGGAAGACAGGCAATGCAGTAGTAGCCTGGTTTGAAGAAGGCAATTGGAAAATAGAGGGTCATCAGGTTGAGGGCTCATCTCAAATCACTGAACTCTCGGCAGTGATAAAAGCTTTTTGTCTCTTTCCACAGCCTCTGAATTTGGTATCAGATTCTGCCTATGTGGGAGGTGTTGTGAGTCACATAGAAAATAGTTATCTAAAGTAAAGTGTCGATATTTTTTGAGCTCCCGAGGGTCCAGCGCCAGAATCAAAGACGCAGCCTTCACAGACGTATGGTCAGTGCTCTCATTTATTGTTTACATTACACACACACTTATCACATACTTCTTGAGTCCACGAATAGCACAGGAATATTATTGGTCAGTGGCTAGGGTTTGCTTTCTTTACCACACAACTTGATTGGTACTTCTCTCTAAACTATGCCTCTCTGTATCACTGTTTTTGCCTACTTTCTCTTGCAGCTGCTGCATACCTATATTGTTTACTCCTTCTCTTGAAGCAGGCTCAAGGATACAGGGGCCCCGTTTCGCTCTCCATGGCCTGGGCTGTGCACATAAGCTTTTAATAACACACTGTGGCCTGTGTTATTGAAATATTTCTCAACAAATCTCCTTTTTTTGCACAGCCCAGGTCTGGTTGACCGACTTTATCACTAGCTGTTTTAGACAACCTAAGGCACAGCTAAGCACAAGCAAGCAGATTAAAATAGTAGCTAAACACACAACATCTTGCTTAAGTAAATCTTGTAACCACCTGGTAATGCCCAACGATTTAAGCCAATCACTGAAGGGAGAATTTGAAACTGTCAGTTGTTTGAAACCTTCCTGCAATTGCTCAAGGCTTTTATGTATAGATTGGGAATGATCAGATAGATTCATGCAACACATTCCTTCAAAGTCTTTGCACCCATGTCCTTGAGCTAACAGCAGGAAGTCTATGGCCACCCTATTTTGCAAAACTGCATGCCTGACACCATCTACATCGGTGGTCAATTCTGAAAGGACCTTTGATGTTTAGTTCTTTCGCGGTCCAGCAAACTAATTGTTGAATTACCCATAAAGATTTTGCAGTGCCTATTCCAGATATTATTGATGTGATGATATTGATGGGAGTGCTCCAAAAGGCTAGTCTGCTATCACAGTTTGGCCCTAGTTGGTATACTGATCGTTTACTACGTAATGCTTTGGTGCGATTCCATAAGGTGTTGTCCAGCATCTGAGCTATGATAGGCTTGAACAGAGTAAGTTTATTTAGATAGCAAGGACCTCCAACTGGATTACTGGGGATACCAGGCCATGCTCTATGTCCGCAAATTAAAAACAGACCTTCTGGCAAGGCTCGACCCATAGTATTGTTTCCCCAAACGTCGGAGTACAGACATTTTGGAGGACAGTAGCTGTTTTCTCAAACCTCTCTATAGACAGAAGACCTCGGTGATACTCTCTGCACAGATGACAATCGAACTTTACTGGACTTTAGTAGGGCAGCAGTCTTTTTATTTCCTTTGAACAGCACAGCTCCAAAACTTGGGGGTGCTGATGCTTTAAGGTCTAACTCCTGGGGTTCTGCTATGGCTCTATTTAATGACATAATTAACGCGCTTTGCCACCAAGCAGTGTAATTATACGCAGATATTGTTTTGGAGGCCTTGGCTGTGGCATCACTCATTGTGCACAAGGTTTCATTCGTCACGTATCCTTTAAACCATTTTGGGGCAAATGTTGGGACTCCTATTAGGCAGGTCCTAAACAGGTCTTCGGGTGTGGCCATAGAAAGACAAAAGGAATTTTCTTTAGTTTTTTTAGCAATTAAAGCAATAGAATTAAAATAACTATAGTGTTTTGAAACCTGAATAACTAACTATTAAATTTTAGCTTTTTTAACTAAAAATCAAAAGCAGATGATGATATCATTAGCTTTTTTTATATAGTCTTTTAACTATCTTAAATTTGCATGAAAAGACACTAAATGATTTGACAAATTCATGTAGCACATCTATTCAATTTTAAAAAACTAAGGCTTTGAGCTAAAAGCTGTGCTGAAAGCAAAGAAAATTAAAAGCAATTTTAATTTGCAATAATGCATACTTAATACTTATCTAAATCAGTGGTAAGACAGGGCATCTAAATTTTTCAGGTAGTTCTTTGGTCTTTTAAGATGCATTCATTAGTCATTACAAACATTAGAGGATAGATACACACACACTGTCATTTTGACAATTTTTTCTTTTTGTAATTGTGCCATAAAAATAGCAACAGTAGCTTTCTTCAGGGCCCTAGCAGAAGACCAGTTGCCTTTGGTGTTAACTACAGCACAATTGTCACAATTACAAAAATTCACAATCTAGTTTTCACCATAGATAAAAACTTTTCAGCTATAATTTATCTATAGTCTTTCTTGAAGCAATTTGTTTAGCTATCTTCATTTATCATTCACTCTATTATTCACTCTGTCATTCACTTTCACTTTTCGCCCCCCCCCTTTTTTTTACAACACATGCTTTTAAAATTTTAACATTTATTACTTTAAATTAGTAACAGAAAGTTATTTGCTGTTGTATATTGCAATGTAGCAAGCTTAATGCTATTTACTAAAAGTATTAGCTAATAGCATATTTAAAATTATAAATGCAGAATTGTATTGAAGTAACTTAATTGCTGTAGCATTATCTTATTTTACTTAGCTATTATTTTAAATTTGGGCAGCGATCTCCAAAAACATCAGGAGCTGGGGCTGCGACGATGGTGAGGGAGCTGAGGGGTTAAAGAGGCAGCTGTAGCTTCCCACAGGGATCGGAGTGGACTTGTGCGGCGGTGCGGGGGTTCGGGATGCAGTGCCCGCAGAGCATCGAGGAGCCACAACGTCAGCTCTGGGGCCAGCGAGAACTAGCGGCAGGAGCTAGGGGAAAGCCAGCGGTTGTGCGCGACTTCTAAAGTGTCCCCTCCAGGGTGGCTTGTAGCGGGGGGCTGTGGCGGCGGGAACAGGAGCCGATCAAGGCTAGCGCAGAAAACCACGGCAGTCCTTTCGGTTTTTACGTTCCGCCACGCGTCCCTTGCAAGTTTCCTCTTATTTCTGAGTTCATACCAGAGGTTTTTTTCTCATGGCTTCCCACATAAATAACGTGGGCGGGCTTTGGAAATAGTCCTGTTCTCTATCCCATAAAATGAGCCTATTAAAGAATTTTTCGCTGACTGCCTCATTTCACTTAGCTATCATACTTAGCAAAAGCCGTTTCGCAGCAGCCATCTCGGCCTCCATTTTTTCAATAAGCCAAGATATTTGACAGGAGGAGGAGAGTGACTCCTACTTTTGCTTACCGCGGACCTTTCACTTCGCTCCGCTGGCAGGCACTCCTATCTCTGCTTCTTCAGCCTCCACGACCGGCGTAGCCGCCTATCTCAGCTCCCTCGTCCAGACTCCGATATCGAACTGTGGGGACGACTTATCGCCACTTCTTTGCCCGCGACTCTCCACCACTTAAAGTAAAAAATGTCGATATTTTTTGAGCTCCCGAGGGTCCAGCGCCACAGTCAAAGACATCATCTTCACAGAAGTATCGTCAGTGCTCTGATTTATTGTTTACATTACACACTTATCACATACTTCTTGAGTCCACGAATAGTACAGGAATATTATTGGTCAGTGGCTAGGGTTTGCTTTCTTTACCACACAACTTGATTGGTACTTCTCTCTAAACTATGCCTCTCTGTATCACTGTTTTTGCCTACTTTCTCTTGCAGCTGCTGCATACCTATATTGTTTACTGCTTCTCTTGAAGCAGGCTCAAGGATACAGGGGCCCCGTTTCGCTCTCCATGGCCTGGGCTGTGCACATAAGCTTTTAATAACACACTGTGGCCTGTGTTATTGAAATATTCCTCAACAGTTATCTAAAAGGATTGAGCAATCAGAATTTGTTTACACTGTTTAAAACATTGTTGCTTTTAATCCAACAGAGGAAACATCCATTTTACATCACCCACATTAGATCACATACAGGCCTTCCTGGCCCACTAACAGAAGGCAATGATGTGGCTAACAGAGCTACAAATTCAGCCTTTCCAGTTAATTCAGTACCAACACCTAACAATTTTGAGAAAGCAAAACTTTCTCATAACTTTTTCCACCAAAATTCAAAGTCACTGAAAAAATTGTTTTCATTATCTGATTTGCAAGCAAAGTCTATTGTGTCTGCATGTCCAGATTGTCAATTGGTAACTCCTGTGAGATCAGAAGGGGTTAACCCCAGAGGTCTCAGTCCCTTAGATCTTTGGCAGACATGTAACACATGTGCCACAATTTGGCAGATTGAAATATGTACATGTGTCAGTAGACACCTTCTCAGGACTCATTGCTGCCATAGCACACACTAGAGAAAGAGCTCAAGATGTTAAGAGACATCTTTCTTCAGCGTTTGCCATTATGGGCATTCCAAAACAGATAAAGGCCCGGTTTACATTTCTGCTTCCCTTAGAAAATTTTTCAACAGGTGGGGTGTAGTTCACATCACAGGCATCCCTCATTCCCCACAAGGACAAGGGATAATAGAGAGAAGCCACAAATCCTTAAAAGACATGCTGAAAAAACAAGAAAAGTCAGCTGTGGACCTCTCTCCTCCAGAACGCTTAAACAAGGCATTGTATGTTCTCAATTTTTTTGAATAGGCTGCATGACGATGTTTCATCTGTTAGACGTCATTTTGGGGATGGCTAAGGTAAAATACAAGGATATCCTGACAGGAGAATGGCTCGGTCCTGTCCCCCTAATTGTCTGGGGAAGGGGACACGCATGTGTTTTAACAGGTTCAAGTGCGAGATGGGTACCGTCCAGATTAGCAAAGATCTACCAGGAAGCTTCAGCACCCCCAGCTCCAGCAGCACCAGACCCAGCAGCAGCCACTCCAACACCAGCAGATCCAGCACCAGCTGCAGGAAGCGATCCTTCCCCTGGGGGTGGGATCCTATGTACTGTGTATACAGTGTGGTTTGTGAATGTTAGAAAATATAATTTATTCTTTTTATTCAGTTCAGTTTCTCTAGAGTGCGTTTCTTTTCAGTGGTTTTTTTTCCCTTCCTTTGCTGGGAAAGTTCTGGGAGGGGGAAGGGGGGCCAGTCCAGGGTTGGCAACAGCTAGGCCAAACCTGTGACATGTCATCTTCAGGATAATCCTGCTCCTCTTGTGCAGCATAACACCAAAAAAGCAGAAGGACTCGCCATCAGGAATCATTCCTACCTCTCCTCAATCAATCCCTAATTGGGTAATGTCTTCCAGACAAAACAATTGCCTAAACCTGGCACAATCTTTGAGCATTGACTCTATCTGTCTGTCTACCCTAGACCCCTCTAACCCTTTTAAGACCTGTCTTGTAGGGATACCCTGGACACCACGAGAATGGGGAGAATTCAGAAATCAATATGTCCCCTGGTGTGATGACCATGATCTGTTTAGAAATCCATTCATAGACTGTCTTACACGACCAGCAAAAACTTCACGTCAGACAGATCTTTAGCTATCAGTGGCAGGGACCTGAGGAATTAGAAATCTTGGGAAGTATTAAATCTCCTCTCTGTTTCTACTTCATTCACAACACACGTTGCCTCAGCTGAACTAATTAATGTCAATTCTTATGGACCTTATTCTAATTTCAGTTTTTGGTGCAAGGAGGAAATTACTTATCAAATTCATGCCACCCCTGATTCAGTTATTCTTCCAAAAGGAGTTTTTCTAATTTGTGAATTTAGGATCTGGAAAATGATTCCTAGACTCGCTGTAGGAGACCCTTGCACCTTTGGAAAATTAACACTGTACAATCCAGCTGTCTTTATTAAATCTCTGACTGAAAGTCCTCCTAAAATTCATGCTAAAAGAAGTATTAGCTTTCAAACAGTCTCACCCTCTTCACATGTGAAATCCCGCAGAGTGCGTAGACAATTTCAAGGTTTGCACCCACCTCTTATATTTCACCCACCACAGCCTAAAGCACCTTCTCCACCTAAAGCAGCACAGCCTGTTGTTGCTGCAGTGCCCCCACTCAGTCCAGCAGAATCACATCCCTTAGAAAAAATGCAACACTTACATGAATTCGCAGCACAATGCAATTCTCACATGAGCTTTTGGTCACACACCAAGAATGTTTTAGGCGGTGCAATAATTCCAGCAATTGGCACAACACATGCATTAGATCTCCTTACCAAAATGGGCTGCTGGTTAGCGAAAGAAGCCAATGCCACTAGTGCTGCCCTGGAAGAATTGTTATTAGACACACAAGGCAATAAGAAAGCCTTGCTGCAAAATTGTGCTGCAATTGACTTTCTGCTTTTAGTCATCAGACATGGATGTCAGGAGTTTGAAGGCCTCTGCTGCCTCAACTTCTCTGATCATTCTACCTCCATTCATTCCCATATCAATCAGCTTAAATCTTTAGTCCACGAGATTCGCCAGGATGATTGTTTGACCCTTGATGATCTTTTCAGCTGGCTTCCCTTTTAAAGGCCTTTCCGCCACTGTGAGAAAAATCATAATATTTCTCTTACTAGGACTTTTTATAGTCGCTCTCTTTATGTATGTTTTTCCATGTCTGCTCAGTTGTTCCAGGAGTTTCCAATCAATAAAAGCATATCCAGCTTTAGAAAATAAAACAGGAGGAAATGTTGGAATTGATTTGCAATATCTGGAATGGAGAATATCCGGCCAGAAATGGATTTGTGAAGAAAATGAACAAGCCACTGATAATGCTTTAACAACTGATGTTTTTAATGTTGTTTAAATGTACAAAATGATTGTTTAAATGTCTTTTTGCAAAGTCACTGCTTCTCCTTCCCAGGAGACCTTGGGATACCTGCCATCTCAGGGGTCTGGAGGGAAGATGCAACATGCATGTTACCTGATGTCGTGAGAGCCCCCCACCCAAAGCAGGACTCTGAGCCACGTTAATGTAGGGTAAGATAAAAAGTAAAGGTCCTTTAATATCACAGACCTACCGCCCACAGGAATACATGATGACATGCATGTGCTCTTCAGTTCTAGTTTCCATGGCTTTTATAATAAGATCCCTCCAATCATTGCTTTACACATTTCTCAGTCCAGCCCTAGTCCCACCCCTGGAATTGGGTCTGGGGTCACTGGGACCCTCCGTTCTTCATTCTCCTCTTCCTTGGGCACACAAAGGTCTCTTGGAGCTCTTCCAGTTCTAAGTTCTGGGTCAGTCTGATCTGTGTTTATGTCTTGTTCTGTAGGCCTTTCTGATAGTCGTCCAATCTTGTACCTTGAAAAAGAGACTAAGCAACTAAGAGAATTTGAGCTACTGATAAATGCTAAGGGTTAGGATGTATAAACAATGAACTTAGGCTGCCAGAATATTAGCACATTACATCTACATTTGCTACAGTTACTGTGTTCCTAAAATCTACAAAATGTGAAAATCAAAAACCCCTTTGGCATCAACCTAACCCCCTTCCTATTAAATGTAAATCCCCTGATTCCCACTGGCCCAAAGCCAAACCCCCTCTTGTTTCCTATTGGTGGGTTTTGGATCCCTCCAAGGTTCATATAAATCCCTGACCTGCAGAAAAAAACTCTCCTCCCTCTCCGGTGGTCTCTGTGAGTCCTTGTCGGGCTCCTGGGACCACGTGGTCAGGGGAAGTGGGGGAGTACATTTTCTCCTAGGTAATGGAATAAACCCCAGGACCAGGAAAACCACCATACCGTTGCAGATTGCATCCCCACAACAGACAGCACCGCAGAACAGAAGGTACCCCTGAGCAAGTGGTGTTACGAGAGGCGCAGCACCCTCTTGCAGCATGGCGAGATAAGCACCGCCGCCTTGTGATGTAGCATCAAGCCATATGATTTGAATTCTTTGTGCAAGGGGAGAAAGAGACAGGCTGGCCACGCGGCTGCTGCCAACTTGGGTTGGGGAGTCTACGCTGGGCATGCAGTAATTTCTGTGTGAGTGAATGTCCTAGTTCAGCAAGCTGGGACCAGTTTATCACTGTGTGGGTGTGACCAAAGCTGTGTATACTAAAACCCTCTATGTCATTTCTCATGAACTGTTAACAATGGACTATTTCCAGCAGCTGCCCAGGGCACACCCAACCTCTCAGGATGCAAGCTGAGTGTTAAAGAAGCCTGTGAGATAAGAGCTGTGATAACTCCCCTCCATGAAGTTGTTAGCACCTTCACTCCCAGCCTGAGGGGGCGTGTCTGCTAATGGGCCATCAATGATTCCAAAAATACCCTATGACTCACAGAGTCAGATCACCCACTGTGGAACTCCCCGCCCTGGGGGAGGTACTAGGTGGTTCCACCTGAACCAGAGGATATATAATCTCAGGGTTTTTCTGGACTTGGGGGGAATCACTCGTCAGATCCATAGGAGGACCAGAACCTCGACAGGAGGAGACCACCACTCTTGACTGGACTGCAACCATCATCTGCACTGACAGGTTTTTCATCTCCTTTTACTTTGGACTAGGGGGAACAATGTGGAGCTCAGCACAGAGGCTAACAAACCCCATTGTGTTTGTGCCCCAGGGTTCTGGGTTATTCTTCTGGGTTTTGTGGGTTCAACCCAATTTATCTTTGTTCCATTGCATTTATTGTAATATTGTTATTAAATTGTAACTCTGACTTATAATCTCTTTCATGCTGCGTTTCTTTCTCCTGCCAGTTTACCTTTAAAACAGCAGACTGAAGTCATGAAAATGTATTTTCTTTCCCTAATTCTGTACCTGGCGCCTGCTGCTCACAGCGAACGCAATTCTGTTCTGTCCCTTCCTCACATGCATGTGTTTTTCTAGTTTCATTTTTATCTCATGTGTCTAGAATAGTTCTCCAAACCACAGTCACTTGGGATGCCAGAGTATCATTACTTTGTGTAGCCTTCCAGTGTCTTTTTCCAAGCTTGGCCCATTCCCTACATGTTATGTTATACTGAACAGCATATTTGTTAGCAAAAATCCATTTTATCAGCGCTTTAAGAGATGCTTTGTCTATGGGATGCCCATGAGGATATATTATGGTTTTCAGGTGTTCATATTTTTCTCTATGGCATTTGGAAGGTAGCACCCCCATTTTTTCAAAGTTTGGGTAGGGGAAATAAGAAAAGGAACGTCACAGCTACTGCCTACCTTTTCCGCAGCAGGCTGAGTCCAGGCGCTTACCCACTTCTTCGCTTGTGCCAGGAATCCTGGAGAAATCTCTACACAGTAGAAAATATGCCGACTTCATTGCCAATTGGGTGCCAATTATGCAGCGTTGGGGGGGTAGGATATGGTTCCCACAGGTCCCTCTGAACCGGGGAGCGTGAGAGAGCGATCTGTTCACTCAGACTCGTGGCAAAAACGTTTTATTGCACAATCACAAGACTTTTATAGGATTCTGAGGGGAAGGTGCTAGAACTTGGACAGAACTGGATAATGTCTCAGGCAGAAGGGAGTTACTTGGGCACTCGTCTAGCCGGTAGGGGAAACAAGGATCAAACCCAATAGGAACCAAGGGATTGGAGATAGATGGGTGAGAT
Source organism: Pithys albifrons albifrons (assembly GCF_047495875.1). Lineage (NCBI taxonomy): Eukaryota > Metazoa > Chordata > Aves > Passeriformes > Thamnophilidae > Pithys > Pithys albifrons. The sequence goes on along the minus strand of NC_092483.1, from coordinate 753,872 downwards.
AAGCATTAGAGTTAGGACAGGGGTGGAAACCGATAGGAGGGTCGGGTGCGCCGCCGGTAGCTACATTGGCAACTTGAGGCAGAGTGATCCCAAAGACGGGGCTGCCCCGGCCCGGACTCGCCAGGCGTTGCCCTGGCGGACCCTGGCTGCTTCCGTTTGGCAGCAGCGGCTGCCGTGTTTGCAGCATGGGGAGGGGGCGGGGCGGGGCGGGGGGGGGAGTGCCCCCCAGGCGGCACGGTCCCGACCTATGAGACAGTCCCCACACCTCAGCAGCGCAATGACTCATTGGGGACAATGCCTCAGGGAGAATACACCACGGGGGGAGGGGGATACAGAAAACTTTCTGAACCACAACCGTACAGTAAAACACATAACTTTCAAACTCCCACAACCAAAGTCTTTCATGTTTGTGCCTGGTACGGTCCAGGCTGCTCGCCGGCACCAGCCTCCATGTGGGTCTGTATCAGAACTTCTTTCCATATTTCATAGTCCGGTTTGTTTCCCACAGACGAGTATGTTAATCAGGGGAAGGCTTATGTTAAACTAGGGAATTATAAAAGTTTCTGCCAGCTTGCACAATTAGTTAACATTTTCTATTACAGGGATGTCGCAGGTTTGGCCTAGCTGTTGCCAACCCTGGACTGGCCCCCCTTCCCCCTCCCAGAACCTTCCCAGCAAAGGAAAGAAAAAAAAACTGAAAAGAAACGCACTCTAAAGAAACTGAACTGAATAAAAAGAATAAATTATATTTACTAACATTTACAAACCACACTGTATACACAATACATAGGATCCCACCCCCCAGGGGAGAGGGGAAGGGAGAAAAGGGGATTGATTAGCCGGAAAATAGGGAAGACACCAACCCAACCCAAAGAAACCGAATGAATCAAAACAAACACAATTAAAAACCTCAAGGAAGGGGAACAAGAATGAAACAATCTCACTCAGGACAGGAGAACCACCAGGGACTGGAGGGACCAGACTTCAACCACCTCCCTCCAGCTCCTCAGCCAAGGAAGGGAAGCCACAACAAAACCACCCCCCCCCACCCCACCCCACCCCCCACCCCCCCCCCGCTATGTGGAAGACACGTGTGGAATACTTGTAACTTCCTTAGATACAATGGTTACTGAGGAAGTCATGGGTCAAACCATTACAACTGTTTAAGCTTATCAGCTCTTTTTCTGCTGGTCGCTGTTTTTCGATTCCTACACAGTAGCATCCCCTTATCTTATCTGAAGGTCCTTTCTAAGTAGACATATTTTGGGAGGGGTGGGCTTTTCTGGATGAGCAGCTATTTCTTTGCAGTTTGACAAAAGTCTTGATGAACTTAACAATGTTTAAGCCATTAACCATTTCAGTCTTTGTCAGAGTGCATGGTCACAGTTTCTTCTTTTCACAGCTGGTGAGCTTACCAGGGGTGGGGCCCCACTAGACCTGCTGTTTATGAACAGAGAAGGGCTTGTAGGAGATGTGGGGGTCAAAGGCCATCTGGAGTACAGTGACCATGAAATGATAGAGCTTTCAATACTCCGTGAAGTAAGGAGGAGTACTGATGCCCAAAGAGGCAGAATAAAACTGTTTAGAGACATAATTTTGGTCAATAAACAGCAAAGGTATTTATTGGTGCAAGGTTGGGGAACTCTGCGATTAACATCGGACAATAGAGTTCCAAAGTCAACAGTGCAAAGCGACAGTATTTATACATTTTTAGTGAGAGGTTACATCATTTCAGCATACATATTCATGTTATTGCAACACTTGATTATAATATTTATAACAGGCGGAGTTTGGGCAGAGTTGGGGAGGAGCCATCCTTTTTTGAGGAATATTACGGTGAGGGTTCCTCTTACTTCCTCTTGTAGGGGTCGTATCTCAGCTCCTCATCCTCAGTGAACTTTTCAACTTTGCTTGGTTTTTCCTGACTTCAGGATGGGCTTTGCCAAAAGTGGTGCTTTGAATTTCTTATCTTCTTTCTTCAGGTCAGTCTGTTCTGTTATATATCTAGGTATGCATATTTTGTCCTGTTTTCGATGAGTCTCAAGCCTTATCTTTTTGTATAATTCCTCACGCCTGGCTTGTCTAAATGTTGGGTATTTTCCTGTCTTAACTACCTTTTAGGGTTATTTTACACAACTCTTTAGGTCCTGGGTTTTGCTCTGCTTCAGTATCAACAAAACCTTTCCCTTGGACTTTCAGAGGGCAGACTTCAGCCTATTCAGGATGCTGATTGGGAGAGTATCTTGGAAAACAGTCCTTAAAAACAAAGGGGGCCAGGAAGGTTGGACAGACTTCACGAAAGAAATCTTGAAGGTGCAGGAGCAGGCTGTCCCAATGTGCCAAAAGGTGAGCTAGCAGGAAAGACAACTGGCCTAGCTGGGAAAGGAGCTTTTGCAGTAATTTAGGGGGGAAAAAAGAGGTTTTGTCAACTTTGGCAAAAAGGGCGGAAAATTAGAGAGGCGAAAGCACAATTTAAACTTAATCTCACCACTTCTGTTAAGAATAATAAAAAGTGCTTTTATAAATACATTATTAGCAAAGGGAGGGGTAAGGAAAACCTCCATTCTTTATTGGACATGGAGGGAAATATAGTTAACAAAGATGAGGAAAAGGCTGAGGTACTTAACACCTTCTTTGCCTCGGTATTCAACATTAAGATAGGTGGCTCTCAGGACAACTGGCCTCCTGAGCTGGTAAACAGGGATGGGGAGCTGAATAGTCCTCCTGTAATTCAGGAGGAAGCAGTTAGTGCCCTTCTGAGCTACTTAGATGCTCACAAGTGTACGGGACCAGATGGGATCCATCCTAGGGTGATGAGGGAACTGGTGGAAGAGCTTGCCAAGCCACTCTCCATCACTTATCAACAGTCCTGGCTGACCGGGGAGGTCCCAGATGATTGGAAGTTGGCTGATGTGACACCCATACATAAGAAGGGTCAGAAGGAGGATCCGGAAAACTATAGGCCTGTCAGTCTGACCTCAGTGCCTGGCAAGATTATGGAACAGATCATCTTGAGTGCAATCACATGGCACCTACAGGATGGAGGGGGGATCAGACCCATTCAGCATGGATTTAGGAGGGGCAGGTCCTGCCTGACCAACCTGATTTCCTTTTATGACCAGGTGACCTGCCTGGTGGATGAGGGGAAGACAGTCTCCCATAGCATTCACCTGGAAAAGCTGGGAGCCCATGGCTTGGACAGGTGCACCCTTCACTGGGTTAAGAACTGGCTGGATGGCTGGGCCCAGATAGTGGTGGTGAACAGTGCTGCATCCAGTTGGCAGCCAGTCACTAGTGATGTCCCCCAGGGATGAGTGTTGGGCCCAGTCCTGTTTAATATCTTTATTGATGATCTGGATGAGGGGATTGAGTCTACCCTTAGCAAATTTTCAGATGACACCAAGTTGGGGGAGAGTGTCTGTAACCATGGGAGATGGGTTTGTGGACTACAGAGACAACTCAATGGGAGTTAGCAGCAACAGACCACCTTATTCAAATGCACACAAACTTATATACACTTTAAGACTGTAACCTTCCGTGGGTGATGACACTTTGACACTGATTATTGGCTAATAATGCTGTTTACATTACAAGGCCTCTCGTAATTGGCTGACCATGCACATCTGCTGAGAAGGTCGGCTACAGCCATTTCTGATCTCATTAATTAGTTCTTAAGGCTACAGCACACTGATTTACTAAGGCAAGTTCAGCACACAGCTTTGCTCTTTAGGTCAAATACCATATGAATTCCAACATATGCCCTCTTTTTCTTTTGAACTGCCTATGTTTGATTACTGCTTACAGAATGGCTTGTCTAATACACTTAAACATTTTAATAGCATAATATTAACACACACAGCAATAATACCAATAAGACCTGCTTAACTAAATTGTGAAGCTAACTTATTAATTCTAAGGAATTGAACTAAGAACTTGAAAGAGAGTCATTATCCACACTAATTGTTAAAACTGATAAAATGCTGGCATCATTAATGTTATAAGGCACTGATTAGCTATTAGACTTAGAACGCTACTGTTTTAAAAGGATTTCTTACTTCAGATTAGCTAATACAAAGCTTTGCTGTCTGGTTACATTGGCAAAGGTAAACTAAATATTTTGAGTTGGCAGTAGATTAATGCTAACTTCATAACAGCAGAATCACAAACAGCATGTACAGTTCCATTGTTTTTACAGATGACAACTTATTTGACTTAAAACAATTTTTAAAATTTATTTAACCATTTATTTTCCCCCTTTTTTGTGTTTTATTTTTAGAATTAGTAACTTAAATGTTGCTGTATTTGTAATGTAGTAAGCTTAACTTTATATAGGAAAGGTACTAGTTAACAATAAGCTACAAATGTAACTTTATTTTAATGACTTAAATTTGAACTAAATGAATATTACTTTGCTAACTTAATTAACACTTTAACTTTTAGCTTATTTTGCTTAACATTTTAACTTTTTAACAAATTAAAAACACTATTTAATTTTACTTAAAATCCTTATTTGCTTAACAAATTAAGAGTGTTATTTTATTAGCTTAAAAACTTAATTTTCTTAACAAATGAAAAAACATTCTTGCAGGTATTGTCATTGGTGCACCAAAAGAAATTTAAAACCTTAACAGAAATATAACAACACTACACAACATTACTTTTATAAACTGCATTTTTGTATCGAAAAGAACATATCTTAACTAATTTAATGCTATATAACTAAAACTATTATCTATTTTAATTTGCTTTGGTACTCTTAAGAAGAACTTTTTGAAAATGCTTAACACTAACAAATGGAAACACATCAATTACTATCAGGTGTTATGAATTTTGAATTTGAGGAATTAAATTAAAAGCTTTAATTAGTCACTCAAATGTTCTGGTAACTGATCTTGATTCAGTCAGGGGAAACTGGTTGTTTTTAACTACCACTTACTTCAACTTGTGGAGACAAAAATGGAAACATTTCTCTAGATTATTAAATGCTTAAAACACTTTATAACCATTTAACAAAAGCTAAATTAACAGAGAATCAGTCCAACAAATTTCTTCTAGGCTTCTTTGCTGGTCTTTGAATTGCTGGAGAAAGATGCTGCATTCTGTCTTTGCATGATGTATTATAAAGCTGTGACTGCAAGGCATCAGGCGCTTGTGTTCCGTTGTCTTAAGGCAAGCTTTGTTGATGTGTGTTAAAGTGAGTTCACTCAAGCTGATGGTGTGTACAACTTTTATATGTACTTGTAAATGTTAGAAAATATATGTATATTCTGATTTGATTTGGTTTCTTTTGAGTTTTCAGTTTCTGGTGACATAGTGGTATCTCTCGTGCAAAAAATTAAGGCCCAGCCCATGGTCACTGTGCAACTGACGTGCAATGAGAAGAGTGTTGCCATATCGATGATGATGGACACAGGGGCAGATGTCACCATTGTCAGCTGGCAACTGTGACCTCGAAGCTGGAAGTTCCTACCTGCCGTAGATGCCGTGCAGGGCGTTGGAGGTGGCTCCAACCCGCTCCAATCCGTGCAGCCCGTCCAGCTACGGTTTCCAGAAGGGCAAACAGTGTCTACGTGTCCCTATGTCATGGCACTCCCAGGCCAACTAGGCGGTCTCGTTGGCAGAGATGTGTTGAGCAAGCTAGGGGCAACCCTCTCTGTCCCTGAGCCTGGAAAACATTTTTAGGCACGGTCACTGCTGAAAAGCCACCAACCCTCCGTCTTCGTTGGAGATCAGATGATTGTGTTTGGGTCTAGCAGTGGCCGTTGTCCGAGGAGCGGCTAGACATTGCCAATCAGCTTGTAAAAGAGCAACTAGATGCAGGACACATTCAGCCATCAGTCAGTCCCTGGAACGCGCCTATTTTTGTAATTCCCAAAAAATCAGGGAAATGGCGCTTGTTGCATGACTTACGGAAAGTGAATGACCAAATGTGGCTGATGGGGGCTCTGCAACCAGGCATGCCGTTGCCAACAATGCTGCCGAGAGACTGGCATGTATTGGTGATTGACTTAAAGGACTGTTTCTTTACCATCCCTCTTTGTCCACAGGACACGGTTTGCATTTACCGTGCCATCAATCAATAAGGCTGAACCGGCTAAAAGATATGAATGGACTATGTTACCGCAAGGAATGATGAACTCACCTGCTATGTGTCAGTTGTATGTTGCCTGGGCACTTCAACCGTTACAGAAGGCAATGCCGTCTACTCTCATCTACCACTTCATGGATGACATCCTCTTCTGTCAACAAGATCCATTTGGTAGCGGCATCTGTGACACCATAACAGCCTCGTTGAAGCGCAAAGGTCTAGTTGTAGCCCCAGAAAAAGTGCAGCAAGTAGCTCCTTGGAATTATCTAGTAAGTGACGCATGCTGCCATTAGACCACAAAAGCTTTCACTTATCCCTTCAGTGAAAACGTTGCATGATGCCCAGAAATTAGTTGGTGAGCTTCAATGGGTCAGGACTGTCGTTGGCCTCACCAATGCAGATATCCATCTGTTCTTGTCGCTCTTGCATGGAACACAGCCCAATGCAGCAGTTGAATGGATCCAAGAACACACCGAAGCCCTAAATCGTGTTGCTGCTAAGCTCTCCTGTGCTACGGCTGATCGGCGGTACGCTGAATACCCCTTGGGTATATGGATCTGCAATCATCCACAATTCCCATTTGCACTTCTAATGCAAGACCTCGTTTGGCAAAAAGAAAAGGGGGGAAAGTCGCCTGACGAAACCCTGGTCCCAGCGACTCCCGATGCCAAACGAGATGCACAAGTAAAGGGCTCAAACATAGTGATCCTTGAGTTTTCGATTCTGGTGAGCTGGCCCGCCGTTTATTAGCAGGGTGTTTTTCCTACGAGGATCCGTATATGCGATTCTCTGCTTTGTGTTGGGGCCTGGCTAGTGCTTATTGATTTTCCATGGACCGCTTTCAAAGGGTTGAGGCCAAAACAGGAAATGAAAATATGCTGTCCAAGACCCATGATGTTCTCGTTCCATGCACAGGAAGCGGAGTCCAAGGACAGCAAAAAGACAGTTCTGTTTCTGAAACTGGGGCTCAAGCTAAAAACCAGGAAGTCAATACTAAGACCAGCGATGTTTCTGTTCCACCCACAGAAAGTGGAGCCCAAACACAGCATGAGGCCAATGCTGTTTCTACAACTCAGACTCAAGCCGAAGCCAACACAGCTCCTGATCGCTCTGTGGAAACTCAAACTCAAGCTGCAAATCTGGAAATTGCTATCTCTATTAAGTCCACTGAAACTACAGTTAAAACTCAGATCCAAGCCAAAGCCAGTACAGCTTCTCCTCACGCTGTGGAAAACCAAACCCAAGTTACAAAGCCGATGATTACCATTGCCTGCATTCTCCACCATTTATCTGTCTTGGGTTGAGCTGGCAAAGCGCCACCTGCCCAATACAGAATGTTAGAGCTGAGAAAAGGGAGGAAAGGGAAAAAACCTTCAAACTAGGTTTATGCTTAAACTAACTATATATATTTATACAGAAAAGAGAAAATTAAGAGTAACTACAATATAACACACACACAAGTTAGAAATAACAAGAAAACTTCCCACTCCCCAGTAAACACAAATCCCACCATTTTAACTACAAATCACTCCAGAGAACTCAATCCCCAGAGAGACAGACTTAAGCAGAAAGACTAAGAACAAACATTTTACTTCCCTAAGATAACATGATGGTGAGCCGGTGCTTTGGGCCTGGGCCTCCTGTCCCTCCTGGGACGGCACGGTGTGTCCTGCTGGGACAACAGCTATGAAGGAACTGACCAAGCCACTCCCACACTGGCTCTTACCCCTTTTGAGATGATGTTGTAATATGATATGGAATACAATACTATTGGCTAGAAGAAGTCAGCTGTTAGCTAGCTCAGCCCAGCTCAAATCAGCTGACAGTTCCAGGCCTAGTCTAAATTTAAAGCCTAAATTTAGGCTTACCTAGCTAAACCCATAACAGGTAGGTGTGTAACAGGGTGGGTTCTACAGTTGCTGGAAAAGTGAGGCAGAACACCATTGAGAGTTCAGAAAACATAGTATCTTTATTAACAGAAGTGACCAAATAGTGGGAACCCAAAGAGAAAGGAGAGAGAGAAGGAGGGAGAATAAAGCAATAAGCCTAAATGTGTAAGCACCCACTCACCAAGGAGTTACTCACATAAGGTTGTCTTACCAACTCAGGACATCCCTCCGAAGGCAGGGGCTACATCTTCTAGGCACTGGCAGACAGAAGGCATCTCTGCTGTCTTTTTTTGGGAAAAAAACACCAACACCAAGAGCACAAGCCCTCTGATCTTTTTTTGAGCTTGCTAGAGATGTCTGCCTAGGGAGAAGTGGCCACCACCCCCCGCCAGGAAGAGGTTGCGGGCCCTGCTGCTCTCTCTCTTCCTCCTTGCTCTCTCCCCCTCAGCTCTCCTCCAAAGGCTGTCAGCCAATAGGAGACACTCAAGTAACTTTAGTTTGTGCAAACTCTGTCTTCAAGGACAAAGCCTTCATTCTATCAGCTTTTGTTTCCTACAACTTGGCAGTAAAAGAGCGAATCTTTCACAGGTGGTATAAGCAAAAACACAGACCAAAATGTCAACACTCAATTCCCGATACAAGGGGTTAGCAGCAATCTTTAGTCTTGTGTTTCTTTGGTCTCGGCTATGTCATTTGGCATGCCTGAGGAATGTCCTGCCTGTGCTGATGATGAGATGATGTAAGGCCTCACACGCCAAGAGGGAATCCATCGCATTTGGGTACCTGTGGATACACAAGCATGCCCCCTTTCCCATGTCATGAGGTCCACCAGCCTGGTCCATTGGCCTGATATTAAGTCTATTACCGTGACCAGTGGCTTGGGAGAGGACAACACTTTGGACTCGTGTTGGCGCTTGTATCCACTTTACCCTGTTTCGTCACTATTCAAGAAGTTTAACATATATAACGCTTTCCACAGGCGTTCCTGTGTACTCTGGATGGATTCCCCCTTTTTTTTTTTTTGCAACATTTCTTTCAATGTAAGGTGTGCCCTTTCAACGATTGCCTGTCCAGTGGGTGAGTGAGGAATACTGGTGGTGTGGGATATTCCCCAGTTGGTAAGGAAAGTATTAGTCTTGGCTGAGCAGTACGCCGGACCACTGTCTTTATGGTGTTTGGTACTCCCAGAACTGCAAAGCAAGCCCAGTCAGTGTCATATAACATCTCTTGCACTTTCTCCAGTGTAAGCAGTGGCATGAATATACCTGGAGTGAGTGTCTACAGTAACATGGATGTATTTCAATCTGCCAAATGTGAGTGACATCAGTCTGCCACAATTTGTTTGCTATTAAGCCTCAGGGTTAAACCCCTTCTTTGGACAGCATAGGGGTATAATGTTGACAGTCAGGGCAGGACATGACAATATCTCAGGCCTGATTCATGGTCATGCTGTCCTATGCCTAAGTTCCTGTGGAAATAGACACTCAGAAACAATATTAATGGAGAAAGATAGATGGTATACCTTTATTGAAAGCTTTCAAGGTGCACACCCGAGGTCTGCGCACACACATGCACACAGACATGCACACCCAGACATGCACACCCATGACCAGGGATGTCAAGGCTTTTATAAATTCTCCAGCAATTACCATATGAGATATCTATAACCAACCATGATTCTCATTTTCCTCTGTGCCACACCCATAGAGGTCTTCAGAACTGCCACCTAGAGAAGTTCCAGAACTTCCAGGCCTTCTTCTTGTGTTTTGTCTTCACGCTATCTACAGGTGGTTTCTTACAAACACCATGGCCTTGGCAGGGCATGAGAAAGCTCACCAATCTGTGAGAAAGAGCTTTATTAACTCACCTAAGACGTGAACAACCTAGGAAAATCTATATAAGTTATATAATCTCAAAAATGTACAAAATATACTAAAATCCTTAGGCATCAGTCAATTGGAATTGTCTTTTTAAGGACCGGGCATTTTGGTGGAAGAGTGAAATAACTTAGCTTGCTCTAGAGTTCTGGGAATAGCAACTGTCATGGCAGCGGTGTCTGCTCGTTGATTTCCCTCTGCAATAGATCCAGGGAGATCTGTGTGGGAGCGAACATGCAGGACATAAAAACCAAACTGTCTATGATTGATGAGAAGCCACAGGGCAAGTAGCTCTGCAAACAAGAAAAGGTTAGATGCGTCACAGAGGAAAGAGGCCTCAAGACATGAGACTAAGCCTGAAGCATAGGAAGAGTCAGTAATGATATTCAGTAGTTCATTAGGAAAAAGCTCAAAAGCCATGTGAATGGCAGCCAACTCCAATACTGTACAGACCCCTGGTCTATGGTCTGTACTTTACTCTCCCACTGATTTGTTGCAGGATTAACCCACATCACTGCAGCCTTTTTTGACCATCCGGAGGCATCTGTAAAGACGGTTATGCCTGCTACCGGCTGGGTCTGGCAGTGGCATGTGGCTAGTAAAGGTAGATTACCAATCTCAGCCCACAGTCAATGTTTAGGGAAATGAACAGACAGGTCACCCGTGTAGTCTGCCAGAGCTACTTGAAATCTCTCATCCTCAGTGAGAAGCCAGTCCAGGTTGTCTTTGGTTGCCAGGATGTAGATGACTTCTGGGTCCTGTCCATCCATCATCTGGAGCCACTCCCAACCTTTAATGATAGGCTTGGCAAACATGTCGTTAATGGTCCACACTGTCCTGGGAGGTGAATGGGGTAGGAATAGCCATTCTAAAATTCCTAGGAGGTCTGGTTCTGACTGATCCCACTGGAACAAAACTGCAAATGGCTGCAACCTACTTGCTACGAGGGCTAGGAGAATGGGCAGGTCTAGATGTCATCGACAGCCCTGTCTGTTCTCGATAGTCTATGAGCAGAGCTGTAATGCCTCCTTTGCCTCTTTTGTCAAAGTCCAGCTTGAGGACAAAGCAGGATCACCCTTTAGCAATTCAAACAAAGGATGTAGATCCTCAGTGGAGATGCCTCATATAGGTTGAAGCCAGTTTACGGCTCCTAATAACCGCTGTAGATCACTCAATGTCACCGTGTCTGTTACCTTAATGGTCAAGGGCTGTGGGACGATTTCCTGCTGGGTGATCCGCCATTCGAGATAAGTCCATGGTGCTGTCTGCTGCATCTTCTCTGGGGTTACCCTGCTTCTTGAATGACATTGGTTACTGCATTTACTATTGCCTGCAAGTCAGTCTCCTGGGCAGCAGCCACCAGGATATCGTCCATATAGTGGTAGGTAGTAGCAGAAGGAAAAAGCTTACAGACAGGCTGTATAGCATTTGCCACCATGGTCTCACAAATTGTTGGACTATTTCTCATACCCTGGGATAGGACAACCCAGTGGTATCTTTTCATGGGCTCTGCGTGATTTATGCTAGGGATGGAAAAGGTGAAAGGAGGGGCATCTTCAGGATGTAAGAAGATAGTAAAGAAACAGTCTTTCAGGTCAATTACAATTAGAGGCCAATTGGCAGATAACGTTGCAGGTGAGAGGAGTCCTGGTTGTAAAGCACCCATTGGCTTGATGACATCATTGACAGCTCTAAGGTCATGTAACATGCACCACTTGCCACTTACCCACATCCCTGTGGGTATCAGGACCACAGTGGTAGATGTCAGCATTATGGGTTGGCTGGAGGCCAAATCCAGGCCAGTGCTGCTGGCTGTGGCTGTGATAAGCTCACTGGCCAGGTGCCTGGGCTTGCATTTCTGTGATTGGCAGGAGCGCGTGGCCTTCCTCCCCTCTGGGGGGAAAGTTTCCCTGCGGCTTGGGCTCTGACTTGTGGGTGGTCTGAAATCTACATTCACTTGCCCAGTGCCAGTCCCACCCACACTGGGGGCAGTACCCTGGAGGGAGCTTTTAGGACTGTGGTCAATTGAGCTGGCAAAATGCCAAGTGCCAACCACAAAGTCAGAGCTCCCCCAACCCCGAGGGAAAGGGAGGGAAAAAAACCCTAAAACTAAAACTTAAAATGGCAAAACTTTTATATTTACACAGAAGAGAGAAAATTAAAACCAGAATATGATATAACATATATATATACAAATGTGAAAAGAAACAACAACAACCCCACCGAATTGCCCACCCAATAATACAGATTTCACCACCCAGACTCACAAAAAAACCCCAAAAGACACCTTCCAAGAGATACTCAGCAAGAGAGGAGAAGAAATCAACAATGATGTTTACTTTCCTGAACCAAAAACAACTGTGAAAGTAGCAGTGAGTGGCAGTGAGGCCTAATCCTCTCAGAATAGCACAGCACGTCCACCTCGCACTTCAGCCATGAAGAAAAAGAGAACTAGGTACATCCTACACCTCCTTTTATACTTGATTTGACATCAAATAATATGAAATATCTCTTTGGTTCTTAAGTCAGGTGATGCTTGTCCCTTCTAATCTACTTAATACTATCTGGGCCTACTAAAATTAAGGCCTAATCTAGGCCTAGCTAAAACTAAGGCCAAAACTACCACAGACAGTTTTATCTAAAATGGCCAGGCGCTCTGCACCTATAGCAGACGTCCTGGCTCCTCGCCCCTCCTGGAGTGCCCAACTGCCCTGCCAGCGCCATGGCCAATGAGGCTGTATGGTGACTAGCAGAACCTACATTCTGGCATGCCCAAACCATTTCAACTATAGTGCAACTCTCCCGCCTGGGAATTGCCTGTAATGCCTGTCTACACACATCATTTGCATTTTCATACACCAACTGTCTAAAAAGCAATTCCCTCACGTCCTCATTGTCCACCTGCCTTACCAGAGAAGCCTGTAAATTATCTAAAAACTGAGTAAACGACTCAGTAGGTCCCTGCAGCACCTTAGCAAATGACAAGTTTGCATCCCTGTCAGCTATCAGGAGCTTTCTAATTGCCCGCAACACAAGCTTTGCAATAAGATTGTAAATTTCACGTGGATAATCTGTCTGAGTCATGGGAGTTCTGTAAACCTCTTCCCCTGCCAGCTGGGCATAAGTCACCCCTGCTTGCGGATTCTCAACAATATAAGTTTTATAACTCTCCTTATAATCCAGTAGCTACACACTAAATTGAGTCATTGACAAAACCATCTTAAAAAGGGACTTCCAATTGTTAGGGGTAAACACATATGATCTGCTCAAAGTCTCCAAAACCGAAAAAAACATGAGGGGATGAAATCCCGCTATCCTTAGTAATCTGCCTAAATTCTTTAACAGCATCATATGGCAGATTCTGATACTGAGGGGGCTTTAGAGAATTATAGATAACCAGACACCCATTAACCATGCTCCAGTTGCCTGCACACAACACCTCTTCCCTGCATTTCTCCTACTGAGTTGTACCGGCACCGTCACATGGCTGCTGCTCCTCAGTGGGAGGAAAAACATCTAATTGCTCCCCAGTGCCCTCTAAATAATCCTTGTCTTCTGGATCATTGTACTCCTCATACGAATCCGCAGGCTGGGGCTCAAAAGAGCAATGCAGCAACGGCAGGAACAGAGCCTCCACAACCATTCCATGGCAGGAGCAACATGTTGGCTCCCTGTCCCCCATGTGGCGATGGCCACAAGATGGTGGCTGCTCCTCTACAACCTCAGGGTGAGCGCAAAATGGTGGCTCATCTGTGGCCACATGGTGAGCCCAAGACAGCAGCTCATCCACAGGCACGTGGCGGGCGTGAGATGGTGGAGGCTTTGACGCTGCCACTTGGTGCTGGAGCACTGGCACCAGCCAGTGGGACACACGGAGTTCTTCCCGCTCTGCCTCCTCCTTCCATCCCGGGAACCCCCCTGTGCTGGGGTACCCGCCCTCTATCTCCAGGGGAACCTCAGAGGGGAACCTCTTATGTCTGGGAATGGGGGCATTGACATATGCAGGGAACGTGCACAATCCCAACCAATGATTTCAAAGTTTCTTCCTGGGGCGTGCGCAGTAGGGCACTCCCTTCGCAGGCTTTTCTATAGACTACAACTCCTGACAACCCCCGCAGTGGTCCCACAGTGGCCATCTTGCATGGAGTTACCCTACCCCTACACCTGTTGAACTCTGTCAGGCTTGGTGCTGTGACCACTGCCCTGGGGAGCCTGTTCCAGTGCCCAACCACCCTCTGGGGGAAGAACCTCTTTCTAATATCCAGCCTAAACCTCCCCTGATACAACTTCAGGCCATTCCCTCAGGTCCCGTCACTGGTCTCCACAGAGAAGAGATCAGTGCCTGCCCCTCCTCTTCCCCTCACAAGGAAGTTGTAGACTGCAATGAGGTCTTCCCTCAGTCTCCTCCAGGCTGAATAGACCAAGTGCCCTCAGCCACTCCTCAGACAGCTTCCCCTCAAGGCTCATAATCATCTTTGTTGCCCTCCTTTGAATGCTCTCTAACAGCTTAATATCTTTCTTATATTGTGGTGCTCAAAACTGCACACAGTACTCAAGGTGAGGCTGCCCCAGTGCAGAGAAGAGTGGGACAATCCCCTTCCTCTCCTGGCCAGCAATGCTGTGCCTGATGCCCCTCCCCCGGACACGATGGGCCCTCCTGGCTGCCAGAGCACTGATGACTCATATTCAACTGGCCATCAAACAGGACCCCCAGGTCCCTTTCCCAGCACTGCTTTCCAGCATCTCATTCCCCAGTCTGTTCGTACATCTGAGGTTGCCCCATCTCAGGTGCAGAATCTGGCACTTTCCCTTGCTGAACTTCATATGGTTGGTGAGTATGGTAACTGTGGGTGCAGTTTACTGGGGCAGCAGTTATAAAGGAAGGAGATGAGGGCATTTTTCCCACTGAAATTCAAAAGGTAACTTGGGATAATACAACTAAATTTGAAAGGGAATTCCACTCTTAGTGATGCAAAGCAAAATATATGCAGGTATTCCCCCAAAGAATGGTAAGCAGTGGAAAGGATTCAAGAGGTTTATTTCAGAGGCGAGAACACTGAAAACTCATAGATCCTAACAGCAGTGTATGGGCAGCACTGGGCCTCAGAGTAAAGGCAAAAAGGCTAGGCTTTTGTTTGTTCCTCGGTCTTATCACTGTTTCCGGCCCCCCCGCCCCCGGCTCCCCCAGTGGCTTTCAAGGCCTTGGAGCACATCTGTGAGTGTTATCTCTTTTGTGCCCAAGTGTCGGAGTAGACCCGGGGTTTATACAATGGCAAAAATACTACAAGAGATGGATAGATGAGGACGCCGAAGTCCAGGAACCCGGCTCCCTGAATATGGAAGCTCTGCGAGAGATTTATAAGGACTCTGATAAGTTCACACCCAATATTGTTGCTTCCCCAGCTTGAATGTTATACACCCCAATATGTCTACCCTGGTTATTTTTCCCTTAGTCGTTCCTTATCCAAGTTTCCTCTTCCCACAAAACCCTCCGGGTCGCAGCCCCCTCTCCTGGCCCGACCTGGCCATGGGGGCGGTTGCCGGCGGGGCCGCCCACGAGGCGCTGCTGGAGCCCAGGTGGGGGCTGTCCCTGCCTCGTAGTGCCGGAAGCCCTACGGTAGAATTTCCCTGCCCACCTCATTCTCCTATTGGTCCTTTTGCCGCTCCTCCCCTCCCTCCTTCCCTTCGTTTGCATGCACCCAATGCAGTGCGTTACTCCGCCCCGTCTCCGCCCCTCTTCCCCGCCTACATCCGGGGAATTCCCATGCTCTCCTTAAAAGCTAGCGCGCGGCATTAAACTTGGCTTTTCCTCGTGGACCGCCGGCTGGTGTGGACTTATTCTGTTCGGGGTGGTCACCGGGCAGGGGGCAGGAAGAGCCTACCTCACTTCTAAGGGGCTTGTTCCTAGGGAGCCCCGCTGGCCGCTTTCCTAGCCTTGCTCCTGGAAGCAGAATCCTTTCCACCATATCGGTGGGTTATTTACAAACCGCTGATACCCAAGGAGTAACCTTCTGTGGAATGCATGCAGAGAAACATCTCAAAACTGTGTCTGGGAAAGATTCCTCGTTCCAGCAGGAAAGCTTCCTTAGTGAAAACAAACTGCCTCCTCAGTAGCAATATCTTCCAGAAAAGAGCTATTTACCCCTACAGGTGATAACCAGTTAATTTCACTTATGACCTTGTAATGGTTTGACCCATGGCTTCCTCAGTAACCATTGTATCTAAGGAAGTTACAAGTATTCCACACGTGTCTTCCACGTAGCAGTGGGGGAGTGGTTTGGTTCTTACTTTCCGGTCCTTGGCTGAGGAGCTGGAGGGAGGTGGTTGAAGTCTGGTCCCTCCAGTCCCTGGTGTTTCTCCTGTCCTGGGTGAGATTGTTTCATTCTTGTTCCCCTTCCTTGAGGTTTTTAATTGTGTTTGTTTTGATTCATTCGGTTTCTTTGGGTTGGGTTGGTGTCTTCCCTATTTTCCGGCTAATCAATCCCCTTTTCTCCCTTCCCCTCTCCTCTGGGGGGTGGGATCCTATGTATTGTGTATACAGTGTGGTTTGTAAATGTTAGTAAATATAATTTATTCTTTCTATTCAGTTCAGTTTCTTTAGAGTGCGTTTCTTTTCAGTTTTTTTTCCTTTCCTTTGCTGGGAAGGTTCTGGGAGGGGGAAGGGGGGTCAGTCCAGGGTTGGTAACAGCTAGGCCAAACCTGCGACAGACCTCACCAACAGTCAAGTCACAGCTTTTATTTTAACAATACACAACGCTTTGGTTTATCCCGTATACCCAATCATTGTGTCAGGTTTAAATCCCAATGGAGCTGTACTCTATGCCCTGGAGCATAGAGTATGGGCCCAATTGGATGGAAATAAATGGCAAACTATTGATGTCAATGCATGTATTGTACAGGCATAAGGATTCATTCATGAGAGGAACAACATCAGAGCTCAAGACATTTGTCTAGACATGGAACAACATGTTTCTCATTTGGAGATACATCCTGATGAAACCCCCCAAACCAAATATTAAAGGTTCAAAACAAAGAAAAGGTGGTGGAGGGAGGGGTCCTTCAGGGAATTTTTTGTCTCCCTACCAACACAAAGTTTGGGGAGCTGAAGAGCCAGGACCAAGAGCAAAGGTGTGGCTGATGACTCTAGATTCCAACTTAATGGTGAGGGAAGGTGAGAGAAAGGCTTTTTGCCTGGTGCTGTACTTCACTTCGTTTTGGGCAGCTGCTGTGACTAGAAGCCACGGTTTGCTGAGCTGGTGAGAGCACCTTGTAGGGAGCTCCTTCTGGCTCTGCTCTTCCCCCTTCTCCCCTCCATCTCTGGGCACCCTAAGCTTCAGAGAGAGAGAGAGAGAGAGGAGGGTCATGGCTGTTTTCTGGATATGCAGCAGACTTTTTTCCTGGGGACCAACTACAGCTTCATTGGAATTGCTGGGAACCACCACCACCCCCCAACATCCAGTGTTTCCTTCTTTGAACAAAGGTCAAGGAGTCTGCTCTTCCCCATGGAAAAGGTTCTACCCTGCCCCCGTGCAACTGCCACTGCCACGTGAGTAATAAGTCTGGCATCTTTTTTCCCTGCCTCTTGTCTCTGCCTTGCTGGAAAAAGGATTGGAGGAACCGACCTCATGGCCAGCCAAGGTGCGACACTGCCATCTGCTGTCCATAAATATAATTGCACCATGAAAAAACTGGGTTTTGGGGTTGTTTTGGTATGGTGGGGGGTAGCTTGCTCTGGTCTGTTTATAGTTATATACCTATATCTATATATATATTTATATAGTAGTTAAGAATGGTTATCCTTTTTCCATACATTTTCTAATTAAAGTTCTTTTAAATTTAATAAGGAGTGAGGAGGAGTCCCCTCTTCTTGTCTTGGTAGACACTTTGGTTTCCTTTAAACCAGGACACCATAACTGTACATATATCTGAAAAGGATATACTTGTATGAGAACCCCTTATGATTTTGTATTTGTAGATAATCACATAATAGATACAAGAAATCACTCTAATATTTGTATCTAACTTTGTTGACATTATGGGATGTGAATTCAGTTACTCAGCTCCTGTTACATATTATCAATTTATATCCCTATTGGAATGAATCTCACCTTGATAAGAAAGTTGCTATTGAAGCAAGCTCAAGAAAATTGACAAAAGACTTTGATTACTGTCCATTATGATGTCGAAGAAATACATCATGCTAGAACGAGTGAAAGAAGACAGAGAACATCAATGGTGGGACACCTTTTTTGGATGGTCACCTCCTGTTACAGGAATTCTTAACAGAATGTTTTACCCAGTTGTCCTAATATTAACCTTAATATGTTTTGCTTTAGTAATGATGTTGTATGTAAAACCTTGGAATATGATGAAGCAATTAATCTTCACCATCATGGCTAGGCTTCGCGAACGAAGATTTGAGAAGGGCACTACCCACGCTTGCTGCAAGCGTGCTGGTGGCTAAAAAGGCCAATACGGGATAGGCAGGTCTGGTCACAAAAGGCACAGCGAAACGTCTTCCTAGGTGAAATTGGCAAGGAAAGGTTCTTTCTGCATTGTCTTTTCTCCTCAAGACTGACTCTCCGTGCATTCTCAAAGGAAGCAGCAGCGTCGTGAATGGTGTGTCTCCATGAATCCCGATTGGAGGCCAGAGTGGACCATTGGTGGCAGTCAATATGGCCAAGGCTGAGGTGTTGTTTCAGGCAGTCCTTGTATCTCTTCTTCGGGGCTCCTCTCTTGCGGCAGCCGGTGGCGAGTTCACCATAGAGCACAATCTTTGGAAGGCGGTGATCCTCCATCCTGGAGACGTACCCTGCCCAGCGCAGCTGCGTTCTCATCAGCATGGCCTCGATACTGCTGACCCCTGCCTGTTCAAGAACAGACACATTGATCACATAATCAGACCAGTGGATGTTTAGGATTGAACGAAGGCAGCGCTGATGGAAGCGTTCGAGAAGCCGCAGGTGGTGGCGGTAGATGACCCAGGATTCAGACCCATATAAAAGAGTAGACAGTACAATGGCTCTGTAGACACTAATCTTTGTACTTTTCTTCGGGTGTTTATTGGACCAGACTCTTTTATGGAGTTTTCCGAAGGCTTTGTATGCCTTTGCTAGCCTGTTGTCTATCTCTTTGTCAGTCTTACTGTCCAAGGAAATGATACTTCCCAGATAGGTGAACTGCTGGACTGACTTAAGCTCTGAATTGCCTATGGTGATGTGAGGATTATGGAAGACTTCTTGAGGTGCAGGTTGGTAGAGAACTTCCGTCTTCTTCAGGCTGACTTCCAGCCTACAAAGCTCAGCAGCCTCTGCAAAGCAGGATGTTAAGCGCTGCAGAGCTGCTTCTGTGTGAGCAACGAGGGTGGCATCATCAGCAAAAAGCAGCTCACGGACAAGGTGATTCAGGGTCTTGGTGTGGGCCTTCAGTCACCTTAGGTTGAAGAGGCTTCCATCGGTACAATATCGGATGTAGATGCCGTTTTCTTCATCGAGGTCTGCTGTGGCTCTTTGGAGCATCATGCTGAAGAAGATTGTGAATAGAGTTGGTGCAAGAACGCAACCTTGTTTCACACCATTGGTTATTGGAAAGGGCTGAGAGAGTGCATCACCGTATCTGACTTGTCCACGCTGATCCTCATGTAGCAGGATGATCATTTTGAGGAACTTGGGGGGACATCCTAACCGTTCCAAGATCTGCCACAGGCCTTTTCTGCTCACAGTGTCGAAAGCTTTGGTGAGGTCAACGAAGGTTACATAGAGACCTTTGTTCTGTTCCCTACACTTCTCTTGCAGTTGTCTGAGAACAAACACCATGTCTGTGGTGCTCCTATTGGCTCTGAAACCACACTGGCTTTCAGGTAGAAGATCTTCTGCAATAGTGGGTACTAATCTGTTCAGAAGTATTCTTGCAAGGATTTTACCAGCAATGGAGAGCAAAGTAATACCTTGGTAATTTGAGCAGTCTGATTTTTCTCCTTTCTTCTTGTACAGGGTGATGATGACTGCATCACGGAGATCTGGTGGTAGTTCCCCTTGTTCCCAGGAACGCACAACAAGCTCGTGGAATTTGGCATGGAGTGCTTGACCTCCATGCTTCCAGATTTCAGGTGGAATTCCATCAACCCCAGCTGCCATGCCAGTTTTCACCTGTTGTATGGCCTTGAGTATCTCTCCCATAGTAGGGGCTGCATCCAATTCATGTTTCACCGGTTGTTGTGTAATGTGCTGAATTGCTGAGCCTTGGACTACACGGCTGGCACTGAAGAGAGTCTGAAAGTGCTCAGACCATCGGTTCAGGATGGAGGTTTTATCTGTTAGAAGCAGTTGACCATCTGCACTGAGTAGGGGGCTTTGAACCTGGTGTGTGGGTCCGTACACTGCTTTCAGGGCCTCATAGAATCCTCTTTGGTCACCCAAATCTGCACATAGTTGTGTCTTTTCTGCTAGGTCGAGCCACCATTTGTTCTGGATGTCTCAAAGTTTCTGTTGGAGCTTACTGCATGCAAGACGAAAGGCGGCTTTTTTTATATGGCAAGATGGCTGAGCAAGGTGTGCTTGGTGAGCAGTTCTCTTCTTCTTCAGCAATTCCTGGATCTCTTGATTGTTCTCATCAAACCAGTCTTTGTTTTTCTTGGAGGAGAACCCTAGGGGCTCTTCAGAGGACTGCAGGATGCAACTTTTAATATGTTGCCAAAGCGCTTCAGGAGAGGGATCTATGGGATTATCTTTAAGTCTAGTTTGAAGGTTTCCCTGAAAGCTGTCTCTCACTGTGGCTGTTTGAAGATTGCTGACTTGGAGCCTCCGCCTTGGAATGCCGCCTCTCTTAGGTTTGGGCTTGAAGTGGAGGTTAAGTTTGCAGCGCACAAGGCGGTGGTCTGTTTGA
Source organism: Pithys albifrons albifrons (assembly GCF_047495875.1). Lineage (NCBI taxonomy): Eukaryota > Metazoa > Chordata > Aves > Passeriformes > Thamnophilidae > Pithys > Pithys albifrons. The sequence goes on along the minus strand of NC_092483.1, from coordinate 733,134 downwards.
CATTCTGCACTCGGTGTCACTCGAGTATGACAGACATCACTGATATTTCTCTGTTGTACTAAGATATAGTCAATGAGGTGCCAGTGCTTGGATCGAGGATGCATCCAGGTTGTCTTCAGGTTGTCTTTCTGTTGAAAGATAGTGTTGGTGATGGTGAGCTGCCGTTCTGCGCAAAACTCTAGCAGGAGGCGTCCGTTGCCGTTGCAGTTTCCAACGCCATACTTGCCCAGGACTCCTTTCCAGGCTTCAGAATTCTTACCTACTCTGGCGTTGAAGTCACCAAGGATTATGATCTTATCATCTGCAGGAACATTTTGGGTGAGGCGGCGCAGGTCTGTGTAGAATTTGTCTTTTTCCGCTGGGTCAGCTTGGAGAGTTGGGGCATATACACTAAAAAGAACAACATGTTGATTGTTGTGTAGAGGGAGGCGTAAGGACATAATGCGATCGGAATGACCTGTCGGCAGATTTTCAAGTTTGGAGGCAATGGAGTTTTTAATCATGAAGCCAACTCCTGAAAGGTGTCTTTCGGTTTTGGGTTTTCCTGACCAGTAGAGTGTGTAGCCAGCACCATGTTCTTTAAGGCTGCCTTCCTCATGAAGACAAACTTCACTGAGAGCAGCAATGTCAATGTTGAGCCGTGACAGTTCGTGGGCAATTAGAGCAGAACGACGCTCAGGACGTCCACTATCACCAGTATCAAGCATGGTTCTGATGTTCCAACATGCAAGTGTTAGTTTGAGCACACCTTTGCAGGCAGGTGTATGCCTTTGAAATCTCTTTGTTTTTGTTTGACCGCATGGAAGATGCCGGTTGGCCGCGGTTATCCAACTGGGTGTGGAGATGAGCTTTGTTTAGGCCACCTTTGCTAGGCCCCTCTCCGTGTGGAGCAAGCAGTGCTGTCCCTAGAAAAGGCTGCTTGGTCATTCAGGATGCTGCCTCAAGAGACTGTCATCTCCGGGGTCAAGTCTCTAATGACCCATATCCTGAACCGCCTGCATGCAGGGTTGGGTCTGCGGCTTCCAGCTGCTTCCTATCACCTGCCGTTTTCGACCCTCACCTGTCGCTGCAGGGCTTTGCAATGTGGGTGAACCCTTCGAGCCTGCGCAATGGATTTTTTAGGTGAGGCACAGCGTGCACAGAACTGGCCCCACCCTTTACTCCTGAGGTTCATCTGCCACGGCCTAGCGAGCTTGGACGGTGACAGCGAATACCTCAGGAGGTAGGTTTGGTTAGAGTATCCTTCTCTTAGATGGATGGCCTTACAGGGCTAAACGAGCTCCATCTGCCCGGGTTTGGGGTTGGAGTTGTCCTTCTCCTAGGATGGTTGCCAGACGGCTAGCGAGCCCATCCTGCCCGTGGACACACTTTGTCTGACCCTTCAGCTGAGACCTGTCTGGCATGGGAGACCCTACCGGCAGCACAAACCACCTCCAGCATAGCTCTCAACCTCATGAGGGCACGCAAGCTTCTCCCCCACGACAAGGGGGTGTCCCCGGAGAAGAATTAATCTACTTGCTATCTATATTTAGCATAAACACAATTGATATTCCATGCAATATGCATACGCTTGATGTTCTACACAACATGCATGTGATTGATGCCTCAAATTCATATTGAATTTGTGTAGTTTGGCTTGACTGTAGTCACCAGGTGGTAATGTGGGGAGGAGACCAAAAAACAAGTTCAGCAAGGAGTGCATGCATTGGCTATAGTTCACCAGAAACAAGGTGTCTGCACAGCTTTGGAGCAGGAACAGAGGGAGCCTGGTGTACTGCCCTGAGAGAGGCATGAAACAAAGAATGGAGCAGCACGGAGGTGTTGTGGTCATGCTCTGTTTAAAACAATGCAGCTAACAGGAATTATGCCAAACGAATGAACCAAATGGTGAACTAAAGCTGAACTTTGTTTCGTTAACTTGAAAATACATATTAGTTTTCATGCTCCCACAAATGCTAATTACTAAAGTCACTCAAACCACCTAAACATGAAATGACATCAACTGTAACTTCACCTTTCCCCTCTGTAATAGGGTGGGTTCTACAATTGCTGGAAAAATGAGGCTGAGCACGGTAGAGACTTCAGAAAAAAATCCAGTATTTTTATTAACAGGAGTGACCAAATAGCAGGAACCCAAAGAGAAGGGAAAGAGGGAGACTACAACAATAAGCCCAAACGTGTAAGCACTCCAGTTACCAGTTACTCACGTAAGGTTGTCTTACCAACTCTGGACACTCCCCCGAAGGCAGGGGCTACATCTTCTAAGCATTGGCAGACAGCAGGCGTCCATGCTGTCTTTTTGGGGAAAGAACTACCAATGCAAAGAACACGAGCTCTCTCACCTTTTTTATTGAGCCCCCTGGAGACATCTGCCCAGGGGGATGAGGCCTTCGCCCCCTCAACAAGAAGTCACAGACCCTGCTGCTGCTCTCACTCACTTTCTTCTCTCTTCCTTTTTCCTACCTGCCCCGCCCCCACCCCAGCTCTCCTCCCAAGGCAGTCCAACCAATAGGAGAGACTCAAGTAACTGTAGTTTATGCAAAGTCTGCCTTCAAGGATGAAATTTTCACTTTATCAGCTTTTGTTCCCTAGAACTTGACAGGAAAAGGATAAATCTTTTCACAGGTGTCAATGGCAAAAACACAGACCAAGATGTCAACAGTTTTAATTCCTGATACACCTTTCCCCAAAGAAAACAATGTAAATAAAGCTTAAGTGGGGAGGAAGGTGTTGCTTTCAGATCTCGTACCCCTGTGAACAGAGACACTCTGGAGACAAGTTAATGGAGAAAGATATACAGGGTTTTATTATTAGAAGCTTCTAAGGTCCAAATCCAAGGGGTCTGACCCCTAGGTCAGGAAGTTCACAATTTTTATACCCCTTATTAACATCCAATCAGTACTCTTATTTTCGTTGACAGCCCACTCAAAAGGCCTCAATCTGCCCCCTTCTTCATGGGGCGGGGGGTGGGGGGTGGGAGGGTGGGTGTGCGCAGCTAGGCCGCCTTCTGTTGTTTGTCTTCTGTTATCTTGCAGGTGGCTTCTCAAAAAAAATTGTGGCCTTGGCTGAGCCTGAGAATAGCTCCCAAACTCGTGAGACGGGCACTTAATATGTGCACTTAAAATCAGAGCAACTTAGCAGAGCCTATATCATTCTAAAACCTTCTAAAATTACCTTAAATTCTTAGGCATCATTTCCCCCCATTAGAGACTTGACAAATCTTTTATTTTGTCCAGTCTCTACTATTTAACTTACTTCATTCTACATCACTAACAAATACGTACTAATCTCATCACACACGCTACTACATAACATTACTGATTACATGATTTCTGTAACTTAAAACTTATCTTTTGTCTAGTCTTCGCAGCTCGTTTTGGGCCCAACACCATAGAGATGCATAGCAACACCAACCTTGAGTGGTACAGTGGGATATCAAACTCATACTGATCATGACTAGAACTAAAATAAACAGCCATTTTAGCCAGGTCCAGTTTGGCAACCATGAAGTAAGTGCATTTAAGATGTTCTCAAGATCCCAGGATTTATCAACAAGAGTCACCTGGTGTATAATTTGAGTTTGTTTCGAGATTTCATTTAGATCTGTATTGACTCTCCCACTCTGGTCTATGTAAGAACAGCAGCTGGTATTAATGACTTTGCACACACCTCCTTGTGAGGCCAGTAAGAAATCGAGGGCCATTCGGTTTTGTAAAACCACATGAGACAAACTACTGACTTCTTGTATGGCCTTAATTGCATCTATGGTTCTATTTTCAATAGACTCCACAACAGCTGAAATGTTAATGATTGCCTTCTCTAACTCAAATACCCCAAAAGCAGGAATAAGAACCCTGATTATGCTGTGGAAAGTTGTGGAGCCCACAAGAGGATTGACAGATCTTCTTACCCTCTTTACCTGGGCTCTCATTCCTTTATTTTGTTTACCAATTTGATCGGATATTGTTATATGTGGGATTACAGCTCCAGGAGCACAAGCACGATCTTTGTCAAAAGGTAGAATTTTCCATGCTTGGTCACCACATAACCAATACCATCCCTCACCCTTTGGTGGGATCATTTTCTAGGGTGTTTTTACTATTTTTGCAACAAATGTTGATGGTACCCTTATTTTCGTTTGTGCATCATGGCAATACAGAGGGAGGATGGCTTTCTCGGTGGCATTAATAACCACACAGGGTAGAGCATAATGGTCAGGAGTCAAACTAGTCAGGGGTATTGGTAAGTTTGTCTCAGGGATGTGTGCCCATTTTCCAGCTGCCAAAAAATTCGAGTGGTACATGGGTCTGCGGCCTCTACTAAGGCTTGTCTCATTCATTAAGACGCCAACTAAAGGCTTTCTTGACTCTGGAATAATGGATCCAAGGTCCTTTGTCAGCTACTTTGACTGCAGTGAGGGTGGTCAACAGGACTTGTTATGGTCCTCTCCACTTAGCTGTAAGGGGGTCACCGTCCCACCATCGGATATAGACCCAATCTCCGGGTTGGAACAGATGTGCCGGGGTATCCAATCCCAAGGGTCTGGACAACACGACAAATCTCTGGAGTTTCTGCAAAGTAGAACTCAAAGACATTAAGTATTCCTGCAAATCTACTTTTCCCCTCCTATGTATTTCTCCTGCAATGTGTGGAATTTGGTATGGCCTGCCATACAATATTTCATAAGGACTTAGGTTGTCCCTCCGTCTAGGTATACAGATTCTCAATAGAGCTAATGGCAAGGCCTGAACCTAAAGTAAGAAATGTCGGTTTCGAGCTCCCCGGGTTCCGGCGCGAGAATCACGATTCAACCTCCATGAGAGTATGATCAGTGTTCTTATTTATTGTTTACATTACACACACACATATCGCATATTCTCTCAGTCTACGAATAGTACAGGAATATCATTGGTCTATGCCTAGGGCGTGCTACTAGCTGGATTGGTGCTTTTCTCAAAACTATGCCCTTCTGTATCAATGTGTTTACCTGCTTCTCCCAACGGCTGCTGCATTCTATCTATTGTTTAGTGCTCTTCTTGAAGCAGGCTCAAGGATACAGAGGCCCTGTTTCCCTCTCCATGGCCTGGGCTGTGCACAAAAACTTCTAAGTTCAAATTCTTCCAACAAATCCCCTTTTTTCTTTTTGATCAGCTCAGGCCTGGTTGACTGACTTTACCACTAGCCATTTTATACAACTTAAGGCACAGCTAAGCACAAGCAAGCAGATTACAATAGTGTTGTAGTTTGGGATTATTATGTATATTCTCTCCCCTGCCACTTAACTGCCCAGGCCAGCGGTTAACAAAAGAAGCAGTTAACTGTTGATCGCTGGGGTGGGGGCAGGTTTGTCTCTTTTGGGTTTTTTTTGGATATTCTTCCCAGTCTTGGCTCGGCGGAACGCGGGAGTGGGGGCTCGAAGGAGGCAGGCTGCCCTGCTGGTTACTGCTGGGGTTTTCCTGGCTGTCTCGCTGCTGCCTACCCCGGACTACCTTTTCGTGCCGCGCTGCTGCTGCTGCCTGCCTTGGATTTGCTGCTGGTTGCTCGTACCTTTCTGCTTCTTGGACGGGGAACACAGGGGGAAGAGACTGAGTCCATCTGAAAGCTCACTGCTCGTCTGTCTCGCTGGAGAGGGACTGAAACTCACTCTGCAGCCAGCCGGGCTGTGACATGGACACTTAAGTATAACCTTTCCTCCCGGAGGAAAAACCTGCTGGGTTTTGTTGTTGTTTTGTTTTTTTTTCTTTCTCTTGTGGTGTTGGGGAAGTGGGTTGCACTAGTCTGTTTACATATATATATATATATAGCAGTTATCCTTCTTGTATTAAAATTCCTTTTCTTAAATTTGATAAAGAGTGGTGTGATTATCGTGGAGGAGGCCCCTCCCCTGCTTGTGGGTAAAACATTTTGGTTTTTTTCCCCTCAAACCGAGACATTTCTTGGCGCCCAACGTGGGGCGGCTTGTAAACAAAGAAGGATAACTGCTATTTTGTGGCACCATGTGGGTCTTGAGTTTAGGGTTCATCAGGACCATCCTGTATAATATATTGGCTTTTTGTTGGTACAAATTCATGCCAAAAGGAGCGGCAGGTTTAAGTCTTATCAACAAATCAATGAGTAAAACTCAAATAGCCGCAATTATTATTGAGTTCTTACTCTGGATTTATGGTGCCATGAATTCGATGCCTTTGGATGTCATGTGGGTGGTGTTCTCCAGACTGTTTTCCTGACGCAACCTAAGCTGCTACCTCTAGGGATTCTGTGATAATAGTACGGACCCTTGGGAAGGAACAAAGGGGAATCTTTTCTCCCAACCCTTTGTCCATTCCCCATTCAAGTCTGCTACAACAGCTTTTGAGATGTTTAAATTCTCCCTGGATGCCAGAGATATCTTGCTCTTTATGGTTTTTCTGCAAGGTTGTATCCCTGCGGCTTACAGAATGTTTGAAGGTAGGGCCAGGGTTTTTCGAGAATGCATTCAGAAGCCCAGCCCAGTGAAGGGGGAAAAGCAAGAGAATAAAAGCCTTGACGTTACAGTGAAGAGGGAGAAACCCCTGACGTTACAGTGATGCAGGATGGGGCTAAAAAAAGGGAAGAGGGTAAAACCTCTGATGTTACAGTGATGCAGGACGAGGCTAAACCAGGAGGACAGGCCAAGCCTATGGAAGTTGCCCCTATCCAGAAAAGGAAATATAAGACCAAATTAGACCATCCAGCGGACGATGAGGGGGCTGCTGCACCTCCACAGCAAGCAGACCCAGAGCCTGAGATCATCACTGAGTCATTGTCATTTGATAATCTCCGTAGTTTGCGGAAAGACATTGCTCGACACCCGGGTGAGCCCATCCTGACTTGGTTGATCCGAGTTTGGGACCTTATGGGTGAAACCTTACAACTAGATGGTGCTGAAGCCAGGTTTTTGGGGGCTCTGGCCCAGGATGTGGCTATTGAACAGGTGTTTGCGAGGGAATCAAAGCCCCTTTCACTCTGGGCACGACTTCTAATGAGTGTAAGAGAGAAGTTTGTTTATAGAGAAATCCTGCAGGAACATCATATTAAGAAGACTTGGAAGACGATGGAAAACAAGGGAAAAAATTCAGAAGAAAAAACAACTCTATTTATCAATAATGTATGCCTAAAATACTTATCTAAATCAGTTGTAAGTTTCTTTATTATTCTTAAGATTATATTCAACTACCTATTTGATATCTTAGTCCAAACATTCTGCTGAAACTGAGAGTTAGCAGCAGGATGACTTGCTGCAATCCTAAAAGCATGTGAGAAACACTAACCTTTTTAGGCATTGTCTGTCGCCGCGGTATTTCATGTCTGTTTCCACGGCTTGATCCATTGGGTCGGCACCCACCAAGTACCAGAATCTGTGAGTAGGCACACATAACCACGACCAGTAAGTTTAACTTCTGCTGGACCTTCCCATAGTCCTGTCTGGGGATTTTTAAATTTTACCAAGATTTTCTCTTGAATGGTTAAATCTGAAACCAAGGATTTACCATGAATTAACGTTGGAGGTTCTACTCTGTTACCTGTGAATTGGAAGTAATTTAAAACATATAGGGCTTTATGAAGCCTTTCAGCAGGCATACTCCCTTGTTCTCCCCCCTTTTGTTTTAACAACAGCTCCTTCAGAGTACGGTGTGCGCGTTCAATCATCGCCTGACCTGTGGGGTTGTGGAGTATGCCCCTAGTGTGCTGAATGCCCCATAAATTACAAAAATCAGCAAAGCGTTTAGAGCCATATGCTGGACCATTATCTGTCTTGATAGAGTGAGGAACCCCTAAAACAGCAAAACACATGTAAAGATGTCTGATGTCATGTCGTATTCTTTCTCCTGTTTGTGCAGTAGCCCATATGGCCATGGAAAAGGTGTCAATACACACATGAAGGTATTTCAAACGGCCAAATTCTGGAAAGTGTGTCACATCCATCTGCCACAATTCTAAGGACTGTAGTCCTTTAGGATTAACTCCCACACCTAAGCCTAGATCTAATCTCCCACAATCAGGGCAAGATTTTACAATCCCTTGAGCATCATGTAAGGAAATGTGAAACTGTCGTGCTAACACCTTTGCAGACTGATGGAAAAAGGAATGAGATTGCCTTGCCTGGCTAAAACTGTCCAAGGGAGGACCAGTCCATGCTGGGGCCGCTACTAAAGCATCAGCTCTGTCGTTCCCTATAGCAAGACCCCCTTTCATTAAGTGGCTACGCAGGTGGGTAATAAAATCGGGTTCAGTTCTCTGGTTCAGCAACTGTAGCAGATGTAGCAAAAGCCCATGCAATGTTGCGTTTTTCACCTCTCTAAGCATAGCTCGTTCCAGTCGTAGAACTACTCCTACCACATACAGGGAATCTGACACAATATTTACTGGTCTGTGGTGCCAAGTTTGAAAAGTCCACACTACAGCCTTAAGCTCCAATGTCTGTAAGGAATCCTGAGGCTGACCCTCAATGATGTTCTCATGCCACTGGCCATCAGCAGTTTGCCAAGTACTAACAGCTTTATGAGATTTCTTCCCTGCATCAGTGAAAACTGTTTCCCCTTCAACAGGAGCCTCAGATAATTTAGGAGCTTGCTCAAAAGCCTGATCTTGCAATAAAGCAAGCAGCTTGTGAGGAGGATAGTGATTTGTAATCACACCCCCAAAAACTGCGAGAGCCACCTGGAATGGCATTGAAAGTCGCAGTAACCATTCCAAATAATTTTGCACAATGGGAACAATAATGGTCTGAGGATCCAGACCCGATATCTCTTGGCAGTGAGCTGGGCCCTTAACAATCAGCTGAGATAACAATTCAATCCGAGGCATAACTGTCTTTTTGGGCTGGATTGACAAAAATACCCACTCTAGCACCCTCGATGGATTAGAACTACATTTCTGCCATTGCGTTATCAAGGCAAAAGGATGCTTTCTTGTCTCCAAACATTCCTCGGCATCCGGAACTTGTCCTGAGTTAATGACCATCAACATGAAGGGACAGCCCTCTGCCATACGGGCAGCGTGGCAGTTTTGAATTTTTTCCTGAATCGTTTGAAGTGCTTGTTTCTGCCTGTGGCCCAAATATCTGAGATCCCCAGCCCGTGTAGAAGTACCAAGTAGGCGAACTAATGCTTCCAGATCATCATTGGTAATCCCACACAGAGTTCTGACCCACTGTATATCTCCTACCAATCTCTGAACATCAGTAAGAGTGCGAATTTCCGTTGAAATGTGAATCTTTTGTGGCTTAATAGATGACTTTAATATCGTCCATCCTAAATATTTCCAAGGCTCTGTTCTCTGAATCTTCTCAGGTGCTACTGTCAGACCCCTGCGGCCTAACTGTTCTGTTACCTCTCTCAAGACAAACTCCTTTCTCAGCTCCTTCCCTGAAATCAAAATATCATCCAGATATTGGTAGATCAGCAAATCTCTAAACATTTTTCTAACAGGTTCAAGGGCCCATGCCACAAACGTTTGGCGCATGGCCGGAGAATTCCTCATGCCCTGAAGGAGAACAGCCCAATGATATGTCTTAGCAGGCTCAGCTTTGTTAATAGAGGGGACCGAAAACGCAAACTTCTCAGCGTCATCTGGATGCAAGGGTATGGTAAAGAAACAATTTTTTAAATCAATAATTAACAAGTCCCAACATTCAGGAATCATTACAGGTGAAGGCATTCCTGGCTGTAAGGACCCCATATCCTCCATTACTGCATTGACTGCTCTAAGGTCTTGAAGCAACCTCCATTTACCACTTTTCTTAAGGATAGTGAAAATCGGAGTGTTCCAGGAACTGGTTGATGGAACAATGTGACCTGCAGCCAGCTGTTCTTTCACCAACTCTTGAACCTTCTGCAGCCTATTTTGTGTTAGCGGCCATTGATCTATCCAAAGAGCTTTCTCAGATTTCCATTTCAATTTCAACAAAGGCTGCCCATCGTCAGTGGCCACCCCTGAAAAGGCTGGGTCACAAGCTGAGCTCTCATCTGGCTAAGAATGTCTCTGCCAATGAGAGTGACTGCCGTACGGTGAAAGGCCTCCTCTTAAGAGTCATTCTACCCTTTAACATACTAATGCTGGCAATACTGGTTCCCGTTTTGGGAATACCAATAAGGAAGCGTCCAGGTCCAGATGTTGAATGTCATGTGTGTGAGTCTCTATTAAATGGTGACATTAAAGGCCTGTTACAATGTGACCTTAAAGGCCTGTTAAACTGTGACATTAACGGCCTGTTAAAAGGGATTCCTATTGTTACAATCGGTTACAGTTATTACCTAAATTGTGTTGTGTAACCGAGGGAGACGGGTTTGTGGACTGCAGAGACGACTCCATGGGAGTTAGCAACAACAGACCACTTTATTCATACGCACACAAACTTATATATATCTTTAAGACTGTAACCTTCCGTGGGTGATGACACTTTGACACTGATTATTGGCTAAAAATGCTGTTTACATTACAAAGCCTCTCGTAATTGGCTGACCATGCACATCTGCTGAGAAGGTCGGCTACAGCCGTTTCTGATCTCATTAATTAGTTCTTAAGGCTACAGCACACTGATTTACATAGGGAAGTTCAGCACACAGCTTTGCTCTTTAGGTCAAATACCATATGAAATTCCAACAGTGTTGTGACAGCATTAGTATTTATGTAAGTAATGAAACTGTGGTTTAGAATTGGAAGAATGTTGGTGTTTTGTTGCTTCTCCTGTTTTAGATCTAAGAAATGCCATGCCTTGAGGGGACTTGCTGGAACTTTGGAAGGGGCTTCGGATAGGCCAGTCCCTGGGTGGGATGGGGCCTGGTTGGATTTCAGTAAAGTGCTAAGGCGTTTGGCACTTCTCATTAATTGGGAGTTCACGCCAGAACAAGTGTGTGATTCTGGTGAGCTGGCCTGCCGTTTATTAGAAGGGTGTTTTTCCTACGAGGACCTGTATATGCAATTCTCTGCTTTGTGTTGGGGCCTGGCTAGTGCTTATCGATTGGCCATGGACCACTCCCAAAGGGTTGAGGCCGAAACTGGAAGTGGAAATATACCGTCCAGGACCCATGATGTCCCTGTCCCATCCACTGGAGACGGAGTCCAAACACAGCAGGAAAATAATGCTGTCTCTGAAACTGGGACTCAAACTACAAACCAGGAAGTCAATGCTGTCTCTGCTACAGCCAGTGATGTTCTCGTCCCATCCACAGGAGACAGAGTCCAAACGCAGCATGAGGCCAATGTTGTTTCTGAGACTCAGACTCAACCCAAAACCAACACAGCTCTTGATCGCTCTGTGGAAACTCAAACTCAAGCCACAACACCGAGGATTACCATTGCTCCCATAAAGAAGAAGAAGACGTGGATGAAGGACACTACAAAATCTATAGAGCCACTCCTGCAATTGGAACGTGAAGAAGAAGAAGAGGAAGAAGAAGAAGCAGACGAAGGAGCAGCTGCGAGAAAGGAAGGAGCAACGGCAAAGGAAGAAAGAGTAGTCACAGTAGAGGAAGGAGCAGCCGCCAGAGAGGAAGAAGTGGTCACAGGAGACGGGGTACACCCAATGGGACTGGGGGCACATCCAAAAGAGAGTAGAGGGGTGTCAAGAAAAAGGAAGGAGACGGAGCAAGCGACCCAGGATAGAATAACACTCGATGAGTGGTACTCTGAATACATACGCAAATTCCCAGAAGAGGAAAAGAGAAGGTCAACGCGTATCTGTCAGCCTGAGGAAGAATCATTTCTACCTCTCCAGACGCAACCCTCCCTTGGAGGTGTGAGTTCATCTCTCCATGCCAGACCTACATTTGAGGGAATAGGTGATTGAGGAAGGCCCTTGTCCCAGCATCTTAAAGACTATTCACTCCCTCCACGGTGTGAATGAGCTAGGAGTCTCTCCCCACAGCTTGAATGAGGTAGAAGTCCCTCTCCGTGGCATGGACGACTTAGGAGCCCACTCCCCCAGATTGAACAGCATAGAAGCTCGTCCCCAGGGCGCGAACAGTCCCCACCTTCACGTGAGAGGGCCAGAAAGAGGTGAGAGAGGTTCCACGGAAGAGCGGAAGAGTGAAAACACAGGTGGAGAGAATTATACGTGGGAGAGATGGATGGGAAATAATGAGGGAAAGTGAAATTACACGATCACTGACCCCAAAGGAGATTCGGGATTTACGAAGGGATTACAGTCGGTTGCCTGATGAACGAATCCTCACATGGCTGGTGCGATGTTGGGACAGTGGGGCTAGAAGTCATGTGCTGGAGGGTCACAAAGCGCAACAATTGGGATCTTTGGCCCGAGATCGTGAAATAGAACAAGAAATAGGAAAGGAGGAGATGGCATGCAGTCTCTGGATCCGAATCCTCCATGCCGTGAGGGCAAGATACCCATTTAAGGAGTGTCTGATGAGCGCTCCAAGAGAGTGGAACACCGCGGAAGAAGGCATCCAGTATCTGCGGGAATTGGCCATGCTGGAGATCATATATTCCGATCCAGATTATTATGACATCTTCGTCCCAGAGAAGGTTATATGCACACGGCCAATGTGGGATAAGGTAATGAAAGGTACCCCTACACCCTACGTGTTTGGTATGATATCTGGATATACTCCGAGCGCAAATGAGGTAGAAGTGGATAAAATGTGTCAATGGATACGGAGAATATTGGAAACCATGGAAGACCCCTCCAAACTCTGTTATTGTCCCATCTACAGTGGGGAAGCGGTAGAGAGGAATACTAAACGCTCTGTGTATGAAGAAGACCCTAGAGGCAAAGATTCTAAGGGTCACAAAGAAGGGTCTCGTTCTAGTTCTCGTTCTCGGTCACCTCATGCCACACGTGGGAAGACTGGGAGCCCAAAGGGTAAGACATAGAGTGAACGTAGTTTGTTGGGAGCTGTTCTACATAAACTAGGGGAAAACATGAAGAAATGGCACGGTGAACCCACCTCTAAACTTGAAGCCCGATTGCAAGAATTAAAACACAAATTAGCTGGTAAGAAAGCTGTCCACATAGCTGAGGCAAAGACCCCGGAAAAGAAACATCGATCTCCGAGACGCAAAAGAAGCAACTCCCTCAACTCTGATGAAGGAGCCTCTGAAAGAATGTCGCTCAAGTCAGATGGAGAATACTCCGACCAGGAGCAACAATAGAGGGGCCCTGCCTTCTGCCAGGAGGAGGAGAGGGACGAGGATGATAATCGGGTTTATTGGGCTTTCTGGGTTTGATGGCCTGGCACATTGCATCCTCAGAGATACCAAGCTTTGGTAGATACTGGTGCCCAATATGCATTAATGCCATCAGAACATGAGAGTACAGAGACTGTTTCTATTTCTGGAGTAACCGGAGGGTCTCAAGACCTATCAGTGGTAGAGGCCGACATGAGCTTGACAGGAGACCAATGGGAAAAGCATTCCATTGAGACAGGGCCAGAAGCCCCTTGCATTCTTGCCATGGACTATTTAAAGAGGACACTTCAAGGACCCAAAGGGGTACCGGTGGGTTTTTGGTGTAGCCACAGTGATTGAAGACAAGTCCAAACAGTTGTCTACTCTCCCTGGTCTCTCAGAAGACCCTTCTGCTGTGGGATTACTCTGAGTCAGAGATGAAGAAGTACTGATGGCCAGTGCAACTGTACATAGGCGACAGTATCATACAAACCGAGATGCTGTGATTCCCATCCATAAGAACAGGAAGTTGGAGAGTCAAGGGGTGGTCAGCAGAACACACTCACCCTTCAACAGCCCCATCAGGCCTGTACGTAAATCAGATGGAGAATGGAGACTGACTGTGGACTATCGTGGCTTGAATGAAGTCACATCACCGTTGAGTGCTGCTGTGCCAGACACGTTGGAGCTCCAGTATGAACTGGAGTCCAAAGCAGCAAAGTGGTATGCCACTATTGACATTGCTAATGCATTCTTCTCCATTCCCTTGGCAGCAGACTGCAGGCCGCAGTTTGCTTTCACCTGGAGGGGCGTGCAGTACACCTGGAACCGATTGCCCCAGGGGTGGAAGCACAGCCCTACCATCTGCCATGGGCTGATCCAGGCCGCATTGGAGAAGGGTGAGGCCCCAGAACACATCCAGTACATCGATGACATCATTGTATGGGGAGACACAGGAGAAGAAGTTTTCGAAAAAGGACAAAAGATTATTCAGATTCTCCTCAAAGCTGGTTTTGCCATCAAAAAGAGCAAGGTCAAGGGACCTGCCAGAGAGATTCAGTTCCTAGGGGTAAAATGACAAGATGGACGTCGCCAGATTCCAACCGGCGTCATCAATAAGATTGTAGCAATGGCTCCACCGACTAACAAGAAAGAGGCCCAAGCGTTTCTGGGAGCCATAGGTTTCTGGCGAATGCACATCCCAGGGTATAGCCAGATTGTGAGACCTCTCTATTTTGTGACCTGTAAGAAGAACAATTTCCAGTGGGGTCCTGAACAACAACAGGCTTTCAAGCAAATCAAGCAAGAAATCGCACATGCCGTGGCTCTTGGACCAGTCAAGACAGGACCAGATGTATAGAATGTACTTTATTCCACAGCTGAAGATAAAGATCCCTCCTGGAGCCTCTGGCAGAAGGTGCCTGGTGAGACACGAGAGCAACCACTTGGTTTCTGGAGCCGAAGCTACAAGGGTTCTGAGGCCAATTACACCCCTATGGAGAAGGAAATCTTAGAGGTGTATGAAGGCATACGAGCAGCCTCAGAGGTAATTGGTAGCGAAGCACAGCTCTTCCAAGAACCTAGATTACCAGTGCTAAGCTGGATGTTTAAAGGAAAAGTGTCCTCTACGCATCATGCCACCGATGCCACGTGGAGCAAGTGGATTGCTTTGATTACGTAACGTGTTTGAATTGGGAGCTCGAATCACCCCGGAATTTTAGAAATCATAACCAATTGGCCTGAAGGTGGGAACTCCAGTCTGGCAGATGAAGAAGAGAAAGAGTCAGTGAGTCAAGGTGAAGAAGCTCCACCATATAATCAGCTGCCAGATGAAGAGACACGCTACGCCCTTTTCACTAATGGTTCATGCCGTATTGTAGGGAAGAGCCAGAAGTGGAAAGCAGCTGTGTGGAGTCCCATCCAACGGGTGGCAGAAGCCACCGAAGAGAAAGGTGAATCGAGTCAATTTGCAGAACTCAAAGCTGTCCAATTGGCCCTAGACATTGCAGAAAGAGAAGGATGGCCAAGGCTCTACTTATACACCGACTCATGGATGATAGCGAATGCTCTCTGGGGATGGCTAGACCGGTGGAAGAAAATGAATTGGAGGCGTAGAGGGAAACCCATCTGGGCTGCAGATCTGTGGCAAGACATTGCTGCCAGAGTAAAGAAATTGAATGTGAGAGTCCGCCATGTGGATGCCCATGTGCCCAAAGGTCGAGCTAATGAGGAATATGATAATAACAGACAGGCAGACCGAGCTGCACAGATCAAAATGTCACAAGTAGACCTCGATTGGCAGCAAAAGGGAGAATTGTTCCTAGCTCGATGGGCCCATGATGCTTCAGGCCATCAAGGCTGGGACGCAACCTATAAATGGGCACGAGACCGAGGGGTGGATTTAACCATGGACATTATTTCCCAGGTTATCCGCGATTGTGAAACCTGTGCTGCCATGAAGCAGGCAAAAAGATTGAAGCCCCTTTGGTATGGTGGACGCTGGGATAAGTATAAATACGGAGAAGCCTGGCAGGTTGACTACATCACATTGCCACAGACTAGCCAAGGTAAACGCTATGTGCTTACCATGGTTGAAGCGACCACCAGGTGGTTAGAGACATATTCAGTACCACATGCGACGGCCCGGAATACTATCTTGGGCCTTGAGTAGCAGGTCCTACGGAGGCATGGCACTCCAGATCGCATTGAGTCAGACAATGGGACTCATTTCAAGAACAATCTAGTGGCCACTTGGGCACGGGAGCATGGTATTGAATGGGTATATCACATTCCATATCATGCACCTGCTGATGGAAAAGTTGAAAGGTGCAATGGACTGTTAAAAACAACTCTGAAGGCACTAGGTGGAGGAACTTTCAAGAACTGTGATGCTGAAAGGGTTTTTTTAATTTTTCAATTTTCATATTTTGTAGATTTTAGAGACACAGTAGATGTGATGTTGTAGATTTTAGTGAATTAATATTTAGCAGCTTGTAGCATAAAATCCTTCTATCTCTACCCCTGCTCCAGAACAGGCAGCTGAGATCTGCCAGCTATTTAGTCTCTTCCTCAAGGTACCTGATTAAAGCATATCAGAAGAGAACATAAACATGGAGCAGTGTGACCTGAAGCCCTGAAGAGCGTCCAAGAGACCTTTGTGTGCTGAAGAAGAGGAGGTGGATGAAGACAGAGGGTCCCAACGACCCCAGCCCCAATTCAACAGGGGTGGGAACTGGGAGGGGACAGAGGTGGAACTGGACATCTGGACAGTAGTGATTGGATAGGTTATATTATAAAACCTATAGAACTTAGAGCTTGCTTGCGCGCGCGTCGATGTATTCCTGGATGAGCGGGGTTGCTCATTAAAGTGCCTGCCCATTATCTTATCTCCTACAAAACTTGGCTCGGAGTCTTTTTTACAGGCTTTTACGGCAACAACTGGGATAAGCATTTAGCCAAGGCCACCTGGTTGGTTAATACTAGAGGCTCTGTCAACCAAGCTGGTCCTGCCCAAGCAGAATCCCTCCACACGGTAGATGGAGACAAAGTTCCAGCGATTCACCTGAGAGGCATGCTAGCGAAATCCATTTGGATTACTTCTCCCTCGGGCTAAGAAAAACCCATTAGTGGGATTGTTTTTGCTCAAGGGTCCGGAAACACCTGGTGGGTAAAGAGAAAAGATGGCGAGATCCAGTGTGTGCCCCAAGGCAATCTAGCCTTGGGGAAAAACTAATTATGTGCCTTGAGTTGTGTTTTTCAGGAAACCAGACACCGGATGAGAAAGACCCAAACAAAGCTGATGGTGGTATCCCATGATGTCCAACGATAAGGCAGCCCTAATCTGTGAACCAGTCCTGAACTTGGAACTGTGACTTTAACCAAAAGGCGAAGGACCCAAGCTGAAGTGATGCTGGTGCTGATCCTTGATGACAAGACAGCTGCCTCGAAGGACTGCATATGGACTATATATATATATATATATATATATATGCACGGGATATAAGCAAATGCGAGAATACAAGGATTGCGTGGAAAGACCAGTGTAGAATAAGGGGTGGAGAATGTGATAGGTTTGATCTATGGCTTCCTCAGTAAGCAGGAGTAACTAAGGAAGTCAACATTACATAAGTATTCCAGACGTGTTTTCCACGTAAGAGTAGGAGGAGGGGAGATAGGAGGGTGTGCTGGTTTAAAGGCGAACCAGCAGGGGAAATGAACTCACCATGAGAGAGATTATAAGTCAGAGCAAAAATTTAATAATAATATTACAATAACAACACTGATACACAAGGGAAATTGCTTTCAACTCACAAAACCCCAGCAGTATAACCCAGTGTCCTGGGGCACAAACCCAAAGGGGTTTGTTTGCCCTTGTGCTGAGACCCCTGTGGTTCCCCCAAGTCCAGAGCAAAAGGAAAAGAAAAACCTGTTGATGCAGGCGAGGGCTGTGGTCTGGGCAAGAGCAGTGATCTCCTCCTGTCAAGGTCCTGCTGCTGCTCTGGATCCGACGAGAAGTTCCCGAGGTCTTCTTACCCACCACTTATGTACCCTCAGGGAGCACTCAGTCCCTCCCCCTGGGCGGGGACTCACACAATGGGTGATTGACTCTGGGAGCCAGGGGGTGTTGAACTGTTGATGGCCCATTAGCAGCTCCGCCCTCCTCAGGCTGGGTGTGAAGGTGATAATGGCTCCCTGGGCAGCTGCTGCTAATGGCCCATTGACCTTGGGGAATGAATAGAGGGGGTAGAATACACAGCTTTGATCACCCCCACACAGGGTTAGCTGGTCCCTCCTGCTGAACTAGGACATTATCCACCCCTTATTCTACTCCATCTAGTCATTCCCAAATTAATCCCCTTTTTACCTATACATATATATATACACATATATACAATGAAACATTACAAACTCTTCTCGCTCAAAATTAGGTCCCCTTGTGGTACACAACGTGTTTCTCCATCTTTTTGCATTACCCACCAAGTGCAACCAGGTCCTTGAGCAAAGACAGTCCCTCGGATGGGTTTGCCTTTGTTTGAGGTGAGACTAACCCAAACAGTCTTTCCTAACATACCTCTCATATGGACCACAGGGACTTTATCTCCATCTACAGTATTCAAGAGTTCTGATTGGGCAGGGCCAGCTCGATTGATGGAGCCCCGGCTGTTGACCAACCAGGTGGCCTTTGCCAAATGCAGCTCCCAGTGTTTGAAAGTTCCCCCACCCAACGCCTTCAAGGTTGTTTTCAGCAGTCCATTACATCGCTCAACTTTCCCGGCAGCCAGAGCATAGTAGGGGATATGATACACCCACTCAATGCTGTGCTCTCTGGCCCAGGTGTCTATGAGGCTGTTCTTGAAGTGGGTGCCGTTGTCAGACTCTATTCTCTCTGGGGTGCCGTGTCTCCACAGGACTTGTTTCTCAAGGCTCAGGATGGTATTCCGGGCAGTGGCGTGAGATACGGGGTATGTCTCCAGCCATCCAGTGGTTGCCTCTACCATGGTCAGCACGTAGCGCTTGCCTTGGCGTGTTTGGGGAAGTGTGATGTAGTCAACTTGCCAGGCTTCCCCATACCTGTATTTCGACCACCGTCCACCATACCATAGAGGCTTCACCCGCTTGGCCTGCTTGATATCAGCACATGTGTCACAGTCATGGAGAACCTGTGAGACACTCTCCATGGTTAGATCCACCCCTCGGTCACGAGCCCATCTGTATGTCGTATCTCTGCCCTGATGACCAGAGGCATCATGGGCCCATCGGGCTAGAAAAAATTCACCTTTATGCTGCCAATCCAGATCTACCTGAGAGACTTCAATCCTGGCAGCTCGATCCAGCTGCTCATTGTTACAATGCTCCTCATTAGCCCGGCTTTTGGGTACATGAGCATCTACGTGACGGACCTTCACACTCAGCTTCTCTACCCGGGCAGCGATGTCCTGCCACATCTCAGCCGCCCAGATGGGTTTCCCTTTGCGCTGCCAGCCGGCCTTTCTCCAATGCTCCAGCCATCCCCACAGAGCATTGGCCACCATCCACGAGTCAGTGTAAAGGTAGAGTCTTGGCCACTTCTCTCGTTCAGCGATATCCAAAGCCAGCTGAACAGCTTTCAGCTCTGCAACCTGACTTGATCCACCTTGTCCTTCAGTCGCTTCTGCAACTCGATATGTAGGACCCATACAGCTGCTTTCCATTTCCGGCTTGTCCCTACAATGCGGCAAGAGCCATCTGTGAAGAGAGCATATCGCTTCTCCTCTTCTGGTAGCTGGTTATATGGTGGGGCCTCCTCAGCTCGTGTCACCTGCTCCTCTTCTTCTTCAGAGGACAATCCGAAACTCTCGCCTTCCGGCCAGTTGGTGATGATTTACAAAATCCCAGGGCGATTAGGATTCCCTGTCCGGGTTCGCTGCATGATCAGAGCTTTCCACTTACTCCATGTGGCATCAGTGGCGTGATGGGTAGAAGGAGCTTTTCCTTTGAACATCCAGCCCAACACTGGTAGTCGGGGTGCCAGGATGAGCTGTGCCTCAGTGCCAATCACTTCTGAGGCGGCTCGAACTCCTTCATAAGCTACCAGGATCTCTTTCTCAGTTGGGGTGTAGCTGGCCTCAGATCCTTTGTATCACCAACTCCAGAATCCCAGCGGTCCACCCCTTGGCTCTCCAGCTCACGAATCATCTTGTGTATGGGGGTCACAGAGTCTCGGTCAGTGCGGTATTGCTGACGGTGCACTGTGGCTGTGGCCAGCGGTACCAATTGTTCTTCAACTTTCAGCAGTCCCACAGCAGAAGGGTCCTCTGAGAGGCCAGGCAAGGTGCTCAGCTTTCTGATTTCCTCTGTCTCCACAGCAGCTATGCCAAAGGCCCAACGCAGTCCCTTTGGGTCTTTGAAATATCCATTCCTCAGGTAGTCTATGCCAAGGATACATGGGGCTTCTGGACCAGTCACAATGGGGTGTCTATGCCATTCCTTCCCAGTCAAGCTGACTTCAGCTTCCAGTACAGTCAGCTGTTGGGATCCCCCTGTCACCCCAGAAAAAGAGATGGATTCTGCCCCGACGTATCCTGATGGCATCAACGTGCATTGTGCGCCAGTGTCCACTAAAGCTTTGTATTTCTGTGGGTGTGATGAGCCAGGCCACCGAATCCACACAGTCCAATAAACCCAATTGTCCCTCTCCTCTACCTGGCTAGAGGCAGGGCCCCCCTAGTTCTGGTCATGGTATTCACTGCGCTCTCCCTGTGAATATGACCGGGAGGTTCCTTCAAGAGGATCGGGCATAACATCATCATTCCTATACTGTCTGGAGTCTTGCCCACGAGAGACCGGAGCAGCCTTCAACCTTGAAGAATTCCCTGTGTTAGTTGTGCCTCTTTGTAATTCACGTACCCGAGCTGCTAAGGAAGAGGTGGGTTTCCCATCCCACTTCCTCATATCTTCTCCATGTTCATGGAGGTAAAACCACAGATTGCCGCATGGAGTGTACCCTTTCTCCTTAGCTGGAAGACGCCTGCTTCTGATGGCAGAGACTCTCGTTTGTTCTGGAGAGATATGGAAGAGTCCTTCCTTAATCTTCTCTTCCAGTTCAGCCAGTTTTGTTTCCACAGCTGAGACGTGGGCTCGTAATGGAGCAGTGACAGTGTCTTCATAAATCCTGAGTTTGCTGACCAGTGCACCCACCTTGTCTTCTCCCTCTCTCCACTGCAATGTTGCAAGGTAGCGAGAATACATTTTGGCCCAAGTCGTGCAAATTTTAACCACATCTGGGATGTGCACTGGACACCATCTGGACTTTTAGGGAATCTTTCATCCTCTGATAAGATTATGTCCAGTACGGCTAATTCCCTTAAGCACCAGATACCTTGTTCCATCGTGTTCCACTGTCCTTGCTGTACGTGGAGGTCCTCCTTACAAAGATATCTCTCCCTCACGCTTGACAACAGTCGCCGCCAGAGGCTGAGAGTTTCCTGTCTCTTTCCAATGCCCTGATCAATGACCACATCTCAAGACAGGGATCCCAGCTGCCTTGCCTCACTCCCATCTAGAATTGTATCATTGGCTGCAGCATCCCAGATTCGAAGTAGCCAGGTCAAGATGGACACATTTGCCTGTTGTGTGAACTCTCTCCGGAGCTCACGCAACTCTCCCAGGGATAGGGACCGGGTGATTATTTCTGGCTCCATTTCTTCTGCTTGAGATGAAGGTTCTGACTCTTCCTCATCATGCACTATACGAAGTGATTTGGTCTTTGATTTTCTTTTCTGGACAGGGGCAACTGCTATTGGTTTCGGTTGTCCTTCTGGCTCCTCCATCGTTTGTGTGGACATGGTGCTGGTTGATTTGTTTCCCTTTCTCTCTGGCTCAGCCGTGGTCTGGGTGGACATGGTGCTGGTTGATGTATCTCTCTTCCTCTCTGGCTCAGCCGTGGTCTGGGTGGACATGGTGCTGGTTGATTTGCTCCTTTTCTCCTCCTCCTGATGATGCTGTACTACACCAAGCAGTGTGCGGTAGGCAGTGGCCAGGGCCCAGCAGGTTGCTGTGAGCTGCATATCTCTGGGACTGCCAGAGCATCTTCCTTTCACATAGCTTAGCATTTTGGCAGGGTCCTGCAGTTGTTCTGGGGTGAATTTCCAGATCATTTGAGGAGAGAAGGTCTCCAAATACTGGCCCATATCTTCCCACTTCCCGTGCCACTCAACATCATCCGCTCCCAGGGCAGGCCTCCAGCAAGTCTCCTTTGAAAGCCCAGTTCTGACCCTAAACATGGTGTATACAGTACAGAGAAGACAAAGCAACACTAACAGCACTAACAGTAAGATTATGCTGTCCCTAACATCAAAAGGAAGCTCAATATTTTCAATGATTGTTGTAGCAGAGGTGAAAAGGTGGAAGTGACCATCTCCGCCTGTTTTCCCCACAGTCTGGGTGCTATTTTTAATGAGACCCCAGAGGTAACAACCCAAACCAGGACAGGCACACCAGACTGAATATACATTCACAATGAAATTCATTGCTTCTGATGTTATGACAACATAAACATAGTATATTAATAAAGCAATTTTGATCCTTCTCCCTGGTATTAAAGAGCGCATCAAAATAGGCACATGGTTCCCCATGTGTCGAAATATGAACAGGCCCAGATACACCATCCACATGAATACATCAAGCAACATGGTAGTGAGCGAGTTTCTGTATCCAAATACAGAAAATGAAATTGTAATTCTGACTTCTCTCTCGTGGCCCCACGTTGGGCGCCAAAAGATGTGCTGGTTTAAAGGTGAACCAGCGGGGGAAATGAACTCACCACGAGAGAGATTATAAGTCAGAGCTAAAATTTAATAATAATATTACAATAACAACACTGATACACAAGGGAAATTGCTTTCAACTCACAAAACCCCAGCAGTATAACCCAGTGTCCTGGGGCACAAACCCAAAGGGGTTTGTTTGCCCTTGTGCTGAGACCCCTGTGGTTCCCCCAAGTCCAGAGCAAAAGGAAAAGAAAAACCTGTTGGTGCAGGCGAGGGCTGTGGTCTGGGCAAGAGCGGGGATCTCCTCCTATCAAGGTCCTGCTGCTGCTCTGGATCCGACGAGAAGTTCTCAAGGTCTTCTTACCCACCCCTTATGTACCCTCAGGCAGCACCCAGTTCCTCCCCCTGGGCGGGGACTCACACAATGGGTGATTAACTCTGGGAGCCAGGGGGTATTGAACTGTTGATGGCCCATTAGCAGCTCCGCCCCCCTCAGGCTGGGTGTGAAGGTGATAATGGCTCCCTAGGCAGCTGCTGCTAATGGTCCATTGTCCTTGGGGAATGAAGAGAGGGGGTAGAATACACAGCTTTGATCACCCCCACACAGTGTTAGCTGGTCCCTCCTGCTGAACTAGGAGAAACGATCACCTAGACCAACTGTCTGACCCTTTCAGGACTGACCAAAAGTTAAAGCATGTTATCTGGATAGACTTGAGAGATGGGCTGATTCCAATGGGATGAAGTTCAATAAGGCCAAGTGCCGGGTCCTGCATTATGGCCACAACAACCCCATGCAGCGCTACAGGCTGGGCACAGAGTGGCTGGAGAGCAGCCAGGCAGAAAGGGACCTGGGGGTACTAATTGACAGGAAGCTCAACATGAGCCAACAGTGTGCCCAGGTGGCCAAGAAGGCCAATGGGATCCTGTCCTGGATCAAAAATAGCGTGGCTAGCAGGATCAGGGAAGTGATCCTTCCCCTGTACTCTGCGTTGGTGTACTCTGAGTGTTGTGTTCAGTTCTGGTCCCCTCAGTTCAGGAAAGATATTGAGGTGCTGGAGCGGGTCCAGAGAAGAGCAACAAGGCTGGTGAAGGGACTAGAGCATAAGTCCTGTGGGGAAAGGCTGATGGATCTGGGGTTGTTTAGCCTGGAGAAGAGGAGGCTTAGAGGTGACCTCATCACTGTCTATAACTACCTGAAGGGAAGTTATAGCCAGGTGGGGGTTGGTCTCTTCTTCTGGGCACTCAGCAATAGGACAAGGGGGCACGGGCTCAAGCTCTGCCAGGGGAAATTTAAGTTGGATATCAGAAAAAAATTTTTTATAGAGAGTGTAATTAGGCATTGGAATGGCCTTCCCAGAGAGGTGGTGGATTCACCTTCCCCGGAGGTTTTTAAACTGAGATTGGACGTGGCACTGAGTGCCATGATCTAGTAAACGGACTGGAGTTGGACCAAGGGTTGGACTTGATTATCTCGGAGGTCTTTTCCAACCCAATAGATACTATGATTCTATATATATATGTATAACGAAAACCAGAACAGAACAAACAGCAACACCATAACTAATGAATCCATAAAACGTCGAAAGAAAAGGAACTGCTAAGAGATGTTTTGATTCTTTTAGCATCAAAGGTATTTATTAGCAACATTGGAGGCAAGTCAGTCCATACTGGGAAAAACTTGCCTAACCTGTATGTGTAAAATAAGCTATTAATATATTTTTGGGTTCGTAGTTATACTTTCTAATTTCCGTATTAATGATTAGGTGGAGTCTTGGGCAGAGCTTTCCTTTTTGCTTGAAATTTGGTTATTGGACTTCTGAATTCATCCCACTGGTGGTCTTGAAGCACCTCCATCACTGTTGGACTTCTGCCTTTTCTTTATTCAATGACATGACCTGTCAAACTTGTAAAATCTTGGCTTTTACTACAAAATCTTGGTTCTGGGCTATCATATCTATTTTAAACATCTAAGTTTACTTGATTTATGGCCTGCGAGTCTATTGTGTATTGCTCGCTACTATTTGGTCTAGTGAGTAGAAAAGAATAGTTTCTACAATGTTCTTTGCAAAATAGGCAGAGCAAACAGCAGAGCAAGATGCTTTCTTAAGTTAACTCTTTTTGTGCTTTTTCTGTTATTACTAAAACTTTCAAACAAATCAAGTCCTATCTTGCCCCTTCAGTGCAGCTTCAAGAAGCCATCTTGTTCTAGCTCCTAACCTGTGTTGGCAAGGGACAAAAAAAAATTCCATGAAAGATTTTGAAACTATAGCATTATCCACCCTGAATTGTTTTTCCATACCAACACCCTATATCGAATTTGAACTTTTCAACTATACACACATATTTGAACTGTATACACATTTACAGATATGTACATACAGATACAGTGTTATTGGGCAACTTACCCAGAGATAAGGTCCCCTTGAGGTATACATCATGTTTCTCCACCTTCCTGCATCAACCACTAGGTGCAACCTGGCCTTGAGCAAAAACAATCCCACGAATGGGTTTGCCTTTACTTGAGGCAGGATTAATCCAGACTGGTTTCCCTAAAATACCTCTCAGGTGTATTACAGGGACTTTATCTCCATCTACAGTGTGGAGGGATTCTGACTGGGCAGGGCCAGCTCAACTGATGGAGTCTCTAGTGTTGACAAGCCATGTAGCCTTTGCTAGATGCTGATCCCAGTGTCTGAAAGTCCCCTAACCCAATGCCTTCAGAGTGGTTTTCAACAGTCCATTACACCATTCAACCTTCCCGGCAGCTGGTGTGTGGTGGGGGATATGATATGCCCACTCAATGCAATGCTCTTTTGCCCAGGTGGTAACTAGGCTATTTTTGAAATGAGTTCCATTATCTGACTCAATTCGCTCTGGAGTGCCATGTCGCCACAGGACTTCTTTTTCCAGGCCTTTGATGGTGTTTCAGTCAGTGGCGTGAGGCACCGGGTGTGTCTCCAGCCATCCGGTAGTCCATGTCCACATAGCGCTTACCTTGGCAGGTCTGCAGCAGTGTGATGTAGTCAACCTGCCAGGCCTCTCTGTACCTTTACTTATTCCCATGTCCACCATACCATAGGGGCTTCACTCTCTTAGCCTGCTTAATGGCAGCACATGTCTCACAGTCATGGATAACCTGAGAGATAATGTCCATAGTTAAATCCACCCCTCGGTCTCGTGCCCATCTATAGGTGGCATCTCTGCCCTGATGGCCCAAGGCATCATGGGCCCATCGAGCTTGGAACAGCTCTCCCTTTTGCTACCAGTCTAGATCTATCTGTGACACTTGGACTTGTGCAGCTCGGTCTGCCTGTTCGTTGTTGCGATGTTCCTCATTGGCTCGATTTTTGGGCACGTGGGCATCTACATGGCGGACTCCCACAATCAGCTTCTCTACTCAGGTGGCCATGTCTTGCCATATATTGGCAGCCCAGATGGGTTTCCCTCTGTGTTTCCAATTGGCCTCCTTCCATTGGTCTAACCATCCCCACATGGCATTGGCCACCATCCATGAGTCAGTGTAGAGGTAAAGCCTTGGCCACTTCTCTCGTTCAGCAACGTCCAGGGCCAAGTGGATGGCTTTTAGCTCTGCAAATTGACTTGACCCACCTTCTTCTTGAGTAGCTTCTGCAACTTGTCATGTGGGACTCCATATGGCTGCTTTCCATTTACGGTTTGTCCCTACAATGTGACAGGAACCATCAGTGAAAAGGGTGTAGCGTGTTTCCTCTTTTGGCAATTGATTGTATGAGGAATCCTTCTGGACTAGGAAGGGAGCTTCCCTCTCCTCAAGCCACTACAACCTTTGAAATTAAGAGACTTAAATCAGAAAATGTAGAAAACAGGATAACAGTTCTTTACTACAAATATATATATATGAATAACCAAAACCAGAACAGAACAAACAGCAACACCGCGTAACTAAAACTTTCAAACAAATCAAATCCTATCTTTGCCCCTTCATTGTAGCTATATTTACAAACAGCAGGGAGTGCTGTCACGCCTCAAGAGGCAGGGGCTGCAGTGATTTACTCATGGCTACCAGGGGTTGCTGTCAGGCTCTGGCGAGGCAAAGACACAGGAGGATGTGCTGGTTCCGAAGCTCACATGGGAATGGTGGCCACAGAGATGGGCTGGAACCTTTCCCGTGGGCAGTGCAAGGACCCTCTCACCATCTTTTGTCTGAAAGCATTGGGGAGGGTGTTAGAAACTCCTCTACAGGTGGTGCTGGCCTCTCAGTGAGTCCATAGTGAATTCAGGCAGTGGTGATTGCTCTCTCAGGAGAACAGCAAAGGAAGTGTGGAGTTGCTGGGGCGAGCCAGGACTCCTCTCTCAGTGCTGCCACTAGCTCAGCAAGTGGCATCTGGGCACCCAAGCAGACGGAGAACAAAGTCAAAAAATGAGTGGGGAAAGCTCTCTCTGACCACCTCCCAAGCCAGGGAAAGAGTGAAATCCTCTCCCCACAAAAAAGAAAAACACCTTCCCCAGTCCTCTCCCCAGCCATCAAGTTGGACTGCAAAGCTATCCCTTTGTTTAGGCTTTATACAGTTAGATGGCTCTGGGAGCAGGTAGTGAGAGAGCTGGGCTTCAACAAGTCATCTTGTTCTGGCTTCCAACCCCCAAATTGCTGTGTTGGCAAGGGACAAAAAAAAAAGCAACAAAAATATTCCATGAAAGATTTTGAAACTATAATAGTAGAGTACCATGGGATAAAGCCCTGTAAGGAAAAGGGGCTCAAGAAACCTGGTTAATATTCAGGGATTACCTCTTCTAAGCTCAGGAGGGATGCATCCCAATGAAGAGGAAGCCAGGAAAAAATGCCAGGTCTGCATGGATAAACCAGGCTTCTCCTGGACTAATTCAAACACAAAAAGGAAGCCTACAGGGGCTGGAAGCAGGGACATGTAGCCTGGGAGGAATACAAAGAGATGGTCTGAGAAGCCAGGGATCAGGTTAGGAGAGCCAAAGCCCTGACAAAATGAAACCTGGCCGGGGACATCAAGGGCAACAAGAAAAGCTTCTATAGGTATGTCGGTGATAAGAGGAAGACTGAGGAAAATGTGGGCCCTCTCCTGAAGGAAACAAGAGATCTGCTTACCTGGGATATGGGGAAGGCTGAGGTACTCAGTGACTTTTCTGCCTAAGTCTTCACTGGAAAGTGCTCCAGCCACACTGCTCGAGTTGCACAAGGCAAAGGCAGGGACTGGGAGAATAAAGAACTGCACATTGTGGAAGATCAGATTCAAGACCATCTAAGGAACCTGAAGGTGCACAAGTCCATGGGACTTTACAAGATACATCCACAGGTCCTGAGGTAAGTTTTTCAGAAAGTGGCTAAGCCACTATCCATCATATTTGGGAAGTCATATCAATCTGGTGAAGTTCCCACTGAGTGGAAAAGGGGAAACATAACTGCCACTTTTAAAAAGGGAAATAAGGAAGACCCAGGGAACTGCAGACCAGTCACTCTCACCTCAGTGCCTGGTAAGATCATGGAGCAGATTCTCCTGGAAACTATGCCAATTTACATGGAAAATAAGGAGGTGATTGGTGACAGCCAATATGGCTTCACTAAGGGCAAAGCATGCCTGAAAAATTTGGTGGTCTTCTGTGATGGGGCTACAGTGATGGTGGATAAGGGAAGAGAAACTGACATCATCTACCTGGACTTGGGCAAAGCATTTGACACTGTCCAGCATATCTTTGCCTCTAAATTGGAGATACATGGATTGGATGGATGGACCACTCAGTGGATAAGGAATCAGCTGGATGGTGACACTCAAAAGAGTTGTGGTCAATGGCTCAATGTCCAAGTGGAGAGCAGTGACAAGTGGAGTCCCTCAGGGGTCAGTGTTGGGACCAGCACTGTTTAACATCTCTGTTGGTGACATGGACAGTGGGATTGAGGGCACCCTCAGCAAGTTTGCCGATGACATTGAGCTGTGTGGTGCAGTCGACACGCTGGAGTGACGGGATGGGCCATCCAGAGGGACCTGGACAGGCTGGAGAGGTGGGCCAATGCAAACCTCATGAAGTTCAACGTGGCCTAGTGCAAGGTCCTGCACTTGAGTCGGGGCAATCCCAAGCACAAATACAGGTTGGGTGGAGAATGGGTTGAGAATAGCCCCGAGGAGAAGAACTTTGGGGTGTTGGTGGATCAGAAGCATGACGCAACTTGGCAATGTGTGGTTGCAGCCCAGAAAGCCAACTGTATCCTGGGTTTGATCAGAAAAAGTGTGACCAACAGGTCAAGGAAGGTGATTCTGCCCCTCCACTATGCTCTCGGGACACCCCACCTGGAGTACAGTGTGCAGCTCTGGGGCCCCCCAATATAAGGAAGGATGTGGACTTGCTGGAGTCGGTCCAGAGGAGGGCCATGAGGTTGATCACAGGGTTGAAACACCTCTCCTATGAAGACAGGCTGAGAGACTTTGCAGTTTTTCAGCTTGGAGAATAAGGCTCCAGGGAGACCTTATAACAGCCTTCCGGTACCTGAAGGGGAACTACAAGTGAGCTGGACAGGGACTTTTTATAAAGGCATGGAGCAAGGGGGATAACGGCCTTAAGGTGAAGGACGACAGGTTTAGATTAGATATTAGGAAGTTCTTCCCTCTGAGGGTGATGAGGCCCTGCCACAGGTTGCCCACAGAAGCTGTGGCTGCCCCATCCCTGGAAGTGCTCAAGGCCACATTGGATGGGGCTTGGAGCAACCTGGTCTAGTGTAAGCTGTCCCTGCCCATGGCAGGGGTGGAATGAGATGGGCTTTAAGGCCCCTTCCAATCCAAACCCTTCTATGATCCTATGATTCACAAGTGCAGAGTAGAGGGGCAGAATTGCCTCCCTCGATCTGCTGGCCACCCCTCTTTTGATGCAGCCCAGGATGCAATTGGCCTTCTGGGCTGCAAGTGTACACTGTTGGCTCATGTCCAGCTTTTCATCCATGAGACTCCCCAAGTCCTTCTCCACAGGGCTTTAGTTCATGATTCTCAAACAGATCAGCTGTCTAGAACTAGCTAAAAATTTAAAGTCCTTGCATCTATTTGTGGGATAAGATACTATTTAGAAAAGAAGTATCAGCTGAATTAAAGGTACCAGAAGATGGATGATAATATTTAAGTGGCCAGGAAAAATAGACTCAATTATTCCCTGCCATTTACACCAATGTGGTTGCTCAGCCCCTGAAACTGCTTTAGGTCTGAGAACATATTTTAATAATTTTACTTTATTTTCCTCCTTAACTGTGTAGAGGGGCAATTTAAACATACTGTAACATGCACCCATGACTTCAACAGATTTATTTGGTGTGAATCAACCGAAACATCAGTCTACATCCCTAAAGGAGAAAGCCCTGAAACTACACATTTCTGGTGAGACATGCTATTCTGTTTATCAATAACTGTGCCAGCTGCTCTAAAGCTATATGAACAGATTACAAAATATAAGGAATAATACTCCAATCCAGAAAACACTGAAGTGTATCCTGGCTTCTTCCATGGAATTATTCATATGCTTCTTATGTTAAACACAGTATGGGATTTCTTAGACGGAAAACGTTTTGGCTTCAAGCTCCAATTAGCCCTAGCATAAGAAGAGGGTGTCGGATAAAATAAATCTTTCAAAAAATCTGCATGTAAAAAGCAATTTAAAAACACCCATGTTGGCACTGTCTCGTTTATTCAATTTTAACAGCAAAACTCCGCCTTCTCCCCTCACCTCTGTGTAATTTATTTGTGTGTCCCCTAGGCAAGTCTGCCCACGAAGCACCACTCTTGCAGCGTGGCCCCTGAAAGCAAGTAGGTTTCTCTGCTCCTTTTTCAGATATGACAGGATATTTTCTGGATATGACAGTATTTTCCTGAATCATATTACAGCCCCAGCAAAGGATATCATGCACAGTTACACCTCCAGCTGGAGGGAGTAATTGGAAACACTTTACTTTGTTTAAAATATGTTAAAGAAAAGTCAGCATTAGAAAAATGTGCAATCTTATATCAGTAACTTTATGAAGAAAGAAAATTCCTTTTAGCCAATATTCTTTCTCTAAGCAAATTAACATACAAATTAAAAAAAACAGCAACAAAATATTACTGAAATTATTATCACAGTGCCTCTGTGATAACATATTTAAGAAGGGGGGAAAAAAATGTGGTACAACAGCAGCTGGGAAAGCAGAGCGCAAATATGTGCAAGGAACAGCTCTGAAGACCCCCCAGGTCAGTGCAGGAGGAGCAGGAGGTGCTCCAGGCACCAGAGCTGAGGTTCCCCTGCAGCCTGTGGTGCAGCCCATGGTGAGGCAGCTGCACCCCTGCAGATCATGGACGTTCAGGGGGGTGCAGAGATCCACCTGCACCCAGGGGACGAGCCCATGCTGGAGCAGGGGAATGCCCAAGAGAGGCTGTGACCCTGTGGGAAGCCCGTGCTAGAGCAGGTTTGCTGGTAGGACTTGCAACACCATGGAGGACCCACACTGGAGCAGCCTGTTCCTGAAGGACTGCAGTCTGTGAAAAAGGACTCACATTGGAGCAATTTGTGAAGAACTGTAGCCTGTGGGAAGGACCCACACTGGAGAATTTCATGGAGGACTGTTTCCCATGGGAAGGATCCTACGCTGGAGCAGGGAAAGAGTGTGAGCAGTCTTCCCCCTGAGGAGGAAGGGGAAGCAATGTGTGATGAACTGACTGCAGCCCCGCTTCCCTGTCCCCCTGTGCTGCTGGGGGGAAGGAGGTAGAGAATTTGGGAGTAACGTTAGGCCCAGAAAGAAGGGAAGGGTGGGGGGAAGGTGTTTGAAGAAGTAGTTTTTATTTTCTAGCTATACTACTTTGATTTGATTAGTAATAAATTAAGCTAATTTCCCCAAGTTCAGTCTGTTCTGTCTGTGACAGTAATTGGTGAGTGATCTCTCCCTGTCCTTATCTGCCCCATGAACTTTTCATTATATTTTCTCTCCCCTGTCCAGTTGTGGAGGGGAGTGATAGAGCAGCTTGGTGGGCACCTGGAGTTCAGCCAGGGTCAACCCATAACACCTTGGCAAAAGTTTTAAGACCCAGCTGCCCTGGAAGAGCATCAGAATTATAAAACTCAGCGCACACAGGTGCGAGGAGTCCATGCATGTTCTCAAGCTGGCAACATGCAGCAGCTCAGCCCCTGCTTCCCGCAGCAATCCATCGGCAGAGTCTTACAAGGACCACCCTGGGACGCTTGGCTGAGGCAGGGCCACCTCCAGGGGCTGGATCTCCACCTGGGCAGGGGACACAGCTAGCCACCACTGGTGCTGTGGTTCCACCTGAAAACCTGCTCCCTCCCCACTGCCTCCAGCCTTGTGTCCGCAGAGCCTCACTTCCTCTTTCTGCCTTACAGCAGACTAACCCTGGGTGAGGGGCTGCAATCCCGCAAACAGCTGACACATGCCAGGCACAGCCCTCCGCACACCACTTACACCTTCTGCATCCTTGTATCCCCGTGTTAGAGATCCTCGCCCTAGGATCTACAGGCTATACCCTCCTTTCTACTTTCAGTTCTTTTAATGGTACAAATTATTTCCTAAAAAGGCCACCAACTCTCAAAGGAATTGGAAATACAAGTCCCAGCAGAGACATTTATAGATGTCAAGGTTCCACTTAGGGGAAAAAAGTATCAGGGAGCTGCGTGAGCATTACTCACACTGCATGCAAAGCCATGACCAGGATGCAAACACGGGCATGCTCCCATAGTTGGGTTCAGTCATAGCTGAAATGTTACTAGATCTGAGCTGGTGAGCTCCAGCATCTGTTGTACCTGCCTGAGCCATGCAGTGTTTAACAAGCTACAAATTATTTGTATTTTCATTGTAAACAGGTTGCTCTAATTTTAAAATTATTTTCTAGAAGCAAACACTACAGTCAAAGAAGGTTGTTAGATATAAGAATAAAAAAAAATCTAACTGTATGTTCCATTTTCATAGTAGTCCCTATAGAAAAGATACTTGGGTCCTTAAAAGTAAGCAATCAAATTAAACACGTATTTAAATGTTTCCTCATTTTAAATAATACTGAGTTACAGAATTTGTATAAAGAGAGTACCATATTCTGCACCATTAGCTAATGAAAAATTCCACTGCAGGCATGAAACAGCGGAGGCTGCATGATCGTTTCACACAGGACTGACATCCAATTCCATCCTCATAAGCCTGCAGATGAAACATGCTTTTGCAACTATTTTCAAAAAAGCAGCTAATCCATTCTTATATTGTCTGAATAATCCAGTGGATCTCAAACCATGGATCAGCTCCCTTTCCTCTCCCTGCCCTTCTTTCAGAAGTAGCTTGTGGCCTCTCATGAATATTGTATCTAAATCCACAAGTCTACCCCCAACATCAAGTCTCAATTTAATGCTCACTTTTTATTTTGCATCCAGACACATCTCACAGGTTTTTGTTCATTCCACCTTTTCCATTTCTCACTGCCTAGACCTCACTGCTTTAGCCAATTAGTTTCATTAAGCATAAATTGAAGCATTCACCCCATGTGACAAGGCCCACTGCAGGCCCCAGGCAGCAAGTGCAGCTGTGTGCTGCCTCACTGCAAGCTACAGACCAGTACCTGCATAACACAGGGCACTCTGGGGACCAGCAGCATATACTTATTTAGAGGGAAGAACTCCTCCAGTGGTGCATAGGTATATAGTTTGGAGAGGTCTGTGTGTCTATACAGACATTTGTGGCAGAAAGATGGCAAGGTGGCTGTTACAGAGAGCAACCAGAACTTCTGACTCTCCAAGTCAATCATTCCTCCCCCATATCAGCTGTTGCAGTAAGGAGGCACGGGGGACTTACCCATGGAAGCAACATGGGAAGGAAATTCTAGGGAAGAGGGGGTTGCAAAGGGACACTTTCCAGTGGAGTTATTACTTGAGGAGAGCCTTTCACCCTCTTGCTCAGGGTGAAGAGGGGATTGGTCATGCCCCCCACTGCATTCCCACACAGGCACAGCAGAAGTCTGGAGAAGCAGCACTGGGCACAACAACAGCGTCATTTCTCTCCTACCAAATTCACAAACTGTTGCCAAAAAGGGGAGATCAAACAGAACAAAAAACTGTGCTTACCAAACTACAGCCCTGCTATCAATACTACGTAACTGCTCAATTTACATTGGACTTAAATTGCCTAAAAGTTAGTTTCATTGATTAAACACAGTCAGATTGTTCCTTTAATTCCACTGATACAGACCTAGTGTCTATATGCATAAATGCCTAAAAAGTTAGAGCTATGCAGCTAAGCAAGCTGCATCCCCTGTGTTATCCAAAGGCAGGCTTCTTTTACTTTCGTGATTAACATCAGGCCACATTCTTTCCTCTGCACATAATCTCATCACATATTACTTGCATCTCAGAAAATACAAAACATAAAAAAACATAAAAAAGAATGCAAGTTACATTAATCAAATTGTTTGAAATTTTAATTGAGATTCATGTTTGTTTTGCAATAGTTTCTCAAAAGCTAGCTATGATGAAACACAATAATCATTTTGAATGAGAGTAAAAAGTACAAATCTCAAAAAATAATTTTGCATTTGGAGAAGACTGAATAGAAAAGCCTGATTTTAACTAGGATCTGCAGGATTACCAAGAGCATTAGGGAACGTCCTTGCAAAAATTCCTCCCTTTACTTAAGGCTTTGAAAACAAAGTTTTTCAGAAGTATGGAGGCACCTCTAATCTCAAGGCAATAATTCAGAATTGGATGTTTTTAGCATCCTTAAACATAGAGCTAGACAAGTATTTTCTAAACAAACCTAAGATTAATAGGTCATTACTGTAAAGTTATTAAAATGATATTGATTCTTGCCACTGGGATCTGGCATTGTAATTGCCAGTTACTCAGTTGTTCCTAATTTATTTGATTAAGCAAATAATGCGATATTTCATGGATGCTATTGTTTTATTGTCTAATACGGATTAAAATATTTATACTCCTACTTTTCAATTGCCATTTTAGCACTCATGGCTTTTACTTTTAGCACAATGTTTCTGTGTCAAGTGTCAGAATTTCATTTAAAAAATCAGGAACCTGATACCATATAGACAAGCCTTCTCTATGTTTTAAAACATTCATTTTCAAAAATGACAATTTATAAAAGAAGTCTTCTGGTAGCTTTCTTCTTACTCATGTTTACCACAGATTCTACTGAGCTTTTCCTAATTTAAAGTGTCCCTTTTAGAGTGTCCTGCTGCCTCCACATGTAATCCGTTTCCTCTCTCAACCCCTCATAAATTTAATGAAAAAAATTCAGTAGCTGATATAAAGCACTATAACATTACCTACATTGCCTTTAAGTGAACTAGGTTCTTGAACACTCTCAAGGAGCTTTATGGAAATTTAAGCACTGTTGTGCTGGTTTTGTCTGGGGTAGAGTTAATTTCCTTCCCAGTGGCTGCTGTGGGGTGTTGTTTGGGATTGTGCTGAACACAGGGTTGATAATACAGAGATGTTTTTGTTATTGCTCAGCAGGACTTACAGAGCCAAGGACTTTTCTGCTCCTCCTATGGCCCCACTGGGGAGAGGGGGTGGGGGTATGTGGGAAGTTGGGAGGGGACACAGCCGGGACAGGTGACCCCAACTGACCCAAGGGATATTCCACACTATATGACATCATGCTCAGTATATAAAGCGG
This sequence comes from Pithys albifrons albifrons, assembly GCF_047495875.1. Classification (NCBI taxonomy): domain Eukaryota; kingdom Metazoa; phylum Chordata; class Aves; order Passeriformes; family Thamnophilidae; genus Pithys; species Pithys albifrons. Next base: position 698,094 of record NC_092483.1, on the reverse strand, counting down.
GGGGAAGAAGGAGGAAGGGGAGGATGTTTGGAGTCATGGTGTTTATCTTCCCAAGTCACCATTATGTGTGATGGGGCCCTGCTCTCCTGGAGGTGGCTAAACACCTGCTGCCCATGGGAAGAGCTGAATGAATTCCTTGTTTTGCTTTGTTTGTGAGCAGCTTTTGCTTTCACTATTAAACTGTCTTTATCTCAGCACAAGAGTTTTCCAGCTCTTACCCTTCCGATTCTCTCCCTGATCATGATGGTGGGGAAGTGAGTGAGCGGCTGTGAGGGGCTGGGGGGGTGGCTGGCTGGAGTTAAACCGCAACAAAAAGGCACAGGATTTTTGTCCAACAATGTTTTTTCCCCAGCCTGAAAGTTAGGGACTGCTGTTAGGAAACAGCAAACAGTCTGCCTGGAAAATTCACAGGTACCCAATGGGCCACTTACATTAGAAACCACCAGATTTTACTGATTCTTCTGCCACAGACACCCTGCGAATCTATAACAAGTTTGCTTCTATAGCAAGAGGAAAGAGGCAAAGTTACACTTACATATACCCGTGGATGATGTGATACAAGCTATTCATTATTAAAATCCTCACAAAGCTGTCCGTGTCTGTGGTAGTTTCTGTTCCATAGCGTTACATGAATGGGAAAGTTATTTTTCACATATGAGAAAAGTTTAGTTGCACATGAAGAAAGATAACTTTGGTCCACTTGTCCAGCTTCCTAAGGACAGCATATTGGAAAGGTGACCAATGGCCATTGGTTCACAAACTAATGTAAAACCTAGCAAAAATAATTGCATATTTCATTCCTAAACCTGCATAGTGTGGTTATTTGTCCTACTCATCCACCTTTTCACTCTGTGTTTCCACTAATTGTTGAGGTTTTAAGTCTTCAGCTTGTTCATGATCTTCCATATCTGCATCATCTACTTGACTAGTTTTATTTTCTTCTTCTTCTCCTTGATCAACACTTTCATATTCTACTTGTTCAAGGTCTGTTCCATCTATCAGTTCTGCCTGTACGTCTCCCATCTGTATTTGATTTACATGCCCAACGTGTAATTGCCCCACATGAACTTCAGTACCTTGTTCAGTCTGAATGTGTTCAACTTCCAAGTAACTAATTTGCACCTGTTCTTGCAGTTCCTCCATCTGTGTGCCTTTCACTTGATTGTCCTGTATGAGATCCTGGTGCATCTGTTCCACAGTTACCTGTGCAGGATCCACTTGTACCTGAATTACTGGTAGGACATGGACTTGCTCCACTTGTTCTATTATAGTCATTGATGTTACTGGTTCAGCTTCCATAGCTTCCACTGGAAGAACTTCTTCTGTTACTATTCGTTCTGAAATATTGTGCAGGTCTTTGAGGTGCCTTCTCAGCTCACTGCCTTGCATAAACCACAAATCACATAAGGTACAGTGGTTGGGTTTGTCACCAGTGTGTATTACCAAATGATTTTTAAATTGATCCCAGCTGTTAAACACACTGTTACAAACCTGAAACAAAAGATACAGTATGTTAAACAGGGCCAACAGAAATATAACAAAGTATAGTGCCTATTTCAGATCATGGCTTCACATAGTGTAGCTTCTTGCTATTTGGATTAAAAAAACCCCACCACGTATATTAGAGGTAAAAACTGAAAAGACAGCTTCAAATGAACAGATGACCTGGTATTTATTTACTTTTAAGACAGAGTGTGCCATTTTGAGTTGTGCATACACAGGATGCCTACAAAATTTATGAGTCAGTACAGCATTTAAAAGTTTTCTCATTTTCACCTTATGTGAAATTCACATACAGATTCACACCCTAATAAACATCTGGTGCTAGAATTTTGAGCAGAAAGAAACAAGTTAAGACATGTTAAAGCATTTTGAAGCAAATAAGCTCTCATCAATCCAAATGCAACATAAGCTTACAGAAGATATGCTTTTAAATTGTACAAGACTATTCAGAAATTAGTAGAAGCTGGATCAGTTGATAAAAGTGCAAAAACCTTTTCGTAAGGTTACAAGAACAAAACTAGAGCTAAGTGTACCAAACCATTACCATAACTTTTTTGTTTAATGCTTGAGATCATGATTTCTATGCAGATTCAAGTAGAAATTAGGAAGTAGATAAACACTAAAAGCGCAAGTTCTTCATACAACATTCTGTTTGTGTTCTTTCATGCATTTATACCTTTGTGTTCTGTAATAACCATTTTGCATTACTCTGTTCTTATTTTTTAGCAACCTACAAACATATTCCACTTATCTAAGATCAGTTTTTAGAGGTGTGAAAATTTTTTTATTGTTTTAGGTTCCAAAAGGTACTGCCTAAATTTCCATTTATTCTCCAAGCCTCTATTGTTTTAAAAGTTTTTCTGACCAATTAAGGATCTACTGCAAAGCAGCTGAAGTAATAATTGCTGCCCTTCCTAAAGAGCTGAGACTACACCCTATCAGCTGCACCCAGTCCTGCACCCACAGACCTTGCTCTCAAGCTGAAAAAACTGGCAAGTTTAGAACTTATTTAATTTCATTCCTTTCCCTCACTCATCTATTAGCTTGTATATTTGATGCTTCTAACTTTAAGTTCATGAAAACCACACTAATTGAAACAGCTTCCTAGGATGGAAGATGTGAGTAGAAGCTTTTTCAGATTAAGGAAAGCTACAGAACACATTTTGACATTTTGATTTTTAATTTTAACACTGTAATTTCTATGCATATACAGATGCTGCTATCTTTTTCATAGAGTGCTTCAAAATTTTTGCTTGAATAAGTAATGACATCTGATAATATAGACAAAATCAGAAGGTGACCTTGTTAACTGTTCCTTAAGCTGTTCAGATAGGATGATAATATACAATGAAACAACTATTTATATTTGTAATAATTTTTACTAAGTTTTGTAGTGGCCATGCTGAGTTTTCCATTGATTTTAGACCAGCAAATGATACCTATTCTCATTTGCCATGCAAAAACAAAAAGAAAGGGGGAATCTGGCCTCACCTCTGATCCATGGAAATGTTTGTGAAGGAATTGTATATTTTGAATTGAACATGGGGAAGGAATATGTTTATGTTTTACAGGTTTCCTGTTGAGATTCTCTCTTCATTAGAACAGCAATTCAGGGACCAAAGAAAGGTGTGTCTAAGTATTGCTAACTTAGGGATAAGAGTTCACAAGTCACAGCAAAATAAAATTCAAAAGTGTGTTTGCATGAATGCATGGTTAGACGGCTGTCCTGAATGGAATTTTATGTGAATGCATGAACATATGAGTATGTGACCACTGGTACATACACCTTATCTTATTTGCACACCCATCCTATCTCATATACACCTCCACCGTGAAATAAAGATCAATCCCGGCTACACATGTGCCCTCAGATAAAAGTCAAATCACAGACAAAAGTCAAACTATGCACCAACCCTGGATATACCAAAGTTAACCATCCAGTTAGCCTTAATAAATGTTGTTTAGAAATAGGCCTTGAATGACTGCACCTGATTCACATTAAGGTTGTTACATAGGTTGAATTCTTTCTTGCACTGTTCTTGTTTGTACTGTTCTGTTTCTGGAAGTTTAATACAGTTTTTTACCTTGTTTAATAATAAAAAGGGGGGAAATGTAGGGAAGGGGTTTGTTATCTACAAGAATGCCACTGTGTGGGATGATGGGAGTTGAAGGCCATGACAAGCCTGGGCAAAAGATACCCAACTGTGAATGCCCAGGAGCTGGACTTTAATTCTATTGGCTGGGATACAACCAACCTCAGCTCTCATATCTTCTAGCTTTTCAGAATCAACTTTTAAAAGCTAAGTAATATTCTTCTGAACAGCTTTTCACATCAGTTGCGTAGTGACCAAATACTCTAGATATCCCTCTACGGCATTTATATTTGTTTAAAAGATATTACAGATTGTCATCACAAGTTGAAATGACTTTCCAGTCAATATATTGGTATTAAAGAGAAGAAGAATAAATTAGGAAATAAAATAGTATTTGTATTTGGATTTTAGTGAAGCATGCTCATGAGGAGGAAAGGGCTAGATCTGTTCATCAAGAACCTTGAAAAGGAAGTAGAAAGATCAGTAAGATGCAGATGAACACTCTACCTAGTCACAAGAATCTTTCTGATAAACTATTATGAAGCTCTATATCAGTAATTTCATATTTTAAATGGAACTACTTAGATATAAGAATTTACCCTCATGTTGTGGTTGAGCACAACCTTTATAATTTATTTTACTAAAAATAGTTCTTGGAGACATAAGACCACTTGTGTTGCCTTTCCTGCTCAGTACTCTCACACTCCCTCAGCACAGGCAGGAGGTAGCTAGCCTCAGACTCTGCTACTTCTATTACCCACCTGACATTCATACAGCTTCTTTCTTCCCTTTTTAGCTCCAGCTCCAGACTGACAGGCCGTCAGGTGACATTTGAGTGTACTATTCCTAGCAAAACGCTCACGGCAGTTTGGACATTCAAATGGTTTTTCACCTGTTAAGACAGACAGGAATTTGTAAGTGTATAAAACCAGCCAGTTTTTGGTCAGCTCTTCCTTTTTCATAGGTTGATAAATATGCTGTATGTGGCCAACTGGACTATTCTACAGAAAAAAAAAGACATTCTATGTTAACTTTATGTAAATAAAATGGCAAAATCCTAATGTGGAGTAAGAACTCTCATTTATAAAAACAAAATAAAATCAACTAAACAAATTGTAGTGGTTTTAGCTAGGCTTCAAATTGGCAGGTTCAGAGAATCTATGTGGATTGGTAGAGACAGCTATCACCTGACTGGGTAACCAAGGAAATATTTCATACCAGATGACACAAACCTAAGATATGATGCAGCAGTGGGAGGTGTTAGTTCAGTTCCACCATAGCTGAAGTACAGGCAGGACATAGTGCAGCTCCTGTCTTGTTGGGAGTAGGCCCTGCTGTCCCTGCTTGCATTTTGTTTGAATACAGGGAAGTAGAAATATTTTGTTGTTACTCTTTCAGTTTCTTGCTAAATGTCTTTTAGAGTACTTATAGATCTCGAGTATTAGACTTTGTATTAACTGAAGAGTGGGAAGTTATTTCTTGTTATATATAACTTGTGTAAGTGTGTGTTATATTGTAGTTTTCTCTTAATTTTCTTTTTTCTGTATAAATACATATAGTTAGTTTCAGCATAAACCTAGTTTGGAGGGGTTTTTTCCTCTCTTCTTTTTCCCTTGGCTGGTTGGGGGGGAGAGGAACCCTTTTTCTCTGTACTTGGACAGTTAGCATTTTGCCAGCTCAACCCAAGACACAAATCAAAAAAACCACACACCCAATAATGTAACATAATTCCCAATGTCATTTAAGGTATATTCAGGGTTTTATGAAAGTTATTATTCTGATGAAATATCTTAAAGAAATAGCAGCTATTTCTCTCTTTTCACCTGATAATAAGTTAAAGGCTCAACATTAGTATATGCAAAGTGACACATTAAAGAAGGAGGTGTAAGGATCAGGTTAATTTATTAAAGGGACTGCTGCACACCACATGCACATGGAGCCGGACTGGAGAACAAAGAACGGACCACACTGCATCCACGCCGCAAGAACGAAAGCAAAACCAGCCCAGGAGGAGCTAACCACACATGCCCACCAGGCCAGCTCAGGGCTGATTGGTAGGGATAGAACATGTGACTATGTTGGGGTACCCAGATGCTCGGGAGGTTATAAATGTGTCTGCGCTTCCGGAATAAATTAGATTACCTGCTGGCAGTCGGGTGTCTCATTCACTGTCACAAGGAGGTATTTAAATAATACAAAGTTTTATTTTCAAGAACAATGACAGCTTATGCTTAAGAGCTGAAACTAAGTTCCAGAAAAAGAACTTGACACAGAATGACCATGAAGTAATGCATTGGTATTAAAACAAACAAACCAAACCCCAAAACTTTAACTTGAAGTAGTATATCGCTATTGCCATCATCAAATAGTAACAAAGAACAACTGTTCTCTGTTTACTAATTTGATCATGCACAAACACAATGAAATTCAAGGAAATTAAAGTACAAAAAAACCCTAGGAACAATGTGTTTCTTCTGAGTCCAATAATTAATCTGTGGAGATACTGACACCAACATCATTATCAACAACTGTTTTTGCCTCAGTCTTCACTGGGAAGGGGGAATATTGGGGTCACCCATTGTCGGAGTAATGTAGATTAGCTTTGCAGCGGTCAGAGGAGGCAGAGACAACTCAGGCTGCAGTGCGATCAGAAAGCTCACAGAAGACAAAGGACTTTATTTTTAGTAACAGCTTCACTTTTATCCACTCCTGTATATAATATGCCAGCATACTATTGGTCAATAGTTCACCTAACATACATGGAAAGATTCCACTGGCCACAAGGCATCCACACTCTACAGGTGGTTCTCTGGTCCTTAAGGATGCATTCATTAATCACCTCAGACCTTAAGAGATCCACACAGACACTGTCACCACTACAGGGGAATGGCTTCAAACGGACAGAGAGTAGGTTTAGTTTAGATATTAGGAAGGTGTGGTGAGGCCCTAGCACAGGTTGCCCAAAGAAGCTGTAGCTGCCTCATCCCTGGAAGTGTTCAAGGCCAGGTTGGATGGGGCTTTGAGCAACCTGGTTGTGCTGGTTTAAAGGTAAAGCAGCAGGAGAAATGAACCCAACACAAAAGAGATTATAAGTCAGAGTTACAATTTAATAACAATATTATAATAAATGCAATGGCACAAAGAGAAATTGGTTTTAACCCATAAACCCCAGAAGTATAACCCTGCACCCCAGGGCACAAACACAATGGGGTTTGTTAGCCCCTGTGCTGAGACCCACATGGTTCCCCTGAGTCCAAAGTGAAAGGAGATAAAAAAACCTGTTGGTGCAGATGATGGTCGCAGTCTGGTCGAGAGTGGTGGTCTCCTCCTGTCGAGGTTCTGGTCCTCCTATGGATCCAACAAGTGTTTCCAGAAGTCCCTAAACCCCCGAGATTATATACCCTCTGTTTCAGGTGGGAATGCCCAGTACCTCCCCCAGGGCAGGGAGTTCCACGAGAGGTGATCTGACTCTGTGAGTCATAGGGTATTTTTGGAATTGTTGATGGCCCATTAGCAGACACGCCCCCTCAGGCTGGGTGTGAAGGTGCTAACAACTTCATGGAGGGGAGTTATCACAGTTCTTAGCTCACAGGCTTCTTTAACACCCAGCTTACATCCTGAGGGGTCAGGTGTGCCCTTGGCAGCTGCTGAAAATGGTCCATTGTTAATAGTTCATGAGAAATGACATACAGGGTTTTAGAATACACAGCTTTGGTCACACCCACACAGTGATAAACTGGTCCTGGCTTGCTGAACTAGGACACTGGTCTAGCCCTGCCCAGGGCAGGGGGTGTTGAGACTAGCTGATCTTTAAGGTCCCTTCCAACGCACACCATTCTGTGACTCTATGATTCTGTGGTCCAACCTTCCTCAGCAAAAGCAGAGGTGGAAGGTGTCCCAGCCCATGGCAGGGGGTGGAATGAGATGAGCTTTAAGGTCCCTTTCAACCCAAACCATTCTATGAAAACTACAGAACAAAACTCACACCATAAACCTTCACCTACCCAGTGATCTGGTCACATTTAAAGAGCTACTTGAAGCAAGGCACTGCCCAGTTAAAGACTGATTTATTCTATTCTTACTCAAATTCTTCAACAATCTTCAACATATTCTGCCCAAAGTATCTGAAACTGACAAGTCAAAGACAACAGTGGCAATATCCAAAGGCCAAAAAAACATTGTGTGACTTCTTGCACAGTGCAAAACAATGCTGCGACCTCAGCTGCACTGGTCACAGCAGCAATGGAAAACACAGAGAATGTATCAGCGTGCCCCTAGCTCGAGATGTGTACTGGCAAGCTGGGGAATAAACTCCTCTGCTCAATGTGACAACTTGCCTCTCTTCCCCAGGGTGTAATTCAACTATGAGTTTATAAAATCTCAGTTAGATGAGACTAACGAGGGAGGTTCTTGGCCTGATCTAACAATTAATTTTTTTTCATTTCTGAGAACAGATGAGATTTCACTTGCCAATCATTAGTAACTCACAGGACAAAAATTCTGATCTAAGATAGTCCAATATTATGCTGGTCCTTTATAATCCTGCAGCCACAGGAAGGGGACTGCCCAAAATAAATAGTTTTTAACCCAAAGACATTCATAACAACACAGTGACTTTTATTTGCCCAATATCTAAGAAATACAAGGGAATTCAACCATAACCATAAAGTTGCCATATCATTATTTAGATCGGGTTTAGAGAGAAATAACAAGGTTTGTTGGGGTTTTTTTGTTTGTTTTTTCTTTTTTTATCCTCCACAAACACAAAGGCAGCCATTTATCAAAATAACTTCTTGGGCTCATTTATTTAAGGTATGCAAATAGAATCAATTTATTCATATTTGCAGTTCGATATATGCTTACTGTGAAACATATTTTAGATTCATGAAGAATGGCAAAGACCTTGATTAATTTTTCCCAAGAAGTTTGTACAATCTGCATACAAATTACTTAATTACAGGTTTTGGACATGGGCTGATTAATGTGGCTGCTTGGAGCATATCACTTGAAGTAATCATATTCCATGTGTGATACTTGCATCAATAAATATTTAGAAAGTACTCTACATCTCCTGTGATATGCTAAGTTGCTTCATCCCCAAAATCCTTTGTCACAATAGCAACTAACATACTGTTATATTTAGCTTATTCTGTTAATCCTACACAAACATTTCTCTGAAAAGACTTTTGTCAGTGTCCTAGTTCATCACTACATGGGTGTACCAAAGCTGTGTATTCTACACCCACTATGTAATTTCTCATGAACTGTTAATAATGGATCATTTGCAGCAGCTGCCCAGGGCACACCTGACACCTCAGGCTGCAAGCTGAGTGTTAGAGAACCCTGGGAAACAGGGGAGTGTTTCCTAGTTTTCACACCAATGTGTGATAACTCCCCTCCAGGGAGGCATTAGCACCTTCACACACAGCCTGAGGGCTCTGGTCTGCTAATCAAAGATTCCATGAATATCCCATGACTGACAGAATAAATCACCCATTGTGAAACTCCCTGCCCTGGGGGGAGGTACTGGGCATTCCCACCTGAACCTGAGCATATATAATCTTGGGGTTTGGGGACTTCTGGTACCACTTGCTGGATCCAGAGAAGGACCAGAATCTAAAGAGTACTGCAACTGCCACTCTCAACCAGACTGCAACCACCATCCTTACCAAGAGGTTTTCCTTTCCTCTTACTTTTTACTCAGGGGGATGACATGGCACTCAGCACAGGAGCTAACAAACACAATTCTGTTCGTGCCCCAGGGTGCTGGATTATACATCTGGGTTTTGTGGGTTAAAACCATTTTTTTCTCTGTATCATTGTATTTATTGTAATATTTTTAGTAAATTGTAACTCTGACTTGTAATCTTTTTGAGTTGGGTTCATTTTTCCTGCCAGTTTGCCTTTAAACCATCACAGTTAGGTAGCTTGTATTTGCCTTGGTCATAATGGAGAGATGCTCCCTGCTTCATAGATAAGGATTTGCCAACGACTTTTCATAAATGCAACTTTTAAGGGGCTAATTGAAGTCGATTGGATACAGTGTCATATATCAATACTCAGCAGTCCCATATACAGATGCAAAGAAGTTCCAATTAAAAGGTTTTCACAAGAACAAGCTGTAAAAGAAATAAGACTGTTACCCTCTATTAAATTCTTATTGATGCCTCATGACTAACATATTAAATAAAAACATCTGAAAGATCAGGACAACATATATTTTACATTCAGAGAGCTATCTATATAATGCTCAGCACCTTTTCAGATAATACAGACTTTTCAGTGAGATGAAGAAATAGCATCTTGACCTCCCATATTATGTAGAAGCACAAGTAATTTTGTACTCAAAAGATGCTGTCCATATTTCAAAGAAACAGATTTTACAGTAACAAAAGTCTACTATAGTCACTTGACCTAGTTCAGCAAGCCGGGACCACTTTATCACTGTGTGGGTGTGACCAAAGCTGTATATTCTAAACCCTGTATGTCATTTCTCATTAACTGTTAACAATGGACCTTTGCAGCAACTGCCCAGGGCACACCCGACCCCTCAGGATGTAAGTTGAGTGTTAAAGAAGCCTGTGAGATAAGAGCTGTGATAACTCCCTTCCAGGAAGTCATTAGCACCTTCACACCCAGCCTGAGAGGTCATATCTGCTAACGGGCCATCAATGATTCCAAAAATACCCTATGACTCACAGAGTTAGATCACTCATTGTGTAATTCCCCGCCCTGGGGGAGGTACTGAGTGGTCCCACCTGGACCTGAGGGGATATAATCTCGGGGGTTTTGGGACTTGGGGAACCCACTTGTTGGATCTATAGGAGGACCAGAACCTCGACAGGAGGAGACCACCACTCTTGACCAGACTGCGACCACCACTCTCGACCAGAGTGCAACCGTCATCTGCACCAACAGGTTTTTTTCACTTCCTTTTACTTTGGACTAGGAGGAACCACGTGGGGCTCAGCACGGGAGCTAACAAACCCCATTGTGTTTGTGCCCCAGGGTGCTGGGTTATACTTCTGGGTTTTGTGGGTTAAAACCAATTTCTCCTTGTGACATTGCATTTATTGCAATATTGTTATTAAATTGTAACTCTGATTTATAATCTCTTTTGTGTTGGGTTTGTTTCTCCTGCCAGTTTACCTTTAAACCAGTACATCGCTAGAAATGTTTTGCTTTGTTAAATAACAAAGAAAATGAAATCATAAAAGAGATGTCAAGAGCAAGGGGGTATTTTATGCCTAAGGTATTTGCTCATAAGTTCTCTTAAAGAAACCCTTTAAAATGTATATTCCACTGAGAAGCTCACGGTTCAGATCATATTTTGACAGAAACGTTGACTAGTAGAATTGTGAATATAAGGGTGGCTCCACATTTTGGTACTTTTCAAAAAAAAAACATGCTTTAAGAAATTATTTTGAAAGAAATATTTTAAGATTTAATAGACTTAAAGAGAGAAGCTTCATTAGTGCTTTCTGGTTTCAGGCATCTATTTTTAACCACCTCAATCCCTCAAAGTTTTTATCAATGTAAAACAAAAAAAATAAAAGGAAAAGAAACCCCAGCATTTTTGTTGTAACTAGAAGCCAAGTATTTCTAGCACTTAAGACTCATGAATTTTCTTTAGCATATTCTCTATTTCTCAAAAACATGCAAAAACCCAAAATGCTAGAGCCAAAGCCACAAGTACAGGACCATAGCAGTGCTCTTACCTGTGTGCTTCCGGAGATGCTCTTTAAAATGTCCAAAGTGATCAAACTGCTTATCACAGTACTGGCATATATGTATTTTTTTGCCAGGTCTTTGCTTCTTGCTAGCCCTACCTTCATCAAGGTGGTAACAGGTGAGGTGTTGTTTCAAAGCACTCTCTCGTAGGTACCTTTTATTGCATATGTCACACTTGTAACTCTCAGCAGAGTGTGTTTTCATGTGTTCCTTAAAATGGTAAAACAATTTAAATGAACGGTTACATTTTTCACAGTGGAATAAATTCTTCACGTGTGATAGCTGAAGTTCCACAATTTCAATATCTTCTACCTGTTTGCACGAGGGATCAGTTGCACTGCCACCTTCTTCTTGGATCTGGCATTTTGTCTCTCCTTGACGATACTTACTGGTGATATCGGCCAAAAGAGCCAAAGCAGATTCATCTGATGTACCTGTTGTATGTATGTACTTTATAGATTGCTCTGCAGAAGCTACTTCAAGTGTTTCAGTGCTGTCATCTTCTACTTCAATCGTCCCTTCAGCAATCTCAATCTCAATTTCAACAGGCTCTGATTCTGCAGATGGCAGTGTTTCTGTGATAACATTAGAGGTTTCAGCTATCTTCCTTTTTTTTGCTTTATTTTTACCTTGCCTTTGATTTGATTCTAATGGTGATGAATTTTCTTTGTTTCTGCAAAACATGTGCATAAACATAGTTAAGATCTATAAGCACTTAATAACAATTCCTGCCTCATACTGAGTGTCTGCATTAAACACTAGCTAGCTGTTTCTCAAAGAAGCTGAATTATGAATGACCACAAAAACTGAACCCATTTCAGAAGCTAATTTGTCCTTAATTTATACACCTTAGAGCTGTAGAATAGCACAATTAAAGCTGTGGAGCCTTTAACATAAGGTTATTCAAGTGTTTTAAATAGCTCCACTTAAATGATGCTGATGCCTAAGAATTTAAGGTAATTTTAGAAGGTTTTAGAATCATATAGGCTCTGCTAAGTAGCTCTGGACACTGTTAGACAAGGGTGGCCAGGGTGTTTAAGGGCTGTGGCAGCTACTGATATGTTGATCCAAGAGGCCCGAAAACTCACCCTGGGACAACATATGGTTGTGTGTTGCCGCCCACTTACTCCGGTGGGTCCAGAAGAACCACGTGACACCTCCCTCAGAGGTCAAACAACAACAAGCCCAGCATCTCACCCGGAAGGGGCCTTGGACTTTACCTTATAAGTACATGTTTCTAACCTTAGCCTATGGAGTCAGATGTGTTGTGCCTGGGGCGGGGTTACCTAAGAATATAAATGTTGTCTAATTTGAATAAAGTTGGGATTTGCCTGAACACCATATTGGTGTGTGCAGTCTCCTTTGGACCTGTCCGCAAAATTTGGTGACCACCTGACGTGATGTTTGGGGACATAGAAGCCAGCTGTGGACAGATCCAGAACCTTAGTGGCAACCCCTGAGAGTTGCTGGGCCCTGAGAACTTCAGGTGCTTTTTTTGTGTAGCAGCCTGAGAGCTGCTGGAAGACCGTGGCCACGGAACACGGGCCACGGAACAAGGAAGATTGGAATGTGAGTTCATCGCGGTAATCTGACCAAGAGTCGGTGGCAGCCTAAAAGGCCGAAGCGTTGTTACAACGTACCGCTGGATGACTACAATTCTCTGACCGGAGCCGCCGGAGCTTACGAAAGCCTCCAGCCAGGACAAACATGGGGAAGAAATTTTTCTCCGTGGAGTGGCTTTTTCCCGCAGCATCCACCGCGGCCCTATGCTCCGCTGATGAGCACACCGCTCGCCGGAGCCACACCAGTGCCCTATGACTACCGAGAAGTCGTCTTTGCACCGCAAATGAGCCCAGAGCCTACATCGTACCTGCATATGCCACCGATCGCCGCGGCAAGAGGAGCGGCGGGACCACAGCAGACACCCTGGAACCAGAGCATCCCCACGAGACACGTCCAGCCATACCAGAGCATGAGTGAACTTTTATTATATCCTGGGTCCAAGAAAACGCGAGGAGAAATGCTCTCTATGGCGGCTTGTGAGGATCGAAAGCCCTCAGCCGAGAGAGAGATGAGGGAAGGGGGACAAGCCCCGTGGAGCGGTTTTCCTCCTGTGCATCTCCCCTTGGCACCGCTGATGCCCTGCGGGTACCTCGGGGCTGAGGTCGCCCCACCGCCACGCTCCCCGCCACCCCGCAGGACTGGAGCCGCTCCGTTGCCGCTGGAAACCGCTGTGGGAGACAGCCCGGCGGGACTGGAACTGCGCGCCATAACCGCGTGGCCGGGAGAACAAAGAGACCATGTGGTCGGGAAGCCCGCGAAAAATATTGCAGAGACCCGGCTTCCAAACAAAGAACCTGCGCACGCATCCAGCTGCGTGGGCATGGGACTTCCCAACCCCCCTCCCTACTGCACATCTATCAAGGTGCATGCGTGGGATACGGGGCCCCCCGCAGCCTGCCGAGTCAGAGACCGGCCCCGCGCCAGCCCAGCAGGAGGAGAGCCAAGCCGGGGGCAGATCCAGCTGTCAATCAAATTCAGTTCCCACGCCACACCCACCAGTTCTCACGCTGATGGCTACGCCCACTGCCTGCACCGAGTCCGGACCACTGACCGCAGCAGAGGATTACATGCTGGCTGTGAGGGACGGCGTGGGGGTAGGAGAAGTTCTACCAAGAGTTTTGGGGAGAGAGTTAACGCCCCGATCTGAAAATAATACTTTTTTCGAGCTGTCTTCCCTACAGGTGCCAGCAGATCCTGCCAATGGAGCCACAGCGCCACCTCATGACCTTACTTTTAATAGCCAACAGAGATATAAAGGTTTAACCGAAAAAGCAATTCATTTGGGTATATCCTCTATTCAGCTCCCAATATGCGCACCAGTTACCACCACTGCCCAGGGCCCGAAATGGGAGGCACTGGATTGGAAACTTGTGCAAAATATACGATCTATAGTAATGCAATGTGGTTATGATAATGCCTCGATTAAGAACCAAATTGCTGCTTTTATGAAGTATAACAATTTGGTTCCTGCTGATATAAAGGTATTAATGAAGTTTATTTTGCCCCCTACTGCTTATATGTTATTCCTACAAAAATGGCAAGAGCAGTTAACTGAAGAACAGGCTAAAAACATACACCTGGCAGTGGGAGATCCATTAAGAGTAGCATCTCTAGACCAATTAATGGGTGGAGGTGACTACAAAGACCCACAAACACAAGCTGCACTACACACTCGAGTTCTACAAGAGTCCAAGAGTGCTGCCCTGGCTGCCTTTTCTAACCTTCCTAGAATAGGGAAGCCTTCTCTATCCTATATGCAGATCATGCAAAAACCTCGGCAAACATTCATGGAGTTTGTAGATAAGGTAACAGAAGCTCTTGACCCTGCTCCAAATGTTACCTCTGACATGAAACCTGTCTTATTGAAGGATCTGGTAACTAATAATGCCAATGCTCAGTGTAGGCAACTGATTGCCTCCCTTCCCGCTACAGCAACATTGGTACAGCTGATTGAGGCTTGTGCTAGATTACCTTGGGTGGAATAGGAGGAAGAAGCAAAACTACAAGCCTCTGCTCTAGCCACAGCCATCAATAAACAATCAACCCAACCAAAGGGGAGTAAAAGCCCTAGAGCTTGCTTTAATTGTGGAAAAAAGAGGCATATAAGAAAATCCTGCCCAACACAACTAAGATATAACGCGACCCAAAATTTCACTGAGGAATGTACACGTTGTAACAGACTTGGTCACAGGGCTAAGGAATGTCGTTCTAGATATAAAAAGGATGGCACTCCTCTAACAAACATGGGGTGGGGAGCTGGGCCTCCGGGAAACCAGAAAGGCTGCAGGCCATGGGGCGCAGCCAATAGAGTACCCCATGGAAACTGGAGCCAGGCTGCCTTCCCCATATGGCAACCACAACCACAAGCAGTGCTAGCCTAGGACTAGTCATTGACTGTCCAATCAGACAAGAACAGTCCAGTTCAAGTTGGCATGTTGTTTAGCCTGTATCTCCAAGTTGCCAAGTTGCCCAGCAAGCTGCAGGGGTAAGGACACCTGCCCCCCTCAGCTGCTGAACATATTCTGGAGAGTGTAAGTTTGTAAATCTCTTTCAGTGTTGGTTATGTTTAACCTCTGTGAATTTTCTCTGTGAATTCACACTTGTTTCCAGACAGCATTACTGCAGTACCAAGAGTGTTTAAAGTGACTGAGAATCAAGGCTTCGCTCTCAGACCTCTGTGATGGCCACACAGAAGTTTTGAGAATTGACCTTGAAATATTGCATAAGGAGACTTAGCTCAGCTGGACTGAACCTGCTTCTTTGCTAAGTGAAGTCACTGTACTCAGACACTATTAATAGAATTTGTTGTTTTGTTTACAGTGGTTTGTGTAGTGACGACTACACAGAAGGACCACAACCTCACACATGAGAGAAAAGTTTCTTGTATTGCACTAGTTGTAAGTTTGTAAATCCCAAGCCTACATGTCTTAGTCATGTATTGGTTTGTGTCAGTTTACAAAGGTTACTGTACCTCCTTCCAAAGGTCTATTTTGAAAAGAGAGGGGGAAGTAGGGATGTGTAACCCGCAAAATACCCTGTTATGTCTTGAATTGGCAAAATCTAAGATTTTTCAAATTTTTTTCCCATTTTTCAGAAAATCTGTGCAATTTTTTAGCCTTTGATGTTACATGAATCTGGGTAGTATTCTAACAGTAACAATTTCCCCATTGGATAAGTGGCTAAGGAACTGAGACTTAAAATTATTGTGTTATTATGTGCATTATGTTATTTGGATTCTTGTTTTGTTTTTTGAAACGAGAGGGGGAGATGTTGCCGCCCACTTACTCCGGTGGGTCCAGAAGAACCACGTGACACCTCCCTCAGAGGTCAAACAACAACAAGTCCAGCATCTCACCCGGAAGGGACCTCGGACTTTACCTTATAAGTACATGTTTCTAACCTTAGCCTATGGAGTCAGATGTGTTGTGCCCGGGGCGGGGTTACCTAAGGTTATAAATGTTGTCTAATTTGAATAAAGTTGGGATTTGCCTGAACACCATATTGGTGTGTGTGGTCTCCTTTGGACCCGTCCGCAATAGTTGTGTATGTACCCCATGCAGTCATAACGGTCCTTGAACAAACGGGGGGTCATTGGTTGTCCCCCAGTAAAATGCTTAAATATCAAGCTATATTGATAGAGCAGGATGACATTGTTCTGAAAACAACATCTATAGTCAACCCTGCTATGTTTTTGTCCTCAACATCTGCAACTGATAGTGCTCTCGAGCACAACTGCATGCAGACCATCGAGGAGACATTCTCCAGCAGACCAGGCCTAAAGGACTAACCCATAGAAAATCCAGATTAGGAACTGTATACCGACGGAAGCAGTTTCATTCGAGATGGTAAAAAAATGACAGGGTATGCAGTGACTACTGCGGACAAAGTAATTGAGGTGAAGGCCCTCCCTTCAAATGTGTCATAGCAGAAAGCTGAACTGATCGCATTAACAAGGGCTCTAGAATTGAGTGAAGGTCAAAAAGTGGATATCTAGACAGATTCCAAGTATGTATTCAGCGTCGTGCACGCCCATGCAGCTGTCTGGAAGGAGAGAGGGCTGTTAACAGCCAGGGGGAGTGGAATCAAACATGCTGAACAAATTCTTGCACTCCTGCAGAGCATTTGGAAACCCACAGAGGTGGCTATTATGCATTGCAAAGCCCATCAGAAAGGGAAAACAACTGCAGAATTGGGAAATCATTTTGCTGATCGTACGGCAAAAGGGGTTGAAGAGAAAGGTATCTTAGCAGTAATACCACAAAAGGGAGTTGACTTATCAGAGTTTACCCCAAATTATAGTAGAAAAGATCATCAGTTAACTGATTCCCTTAAAGCTGAAATCAAAGAAAGTAGGTGGGCTGTTACACCTACAGGACAGGTTGTAGTTCCACCTCAAGTTCTTCGTGAAGTAGCTCTGAAAGAACATGAGACTACCCATTTAGAGATTGAAAATCTTGTAAAACTCATAAAGAAAATAGTGATAGGAGTAAAAATGATTGAAATTGTGCAATCGATAGTACAAAAATGCGCAATCTGTCGTCGAAACAATCCTGATACAACGAAAAGGGTAGTGCTAGGAGTAACGAAAGTTGGGAACCTTCCAGGAGATTATTGGCAGATAAATTTTGCTGAGTTACCATGTAAAGAAGGGTACCGGTATATACTGGTCTTGGTTGATACGTTCAGCGGATGGCCTGAAGCTTACCCCTGTCACACCAATACAGCAAAGGAGGTGGTAAAAGTTCTGCTCAATCATATAATTCCAAGGTTTGGAGTTACATTGAGAATGTCCTCAGATAGGGGACAGCATTTTGTTGCAACAGTAGTGGGGGAAGTCAGTTGAATCTTGGGGATTGAATGGGACTTGCGTACAGCATATAGACCTCAGGGAAGTGGTAAAGTAGAATGTATGAATTGTACTCTTAAGACCCAAATACATAAAATCTGTCAAGAGACATCTATGACATGGGTTCAGGCCTTGCCATTAGCTCTATTGAGAATCTGTATACCTAGACGGAGGGACAACCTAAGTCCCTATGAAATATTGTATGGCAGACCATACCAAATTCCACACATTCCAGGAGAAATACATATGAGGGGAAAAGTAGATTTGCAGGAATACTTAATGTCTTTGAGTTCTACTTTGCAGAAACTCCAGAGATTTGTCGTGTTGTCCAGACCCTTGGGATTGGATACCCCGGCACATCTGTTCCAACCCGGAGATTGGGTCTATATCCGATGGTGGGACGGTGACCCCCTTACAGCTAAGTGGAGAGGACCATAACAAGTCCTGTTGACCACCCTCACTGCAGTCAAAGTAGCTGACAAAGGACCTTGGATCCATTATTCCAGAGTCAAGAAAGCCTT
Organism: Pithys albifrons albifrons; assembly: GCF_047495875.1. Lineage (NCBI taxonomy): Eukaryota > Metazoa > Chordata > Aves > Passeriformes > Thamnophilidae > Pithys > Pithys albifrons. The sequence goes on along the minus strand of NC_092483.1, from coordinate 679,837 downwards.
TAGTTGGCGTCTTAATGAATGAGACAAGCCTTAGTAGAGGCCGCAGACCCATGTACCACTCGAATTTTTTGGCAGCTGGAAAATGGGCACACATCCCTGAGACAAACTTACCAATACCCCTGACTAGTTTGACTCCTGACCATTATGCTCTACCCTGTGTGGTTATTAATGCCACCGAGAAAGCCATCCTCCCTCTGTATTGCCATGATGCACAAACGAAAATAAGGGTACCATCAACATTTGTTGCAAAAATAGTAAAAACACCCTAGAAAATGATCCCACCAAAGGGTGAGGGATGGTATTGGTTATGTGGTGACCAAGCATGGAAAATTCTACCTTTTGACAAAGATCGTGCTTGTGCTCCTGGAGCTGTAATCCCACATATAACAATATCCGATCAAATTGGTAAACAAAATAAAGGAATGAGAGCCCAGGTAAAGAGGGTAAGAAGATCTGTCAATCCTCTTGTGGGCTCCACAACTTTCCACAGCATAATCAGGGTTCTTATTCCTGCTTTTGGGGTATTTGAGTTAGAGAAGGCAATCATTAACATTTCAGCTGTTGTGGAGTCTATTGAAAATAGAACCATAGATGCAATTAAGGCCATACAAGAAGTCAGTAGTTTGTCTCATGTGGTTTTACAAAACCGAATGGCCCTCGATTTCTTACTGGCCTCACAAGGAGGTGTGTGCAAAGTCATTAATACCAGCTGCTGTTCTTACATAGACCAGAGTGGGAGAGTCAATACAGATCTAAATGAAATCTCGAAACAAACTCAAATTATACACCAGGTGACTCTTGTTGATAAATCCTGGGATCTTGAGAACATCTTAAATGCACTTACTTCATGGTTGCCAAACTGGACCTGGCTAAAATGGCTGTTTATTTTAGTTCTAGTCATGATCAGTATGAGTTTGATATCCCACTGTACCACTCAAGGTTGGTGTTGCTATGCACCTCTATGGTGTTGGGCCCAAAACGAGCTGCGAAGACTAGACAAAAGATAAGTTTTAAGTTACAGAAATCATGTAATCAGTAATGTTATGTAGTAGTGTGTGTGATGAGATTAGTACGTATTTGTTAGTGATGTAGAATGAAGTAAGTTAAATAGTAGAGACTGGACAAAATAAAAGATTTGTCAAGTCTCTAATGGGGGGAAATGATGCCTAAGAATTTAAGGTAATTTTAGAAGGTTTTAGAATGATATAGGCTCTGCTAAGTTGCTCTGATTTTAAGTGCACATATTAAGTGCCCGTCTCACAAGTTTGGGAGCTATTCTCAGGTTCAGCCAAGGCCATGATGTTTTTTGAGAAGCCACCTGCAAGATAACAGAAGACAAACAACAGAAGGCAGCCTAACTGCCCCCCCCTCCCCTCCATGAAGAAGGGGGCAGATTGACAGGCCTTTTGGGTGGGCTCTCAACGAAAATAAGAGTACTGATTGGATGTTAATAAGGGGTATAAAAATTGTGAACTTTCTGACCTAGGGGTCAGACCCCTTGGGTTTGAACCTTGGAAGCTTCTAATAAGAAATGACCTGTCTATCTTACTGCATTAACTTGTCTCCATCGTCTCTGTTCACAGGGGTACGAGATCTGAAGGCAACAATGCAAAGCACCTATTCAAGAAGGAAAGCCAGTTAGCCTAATGACATAGGTATATCTAATAAACTTGTGAAATTCTGTACTTGGGGAAAAAAAAATCTTCAAAGGAAGGAGTTCTTTGGACTGACTACTCAGATATGATTCAAGTTCTTCCTATGCTATTCACCTCTTAAGCTCTGGAGTGCATGCAATTCCCTGCAGAAGTTACGGCTTCTTAGAAAACACTACAACTGTGACTTCACACAATGATTATTATAACATCTTGTACTTCAGGAAAACACACAGCTAACAGTTGTAATAAGAAAAAAGTCACTGGGATGTGGAAGGAGTATTTTAGTTTAATTTATCTGGCCTTAAACACAGCCCCTAGCTCTGTTCCTCTTTTCCTTGCACCATAAACACACAAACCTCTTTCTCCAAGATGTCATAAATAGCATCCCATCTCAAAGACAGACAGAGCTGAGTGGGCCAATGCTTTCAAGTCACACACTCATGATTATCCACAGCACTTACATGCTGGAAGTTTTACTATTGGTTATCATTTTTGAAAATGAGTGGCTATCTTCCCCTCAAATGTGGTCTAATTACCTGAGAGACATCATCACTGTACAGCCAGCTGTCAGTCAGGTGTTGGCAGTCAGTACAGAGGCCTGGTATTAGTTATCACAAAGTCACAGCCCTACAATGTCTGCAACATTTACAGCCATGTCACTTGTCATCAAGTTCCAGCCCAAAGAATGTGATATTAATTTTTTTAGCCTGTATAATTCTGACCCATATCTTATAGTACAAGAGTATACAATACCACATGAGTTTAGGAGGTTCCAGAATAAAGAAGAGCACTGCAAAATATTGGAAGTCATCTCTCTTAAGAGGATTCTTAAGACTATACATGTCAGTATTGGGAAGAAAAAGAGACTTATGTGTTTACCTGATTTCAAGTGCTTTGATCGCTTCTAACATCTGTAGATACTCAGCTGCTTTCCAAACATCATTTGCTTCTTCCTCGCCTTGGACCATTAGTTTTGCTGTATAGGTGAACTCAATTAGGTGACGAAATGCCATGTTACTTACACCTGTTTACAAGGAAGAAAACCAGCCTCTTTTAGCAATTCCTCAGTCTTGCACACTTGTCTGCTCATAGTACTCAAACAGCCAGTTTCATGAAGACACCACCCCTGCAAGGCTCACATTGGAATAAAAAGAAACACATGAATCTGGAACTACAGAGTCATTCCATGACGAAGATAAAAAGAAGAATAATAAGATGGACAAAAAGCTACTTGTATAAATTAATAAAAAGTACAAATTTAAACATAAAAATATTACCTCTCTCAAGAGACCTCTGAGCAGCAAGTTACCTGAAGCTGAATTGCTCCAGGAAATTGCTTCTTCACTACCAGGCAGGTATTGCTCCACATCTATCCTTTTCTTGCACCCCAGCCAAGGTATCTTTTAAATTTTTCTTCAGAGGAAGTCTTTTCCAGTGGCAATAGCTACTGTACTGGTTTTGGTTGCGACAGAGTTAAATTTCTTCATAGTAGCTAGCATGGGGCTATGTTTTGGATTTGTGCTGAATTACAGAACAATAGAATGGTTTGGGTTGGAAAGGATCATCTACTTCCAACTCCCTGCCATGGGCAGAGACACCTTTCACTAGCCCAGGTTGCTCCAAGCCCCGTCCAACCTGGCCTTGGACATTTCCAGGGACGAGGAATCCACAACTTCTCTGGGCAAACTGTGTGTGAGGAACTGCACTTTAATTGCCTTAAAACATTGCTGCTAGAGCAAGCTGTGCCAAGGGACTGAAGATAAGGCTGAGGGCAGGAAGCCCCAGGGGCAGTGTCTTGGGTGTGTGATGCCTATCTAATGGAGACCAGTGGCACTCTCTGGGTGTGTGATATTTATCTCCTATGGGCCAGGCCATGTCAAAGGGGCCCTGTACACACACACACCCATCACTATCCCACAGAAGACCTCTTAGTAGGCGTGCCTTTGAAGCACCCCCTCTCCCAGCCTAAATGACTTTGCAAAAAACAGCACTTCCAGACTCTACAAAAGCAGCCCTCCACATATACAGGGTGGCACCAGGAGGGTTTCTGAGGGTATAAACCCACTGAATTCTGTGTTTCATGGGCTTCTCTCTCCCACCACTCCCCAACAGACCAAGATACCAGCAACAACAGCAACGAAGTTCGCTGGAGACCTTTGAGTGGTGACTATAACTTTTATTCTTCTTTTTCTTTCAACTCTTATTGTTTTATCTTTCTTTCTTTTTCCCTTACACATTTTCTTGGGTGGCTATATTACAACGAAAATGGCAATATACCTGTTTTCCTTTGCAACCATATTATTCAAATATATATATATGTGTGTGATTTATATCTGCAAACACTGATCATCTAGGGATATAATAAAAAAAAAATTACTCCTGCTTGGCAGCGTGGGTTGTAACACTGTGCCAGAGCCTCACCAACCTTACAGTAAAGAATTTCTTCCTAATATCTAATCTAAACCTACTGTCAGTTTGAAGCCAATTCCCCCTTGTCCTGTCACTCCAGGCCCTTGTAAATAGTCTCTCTCCATCTTTCTTGTAGGCTCCCTTCAGGAAGGCTGCAATTAGGTCACCCCAAAGCCTTCTCTTTTTCAGGCTGAATAAACCCAATTCTCTTAGCTTTTCCTTGTAGGTGAGGTGCACCATTCCTCTAATGAACTTGGTGTCCTCCTCTAGACTTGCTCCAACAGGTTGACATCCTTCCTATGCTGAAGCAGTGTTGATAACACACTGATGGTTCAGTTACTGATGAGCAGGGCTTACACAGTCAACACTTTTTCTGCTTCTCATACGGCCCTGCCAGTGAGGGGGCTGGGGGTACATGGGAGGTTGAGAGGGGACACAACCAGGACAGGTGACCCCTACTGACCCAAGGGATATTCCACACCATATGACATCATGTTCAACAAGTAAAGCTGGGGGGCAGGCAGGTGGAGGAGCCACTGCTAGGGAACTGGCTGGGCATCAGTCAGTTGGTGGCAAGCAACTGTTTTCATTGGCATTACTTGTCTTAGGTTTTTTCCTCTCTCTTTTCTATTTTACTTATAATTTTACAAAATTATTATTTTTTTAAATTATGAAACTAGTTTTATCTCAACCCACAAGTTATTTTCTCACTTTTACCTTTCTGATTTCCCCCCCCCCCCCCATTCCACTGGTGGGAAAAGAGCAAGCCTGGCTCTGTGGTGCTTAGTTGCCAGCCAGGGTTAAACCACAACACTACCTCACAACAACTCAAGAGATTATATTTAGAGAGCTAATTGATATGATCAAGCATGCATTGAAGCCCATACCAGGGATGCTACATTCCTTTTGAGCTTGGGCACACAACTCTGAAGGTTTTTATTTTCATTAATCAGACTACCTTCAATCTCCACCAAGGGCTCCTGAGTGAAATCTTGGAAGAATTTGTAGAAGAACTGGCTACAGGCAGCAAGTACAGCCTTATGAGCTTTGAAATGGTGACCTACAAAGACAGACAAAAAATTGGGTTTAGGATAACACCTTCCTTACTCATAGCACAGAATAAGTACAGATGCAGAGAAGAGAACAGCTGCAGAATCACCCAGTCTACAAATCTATTCCAGCAGAACATAGTCACTTAGTATATCTCCTTGTAACATGGGATACCACTGCAGCTAGCCTGTCTCATCTTATGCAGATCCTTGCTGACATCACTGACCTTGTTGAAGCTCTGCAATTCAATCAGCTGAAGGACTCACTCAAGTCTTTCTCTTTTCAGATATTTAAGTTGTGGGAAATTCCTGTTTAACTTTTTCTCTGTATGTCTTGGGCTCAGCTCTCAGGTTTTATCCAAGCTCTCCTTGGTTTTTGCTCCTCTTACATATGGATATATTTAATCATCACCTCTGCCACCATAAAGATCCCTGCAGAACAAAGTAGTTCTGCTGTGTTCTTCCTGTTTTCCAGACTGTGTATTTCCTCATCACTGTGTTGCCTTCTCCCTGATGTGGGCATGAACACTCAGAAGGCTCCATGGGACAGAGGTAAGAGAAGCAACATGGATTAGAACCCCACAGCTGAACAAGAAAGTTTTGAGCTCATCATGTAGATTTGGTAATACTAGAGCAGGAACAAACATTCAGGACAAGTTTTGTGCAAGCGTTGTCAGTGAAACTACAGAGATTCCAAAGAGTAATTTTATTATTCATTTGCTTACTTTTTTCTAATCCAGGCTTTGTAGGACCCCTTTCTTTCAAATGAGTTCTTGCTATCCTTTTAAGGATCAGGTGGTACTCCTTTAGCTAGGTCTCTCCTAGTGGACAATGCCTATCTTCCCTGAAGTGCTCATCCATTGTAAGACATGTTTGGAATACAAAGCAATCTTAGGTGATCTATCAGACACCACCTTTTCTAATGAAATAAGTATTTATATCTCCATCTTCCTTTTACACTTATATTTATGTCTTTAGAATGCATAATGTCCTAGTTCAGCAAGCCGGGACCAGTTTATCACTGTGTGGGTATGACGAAAGCTATGTATTCTAAACCCCCTATGTCATTTCTCATGAACTGTTAACAATGGACCATTTCCAGCAGCTGCCCAGAGCACACCCCACCTCTCAGGCTGTAAGCTGGGTGTTAAAGAAGCCTGTGTAATGATGCCGAAAGAGTTTTTTTAACTTTTCAATTTTCATATTTTGTAGATTTTAGAGACACAGTAGATGCAATGCTGTAGATTTTAGTGAATTAATATTTAGCAGCTTGTAGCACAAAGTCCTTCTATCTCTAGCCCTGCTCCAGAACAGGCAGCTGAGATCTGCCAGCTATTTAGTCTCTCTCTCAAGGTACTTGATTAAAGCATATCAGAAGAGAACATAAACATGGAGCAGTGTGACCCGAAGCCCTGGAGAGCGTCCAAGAGACCTTTGTGTGCTGAAGAAGAGGAGGTGGATGAAGACAGAGGGTCCCAACGACCCCAGCCCCAATTCAACGGGGGTGGGAACTGGGAGGGGACAGAGGTGGAACTGGACATGTGGACAGTAGTGATTGGATAGGTTATATTATAAAAGCTATAGAACTTAGAGCTTGCTTGCGCGCACGTCGATGTATTCCTGGATGAGCGGGGTTGCTCATTAAAGTGCCTGCCCATTATCTTATCTCCTACAAAACTTGGCTCGGAGTCTTTTTTACAGACTTCTACGGCAACAGTAATAAGAACTGTGATAACTCCCCTCCAGGAAGTCGTTACCACCTTCACACCTAGCCTGAAGGGTCATGTCTGCTAATGGGCGATCAATGATTCTAAAATACCCTATGACTTACAGAGTCAGATCACCCACTGTGTAATTCCCCACCCTGGGGAAGGTACCAGGCGGTCCCACCTGGACCTGAGGGGATATAATCTTGGGGGTTTTGGGACTTGGGGAATGATTTGCCGGATCCAGAGGAGAAGCAGAACCTTGAAAGGACTGCAACCACCATTTTTGACCAGACTGCAACCATCATCTGCACCAACAGGTTTTTTCACCTCCTTTCACTTTGGACATGGGGAACCACATGGGTTTCAGCACAGGGCCTAAAAAACCCCATTGTGTTTGTGCCCCAGGGTGCTAGGTTATACTTCTGGGTTTTGTGGGTTAAAAGCAATTTATCTTTGTGCCATTGCATGTATTGTAATATTTGTATTAACTTGTGACACTGACTCATAGTCTGTTTTGTGTTGGGTTCGTTTCTCCTGCTGGTTTCCCTTTAAACCAGCACACATAGTGAGTTTTTCTACCCTATTTTAACTATATATTAAAATAGCAGGCAGATACCAGAGAAGAAAGAAGGCAATCTTATTTCAAGATATTTTTCCTTTTTTTTTTAATAATTGTGGTAGTTTTGGCTTTAGTTTCAGTATAGGTCCCATTTAGGCCTCAGTCTTTAGCAGGCCTCAAAGGATGTGACATAGATTGGAGCGGACAGGCATCACCTGACTTAAGCAGCCAAGGAGGTATTTCATATCATCTGACATCATCAAGAAGTGTCAAGGGGTATAATAACAGAGGGAGGAGGAGTTTCTGTCTCTTTTGGTCCCTGCTCCTGACCTGAGAGGATCCTGCTGCCCTGACTCCTGAGATTAGGCTGTCCATGCTGGTGTTTATCTAGGGAGGTGAACATTTTGTTGTTAATTTCTCTCTCTCTTGCTGGAAGGTTTCTCGGGAAGAGTTTTTGGGAGGTTTTCTGGGATTTGGGTAGTTGGAATCTGGGTTATTAACTGGGAGACTTGGTGGAGGTGTTGTTATTTTTTTTCAGTATCTGTAATATCATGTTCTGCTTTAAGTTTTCTTCTTTTCTGTGTAAATATAAAAACCTCACCATTTCAAAGCTTCATTTCTGGGTTTTTTTTCCTTCACTCCTTTTCCCTGGGGGGGGGGGGGGGGGGGGCGGCTTTCACTTTGTATTAGGTAGTTGGCATTTTGCCAGCTCAAACCATAACATAACTTTGGTACCGGACTCAGATCTGACCAAGGACATTGGGAAATTTCTCAGGAGCTTGGCTGTGTTCCCGGGGATTATTTGGTAAACTATGGTCAAGATTATCTCGTGTTTTCAGAACAAGTTGAACATTGAAAGCAAAACAAAATGGGAAACAAAATGGTAATAGGTCTTTTGTTAATACGTTTTTTAGTTATAACTGTCAGTTTGCCTGTGTTAGTGCTTATACTATTTCTGTTGGTAAGAGCTACCCTGCCTACTAATGAAACTTCATCTTCATTTGACTTTGGCTTTGCTTTTTTTCTCCAATATCTGCCTAATATTGACATAGAAGGTTTTATAGCAGGAACATACACAGTTTTTTGGGAGCTCTTATTTGATATTTTCGATGGCGATCGTGGGATTAGTGAAAATCATAGAAAAATTGATAAGTTTGAAAAAGGTGGTGTTATGCTGGTTGTCTTGGCACAAGACAAAACAAGCTTCAAAACAGGTTTTAAAAAGAACCTTATTGGGAAGTCCCTTGAAGAAGCCACTACCTGGGTGGCAGGGAACATGGACTAACCTGGGCATGTTAATAGGGCGTTTGGCACCTCCTGTTACCTGGCAATTTACCCCAGAGGAGGTGCTCGACCCTAACAAGCTGGCACATTGCTTGAAGGAAGGATGCCTTGCTTATTCTGACCCAAACCACCAGCTGCTTGCCTTCTATTGGGGTTTGGCCTATGCCTACCAATCTGCAATAGAGCACTGCCAAAAGGTTACGGGGGAGGCCGCAGGGGCTCAGATTATGGAGAACACTAAAGACACTCTAAGATGGGTACCCAGACCAATCAACATAAAGCTGTTATTGCTTCTGTAGTGAAAAAGAAGTCATGGATAAGGAAGTCAGAAGGAGCAACAGTAGGAGAAGGAGCAACAGTAGGAACTGGTGAGGGGACAAGTACAAGTTTTTTGACAGATGACACAGGTGCAGGAACTTCAACAGAGGGGGCCAAACAATTACCAGGAAAACAGGAACAGCCAGGGGAAATTAGACAGGAGACCATAATATCCAGATCACTGACCCCAGCAGAACTTCGGGACATACGGAACGAGTGCCTGGTGAACGAGTTCTTACCTAGCTGCTCCAATGCCGAGATGGAGGAGCTGAGGCTTACGTGTTGAATGGTCAAGAAGCACAACACCTGGGCACTATTGCCAGAGATGATAAAATCGAAAAGGAGATTGCAAAGGCACAGGGCAATTGCAATTTGTTCATACGACTTTTTGGAGGTGTGACTGGAGCATACTCATATAGGGAGTCTTTAAAGAGTTCCCCAAGAAAGTGGACAACTACGGATGAAGCCAGCCAATACCTACAGGAATTGGCACTGTTAGAACTTCTTTATGGTGAACCGCTCGAAGGACTTGTTACCACTTATCCAGAGCATGTCCCTTGCACAGTGCCCATGTGGAAAAAAATAATGCAAGGATGTCCTCCATCATTGGTCAGTTGCACATTAACAGTTCTTTCTCAAAATAGTGACCATGTACCCCGAACGGTGGGCGATATGTGCGGTTGGTTATGGACAATAGGAGAGGGTCATGATGCTCTACGGGCCAATCTTTCAGACTCTAGGGACAGCTCTAAGTCTCGTGACTGACAAGTCACTGAGAGAAAGGTGTCCTATGAGGACTCTGACAAAGACAAAACTGAGGAAAGGCCACGGTCTCGATCTTGGTCTTGTTCGCAGTCACCTCATACTGCACACAGGAAAAAGGAAAGCCCTAAGAGTAAATCATGTAGTGAATGTAATTGGGTGTGGTCTAGTCTACGTGAACTGGGAGAAGACATGAAGAAGTGGGACAGTAAACCCACCTCTAAGCTTGGAGCCCAGTTACAAAAATTAATACAAAAGTTAGCTGGTAAAAAAGCTGTCCACATAGTTGAGGCAAAGACCCCAGAAAAGAAACATCGGTCTCCGAGACGCACAAGAACCAACTCCCTCAACTCTGATGGAGGAGCCTCTGGCAGAACATCGCTGAAGTCAGATAGTGAATACTCTGACCGGGAACAGCAATAGAGGGGCCCTGCCTCCGGCCAGGACGAGGAAAGGGACAACCGAGTCTTTTGGACTGTGTGGATTCGGTGGCCTGGCACATCTGACCCACAAAAATATCGAGCTTTGGTAGATACAGGTGCACAATGTACATTGATGCCATCGAGGCATAAAAGCACAGAGCCCATCTGGATCTCTGAAGTAACAGGAGGAAGCCAAGAATTATCAGTGGTAGAGGCCGAAGTGAGTTTAACAGGAGACAAATGGGAAAAGCCTCCCATTGTGACTGGCCCAGAGGCCCCTTGCATTCTTGGCATGGACTACCTCAAAAGAGGATACAACAAAGATCCAAAGGGCTATCGATGGGCTTTTGGTGTGGCCGCAGTGGCTACAGAGAGACTTAAACAATTATCTGCCCTGCCTGGCCTTTCAGAAGATCCCTCTGTTGTGGGATTGTTGCAAGTCAAAGGCCAACAAGTGCCAATTGCCACCCGAACTGTGCATCGACGGCAATACCGAACAGAGACTCTGTGGTTCCCATCCATATGTTGATCCGAGAGTTGGAGAGCCAAGTGGTGGTCAGAAAAACCCACTCACCCTTCAATAGCCCCATCTGGCCTGTACGTAAGTGTAATGGTTTGACCCATGGCTTCCTCAGTAACCATTGTATCTAAGGAAGTTACAAGTATTCCACACGTGTCTTCCACGTAGCAGTGGGGGAGTGGTTGTTCTTCCTTCCCTTCCTTGGCTGAGGAGCTGGAGGGAGGTGGTTGAAGCCTGGTCCCTCCGGTGCCTGGTGTTTCTCCTGTCCTGGGTGAGATTGTTTCATTCTTGTTCCCCTTCCTTGAGGTTTTTAATTGTGTTTCTTTTGATTCATTCGGTTTCTTTGGGTTGGGTTGGTGTCTTCCCTATTTCCCAGCTAATCAATCCCCTTTTCTCCCTTCCCCTCTCCCCTGGGAGGTGGGATCCTATGTGTTGTGTATACAGTGTGGTTTGTAAATGTTAGTAAATATAATTTATTCTTTTTATTCAGTTCAGTTTCTTTAGAGTGCGTTTCTTTTCAGTTTTTTTTCTTTCCTTTGCTGGGAAGGTTCTGGGGGGGAGAAGGGGGGCCAGTCCAGGGTTGGCAACAGCTAGGCCAAACCTGCGACATGAAGTCTCATGGAGAATGGAGATTTACTGTGGACTATCGGGGTTTGAATGAAGTTACCCCACCACTGAGTGCCAGACATGCTGGAGCTCCAGTATGAGCTGGAGTCCAAGGCAGCGAAGTGGTATGCCACTACTGATGTTGGAAATGCGTTCTTCTCCATTCCCCTGGCAGCAGAGTGCAGGCCACAGTTTGCTTTTACATGCAGGGGTGTTGCCTCCCCTGATTTTGGTGGGTCTGAAGGACCACCCCACAAGTTTCGTTTTCACCTTAAAAGTACATGTTTCCAGCCTCAGCCTATTGGAGTCAGACTTTCGTACCTGGGGCGGGGTCACTTAAGGTGATATATACCTGTATTTTTCAATAAACCTTGGCTCTTGCTTGGACATCATACTGGTGTGTGCGGTCTCACTAGTGCCTGGTCTGCAACATTTGGCGGACCCCAACGTGTTTGAGGACATGAAAGCCACCTGCAGACCTGCCTAGAACCTTAAGGAGTGGCCCCCGAGAGCTGCTGTGCCCCAATTTTTTGGGTGTTTTCTGGAGAAGCCTCCGAGAGCTTCTGTCTCCTGTAAACTCAGGAGTTTTTTCATAGTGGCCTTGAGAACTGCTGGAAGAACGTGGACTGAAAGAACCACGACCTTCAAACTGGTGAGTTAAAGAAACATGGGGAATTCCAAATCGACTAAGACAAACTTATTGCTTGATAAATTTGAAAAACTAGCTCGTGTTACAAAAACAAACATTGAAAAACAAGCATTACAAAAATTTTTGGACTGGTGCCTTAGTCAGGGGAATTTAACCGATGCCAGCTCCACGTTTTCCATAGAATTATGGGACAATATTGGGGTAGATTTGTGGAATTTAGCGCAAACTGCCCCCAAAGACCTTTTGCCACTTATTCCGTCATATATAGCTATAAAGAAAATGCTGTTAGAGGTGGAGCGAGCCCGTAAAAACCTCGAACTACCTGAGAAAAGGGAAAAAAGTTCCCTTCTGCAGAGCGGTTTCTCCCCTGAGCACCCTTCTGCACCGCCATGGGCGCTGCCACCTGCGGGACCCCCGCCGCAGCACCCCTCTGCCACACCGCTGCCGCCCGTGCCACCGGTCAGACCCCCACTGCCGTTCCCTTCGGCATCACCACCGCCCTATCCGCAAGCGGGGAGCCCGGAGCTGAACTGCGGAGCCAGCGCTGTGCCATTACATGCGGAGCCGCCCGCCCCCGCTCCGGAAAAACCATGGAATCAAAGCTTTTCCACGCCGTTCGTCTCCGAACAAAGTACAGATATTCAACAGTACCAAGAAGTCGTCTTTGCACCGCCTTATAACTACCAATAAGCAGCCTATGCACAGCAAATGAGCCCAGAGCCCACCTTTTACCTGCCTGGGCCGGCCACCGCGACAAGAGAAGCGGACGGACCTCAGCAGCAACCCTGGAACTCCACGAGACACGCCACAGAAAACATCCAGCCATTCCAAACCATGAGTGACTTTTATTTATATCCTGAGTCCGAGAAAACGTGATGGGGGGTGCCCTCAGCCGAAAGAGATATGGGGGAAAGGGAACAAGCCCCGTGGAAAAGCTTTACCCCTGTCCATCCACCTTCGGTGCCGCCGCCGCCACCGCCGGCAATGCCCTGTGGGTACCTCGGGGCTGGAGCCGTTCCTCTACCGTGCTCCCCACCACCCCGCGGGTACGCCAGAGTCGTTCCATTACGGCAGGAGACTGCCACGAGAGACATTCCAACAGGGCTACAGCCGTCCGCCATAACCGCGTGGCCACGAAAACAAAGAGACCATGTGATTGAAAAGCCCACGAAATCAAACAGAGTTTGCGCGCGCTTACCACGAGGCGCCAGGACCGCCCAACCCCCCTCCCTACTGCCTGCCAATAGAGGCGCATGCGCGAGGCGCGGGTCCCCTGCAGCCCGCAGGGACCGAGGTCGGTCCCATGTCAGCCCGACGGGAGGAATTAGCCCGCCCCTGGGGCGGATCAGTTCCCGGGCCACCCCCACCACCTCCTGCATGGATGGATACGCCCATCGACTGCGTCATGGAGAGGGGAGAGGCTCCCCCCCAGTATAGCGGAGCCAGCGGAGCTCCCCCTGTGCATCCCATCCACTGTGTGCCATCCACAGCGCATGCGTCCCGGGAACGAGTTCCCACAGCGCCGGGCGCGCAGGACACAAGCTCTGCAGCGCTGGCGGGGACCCCCTCCCCAATAGCCGCGCGCTGCCCGCAGCCGCCGACACCGGCACCGGAACCCCCCGTGCCGGTAGGGACTTCCCCTGCGCCGGCAACCTGGTACCTGAAGCCTCCATCACCGACAGCCACACCCACCGGCTGCATCCCGGAATGGAAAGCAACATGACAGCCGTTTAAAAGCACGGCACCGAAAGAAAAAGAAGTCTCTGTTTGGGACATGATGGGGGGAGCCGGGAATCGTGATGTAGTAAAAAAGGGATTTGAAAGATCCAAGAATGCTGCCCTAGCTGCTTTTTCTAACCGTCCTAGAACAGGGAAGCCTCTGGTAACTCAAAAAAACATTTCAGAAGCTTTCACAGCTATTGTCAAGCCAGATGAAAAGCATCTAGCCACCATGATACAAAGGGCAGTTAAATCCAGAGAGTATCTAAGTGTATCTCTTGCATTTGTAACTTGTCGTGTTGCTGTTACTAATCAAAATGTATGGATAATGCTTTCTCAACAGGCAAATCTGGAAAATTTCTGCTCAGATAACATAGTTAAAGCAGGAGAACCAAACAAAGTGTGCCTTATAGGAATACCTTATCATAATATCAAAGATTTCATTCCTTTTGGTATTGAAGAAGCAAAAGCTTCCTATCCTAGTACTGGAGAAACCATAGCAGATATCATATGGCAATTGAATACTTCCTTAGAGAGAGATCCGCAAGAGCTAAGGTTAGTAGGAGCTCTCCCTGGAAATGAGTCATGTGTTGAATTTCACCCTGTGCATTCTAGTGTATGAGAATGGTCAAACAAACACTGGTCACAGCAATATTTTCCTGTGAGAAGCACAAATGTCACTCCTCATAATAAGAGTTACACCAATAGCAGTTGGTGTTGGAATGTTGTTGGTTCACAAAATACAAGTTACCCAAAACCAAGAGTGGTTCACACCAAAGGCAACCAGAGAAGAGCATTGCCTCCTGGATATTTCTTAATTTGTGGTAATAGAGCATGGCCTGGAATACCTGCCCAAGTAAAAAGTGGACCTTGTTATTTAGGCAAGCTGACCAAATTTACACAACCAATACAAGAGCATGTTAAGTGGTCTAGTCCTCAAGCTGAGGAAAACACCATAGAACATTGGAGTGATACAGGAAATTTGATAGCATCAGTGTTTTCCCCAGTTGGTGTAGACAGAGCATTACGTTTAGTACGAATGCTTAACTACTGGGTGCAGGAACAACTAAACATCATTGCCAAAATGCTTAATGATTTCTCAACAGATGCTAATAAGATAGAACAAGCAGTATTACAAAATAGAGAAGCCCTAAGATTTTTGCTGATGATTCATGGTTATCAATGTGATGAGTTTAAAGGGATATGTTCCACAGAATTAAGCAAACACTCCAAAGAAGCCCATGATAAAATACAAGCAGTGAAAAATAATTCTGACAAGCTAACAGTTAACATTTCTCCTTTAAAGAAATGGGTTCATTCCCTGAGCCTAATCAGTTGGCAAGAAGCAGTGCTAATACAAGGAATATTAATTCTGGTTGCTATTATGATTTGTTTGATTGCTCTTATTTGCAGAACTAGTCATTAACTGTCCAATCAAACAAGAACAGTCCAGTTCAAGAGCATGTTGTTTAGCCTGTATCTCCAAGTTACAAACAAATCCTAAAAGCTGAAAGTTTGAAATTCTGTTAATTTTCAGTTAAAGTGCAGTTTTGAGCTTATTGCACTGCCAAGTTGCCCAGCAGGCTGTAAGGGTAAAGACACCTGTCCCCTCAGCTGCTGAACATTTTCTGCAGAGTGTAAGTGGTTATGTTTAGCCTTTGTGAATTTTCTCTGTGAATTCACACTTGTTTACTGCTTTACCAAGAGTGTATAAAGTGACTGAAAATCAAAGCTTCATTCTCAAACCTCTGTAGTGGCCACACAGAAGTTTTGAGAGTTGACCTTGAACTATAGCATAAGGAGATTTAGCTCAGCTGGACTGAACTTGCTTCTTTGCTAAGTGAAGTCACTCCGCACTCTTGAACACTTTGCACAAAATTTAATAAAATTTGTAGTTTTGTTTACAGTGGTTTGTGTGGTGACGACTGCACAAAAAGGACCATAACCTCACATGTGAGAGAAAAGTTCCTTGTTTTGCTCTAGTTGTAAATTTTCAAATTCCAAACATACATGTTTTAGTCATGTATCGATTTGTGTTAGTTTACAAAGATAACTGTACCTCCTTCCAAAGGTCTATTTTGAAAAGAGAGGGGGAGGTAGGGATGTGTAACCCACAAAATACCTTGTTAAAGTCTTGAATTAGCAAAATCTAAGATCTTCAAAATGTTTTTCTCAATTTTCAATTTTTCAGCCTTTCAGTTCAAGTTGCAATATGCATAAGTATGGGTAGTATCCTGATGGTAACAATTTCCCCATTGGATAAGTAGCTAAGATTTGGAATTGCAGTGTTATGTGTATTATGTTCTTTGCATTTTTTGCTTTGTTCTTTGAAACAAAAGGGGGAGATGTTGCCGCCCCTGATTTTGGTGGGTCTGAAGGACCACCCCACAAGTTTCGTTTTCACCTTAAAAGTACATGTTTCCAGCCTCAGCCTATTGGAGTCAGACCTTCGTATCTGGCGCGAGGTCACTTAAGGTGATATATACCTGTATTTTTCAATAAACCTTGGATCTTGCTTGGACATCATATTGGTGTGTGCGGTCTCACTAGTGCCTGGTCTGCAACAGAGGGGCGTGCAGTACACCTGGAACCGAATGCCCCAGGGGTGGAAGCATAGTTCCACCATTTGCCATGGACTAATTCAGGCTACACTAGAGAAGGGTGAGACCCCAGAACACCTGCAATACATTGATGATATTACTGTATGGGGGGGCACAGCAGAGGAAGTTTTTGAAAAAGGAGAAATTCAAATTCTCCTTAGAGCTGGTCTTGCCATCAGAAAGAGCAAGGTCAAGGGACCAGCCAAAGAGATCCCGTTGCTGGGGGTGAAGTGGCAAGATGGATGACAAAAGATCCCAACAGAAGTCATCAACAAGATTGTAGCAATGGCTTCACCAACTAACAAGAAGGAAACACAAGCTTTCCTGGGGGCCATAGGTTTCTGGAGGATGCATATCCCAGGATACAGCCAAATTCTAAGCCCACTTTACCTAGTGACTTGCAAGAAGAACAAGTTCCAATGGGGCCCTAAACAGCAGCAAGCTTTTAAACAGATTAAGCAACAAATTGCACATGCTGTGGCCCTTGGACCAGTCAGGACGGGACCAGACGTGAAAAATGTACTTTATTCTGCTGCTGGAAACAATGGTCCTTCCTGGTGCCTCTGGCAAAAGGTGCCTGGTGAAGCCTGGGGCCGACCACTTGGATTCTGGAGTCGCAGCTACAGAGAATGTGAAGCCAACTACACCCCTACAGAGAAAGAGATCCTAGCAGCTTATGAAGGGATACAAGCAGCCTCAGAGGTAATTGGCACAGAAGCACAGCTTCTCCTAGCACCTCAACTACCAGTGTTGAACTGGATGTTTAAAAGGAAGGTGCCCTCCACACATCATGCCACTGATACCACATGGAGCAAGTGGATTGCTCTGATTACACAGTGTGCTCGAATTGGAAAACCAAGTCACCCTGGAATCCATGAGATCATAACAAATTGGGCTTAAGGTGAGAATTTCAGTCTGGCAGATGAGGAGGAGGGAGAACAGGTGAACTCAGCCGAGGAAGCCCCACCATACAACCAGTTGCCTGAAGAAAAAACACGTTACGCCCTTTTCACTGATGGTTCTTGTCGCATTGTAGGGAAAACCCGAAGGTGGAAAGCAGCTGTTTGGAGTCCCACTCGACAAGTAGCAGAGGCTATTAAGGGGGAGGGTGAATCAAGTCAATTTGCAGAGCTCAAAGCCGTTCAATTGGCCCTGGACATTGCTGAACAAGAGAAGTGGCCAAGGCTTTACCTCTACACTGACTCGTGGATGATAGCAAATGCCCTCTGGGGATGGCTGAACCGATGGAGGAAGACCAATTGGAGACATGGAGGGAAACCCATCTGGACTGCTGATATATGGCAAGACATCGCCAACCGAACAGAGAACTTGACTGTGAAAATTCACCATGTGGATCCCATGTGCACAAAAATCGAGCTAATGAGGAACATTACAACAACAAACAGGCAGACCGAGGTGCCCAAGTTAAAGTGTCACAGGTAGATCTGGACTGGCAACACAAGGGAGAATTGTTCCTGGCTCAATGGGTCCATGACACCTCAGGCCATCAAGGCAGAGATGCCACCTATAGGTGGGTGTTGCAGACCACGCTCTAGTGAGATCGCACACACCAATATGATGTTCAAGCAAATCCCAAGTTTATTCAAAAACACAGGTATATATGACTTCAAGTGACCCCGCCTCAGGTGCGGTGGTCTGACTCCAATTGGTTGAGGCTGGAAACATGTCCTTTTAAGGTGAAAATGAAACTTGTAAGGTGGTCATTCAGACCCACCAAAATCAGGGGCTGCAACAGGTGGGCATGAGACTGAGGGGTGGATTTAACCATGGACACTATTTCCCAGGTTATCCACGACTGTGAGACATGTACCGCCATTTAACAAGCCAAGAGAGTGAAGCCCATGTGGTATGGTGGGCGGTGGGACAAGTATAGATATGGTGAGGCTTGGCAAGTTGATTATATCACACTGCCACAGACTTGCCAAGGTAAGCACTATGTGCTTACTATGGTGGAGGCAACTACAGGTTGGTTGGAGACATACCCGGTGCCTTTATGCCACTGCCCAAAACACCATTCTGGGTCTTGAAAAGCAAGTATTGTGGCAACATGGTACTCCAGAGCAAATTGAGTCAGACAATGGGACTCATTTTAAGAATAGTCTGATTACCACCTGGGCAAAAGAGCATGGCATTGAATAGGTGTACCATATCCCATACCATGCAGCAGCTACTGGAAAGGTTGAGCAGTGTAATGGACTATTGAAAACCACTCTGAAAGCATTGGGTGGGGGGACTTTCAAGAATTGGGATAAGCATCTAGCGAAGGCTACGTGGTTAGTCAACACTAGGGGTTCTGTTAACCAAACTGGTCCTGCCCAGTCAGAGTCCCTTCACATTGTGGATGGAGACAGGGCTCCTGTCATCCGCTTGAGAGGTATGCTGGGTAAAGCAGTCTGGGTTAATCCTACCTCAAACAAAAGCAAACCCATCCATGGGATTGTTTTTGCTCAGGGACCAGGATGCACTTGGTGAGTAATGAGAGAAGATGGGACAACCCAGTGTGTGCCTCAAGGAGATTTAACCTTGGGGAAAAATTAACTTGCTTTCTGAGTTGTGTGTTGCAGGACATGAACCATCAAGTGAAGAAGACCTGAGCTGAACCAGTGTTGGTGTCCAGTGATGAACTGCTTTTCCAGCCCAACGTTTCTACCCCATCCTAATGGACTATTGCCTACAACACGGAGGGGTGGAAGACAGCTCCGAAAAAGAACAAGGACTGTTTAAGCGTGGGAAATAAAATGATATGGGATATGGGCTTTTAACATCATATGATATGAAATAAAGGGTGGAGGTTGAGGTAGTTTGGGCTTTAGTTTCAGTATAGGTCCCATTTAGGCCTCAGTCTTTAGCAGGCCTCAAAGGATGTGACATAGATTGGAGCGGACAGGCATCACCTGACTTAAGCAGCCAAGGAGGTATTTCATATCATCTGACATCATCAAGAAGTGTCAAGGGGTATAATAACAGAGGGAGGAGGAGTTTCTGTCTCTTTTGGTCCCTGCTCCTGACCTGAGAGGATCCTGCTGCCCTGACTCCTGAGATTAGGCTGTCCATGCTGGTGTTTATCTAGGGAGGTGAACATTTTGTTGTTAATTTCTCTCTCTCTTGCTGGAAGGTTTCTCAGGAAGAGTTTTTGGGAGGTTTTCTGGGATTTGGGTGGTTAGAATCTGGGTTATTAACTGGGCGACTCGGTGGAGGTGTTGTTATTCCTTTTCAATATGTGTTATATCATATTCTGCTTTAAATTTTCTTCTTTTCTGTGTAAATATAAAATCCTTGCCATTTCAAAGCTTCATTTTTGGTGGTTTTTTTCCTTCACTCCTTTTCCCTGGGAGGGGCCCCTTTGACTCTGTATTAGGCAGTTGGCATTTTGCCAACTCAAACCATAACAATAATCAACCAATATTTGTACAAGTTCTCTGCATGCAAACAATCACTTCAAGTTAGGGAAAGATATTTTTACAATGTTTTGGAAATCCTTAGACAACACATTAAATATAGCACAGCTGTTTCAAAGTGGGCTTCTATCTGAAAATATTTAGCCCCTTGTTTGGAAAGGGCTCCCCGCTCTCCACCTCTACTTTGCTCTCATGAAACCCCACCTGGAGCACTGCATCCAGGTCTGGAGTCCTCAGCACAGGAAAGATGTGGACCTCTTATAGCAGGTCCAGAGTAGGCCATAAAGATGATCAGAGGGCTGAAGCACCTCTCTTATGAAGACAGGCTGAGAGAGAGCTGGGGCTGGTTAGCCTGGAGAAGAAAAGGCTCTGGGGAGACTTTAGAGCACCTTCCAGTGCCTAAAGTGGGCCTATAAAAAAAGAGAGTGATTTGTTACATGGACAGAGAGTGACAGGACAAGGGGGAACAATTTTGAACGCAAAGAGGGGAGATTTAGATTAGATATTAGGAAAAAATTCTTCCCTGGGAGGGTGGTGAGGCCCATACACAGGTTGCCCAGAGAACCTGTGGTTGCCCCATCCTTGGAAGTGTTCAAGGCCAGGTTGGATGGGGCTTGGAGCAACCTGGTCTAGTGGAAGCTGTCCCTGCAATGGCAAGGGGTGGAATGAGCTTTAAGGTCCCTTCCAACCTAAACCATTCGGGGATTCAATGAAAAGCAGAAGAAAAATTATTAATCACTGCTGGAGACTGTTCAGCCTAAGATTAATAAATGAAACTCTGCAAACAATTTACACACCAATACAGAGCCAAGAATTTGTTAGCAGGCCAGTTTGACAGCTGATATGTGACAAATCCAACAGCTTCTCAGCATAACTTTCAGAATTCTCTAGATACCAACTGGTTCTCAGGCATATACATACCATCGACAATCAGAGTGATATCTGTAAACTGGTCCTGTTCACGTTGTTCATTTAGCCTAGCCAAAATAACTTTATAGTGTTCAGGGAATTCCTGGATACATTCCATCATTTCTTCGGCTTCCATGGCAAAAGGATTAGTCTGCAAAAGATGTGATAAGACAGTAAGAATACTGTGCCACTTAGAAAGTACTATGCACAGTCAGGTTAGTATACAAACATGAACTAACTAGCACTTTTCAGGGACTACAAAACCAATAGAAACACCAAACTGCCTTGGTAACAGGTTTAGCTGATTTTAGCTGAGAGGTAGGAAACATTAGGGTTAATGAAGTATGGCTTTATTTTATACACATGAGAAAACAGTCAAAGTGGGTAAGTGCATTTCTTTATTCTACAGATTCTGCAGGGAGCTACTCCCTCAAAGCAAATACTGCAGGGATGTAACATCTCCACTGCTATTTCACATTTTGGCAGCATAATGTCAGAATCTTTATAAAGCTACTTTTTGCTATTCTACCAATCCCCTTAGTGAAAGAATGGTTCTGAAAATTTTCATACTTGTTACCTTTTTTTTCCTAGTAAACACAAGATGTTTACTTCCTTTAAATCATCACCATGGCTAGGGTCCATGAACAAAGATTTTTGGGAAGGGCTCTACCCACGTGAGTGTGTCCTTTGAGCCTGCGCAGTGGATTTTTTAGGTGAGGCACAGCGTGTGCAAAACTGGCCCCACCCTTTAACTCCTAAGGTTCATCTGCCATGGCCGAACGAGCTTGGATGGTGACACTGAAGTCCTCAGGACTAGAACCTACAGCACACGGTATTTCCAGGAGGTCTCCCATCCAACTACTAACTGGGCCTGACCCTGCTTACCCTCTGAGATCTGACAAGATTGGGTGTCAGGGTGGCATCTAACTGCCTTTTTACTTCCTTTAAATAAGGATGCAATAAAACAGCACTTTTCAGCTTTTGGGTACACAGGAGTTGCCAGAGATTTAACGTGCTGTCACACCCAAGAGCAAAGAGCTTATTCACCCAGCCTTCTTACACTTCTCCTCCTACAAGGTGAAATATTCTTTGTAAACCTTTTAAAAAGAGACATTTATGCTTGTAATCTCATGGCTATTCCTCCTTTACTTATACAACAAACATAGCTGGGGGTGGGAGTTGCAAAGATCCTCAGACCTGAAAAGGTTTAGCAGAAGTCTGTGCCTGCTGATGCAAAAGAATCACAAATTAACTCTGGGCAAAATGACTTCGGATCTGTGCAGCAGCACTCATCTTCAACTTCCACATTCACATGGCTCTCCCATCGAGAGTACCACAGACAAAGCAAAGACATTTCAAAGTCACATTAATGCAGAAACTTTGCTTTCGTAGTCTAACTCACTTTAAAGAACATATGGTTTCTGAGAGAAGATGGTCATTAGGCTTAAATGAGTCTTATAGTGAAGGGTACGTCTCAAATTCCTTTACTGTTATACCTAGTATGGACAAAAGGAAAAAAGTCAAGAGAGCAGCTAGTATCAAGCCGAACATTGAATATAGAAATGGAAAATTCTGGTGTGGCAAAGAAGCAGTTTTCTTTAGTGCTGGAAGAAACTAGATAGCAGATGCTCCCTAACTTATGCAGATCTTCTGTATGTGATTGGAACTGGAAAGTCCTGAGCTTATGCCACCATGCTTGCTAACTCCCCTGTGCAGCTGTATAAATTCTACCTTGCTTCCAACAAACACATATGGAAGAATAATTACCTGGTTATGATAAAAGCAAAGTTATTGGTTTATGACTAACACATCATGTAAAGGAAACTGTGGAATTCCTATTTTTAGCAAAAAACACACTCTGCCTTGCATCTCAGAAAAACTGTCCCATGAAGAAATCATTTTGCCAAGAGATGGAAAAAAGAAGAGCAGAAGCAACTACTTATGGAAGTCTAGTTCTATCTGCTATCACTACTTTGCCAGGCAGATGCTGAAATACATATCAGGATCTCATAAGGGCAAGGGAGAAAGTGAGGTTGAAGGAAGAGAATGCTGCTGCCTTCACCTCATCAGAAATGATAGGTCTAAGACAGATGATCAGCATCTTTCTTCCATCCATCATTCCATAGTCTCATGTGGAAAGTTGTTAGCCATTTTACTTCACTATTTAATTTTTCTTGCCCATTTTGACACACTGTACAAGGATATATGACTTGCAGTTAAAAATGTAATTCCTAAAAGTTAAACCAAACAAAATTTCAACTTCAAATCTCATTATTTCCACCTATCCAGAATTTACTTCCAAATTACATGTTTGTAGGGAGATCTTACACCTCCCCAAATAACAGAGCAAGTCCCTCCAATCTAAGAAATTTTTAAAAGTTTCAGTCTCTCAGAACATCAAAAATCACAAATAAAATCCCAACAACTTATGATAGGTAATTTATTGTCGTGAATTAACACAAATCTAGTAAAAAAGTGTGAATTTATCACACATCTAAATACAGTTGCAGCATCCATTGAGTCTTCTCATTTTAAACTCTCTGATATTGCAGAAGAAAGCCCAAGAGAACACCACATGCTCAATGAAAGCATAACTACTTTGGAGCAAAAAGGGAAATGCACAGTCCTCACAGAAAAAACAAGAAGCCAAGGAAGACAGACAGAAGCGATCGAAGTTGACAGGCCCATATATGAAAACTGGATTAAAGCAGTTATTTATCTGGATTTTTCAGCACCCCAGTTGACTACTGATGTAACCTTATTAACTTTTGACACTAGATACATCCCACACAATGTGCATGGAATTAGCAAATCTGTTCTTATAAATCTACCTCAAAGAAGCCATCTTATTATTTCCACACTCCTGGACTTCAACAGGAACTCCTCTTATTTCAGGCACAAGATATTTGTTTTCTTTGTCTGCATGGATCATACACAAACGCAGGCAGGCAGAGCAGGCAACACAGAATAGCAGACTGAGCACTGGCTAAACCACTGCCATCTCATTGTAGCCACGTCAGGAAAGGAGAACGAGGGGTGTTTGGTGAGTAACAGCAGCAGTTGCTTCAAGACAACACAGATATGAGAACTACTTGTGCAATTTTCTATGTATTTTTCTTCAAAAATAACAGCCACAGAGCAAGGACGTGAGCCAGCCCCTCAGTTCCCTCTCAATCGCATACAAGGCCTCGCTTTCTCTGAAGCGACCCAGGCACTCATGACGAGTAGGGCAGGGCAGAAGCTGGGTGTCAAGGGGCACGAGAGACCTCCCGTTGTCCATAGCGGCTGCGAGGCGGAACTGCGACCTGCCGCAAAAACCCCTTGTAGTTCCCACCGACTCGAGTCTCCGTGGAGCTCTCGAAAGCGAGGCAGAGGCCCAACTCCGTCAAAGCCCCTCATAGCCCCGCGCGCCACCTTGGAGCTCCAGCTCGCGCATCCCGTAGTCAGCCACAGTCCCGCTGGCGGGCGCTGACAGTAATCAACGCGAACCCCGCCAATCGTAGGGCAGCGGCACAGCCCACCCCAGGCGGAGAAGCAAATGAGCACCCGCCGAGTCCCAGGAGCGGCAGAAGACGGAAGGCCTAGCCAGTGCCGAGTGCCTGCCGGGCGCGGGCGGTCCGAGAGGGGTGTGGGGAACCGCCGGCAGGTGCGAGTATCCCACGAGAGCACCCCCGCGAAGGGGACCCGACCGGTGTCGGCCCGAACCATACGTTTAGCAACACCGCCACCTCATTAGTCGTTATTACGTCATCAAAGCGCGCATTAAATAGATTTCTTTTTCAATTCCCGGCCGGATTGCGCCCTGGAGGCAGTTCTGCTAAGTAACTCACCGCGAGAAGCCCCTCACCCTGCCACGCTCTCTGCCGTTACGGCTTCCTGCTTCCCAGCACGTTGAAAAGTGGGGTAGGCACCAGCCAATCGCTACTCGCACTCCCGGCCTGCACCGCGTGCGGAAGTGACGGTAGGGTCACCTTTCACATGACAGCATGCACAGGTGGGGGTGGGGGGTGCGGTTCGACTGCTCGGAGCATTCTGAGAGTTAGTCTGGGATGTGTGCCCACAGCGGGCGGGGAGCGGTCGTGGAGATGGGTGACGCCGCCGTGAAGAGCCGCAGCTGGGGCGGGCCTGGGAACGGGGCGGCAGGCGGGCTACTTCCCCCCAGCATTGGCATGTCGCCGTGTCGCTGGCTCTCTCCGCAGGGGAGCGGGCAGTGCCTGTGGGGGGTGGGGCAGCCGCGAGAACTGGCGGCTCCGACGGTCATTTCGTGCAGTCTCGGCTTTGAGCTGCGGCGGGAGCCCCGGCACCGTCGGGCGGCTATTCCGCCTGGCAGGATGGCTGTATGAGGGAGTGGCCTCGGCTGTTCCGCCCCTGGGAGGGACACGGCTGCTTTCTGAACATGAAAGAAACATGCAATTTAATTCATCATTAGGATAAGATTAAACACCGTCGTTTCTTCCCAGACTCAAAGTCTATACGTTTGCCAGTTCCATAAATGAGCCAACAAGTACGTGAAACTTACTTGTAACAAAGTGCTGGCAATATTTGACTGCCCTTACTGTGTTATGGAAATTACATGTGTTAACCACCATAACAGGGTTCAACTCTAGGTTTCTGCTAAATCAATAAGCCAAAAAGAGCTTCTTCTATGCCGTCCTTTTGATTAATAGCACTACAGCATAAGCTGAATGCTTCCAAAGAGGGACCACAAACAAAAAAATCCCTGGGCAGTTACACCCTGACAATCTCAATTCCCCACCCCTCATGCAACAGTTCAGACCAGTAGTAATATTAGGGTCTGGTGTCTTCTGGTTCTTCATTGGGTCCTTTCACTGTTTCTAGGCGGACCATTTCTTTTATCTCTAAGGTTGCAGTTTCTATTAATGGCTTGAACTGGCTCTGGGGCCTTCTTTTATTTAACCAGGTAAAAGTTCAACATACCTAGGTGAAAGCTCATGGCATGTGGCCTGAGGCTTCAGTAAATTTAGCTACTAATGCTAGGCACGTTATGTTAAGCAAGCTCTATATAAGTAGTATACCGAATTGCACAACTGTGAAATCAAAACAAATACATGGGTGCATTCTGACTGCTGAAGGCAAATGCATATGTTTGTTCTTCTAGATGTGGTTTGGAAAGTTATGTTACTGTATTTTGTGCAAGTGACTATGTTACTTAATGTGATCTGCCAAAATGGAACAGGTCTTAAGGGAGCTGAGTTGGAAAGATGCCCTCATTGATCTGCTGCTTGTCAAAAGAATGGATCTTGTGAGCGAAGTGGGGATAGGAGGCCGTCTTAGCCACAGCGACCAGGAGGCAACCGAGTTTAAAATCTCTGTCGACAGGAGGAAAAGTGCCAGCAAAACCTCAACTCTGGCCATGAGGAGAGCAGACTTCAGGCTGTTCAGGGAACTAGTGAGTGAGGTCCCCTGGAAAAATGTTTTTGCAGGTGCTGAGGTCCATCAGTGCTGGTCACTTTTCTAAAATCATCTCCTAAGGGCACAGGAGCAGCAATTCCCAAATGTCAGAAGTCAAGCAGGCGAGGCAGAAGGCCAGCTTGGCTGAGCAGGGATCTCCTTTTGGAAATAAGGCAAAAAAAGGAAGGTGCGTGACCAGTGAAAGCAAGGTCAGGTGCCGTGGGAAGAATACAGATATGTTGCTCCTTACTTGTGCTGGTTTAAAGGTAAACTGGCAGGAGAAACGAACTCAACACAAAAGAGATTATAAGACAGAGTTCTAATTTAATAACAATATTACAATAAATGCAATGGCACAAAGAGAAATTGGTTTTAACCCACAAAACCGAGAAGTATGACCCAGCACCCTGGGGTACAAACCCCATGTGGTTCCCCCAAGTCCAAAGTAAAAGGAAGCGAGAAACCTGTTGGTGCAGATGATGGTCCCAGTCTGGTCAAGAGTAATGGTCTCCTCCTGTCGAGGTTCTGATCCTCCTCTGGATCTGATGAGTGGTTCCCTGAGGTCTTCAAATCCCAAGATTATGTACCCTCCGGTCCAGGTGGGGAGCACCCAGTCCCTCCCCCAGGGCAGGGAGTTACACAATGGGTCATCTGACTCTGTGAGTCATGGGGTATTTTGGAATCATTGATGGCCCATTAGCAGACATGACACCTCAGCCTGAGTGTGAAGGTGCTAACGAACTCCCTTGAGGGGAGTTATCACAGCTCTTATCTCACAGGCTTCTTTCACACCCAGCTCACACCCTGAGGAGTTGGGTGTTCCCTGGGCTGCTGCAAATAGTCCATTGTTCTTGGGAAATGAATAGAGGGTGTGGAATACATAGCTTTGGTCACCCCCCCACAGTGATAACTGGTCCCACCTGCTGAACTAGGACATCACTGTAGGGAGAAAATTTATGCAGCCAAAGCTCGGTTGATGTTGGAGCTGCCAGAAATGTGGGGGACAATAAAAAGCTTTTTCAAATACAATAATGGCAATAGGTTGTAAAGAAATATCATTGGCCCATTCCAGGATGAGGATGGTCACCTCCCAAACAGGGACAGAGACAAGGCAGAGGTGTTTAACTCTTTCTTTGCCTCTGTCTTCAACATGGAGGATGGACCAAGGGGGTCCCAGTGCCCTGAGCTGGAGGACCATGTCTGCAAGAATGATCAATTCCCAGGTAACCCTGAAATTTTGTGGGATCTGCTGCTCCAGCAGGATCCCTACAAATTTCTGGGGCCTGATGGGATTCATTCTAGAATCCTCAAAGAGCTGCTGATGTCATTGCAAAACCTCTCTTGATGATTTTTGAGCCATCTGGGGAACCCGGAGAGGTCTCAGCTGACTGGAAGCTGGTGAAAGTTGTCCTGATTTTTCAAGAAGGGCAAGAAGGAGGACCCTGGAAAGTACAGGCCTGTCAGTCAAGGCAAAACACAGTCACACACACACACTCTCTCAGCTGGCAATCACACAGGCCTTGGAGTTTCAAGGGGCCCATTTCCACCCCCACATTCCATTCTCTCGAGTTGCTTTGCCTAAAAGAGAGTGGCTCCATCCTTGGTTAGTAAATCAAAGCTTTAGATAAAACAACACATCTAGACAATTCCCAGGCCTTCTATTTTTCTTCTTTCTTGTTCCAGTGCTTGATTTGTGCTGCTCGACATCATTGGTCACAGCCAGCACTGCTTCATGAGAGAAAAGTTCTTTTTATCAAACCTGATTTCCTTTTAGGACAAGGTAACCCACCTAGCTGATAAAGGGAGGCCAGTTGATGTAATCCTTTTGGATTTCAATAAAGCTTTCAATATTAAGCTGTTAGAGAATGTCCAAAGGAGGGCAACAGAAATGGTGAAGGGCCTTGAGGGAAAGCCATATGAGGAGCAGCTGAGGGCACTTGGTCTGTTCAGCCTGGAAAAGAGGAGACTGAGGGGAGACCTCATTGCATTCTGCAACTTCCTCATGAGGGGAAGAGGAGGGGCAGGCACTGATCTCTGTGGGGACCAATGACAGGACCCAAGGGAATGGCCGGAAGTGGTGTCAGGGGAGGTTTAGGTTGGATATTAGAAAGACTCTTCCCCCATAGGGTGGTTGGGCACAGGAACAGGCTCCCCAGGGAAGTGGTCACAGCACCAAGCCTCTCAGTTCAAGAAGCATTTGGTTGATACTCTCAGGCAGATGGTGTGACTCTTGGAGATGATCCTGTGCAGCACTAAGGGTTGGACTCGATGATCCTTGTGGGTCCCTTCCAACTCCCCATATTCTGTGATTCTGTGAATATATTCTGGAAGCCTAACTGGTGAAGGGCCTGGGACCCCCAGCCCATACCAACATGAATGAATACACATGATTCTCTCCAGCTCCATTCATTACATAACCATTCTTATATGCAGGACATGCACACAGTGTTGGTTTTTTTTATTATTTGAGCGGTACTTGAAGTGAATATTGTTTAGTAGTGTCAAAAACTGCACTGATACTACTCAGCAAGTCTAAGCATTCCTTTCTGTGGTGCCCAACTCTGCTCCTGTAGCTTCAAGTCCCCACAGCTGAAGAAAACAGCTGAGCAACAACTAACAGCTCTAACAGAGCTGCTGATTTATTTGGCTGAGGCACCCTAGGAAAAGATAACAAGTGAGCAGCACTGGCTGTAACTAGCCTCTCTTGTCTGAATGTTGGCAACGTGAAATGCAAATTTCTCTCCTAGACCACAGTCTTCGGGGGCATCCATAGTCAGACAGCCTTCATGTGTTGTCACCAGATGAAAACATACTAATCCAAACAAGCATGATAATTTAATTTTTTGTCTTGGTTTGAGGGGAAAAAACCAAAATGTTTACCCACAAGCGGGGGAGGGGCCTCCTCCACGATAATCACACCACTCTTTATCAAATTTAAGAAAAGGAATTTTAATACAAGAAGGATAACTGCTATATATATATATATATGTAAACAGACTAGTGCAACCCACTTCCCCAACACCACAAGAGAAAGAAAAAAAAAAACAAACAACAACAAAACCCAGCAGGTTTTCCTCCGGGAGGAAAAGTTATACTTAAGTGTCAATGTCACAGCCCAGCTGGCTGCAGAGTGAGTTTCAGTCCCTTTCCAGCGAGACAGACGAGCAGTGAGCTTTCAGATGGACTCCGTCTCTTCCCCCTGTGTTCCCCGTCCAAGAAGCAGAAAAGCAGTCCGGGCACAGCGGAAGCGAGACAGCCAGGAAAGCCCCAGCAGTAACCAGCAGGGCAGCCTGCCTCCTCGGAGCCCCCACTCCCGCGTTCCGCGGAGCCAAGACTGGGAAGAATATCCCAAAAAACAAAAGAGACAAACCTGCCCCCACCCAAGTGATCGACAGTTAACTTCTTTTGTTAACTGCTGGCCTGGGCAGTTAAGTGGCAGGGGAGAGAATTTACATAATAATCCCAAACTACAACATTAGTCAAAACAGACACAGGGATCACCCATTTGAAAGCCTTTATGTCAATTATGACAAGAGTTGCTGCGTGCAATGACTATATGTTCTTATGAGCTTGCCTATGTAATTCCTGTGAATGAACTTGTTTTATTAACTTTTTCAACACTTTTCACTAATGCCAAATCTACATGATTGCCTTTACTGTGTTTGTCCTCTGCTAAAAGGGTAAATGCCTATGAAATTAATGCAGTCATTCAGCATAGAAATCCTACATCAAACAATAGATAAACAACAAACCTTTGGTCCAGTTCAAATTAATTTTTATATAGTCTTTAATACAGGAAATTCCTAAGAGTGTGTGCAGTGTTTTATGCTACAGTAATATAGAAAAATTGACAATTACATCAATGTACAGGTAAATACCCTTTTTTGGAAGATTTTACTAGGAGAATACAGCTAATCACTTAGGAAAGGCTTTCCTGCCAAAAGAGAGACACCTTTTCAGGACAGCTTTGATGTTCTCTCCTTTTTGCATTGCAAAGAGGACCGCAAATGAGCTCTCCATCTCTTTGGTATGCAAGGAGAGAGATAAGGCTCACAGACATGTTATAGAGCCTCTGCACCTGGAGAGAGCTGGGAGGCACCCAAAAAACATAAAAAGCCCTGAAGAGAAAGGAGGCATGTCTTTCTCAGGCCCAGTGCTTTTGCAACTGCTGAAGGTTTTCTTTGTAAGCCTTTAGCATTCTTGCCTTCTAAATAAATTTCCTTGGATTCTTTGCATTGCCTTGGCATTTTTGGAGGTACCTGCGTGTATCTTACTTCCCATTTTGGAATACCTCGGCAATCCCTCAGAATAACTGTAAATGTATGCGAATGTGTGAGTTCGTAGTAAATCTTGAAGGCGAGAAAAGATTAATTAGGCCATAGCTTACAGGTGTCATACTCAAAGACAGTTTATTCAAGAACTCCCTGAAGAGAAAAAAGACAGGTAAAAGCCAAGCTCTAACTTTCAATTACTGAATATATCCCTTACCTTTTCCCACCCATAGCTTCATCCCATAGGTTGAATTACAATGTCTATAAAACTCATCACAGCTTTAATTGGATGACACTTTTAGATAAATGTTCACCATTGCTATGACCATGTTATCTCTCAACATTCCATTCTCATAAGTAGAATAACCCAGAGCCTTCTTATCTCCTTTGTTTTTGCTAGTTATTGGTCTCTTTCTCACAGATTTAAACTCGCACCTGCTAGCAGGCCTCAAAACTCTGTCTGTTATTCTAAAACTCCTTTTTCTCAACTAAAAAATCTTTCTTTATTCCTACAATTCCCCTTTTCTGTTTTTCTAAAAAAAAAAAATCAAACTTGTTGTTACTCTTTTTGTTACTAAGCTCTTACAAGAAAAGAGACAAGGCAACACTAGCAAAATATTCTATACAACTAACACTCTTATCAGTCTCATTATTTGTAAGCTGTGGAATTCAACTCCCAAGTTCACATCCTTCAAACACTTGCTGCAATTTAAAAAACTCTAATCCTGTTGTATCTTTCTTGTAATATTTACCAATTTTTGAAAACTGAAATGGTCTTTTTAAATTATCCAGCATTTGCTCTTAAAACTGTTGACAATTGTGGCTATGGGCTGACAATCAAAACTTATAACAAACTTTATTTTGCAAAGCTACACATCTTACAAAATTAGTACTTGCTATTAAAATTACTAACAAACCTGGAGCTTTATCTACTTGCATTAGTACTTAGCAACTTAAACTATGTTAATACTGAATTATGACTATAGGCTAACAATAACAACTTATAACAAACTCTATTTTGCAAAGTTGCACATTTTACACTATCATTATTTACTCTTAAAATCACTAGCAATCTTAAAGCTTTATTTACTTGTATTACTACCTAACAACTTAAACTATGTTAATACTTTGGCAATTACAACATTATAAAATAACCAAAAACTAGAAGCGCTTCTCTTATACTTGATGCCAAAGGGGGTTTTGATTTTTGATTTTTCACATTTTGTAGATTATAGGAACACAGTAACTGTAGCAAATGTAGATTTAATGTGCTAGTATTCTGGCAGCCTAAGTTCACTGTTTATACATCCTAACCCCTACCACAGATCAGTAGCTCAAATTCTTTTAGTTGTTAAGACTCTCTTCAAGGTAAAAGAGCTGAATGCTATCAGAAGGCCTGCAAAATGAAACATAAACACGGGGCAAAGTGACCCAGAAGTCTTATCCTATACTAACATCTTATCCTATACTAACTTGGCTCAGAGTCCTGCTTTGTGGGGGTTCTCTCACGGCATCAGTTTGGCATTGAAAGGTGGAATCAGAGAATCCAGCACCCCGGAACCACTAGGGTCTCCAGAGCAAGAAATTTCATCCTGCAGGAATTCTCTACTGCCGGCATATTTTGGAGGATTCCTTCAGTGACCTTTGAAACTCCTAACAATCAGGTAAGATAAAAGGAGCAGTTCCTTTGGATATTTTTGCTAGCAAACTAAGGGGAGGTTTTTCCCTGGAACTGGGAATACGTTGGGCTGGGAGGTAGAGCTGATCTGACCAGTCAGTTTTCTCAGCCTGGTGGGCAAACGGGTGTTTTGCCTGGGTGAGGGACGGTTTGGTCCCTTGGAGCTTCGGGAAGGGCAAAGCAGAGTGGGTCAGGGGTCTCATGTTAGCTGAATGCAGCTGGAAAGGAGAGGAACACCTCTCTGGAATTAAATAACTCTGTCTTAGCCTGAAGCAGTAACATAGCATTTGGAGGAGTGACCTTGCTTGGTATTCCTGAGGCCAGCAGTTCAAATCTGAGTGCTGAAAAGTTTTTTCCCTTGCCTGTAACCTGTCAGCATGGGTTGTTTGCAATCCATGGAGAAGGAGACCCCGGAGGAGTCCCCTTTAGCTTTGGTTTTGCAGAACTGGAGGCATCTAACAAGCCCTGAAACAGCTTTGAAAAGGCAACTGTTACGAAAGGAGAAACAGTGGGAAGAGATCAAATACGCAGAGTGGGGAGGCACCAGTGGCTTCCCCCAGGCTGCTCTGATAAGTACAGTCCTGGAAAGGGGGGCCAAGAGGAATTTTGCAGGGACCGCGGGGAGCAGTGTGGGGTGGGAAGCAGCAGGCTCATTTCCCCCTTCCCCCGCCTCTGCTGCCCAGCAGTCGACCCAAGCTGGAGGCGGCGCCCTCCCTTCCCCCTGCCCCCACTTCTGCCGTTTCCAGCTATGCAGAGACAGAGACAAGCGAGGGGAGAGCAGCAGGCACTGCCCTTGCCAGGCAGCCAGCTTGGCCGGTACAGAGGAACAGGGAGGCCAAAGCAGTGGATAACACCAGGAATGCAGAGGAGCGCAGCCTCCTTCCTGCCTTCCCTTCCTCCATTCATAGCTGTGTGAAAGAGCAATCAGTTCTGTGTTTTAATGAAGCACTGGTTTGCATCTTGTTTGCTGTTGAAAAAGAGGCTTTGTACCAGCACATCTGTAGTGAAGAAAGAAAAGCAAAGATAAGCTGGAGCCAACCTGGTAGAAAGACTGAGGCAAAGCTGAGTTTCTGGAATAGAGTGACTGTCCCTGAGCTCAGGGAGCTGGGCTGGGAGAAGCCAAGACAAGCGTGGCTGTGGCACAGCTTCTTGGATTCAAGGCTAGTCCTAGCCTGGGAGATTAACAAAAGCAATAATCTCAACTTTCTAACTTACTCTTCTTTTAAAGACCGTGAAGGGTCTGTGTCCCGAAAGGGAAGGAGAGGGAGTGTTTCTGTTCCCTTGACAAAGAAAGCACCTTTGCCACCTCCTGAGGTTTTCTGTGTGTTCCCCTATCGGAGGAGTAGGGAGAGTTGTCATAGAGACCCTCTGTAAACAAATGAGTAGCCAGAAGCCTAGCGGCTCCTGGGAAGGAGGAAACTCCAGAAATGGGCCGAGACCCCCAGAGCCCCCCTGAAGGCTGTCCTGGGGGATACAGGGATGCACTGAGACTGCTCCCGGGAATGCTGAGACAAGCGCATATGCAGCATATTCACCAGCACTGTGAAATTAAGTTCTGCCGGCGTTGCTCCGCTTGGAGTGACAAGCGGAGCCAGCAGAGAGGGGCCAGGCACAGCAGGGTTGGCCTTAGAAATCAGCAGAGCCAGCAGCTACAGGAGTGGCTGCGGGAGTGGAGTAGCCAGGCACGCAGACAGAGCAAGGGCGGGGGAGACAGCACACACATCTCCGGGGCTGGGAGCCAAACAGGCAAGAGTTGCTGGGCAAGCAAATGCAGCTTCCTCTTGGGCAGCTAGGGCAGCAAAAAGTCCTGACTGGAAAAGGGGGGCTAAAAGTTGTTCCCCCCGGAGCAGCAGAGCTGCTCTGGCCAAGCGGGCAGACGGCAGGACCAGGGCTGGGAGCAGCACCGGCAGCAGCTCTGGGCACCGTGGTGTTCATGGCAATGGAAACTACTGCAGCCAGCCCAAGAGCCATCAGGAATGGTACTGTCCCCTTCAGAGGAAGCATGGCCCCGACAAAGACGGACAGGAAAGCTGTGCTCAAAGGCAGTGCTACAGCAATAGCAGATGAGAGCACAAACCCAGGGGCAGCACCTACAGCTGAGACCTTGCCCCGACTGACAGCGCGAGCGAACCTTTCCTCTCTAACCCTATTGCTAACAACCCATACCTGCCTCGCCGAGCACGCAGAGGATTTAAACACCTTATTTTGGTATGCAAGACTCCCCACCAAGAAGGCAAGCAGTGGGGTCATCCCGACTACTCTGCCCTGGTGCACAAGATCTCCAATTGCTGGAAAAGGAAGGGGGGGGGGGGCAGTGTTCCTCCACCCCCGAGAGCATTTCCCCTCTACCCCTGCCACTGAGACCAAAAAGGAGGGGAGCAAAAAGGGTGATACTGTTACTGTGTTACAAGCTCCCTGAACAGATGCAGTTCATTCCAACTTAAGATGAATGTTAAAGCACTAACTTAAGATTCAGAGCCTGTATCCTGTCTAAGTTTAAAGATTCTGTCTGTTTGCAATCTCTCATTTCCAATTCTAGAGAAGCCTGATACACCGAGACATATTGGCAAAGCAAAACCAAAAGACTTTCTGTATTAGTCCCTGTGTTCTAGCTGCTCCAGCTCTGAGGCTGCTGAGAACTAGGACCAGTGTCATGCTGATGCAAAAAGCAATCAATAGTTGTCACCTATGTATTTTTGCCTTTAACGTGAACTAACCATCTGCTATTAGAATATGATTCTTTGCAGACAACCAAAGAAGTCTGTCACCACCAGACCTGAAGGACATGGCTCTCAAGAATCCAAACTGAGAGCAAAGTTGATGAAAACATTGTTGTGCAAGCATTGTGTAGAACAACTGTGTCTTCTCTTTGATTGCTCTTGTGTGTAAAAGATTTCTCTAAATCTGGTTTGAGAATCTACACAGGGGTCTGTGTGATTGTAACCTCAGATATGTTTATCTTCAATTTGTCTCTAACGTCTTATCATCTAGTGTCTGTTACAGTGTGTAAAGCACCGAGCCTCACAGAAGAAAACAAGTCCTGTGTGTCCTGTGTTACGAGACAAGGAAAGTAACTAGTCACAACACTGCAGCTGAAGGACTGATTTAGTGGACTTTCTCATGAACGCTGGGTTACATCTAGCCTGCAATCTTTGAGATGAACTGGTAACATCATAGCTAAATAGCTTGTTTAAGTTGTTTAAATGATGCTTGTACCCTATTTTAGCCTAATTAAGTGAATTTCAGTCATGTCCTGAAAACTTTTTCATGCTCTTATGTCTCTTGGATTTCTTTCAGCAAAGTGATCTTTTAAAAAACCCATACTATGGCTCACAATATGTGAAGATGCCATTGTTATTTAACATGTTAACATAAGCATATACAATTTGGCAGTGAAAAATGCTTTTATACACGGAGGCAAGAGACTCCTGTACAGCCACTCCGTGAGGTGAAGAGGACTGACTGTAGTCAGGGCAAGCTGTGGCAGGATGGCTTGTCCTCAATGAGGCCTGAAATCTATTCAGAAAATGCAAGCACTCTGTGAGGAGCAATTAGTAGTGCCAAGATGATGTTTGGGGTTGCAGAAACTCCAGACACACCTTGCCTGTGAAAAGCTCCTGATTGGCCCATGCATTTGTGGCTAGCAGTTAACCCCTTCATATTATAAAAGCTGAATCAAAATGCAAGAATTCTGAAATTCGAGAGTCCTTGAAAATTGCCTGAAATTTGCAAAATTGCACACTCCTAAAACTCAAATAAGCAAAATTTGTTAAAAAATATGAGAGACATAAGAAACACCTTACATACTTAAGCCTTGCCTATAGCTAAGGCAGAGAGACAACTCTTTCATGGATTCCTTATATTCACATAAGAGAAATTTAGTTTGCAAAATTATTAAATAGTCTAGATTTCATTTTACTTTGCAGAAATGGCAGAAGCCCATAAAAATGGACATTTCTGTTCCAGACTGAGAACTGTTGAAAAATGGGACACTGACATCTGCATGCTGACCAGAAAGAGTCATCTCAAGTACTGTCAACTAACTACACCATAGTCAAAGACAGAATTGTACATCTGTGATTCAAACTCCAGGATGTCATCCTAACAACTTGATGTCATCCTAAGTAACAAAACAGACTGTTTACTTTCCATAGCAGGTTTCCTGGACTTACTACAGGACAAAAGTCCTCTGCCCCTAGCACAAGGGCAACCAACAGAGACTATTACTTTCTTAAATTACTTTTTGTATGTATTGTTTGCATTGCTACTAACCATGAATTAAGTTTGGAACCAAAATTTGCAGTTGCATTTGGCTTTAACCAAAACACCAAAATTATTGTTAAATTTGCATTATGAATTTAACTGAAATTTAAAATCAAAACTTGCATGTGACCCTAGTCACATATCTAAAATCCTTCAAAACTGACTGCTGGATTTGTATCCAAATACCAGCAATTGATGATGAGAAAAGCAATTGGCCCTAATTGGCATTTTGATGAATGAAACAAACTTTGGAGAGTCCTATGAAATCCCAGAGACCTGAAGATCCCATCTTTAAAAGTAAGTCAATTGGAAAAACATTGTCACTGAAATCATCCACAATCAGACCTCAGATGCTATTGCAGCTTCACAAGAAAAGTCCATAGTTTGTCTCATTGTTATGGGTTTAACCAAGTAGGCCAAGAAGTTAGGCTTTAAAGTTCAGATTAAGCCTGAAATTGTCAGCTGACTTGAGCTGGGCTGAGCTAGCTAACAGCTGACTTCTTCTAGCCAATAATATTGTATTCCATACCATATTGCATCATCTCAAAAGGGGTAAGAGCTGGTGTGTGGGTGTGGCTTTGTCAGTTGCTTCACAGCTGTGGTCCCAGCAAGACACTCTGCCATCCCAGGAGGGATGGGGAGGCCCAAGCCCAGAGCACTGGCTTACCATCATGTTATCTTAGGGAAGTAAAATGTTTGTTCTTAGCTTTTCTCTCTGCTTAAGTCTGTCTCTGAAGAATTGACTTCTCTAGAATGATTTGTAGTTAAAATGATAGAATTTGTGTTTACTGGGAAGTGGGAAATTATTTCTTGTTATACATAACTTGTGTAAGTGTGTGTTATATTGTGGTTTTCTCTTATTTTTCTCTTTTCTGTATAAATACATGTAGTTAGTTTCAGCATAAGCCTGGTTTGAGGGGTTTTTTTCCTCTCCCTCTTCTTTTTCCCTTAGCTGGTTAGGGGGAGGAGGAACCCTTTTTATTCTGTCCTGGAATGTTGGCGTTTTGCCAGCTCAACCCTAGACACTCATGTAGTACTACTGTCCTAGTTCAGCAGGAGGGACCAGCTAACCCTGTGTGGGGGTGATCAAAACTGTGTATTCTACCCCCTCTATCATTCCCCAAGGTCAATGGGCCATTAGCAGCAGCTGCCCAGGGAGCCATTATCACCTTCACACCCAGCCTGAGGGGGGCGGAGCTGCTAATGGGCCATCAACAGCTCAACACCCCCTGGCTCCCAGAGTTAATCACCCATTGTGTGAGTCCCCGCCCAGGGGGAGGGACTGAGTGCTCCCTGAGGGTACATAAGGGGTGGGTAAGAAGACCTCGGGAACCTCTCGTCGGATCCAGAGCGGCAGCAGGACCTTGACAGGAGGAGATCACCACTCTCGCCCAGACCACAGCCCTCGCCTGCACCAACAGGTTTTTCTTTTCCTTTTGCTCTGGACTTGGGGGAACCACAGGGGTCTCAGCACAAGGGCAAACAAACCCCCTTGGGTTTGTGCCCCAGGACACTGGGTTATACTGCTGGGGTTTTGTGAGTTGAAAGCAATCTCCCTTGTGTGTCAGTGTTGTTATTGTAATATTATTATTAAATTTTAGGTCTGACTTATAATCTCTCTCGTGGTGAGTTCATTTCCCCTGCTGGTTCACCTTTAAACCAGCACAACTACAAAATCAAATAGTTTTCAATTTCCTACTAGCCTGACAGGAAGGAGTGTGTAAAGTCAACACTATTTGCTGTTCTTACATAAACCAAACTAAAAAGATCAATAAAAATTTAGCTGCAATTCAGAAGCTGTTTTAGGGTGAGTTCGAAAAGATGCCGGAAAGTGAGACAGACGCTGTGAAAAGATTAACAAATGGGGGTTTTTTTATTCACCAGAGATTGTTAAAATGACAGGAGTTTCATGGTGGAAAAGGAGGGGGAAGCAAAAAGAAGGAAAAAAGCCTTCAAAAAAGCAATAAACCCAGGCGTGCCAACACCCTCCACTCACCAAGGGAGTAGCTGGCACTAATGTCTTACCGACCCACTAGCAACTCACTGCAGTAACAGGTTCCCTCGCGTAGCAAACCAGCCCCCCGGAGATGTCTGCCCGGGGTGAGGAGAGGAAGGCACTGAAGCCTTCCCCCCTCCACCCAGGGAAGAAGCTACCAAACTTCGCTGCTGCTTCTTCTCTTGCTTCAAATTCTTCTCGCTCTCTCTTTCCCTCTATTTTCCCCCCTAACAGCCCTTTCCTCCCCAGGCAGTCCAACCAATAGGAGAGACTCAAAATAACTAGTTTATGCAGTCTTTTTCTTCAAGGACGAATTTTTCACTTTATCAGCTCCTTCTCCTTAGAACTAGGCAGGAAAAGGGTAGATCTTCCTCACAGGTGGCAGATGGCAAAAACACAGAACAAAAATGTCAACAATTCTAATTCCTGATACAGAAGCAAACAAAAATTCTAAATCAAGTAACTCTTGAAAATGTCTCCACAATCCTACTTCATGGTTACTGAACCTAAAACAAGTATTTAGTTATGTTTATCATTTGTATTTTGCATAATAACTAGCTGTAAAATTTTCTGATAGAGTTTTTGTTTATCTTTTTAGTGTAATGCTAAGCTTAAGTAGTAGAAGCTAGACAAATTTTTTGAGTTTTGTATATTTCTAAAAAGGGGGACTTGATGCCGAAAGGGTTTTTGATTTTTGATTTTTCACATTTTGTAGATTATAGGAACACAGTAACTGTAGCAAATGTAGATTTAATGTGCTAGTATTCTGGCAGCCTAAGTTCACTGTTTATACATCCTAACCCCTACCACAGATCAGTAGCTCAAATTCTTTTAGTTGTTAAGACTCTCTTCAAGGTAAAAGAGCTGAATGCTATCAGAAGGCCTGCAAAATGAAACATAAACACGGGGCAAAGTGACCCAGAAGTCAGAACTGGAAGAACTCCAAGAGCCCGAGGAAGAGGAGCTAATGAGGACAGAGGGTCTCAACGACCCCAGCCCCAAATCCTAGGGGTGGAACAGGAGTGGAACTGGGGCTGGCCCAAGAGATGTGTAAAGTAATGATTGAGTAAACCATACTATAAAAACCATAGAAACCAGTGTTCAGGGTGAGCATGTGCATGTTATCATGTATACCTGTGGGCCTTTGGCCTGTTATTAAAAGACTTTTACTTTTTATCTTATCCTATCCTAACTTGGCTCAGAGTCCTGCTTTATGGGTGTTCTCTCATGGCATCATTCTAAAACTCAAAGAATTTTGCTTGATCAAGCTACTTGTTCTACTCTTGATAAGTGCGCACTTATGAAAGATTTAATACTACTGATAAAACAAAGAAACATTTCCTGCCAGGCTTTGTTTGCTGCTCCTTCAACTGTCAGCAGGTGACTCAGAGGTAAGTTGGAGGTGTGGCTTGCTCGTTAGCAGGAGATTGAGAAACCTTTAAAAACATCTCTAGAGAGCGCAAGCGACCTGGAGCACGGCGAACAGGGGCGTGGCACGTCAGTGAGGGCATAGCACGGCAGTTTGCACGGCAGTTCGCACAGGCAGGGCATAAGCCTAGGTATTTTTGCGGACTTTTTTTTTTTAACCTTTCCCCACAAATCAAGGCAGTCATGCCTTCCAAAAAAATGAAAGCTGTTGCTCCTGTTACCAGTAGAGGGGTGTCAATACAGACAGAACTCTCTAAAAAGGATGCAGCCACTCAGGCCTCCGGCTGCATAGACTGTTTGAGCCTGGAACTGCTACCAGAAAACAGTGTGAGAAGCACCTACATACGATGTGAGCAGGTGAACGATTTGCTGTGTCTGGTGGCAGAGCTAAAGGAAGAGGTGGAAAGGCTCAGAAACATAAGGGAGAGTGCTAGGAAAATTGACTAGTGGAGTCACACCCTTTTGACTCCTAAGGAAGCCCAGCAGGAGATGGTGAAGCCCAACCCCTCCTGCCATCAGGCAGATAGGACAGATCATATGGATGGGGAGGAATGGAAACAGGTGCCTGGTCGTAGAGGCAAAAACACCCCCTCTCGACCCCTTTCACCTGCCAGGGTGCCCTTAAAAAACAGGTATATGGCCCTGGACTCAGAAAGTCTGATGGAGGAAAGTCAGGAGAAAGATCTGTCTATAAGGTCTTCTGTTTACCCCCAGTCTACCAGACTAGTTACAACTACAGATAAGAGGAAAAAGAGAAGGGTTGTTGTAATCGGTGACTCCCTTTTGAGGCGAACTGAGGGCCCTATATGTTGGCCAGACCCATCGCACAGGGAAGTTTGCTGCCTTCCCGGGGCCAGGGTGAGGGATATTACGAAAAGACTTCTTAAGCTTATTCAACCCTCAGACTATTACCCGCTGTTGGTTGTCCAGGTTGGCAGTGATGACATCAATAAAAGGAGTACCAGGGTAATTAAAAAAGATTTTAAGGCACTGACTTAATGTCGCAGGTTTGGCCTAGCTTCTTATGAAACCTGGACTGCCCTCTCCCTCCCCCCTGAGTCCCCGTAGCAAAGGAAAAAAAACTGAAAAAAACTGAAAAGAGAAGAACTCAAAAGAAACTGAACTGAATTAAAAAGAAATTATATTTTCCTGACATTTTGTCCTAGTTCAGCAGGAGGGACCAGCTAACCCTGTGTGGGGGTGATCAAAGCTGTGTATTCTACCCTCTCTATTCATTCCCCAAGGTCAATGGGCCATTAGCAGCAGCTGCCCAGGGAGCCATTATCACCTTCACACCCAGCCTGAGGGGGGGCAGAGCTGCTAATGGGCCATTAACAGCTCAACACCCCCTGGCTCCCAGAGTTAATCACCCATTGTGTGAGTCCCCGCCCAGGGGGAGGGACTGAGTGCTCCCTGAGGGTACATAAGGGGTGGGTAAGAAGACCTCGGGAACCTCTCGTCGGATCCAGAGCAGCAGCAGGACCTTGACAGGAGGAGATCACTGCTCTCGCCCAGACCACAGCCCTCGCCTGCACCAACAGGTTTTTCTTTTCCTTTTGCTCTGGACTTGGGGGAACCACAGGGGTCTCAGCACAAGGGCAAACAAACCCCCTTGGGTTTGTGCCCCAGGACACTGGGTTATACTGCTGGGGTTTTGTGAGTTGAAAGCACTTTCCCTTGTGTGTCAGTGTTGTTATTGTAATATTATTATTAAATTTTAGGTCTGACTTATAATCTCTCTCGTGGTGAGTTCATTTCCCCTTCTGGTTCACCTTTAAACCAGCACACATTTGCAAACACATATATACAATGTGTACACACTACGTAGGACCCCACCCCCAGGGAAAAGGGAAAAGGGGGAAAAAACCCAACCAAACAACTTGTTAACCAGAAAAGAGGAAGAAACGAAACCAAACCTAAATAAATGAAACAGACAAATGCAATTAAAGGAGAACAAGCATGAAATGATCTCACCCACGTCCCAGGCCAGGAACACCACAAGAACAGAACAGACCATCCAGGCTTCTCCCACATCCAGCTCCAGGGAAGAAGGAAAACTAAACTCCTCCTGTGTTACGTGGAAAACACGTGTGGAATACTTGTGATGTCTGCTTCCTTAGTTACACCTAGTTACTGAGGAAGCCATGGATCAAAACCATTACACCCGATCACTTCATGGGACAAGAGCACAGGTAGTAATTGTCTCAGTTCCTGTGCTAGCCAGGATGAAGGAGGAGATAAATGAGGAGAGGTTTAGGAAAGCCCAGCTTACCAATAGGTGGCTTAGGGGATGGTGTTATCGCCAAAATTTTGGGTTTTCTGATCATGGGGCAAACTCCATGTTGCCTAGTCTCCTCAAACCAGATGGGCTTCATGTAGCTAGGAAGGGCAAAAGAACTGTAGGCCATAAGTCGGCAGGGCTGGTTAGGAGGGCTTTAAACTAGGTTTGAAGGGGGAAGGGACTGAAACTGGGCTCTCCAGAGATAAGCCTAAGGGTGTAGAGCCTGAGTGGAGAGTAAAATCAATGGCTCAGCTTAAGTGCATGTACACTAATGCACGCAGTATGGGAAACAAACAAGAGGAGCTGGAAGCCATAGTGCAGCAGGAAAACTATGACATAGTTGCTGTCACAGAAGCATGGTGGGATGACTCACACGACTGGAGTGCTGCTATGGGTGGCTACAAGCTCTTCAGAAAGGACAGGCAGGGAAGGAGAGGTGGAGGGGCGGCTTTATATGTTAGAGAGTCTCTTGACTCTGTTGAACTTGAGGTCAGCAGTAACAAGGTTGAGTGCCTGTGGACCAGAATCAGGGGGAAGGCCAACAAGGCTGACATCCTTGTGGGTGTCTGTTACAGACCACCCAACCAGGATGATGAAGGACATGAATTATTCTACAAGCAGCTGGCAGATGTCTCCAAATCTCCAGCCCTTGTTCTTGTGGGTGACTTTAACCTGCCAGATATCTGCTGGGAGCTTCATACTGCAGAGAAGAGGCAGTCAAGGAGGTTCCTGGAGTGTATAGAGGACAATTTACTTCATCAACTGGTAAATGAGCCTACCAGGGGTAAGGCCCTGCTAGACCTACTGTTTACAAACAGAGAGGGGCTGGTGGGAGATGTAGTCGTTGGAGGCCGCCTGGGGCACAGCGACCATGAAATAATAGAATTTTCAATCCTCAGGGATGTAAGGAGAACCATCATTAAAACCTCTACACTGCACTTCCAGACGGCAGATTTTGGCCTATTCAAAAAACTAATTCAGAGTATACCCTGGGAAAAAACCCTTAAAGGCAAGGGGGTCCAGGAGGGATGGACATGTTTCAAGCAGGAAATTTTGAGTGCACAGCAACAGGCTATACCAGTGTGCTGAAAGGCCAGCCGGAGGGGAAGACGACTGGCTTGGTTAAATAGAGAGATTCTGAAGGAAATAAGGGATAAAAAGAAAGTTTACAGACTGTGGAAAAAAGGGCTGGTTACCTATGAGGAATTTATGAAGATAGCTAGGTCATGCAGGAAAAAAATTAGGGAAAGAAAAGTGTAATTTGAAGTTAATTTGGCTAATTCAGTTAGGGATAACAAAAAGTCCTTCTATAAATACGTTAATAACAAAAGGAGGGGCAAGGAAAACCTCTATTCTCTGTTGGACTTGGAGGGAAATATAGTTAACAAAGTTGAGGAGAAGGCTGAGGTACTTAACAGCTACTTTGCCTCACTTTTTACCAGTAAGACAGGTGGCCCTCAAGACAACTGGCCTCTGGAGCTGGTAGACAGAGAGAGGGAGTGTTATGGGTTCACCTAGGTGGGCCTAGATTTGGGCTCTGGAGTTTGGACTAGGCCGAAGCTGTCAGCTGACTTGAGCTGGGCTGAGCCAACAGCTGACCTCTTCTAGCCAGTAATTTTGTATTCCATACCACATTATGACATCATCTCCAGGGAAGGAGGAACCAGTGTGGGAGTGGTTAAGTCAGTCGCTTCTCGGCCTTCCTCTTGGGAGGACACACGATGCTGTCCCAGGGGGGATGGAGAGGACCAGGCCCACCACTGGCTCACAGGGTACCTCAGGAAAGTAAAATGTGTTGTTCTGGGTCTCTCCTTTCTGCTTGGGTTTGTCTCCCTGGGAAATAAGCTTCTTAAGTAATGTGTAGTTAGGACAGTAGAATTTGTGTGTTCGTTAAGAAGTTGAGGTGGGGAACTTGTTGTTGCAAACTTGTGTGAGTGTATATTTGTACTCTCTTCTAATTGTCTCTTTCTTTCTGTGAAAAATATATGTAGATTTAGTATAAATGCAGTTTGAAGTGTTTTTTTTCCTTTCCCCTCTCTTTTCCTCCCTTTCCCTGGTGTTAGGAGGGAGGCTTTTCTCTCTGTGCTTGGGGGGGTTGGCAGTTGGCAGTTGTCTCAAACCAAGACAGGGAGCTGAATAGCCTTCCTGTATTCCAGGAGGATATAGTTAGTGACTTACTGAGCCAGCTGGTGACCCACCTGGTGGATGAGGGTAAGGCTGTGGATGTGGTCTATCTGGACTTCAGCAAGGCCTTTGACACTGTCTCCCATAATATACTCCTGGAAAAGCTGGTAGCCCATGGCTTGGACAAGTGTACCCTCTCCTGGATTAAGAGCTGGCTGGAGGGTCGGACCCAGAGAGTGCTGGTGAATGGAGCTGCATCCAGCTGGCGGCCAGTCGCTAGTGGTGTTCCCCAGGGGTCTGTGTTGGGTCCAGTCCTGTTTAACATCGTTACTGATGATTTAGATGAGGGGATTGAGTCCATCATCAGCAAATTTGCTGATGACACCAAGTTGGGAGGGAGTGTCGACCTGCTGGAA
Source organism: Pithys albifrons albifrons (assembly GCF_047495875.1). Classification (NCBI taxonomy): domain Eukaryota; kingdom Metazoa; phylum Chordata; class Aves; order Passeriformes; family Thamnophilidae; genus Pithys; species Pithys albifrons. The sequence continues at coordinate 635,379 of NC_092483.1, read as the reverse complement.
GGCAGGAGGGCTCTGCAGAGGGATCTGGATAGACTTGAGAGATGGGCTGATTCCAATGGGATGAAGTTCAATAAGGCCAAGTGCTGGGTCCTGCATTTTGGCCACAACAACCCCATGCAGCACTACAGGCTGTGGACAGAGTGGCTGGAGAGCAGCCAGGCAGAAAGGGACCTTGGAGTACTAATTGACAGGAAGCTCAACATGAGCCAACAGTGTGCCCAGGTGGCCAAGAAGGCCAATGGGATCCTGTCCTATATCAAAAATAGTATGGCCAGCAGGACCGGGGAAGTGATCCTTCCCCTGTACCCTGCGTTGGTGAGGCCACACCTTGAGTGTTGTGTTCAGTTCTGGGCCCCTCAGTTCAGAAAGGATACTGAGGTGCTGGAGCGGGTCCAGAGAAGAGCAACAAGGCTGGTGAAGGGACTGGAGCATAAGTCCCATGGGGAGAGGCTGAGGGAGCTGGGATTGTTTAATCTGGAGAAGAGGAGGCTCAGAGGTGACCTCATCACTGTCTAAAACTACGTGAAGGGAAGTTCTAGCCAGGTGGGGCTTGGTCTCTTCTCCCAGGCACTCAGCAATAGGACAAGGGGGCACGGGCTTAAGCTCTGCCAGGGGAAATTTAAGTTGGAGATCAGAAAAAAATTCTTTACAGAGAGAGTAATCAGGCATTGGAATGGGCTGCCCAGATTGGTGGTGGATTCACCATCCCTGGAGATTTTTAAATGCAGATTGGACGTGGCACTGAGTGCCATGATGTAGTAAATGTACTGGAGTTGGACCAAGGGTTGGACTTGATTATCTCGGAGGTCTTTTCCAACCCAGTCGATTCTATGATTCTATGAGAAAACTGTTCATCACTGTCACTCAGACATTTTGCTCACTGTTCTACAAAGTTACTGGCACATCATTCAGATCTTTTTACTGACTGCTCTACAAAATCACTTTTGCTGCACTCAGATCTTTGAGATTCATTGGCAAAAACATACAGTACAGAAAGCACACACCAAGCTGTAAACCACTTTTAGTCCATTATCAGTGGAAACAGAGGCATAGCCTCGGCCTCATGTAGCTAAGTCTCAAGGCTTGCTTATGCACCTGACTGTAAATCCCAGGCCATTCACTTTGGCCTAAACAGGTGGCTCTGCTCCTTGAAACAACAGAAAGTGCGTTAAAATCACAGGAACTTTTGCTGTCTTATGAAAAAGTCAGTTTGTTCCAGGTATAGACAACTTTTCCATTTGGCTTAAAGCATTTCTCCAGCTATTTCCCCCTTTTTGTCTTTCAAGCAAAGCTGGAATTGCTTGTCCATGAAGGAAAATGAGAAATGCCAGTCACATGCATGACACTCGAGGTATGGAAAGAACTGAGTTGCTTGTAAGGACATACAAGCTGAACCATTATCAGTCTTGACTCTGTGAAATACATCCAAGGCAACCCAGACTTGGCAGAAATGCGTGAAGAACGTCCTCTGCCCTTTTTCTGACCTGAACAGTAGCCAAGCAAGCTTCTGAAAAACATGTCTATGTAAGAACGTCTTAAAGGTGCATATTGAGTCACATCTGTTTGCCATAAGTTCAATGTCTGTGAACCTCAGGTGTTAGTGCTTTGAAGAAATCCCGAGCTCTGTTGCTGACATTCTCCACAGGATTGAAATAATTACCTTCATGTTTGCAAAAGGAATCTTAAGCTGAAGAACCAAAGGCACAAGACCTTTGATGAAATGTTTGATGAGACATGATCACTTGCAGCATAACATTCGGAGTTGGAGGTACCCAGGCTGGTCTCTGAAAAGGATCAGCTGCAGATGCTACAAAATCACCTGTAGATGTCAAGGCATTAGCACGTGCATTACTTTTGTAGGCAGTAACCAGGGAGTCCAGTGTGTCTCAGTACATGCAAACAAAGTAGCAATGTCTCTATGCTTAGATCACAAGCCTGAAGGGTTTAAACAGCACATGCAAAAAGCTATCCGGCACTTCCCTTAATAAAGAATTGCTGATGCTTTGTACGATGTGAGGGCTAGAGTCAGTGACCACATTGTCAGGTTCTGTAGCAAACTGCTGGAAGGCAAAGATGACAACATAGAGTTCTACTCTCTACAGAGGTTCTTGGCTCCTTGGTAACAAGTTCGTGCCAAGCAACAGCTGCTTTATGGGTACCACCAGAGCTACTGTGGATCCTCCCACAGGAATTGAATTCACTAGTGAATGCTGAGCAGTTTTGATCTGAAAACTTAAGAGATATCATGTTGTGAGAAAGAAACTGATTAGTCACAGCATTCCACAAAAACCTTCAAAAAGTGTTTGTAAATCCCCAGAAAGAGCCATACACCAATTAAAAATAGCAACGTTCCATAGCAAAAGTGATGAGAGCTGGATTGTAGCCAGTCAACTGTATGTAGCGTGTCCGGTCTTTAATCTGGTCTGTGCCATCAGGGTAACATACAGGAACAAGCAAAGGATACCCACAAGATGTCCATCAGACAGCACTACATACAAGGACACTGGTATTGTATCTTCAAAGTGTTGCACTTGCTTGTTTTTTAAGGCCTGTGTCAACCAGGTCCAGGGCCTGGCAAGCTTCTGAAGTCAGTTGCCGTGGTGACAGCGCACTCCCGCAGCAATGCAAACAAAGGAGCGAGCTGTGCAGTTGTTACGTTCAAGTAAGGATATATCCAGTTAGTGTGAGACATTCCTTTGGCAAAGATACAGCTTGAGTTTGCACAATTTGGGTAAGCACTTTTATGGGTAATCATTTCCACAGGGTTTGCCACTGGCAATTGTAATCCATAGCAGGCCGCAGTGCAGGACACAAAGGTGTAAAACAGCTGCAGAACAGGGCTACCAATCAGAAATCTCCTTCAGATTATGTTAGCAATACACTAAAGGAGATCAGTCTGTACCAGTGATTAGGCTTAAGCAACATACTCCTGGCATTTTAACATTATCCATTGTAACGCTGGTATGGCATGGCAGTGAAAAAACAAAGTTACACCGAGCATCTTTATGCAGAGGAATAGTAGGAAAGAAAACAATCTCTTAGAGCAATAAACAAAATTTTTCATCCCCTTGGCAACATAGTTGGAAAAAGAAAATACCCATGTTTTCTGTAACGTAAAAATTGGATGGAAGGGCATACTGTAGCAATTTTTCTTTTTGGTGTTTTTAAACTGCACTGGCAAATGACTGGAAAGGTGTTTGTAGCATCCTGTACTCTTAGTAACATTAAGGCAGTTGTAGTAGTAGCTAAAAACTCAGGGCTAAAAACAAGTTGAGAATGATGGTAACATCTCTGTCTGTCCAGTGAATTTAATGGTTGATCTGTGGACTTCTCAAAAGCCTGAGGAAAAGACGCTTTAACGAGCATAGGCTGAGCTATATGGCTCCCTGCTAGAATCACTACTAGCAGTGTTGGAGTCCAAAAACATGGCTTGGATGTACCTTTCAAATGCAGTATTAATCATCCTAGGTAGCACAAAAATCTCTGCAAAGCGTTATTGGTAAGTTTTGGGGCAACTGTGGTAAACCTTTCGCGTTGCCAGCAGTAGATGGGCACTGAGCTGATGAAACAAAACACAAAAACTTCTCAGAGAAACAATTTGAGTTCCCGCGGCTTCTTCTATCACCCGCGCCTCCCCACCGTCTCTCGAGAGCTGAGCTGGAACTACAACACCCAGAGTCCTTTGCGTGTGGACCACATTACCCAGGAGTCTTTGCAAGAACTCGATGACGTGTGCAAAGTTCCGTCTGTCTGGACTACAACAACCATGATGCTTTGCAGGAGTGACGCGCATGGCAAAAAGTTCGATGACGCATGCGAGGGAGCCTGTCTCCCTCCCCATCGGTGCGGGGGGCTGGCCCCCATTTCCAAAAGCGCCATGTTTGAAAACGCAGGAAAAAATTCTAGAGACAAAAACGAAGCAAAAACAGAGTCAAAAGAGCACGGTACAGAACAAAGTCCATGTGGTGCATCCGGGGTTAAACCATCCTTAGCAAGCACAGATCCGTGTCCCATCCCCCGTTTGTGCTGTCTTTCTTTATTGCACCAACTCCGGGAGTGTTTGCAAGGCAGCGGTCGGGAACGGCGGGGGGTGCAGCGATCCCCAAAAGTGGCGGGAGCTGGAGCCGCAGTGGTGGCTTCCCACAGAGATCGGAGCCGGACCTGCGGCGCAGCCGGAGCGGGTAGTGAGCCGTGCTGGGGCAGACGGGCTGCTGCATCGTGGCGGCGGCCAGGGCAGGCAGCTCAGCTGGGAGCGGGACGGGGGGCAGGGGGGGGTAGTGTCCACAAAGCTGCAGCGGCGGCAGCGACCCCGCATCGGGTAGAGAGTCTTTGCTAGGCAAACTGAAACTATTTTTTAAACAATTCTTTTAACCAAGCCTCCATAAAAACAAATCTGTGGAGAATCACGTTGCCAGTGATAAACCGCAGTAATTATAGACTTACTTGTAATTATGTAAACCTCGTACCTCGTGTTAACTCTAATTTCTCTACAATTTGTACTTCTCATCCTTATGTCTTTAGAATATTGAACGATTTAGAGATGTACCAGAATGGCACTGTGTTTCAACTGTAAAGTTCAGCAATCGCTTTTAAAACCTATGTTCAACCACATGATGTACAGAAACCTTCCTCAATTATTTTGTCGTTTAAGAGGCGTGCAGATATATGGTTACCCGTGAACTTGACATGAGAATGGGAAGGAGAAGGAGGGTTAGAACACTTAGTCAGAATATTTTGAGATGAAGTGACATGGACTAGAAAGAAACATTTCTTAGGATGGTTTTTGTTTGCATTAATTTCTGCTATCATCATTCTAACTACTGCTTCAGTGGCTGTGGCATCACTCACTACATCCATTCAGACAGCAAAACCAGTAAGTGAAGCATTGATTAATGTCACAAAGGAATTTGGCACTCAAGAAACCACTGATGAAGAAATAATGATAAGATTAGAGGCCCTAGAAGCCGCAGTTGTTTGGTTAGGAGATAGACAAGATGCCATGTATACACGTTAGTTTACAATGTGATTGGGAATTTTCAAAACAAGACTTATGTGTCACTTCTCTTCCCTGGAATGCTACCACACATGAATAGACTGTATGTCTTGGTTTGAGGGGCAAAAACCAAAATGTTTACCCGCAAGCGGAGGAGGGGGGTTTCCTCCACAATAATCACGCCACTCTTTATCAAATTTAAGAAAAGGAACTTTAATCAGACAATGGATACAAGAAAGATAACTGTTCTTAACTGATATATATATATATATATATATATATATATATATATATATATATATATGTAGGTATAGATATAACTATAAATAGACCAGAGCAAAACCCCTTCCCCAATGCCACAGGAAAAAAAACAACCCCCACAACAACAAGTTTCCTCCGGGAGAAGAGTTATACTTATGAGGCAGTATCAGTGTCACAGCTCAGCAGGGCGAGTTCCCAGTTGAATTCTGTCTCTCTCTCTGTGTCTCTTGTCCCAAATGAAGAAAGAAAACTGGAAGTGGGGAACCGCCGCGTGTCCTGGAAAGCAGCTGCACACTTCTCTCTCCCGGGTCACTGCCCCAGCCGAGGCAGGCGGGCCGTGACGCTGCAGGCGGCGGTGAGACTGGAGCAGAGGCCGGGACCCCAGATGCAGGAACCAGGAGAACAGTCGTGGTGAGGAGAAAAAGCAGTGGCTCAGCAAGAAGCCACAGCAGTAGCCAGCAGCAGGAGCAGGAGAGAAAAAAGGACAGCTTCCCTCCTCGGCAGCACACCCCCGCTCCTGCATTCCGCCGAGCTAAGAATGGAAAAAAAATGTCCCCAAAAACAAAAGAGACAACCTGCCCCCACCTAAGCAATCAGCAGTTAACTACTTCTTTTTGTTAACTACTGGCATGGGCAGTTAGTGGCAGGGGAGAGAATTTACATAATAATTCCAAACTACAACACTGTAGTAAAGCAACACATGTTGGGTACTTTTGATACATCCCTCAAAGGACTTGTAGAGACTTTAAAATATCAACTGAAAGAACAAATGCAGCAATAGCAAAAATTACAAACAGATAGTACTGGAAACTGTTAAAAATGATGTTTCCTGGATTAATCAAAAAAATTGTTTTACAGGATTAAACCTGCGAACATGGGTCTTTGCAGGAATGGCCATTCTGATGTTTCTCATTTGTTTTTTCATTATACTGCTTGTTATTGTTATTAATCTGATTAAAGACCTTAAAGCTACTCATAAGGAGATAATGATGGTGATGCTGATCAAAACAGAAAGGAGGAATTGTGGATACCAATGAGTTAAAGGAAGAGCTACAGCAGAAGTTGGAAAATAGCAAGTACTGGATGGCCGTGACATGACCCCCGGAAATACTCGGACGACTTGTAGAAAAACAAGGATATTATGGATAATTATAGGTAAACAATAGGTTAGGATCAGCAGATGTTATATGTTATATGAAAAACAAATTCATAAATCTTATAGCTTGCATGATCAAAGACTTTGCCTGTATGATCAAAGGATGATAAACTTATATAAGCTCAATGGTATAAACAATAAACCGATTCAGCATCCCAAGCTGCATCTGTTTCCATATGCTGCCACATGGGACCAGTATGAATCAGACCCCTTATGGATTTTAGAATGGCTGTTCCTGCCACACACCCCACCTGAAACTGTTTGGACTATTAACGAGATGTTTGCTAAGCTTATTGTTAAAGGTCGAGAGCGACTACAAGCCATGGACGGATGTGATCCAGAGGTGATATATGTTCCAGCTATGAAGGACAATTTGAACTGGCTGCTTGCAGAAGACACCAGATTTCAAACAGCTCTAGCGGACTTCACAGGTGACTTGTCTATTTATTTCCCAAAGCACCAATTATGGGCAGAAATTGGAAATCTACCTCTGATGGCCACACGCCACTGTCAGACCCAGACAGAAAAAGGTGTGACTGTCTTCACAGATGCCTCTGGACGATCAAGAAGAGGTGCTGTGACATGGATGAATCCTGACACACATCGATGGGAGAAACAAGTATAGATCATAGATCAAGGATCTGTACAAATGTTATAACTAACTGCAATATGCATGGCCTTTTAACTGTTCTGTAACGAACCAATTAACATTGTTACTGATTCTTGTTATGCTGCAGGTTTAGTGTCACGTCTCAAGGCCTCATTCCTTTGAGAGGTGTCCAATCCCTTTTTATTTGCTGAATTACGCACTTTATGATTTCTTATTAATCACAGATGGTTTGCATTTTATGTTTTATGTGTCCGTTCCCACACAGGTCTCCCTGGACTCACTGCAGAAGTCAATCAGCAAGCAGATGCTGCCGCTATGATGGTGGTCATTCCCAAAATTCTTGAGCAGGCTAAACTTTCATTCTCTTTCTTTCACCAAAATGCACGTTCTTTAAAACAACAGTTTCAACTGACCATGAATCAGGCCAGGGACATTATCATGTCTTGTCCTGTCAGTAATATGCCCCTATGCCATCCAAAGAATGGGTTCAACCCTCGAGGCTTGATTGCCAATGAAATATGGCAAACAGATGTCACACATATATCTGATTTTGGTCCATTAAATTATGTACATGTCACTGTGGACATTCATTCTCAATACATCACTGCCACTGCACATAGAGGAGAAAAAGCATGGGATGTCATTAGGCATTGGCTTACTTGTTTTGCAGTCTTGGGCATACCTAATGTATAAAAACAGATAATGGCCCTGCGTATTGCTCAGCAAATATGTATTTATACAGAAAAGAGAAAATTAAGAGAGAACTACAATATAACATACACTTACACAAGTTATGTATAGTATAACAAGATATAACCTCCCACTCCCCAGTTAATACAAAGCCCATTACTCTAGATTCATAAGCACTCTAAAAGACACCCTGCAAGAAAGAGAAAGTATAACAACAAAATATTTCTACTTCCCTGAACTCAAACAAAACGCAAGCAGCAGCAGCCGGAGCAGGGTCTAGCATAGTAGAGGAGCTGCCAGATGTCCTCCTCTTAGTGCAGCCATGATGGAACTGAACTAACACCTCCCACTGCTGCCCCATATCTTAAGTTTGCATCATCTGGTATGAAATACTTCCTTGGTTACCCAGTCAGGTGATAGCTGTCTCCCAATCCACATAGATTCTCTGAGCCTGACAATTTCAGGCCTAGCTAAAACCACTACAGTGCGTGCAAAGAAGGTTCCCTACTCCACAGCAATACCTGCTGGCTTGTAAAACCCTTGTGGGGTATAGAGGCAGAGCTCAGAGTGCTGTCTGGAGGAAAGCAGGGAAGTCCTTTTGTTTTGAGTAGCCTGTTATTTAGTGTAATGCTTTTGTGTAATTCTCTCCTTGGTTCTATGTTACTCCTCTAAGCCTTTTGCCAAAACGCCTATTTTCTCACTAAATTAAAAGAAGTTCTCTTGGGAAGTGCTTGTAGTGTGTTTATGCAATTTAAGGTATCAAAGAACTAAGACTCTGCAAAAATTGAGTGTGGGAACTATTGGGAGTCTAAATAAAAGTAAAACGCCCAGGCAAGCATGAGCCTTTGATACTGGGGTGTTACAGTCCCATCACAGCCCCACTCTGTGGGTTGCCAGTGCCTGCAGGGGAGCCTTCCGCCTGCTCCCACTGCTGTTGTGGCCACCATTTTGTTGCCACTATCCCGTGGTGATTGCCATTACTGCAGCTGCCGCCAGGGCATCTGCCACTGCCAAGAAGGCCCGCCAATGCCACCTTCTGACCGCAGCTGTAACTGCACTGAAGGAAACACCAGTTGCTGACTTAACGCAGCAGTGGACAAAAAGAGCTTCCTGGGTGATATTCTCGTTTTGTTATTGTGTGTCTGCTTTTTATTTTTTTTGTTCCGCCTTTTGATTCTTTCAGTAAACTTGTTCTGTTTATACACTTTTCTTCATGAGTATGATTTGAGGGGTTTTTTTCAAATTTATAAGTCCAGGAAAATTCATGTTTCTTTTTCCCTGGCAAAATTGTCTTTAAACCAAGACAACAACCAAACTTCATCTCTATACTCTTCCCAGAATACCTGTCCTTGCTTTCACTGCCTGTGCATTTCCTTCTTGCCCTTTAGTTTGACCAGCAGGTCCCTACTCAGTCATGCCGGTCTCTTGCCTTCCTTGCCTGATTTCTTGCTCCTAGGGACCACTAGCTCTTGCTCTCTATGGAAGGCTTCCTTAAAGATATGCCAGCTCTGTTCTGCTCTCTTGTCCCTGAGGGCAGTTTCCCAGGGGATCTCACTGACTATCTCCTTGAAGAGCTGGAAGTTTGCTTTCCTAAAGTTCAGGGGCTTGACTTTACTCCTTACCTGACCCATATAGCTCTCCACCAGTGCATGATCACTGCAGCCCAGGCTGCCTCCAATCTTAATGTCCCCAGTTATCTCAATTGCATTAGTGACCATCAGATCCAGTATCCCACACCTCTGGTAGGACTGTTTATTACCTGGCTGAAGAAGTTATCCTCCATGCATTCAGGAGTCTCCTGGATTGCCTACAGCTCACTGAGCTACTTTCCCAGCAGATGTCAGGGTGGTTGGAGTCCCACAGCAGGGAGAGCTGAAACCTTTCCCGTGGGCAGTGTAAGGGCTCTATCCAAAAAACTGTTGAGGTGGGGTGGGAGTGGGCTAGCAACTCCTCTGCAGATGGCGTCGACCCCTCAAAGAGTCTGTAGTGAATCCAGGCAGCGGTGACCACTCCTCTATAAGAATGACACAGGGCACGTGGAGTTGGGGGGCGAGCCAGAAAACCCCCTCCCAGTGCTTCCACCAGCCCAGCAAACGGTGGCTGGCACCCAAAAAGCCAGAGGAGAGAAGAGTGGCAAACCCCAGGAAAAAACCCTCTCTCTCCCCCCACCTCCCCCAATTCTCTCCCCAGCCACCACGTTGGAATGTAAAGCTATCAGCCATTCCTTTGTTTAGGCTTTAGAAAGTTAGCTGGCTCTGGGAGCAGGTAGTGGGGGGCTGGGCTTCAACAAGCCATCTCAGCCTGGCCTCCAAGTCCCAAACCACTGTGTTGGTAAGGGAGAGAAAAAAAATTCCATGAAAGATTTTGAAACTATAACAACCCTGTCCCTCTAACCTTGGCTTGTCACAGCCACAGTTTGTCAGAAGCAAGTTTGATATTATCTCCCTCCTCTGTCATGTCTAATTTAAAGCTCTATCAATGAGCCCTGGTAGCTCATGATCAAAAGACCCTTTTCCCCTTTGAGGAAGGTGAATCCCATTTGATGCCAGCAGGCCTGGTGCTGTGTGGGCCATCCTCATTATCAAAAAAGACAAAGTTTTGGTGTTGACACCATCCACAGAGACAGGTATTAATAGACTGCATCTGTCTGTTTTTTCTAATGTCTCTGCCTGCAACTGGAAGCATAGAAGACAAAATAATCTGTGCTCCAGAATCCCTTACTAACCATCCCAAGGCCCCAAAGTTTCTTTTCATCACCAATGGACTCTGTGTTGTAACTTCATTGCCACCCACATGGAAGACCAGTAATGGGTAGTAGTCTGAGGGCCGTATCAGGCTAGGAAGTTTCTTGGCGGCATCCTTAGCCCAGGCCCCAGGGAGGCAGCAGACTTCCCTAAGAGGAGAGTCTATCTGGCATATTGGACCTTCTGTTCCCCTTAGAAACGAATCACCCACAACCACAACCCGTCTTGTCTTCTTTGTGGGATAGTTGTGATACAGGGGGTACACCTTTCTGACCTGGGCAATACCTCTGGTGTAGATGGACCCTTCATCCTCATCATTCATTGACTGATCTTCTGCATCCAGACCCTCCCATCTATTATACAGAGGCACCTGGGAGGGTGAGGTGGGCAAGGAGGGGTTTTGCCTGCCACCTTGAGAGAGGACTTGGTTCCATTCACTCCTTTCTTTTGAGCTACTGCCTTCTGCCTGTCTGCCTGCTGGGGGGAGCATGGTTCCACCAGTCTGTCTCCTTCTCAGATTCCCTGATGCTCCTTAACCTTTCTACTTCCTATCTTAGCTCTGCCACCAGGCTAAGCAGATCATCCACCCGATCACACCTCACCCAGCTGTTGTCTCTACTGCCATCTGATACCAGTGCCAGGCTCTGGCTCTCCCTGAAGCTTGAGACCTGGACAGATGCATGTTTTTGTGGGAGCTCTGTCTGGGTCACCACATCCCTTCTGGGAAATGACATAGCTTTCTGCTGGGTGGACACCATTGCTGAGCTCCTTCTGAGAGGGTGAGGACCACCAGCTGAGCTCACCTCTTGAACTGGTAGGGTGATGATGCCCTTCCTGCATGTCCTTCTGCACAAACTGCTATGCCATGCCCTGGCTGATGTGCCACACTCTGTTTGCCCATCCTGTTTGCCCCCACTCTTTATAGACAGGGGGTGGTGATGGTGGTGGGTGGAGGCATGGTTGCTCTGTAAATATCAGGGGTTTATAAGCGCCTCCTGCAAGAAAGCTGCCCTGTGGCATTTTCCTGCCATAGGAAAAGCCCTTGTGTGCCAGGATCTGTTGCTCCACGGCAATAAAGACTGGCCTCAGAGCAACTTCTCTCAGAGAATAAGTTCTCCTTGGGCCACAATCCCTTCAGGTATCCAGTGCCCTGTGAGGATGGCTAGATTGATAGAAGACTAATTGGAAGCATGGAGAGGCCCATGTGGGCTGCTGATATGTGGTCAGAAATTGCCGCTTGAGTAGAATCTGCGGAGATTCATCATGTGGATGCTCATGTGCCCAAAAGCCAAGCTAATGAGGTACATTACACCTGGACTAGCATAAAGGAGAGTTGTTCCTGGCTCGATGGGCCCATGATGCCTCAGGCCACCTGTAGGTGGGCAAGGCCGAGGGGTGGATTTAACCACGGACACTATTTCCCAGGTTATCCATGATTGTGAGACGTGTCGCAATTAAACAAGCCAAGAGAGTGAAGCCCATGTGATATGGTGGGCGATGGGACAAATACAGTGAAGTAGGAGGAGTTTCTCAGTTAGCATTATGGCTGCAGTAGAGACAGGACATGCTGCAGCTGTCGTGCTGTCCTGGGCCTTGCTGCTGCCGCCGCTATATCACATTTTATTTTAATTTGGGGAAGTAAACATTTTATTGTTATTCTTTCTTTCTGTTCTTTGCTGGGTGTCTTTTGAAGTGCTTTATGGATCTAGAGTAATAGAATCTCTTTTCAGTGGGAGGTAGAAAATTGTTGTATTTAACTTGTGTAAGTGTGTGTTATGTTGTAGTTTTCTTTTAATTTTCTCTTTTCTGTAAAAATATGTATAATTAGATTATTAGATTAATTAATTAGATTAAGGGAGAGGGAGACTGACACTCTGTGTTGGCCATTTGGAATTTTGCCAGCTCAACTCCAGACAGCACAAGACTAAGGGGTGGATTTAACCATGGACACTATCTCCCAGGTTATCCATGATTGTGAAAAATATACTGCAATCAAGCAGGATAAGAGACTAAAACCCCTGTGGTACAGTGGGAGATGGACTATGTATGGGTATGGAGAGGCCTGGCATATTGATTACATCACGCTGCAGTAAACTCACTAAGGTAAGCGTTATGTGCTCACCATGGTGGAAGCAACCACTGGATGGCTGGAAACATACTCTGCGCTTCACACCACTGCCCGGAATACCATCCTGGGCCTTGAAAAGCAAGTCCTGTGGCAACATGGCACCCCAGAACTAATTGAGTCAGACAATGTTGCTCACTTCAAGAATAGCTTAGTTACCACCTGTGCTAAAGAGCATGGTATTGAGTGGATATATCATATCCCCTGTCATGTACCAGCCACTGGGAAGATTGAACAGTGTAATGGACTGTTGGAAACTACTTTGAAGGCATTGGGCAGGGGAACTTTCAAACATTGGGATAAGCATTTAGCAAAGGCTATTTGGTTGGTCAACACAAGAGGCTCTGTCAATCGAGCCAGCCCTGCCCAATCAGAGTTCCTTCACACTGTAGATGGAGATAAAGTCCCTATAGTGCACCTGAGAGGTAAACCCATTCATGAGATTGTTTTTGCTCAAAGACTGGATTGCGCTTGGTGGATGATGTAGAAAGATAGAGAAACACAATGTATTCCTCAGGGAGTGTGGAGTGATAGGCCTGATAAGGCTTGATGAGTTGAGGGAAATGCCTCAGCCCCCTGAAGGGGTGCTCCCAGCAGAGGACAAAGAGCTTTCAAACTGATAAGATTAACAAAGGATGGAGCGTCGAAAAAATTACATGGCCCTCCTTTGCGATATCTTCTATGACTACACAAGGACCCAGACCTCAGGCATCTGTATCACCCCTAAAGTATTGAATTTAGTCACACAAAACACCTAGAGAAAAAAAAAGGTATAAAAAGAGATGGAGTAAAAGCCAAAATGGGGGAGAAATGCCACTGTCTCTGTAGGGGTAACTGCTAGCAGCTTGTCCTGCCTCCTCCCACCTCTTGGAACAATGTAGGGGTGAGAAACCATGTGCTTTCTATACTTTATACTTTATATCCTATACTTTACTCTCTTACAAAACTTATTACTTTATACATTCTATCTTACATCTTATGCTTACAGCTACTTTGATTCTTACTCTATAAGCACCTTCTTAACTGTGTTTTGCTACTTTAATACTAATAACAGTAACTTGCTTTATACTTTGCTGTGCAGTTTCTTTTTTCAACATGTGTGTTGATGAGAAGCAGCTCGGTTCTTTCTTTTTGCTTTGAGTTACAGAGAGAGTAGTGTGCAAGCTATTTTATTGCCCTATGTTATTGAAAGAGTGTCTAGATAAGTGTTTTAGGTGGCTGTGTTTCTAGTTAGTAGTTTTTGGTTGCTAGTTTCTCTCTGTTGTGAGAGTGGGATATACTGCTGTATTGAAACTTAAGTTTGGTGTGCTTGTCTCTGTAAAATGCGTTTTGTGCTGGTTTCTTTTAGGGTCTTTTGTTATCAATTAAATACAATCTTCCAGGTAAACGTCATCACCGGCAACGCAAAACCCACAATAACTGTCACATACTTGTATTAATAAATGTCATTTCAGGAGCTGTTGTGGGGAAAGTTCTTTTCTTGCTATTAAGTGTGGTCTCATATCAGAGGTTAGAAACCCTTCCAACCCGTGTGCTGTCCATAGTTGATAGGCAGTGTTGGGTGCATAAGGCTCTAATTTTCTGGAGCCACTTATATAGCTGTAAGTTCTCCCTGGCTTAAGTGTGGTCTCATAGCAGAGGTCAGAAACCCTTCCAACCTGTGTGCTATCCTTGTCGGTAGGCAGTGTTGGGTTCATAAGGATCTGATTGTCTGGAGGCTCTTACTGCTAATAAGTTCTCCCTAGCTTAAGTGTGGTCCTCACAGGGGAGTCAAAAATCTTTCCAGCCTGTGTTCTGTCCAGAGTTGACAGGCAGTGCTGGGTTCCTAAAGCTTTGATTGTTCCGAGGACACTTATAGCTAATAACTTTATAATAATACAGGTGGGACTAGAAGTCTCTGTATTTCTGCTCCCCCCACCCCCGCCGCCTTTCTTGTGACAGGGGGGCCTAAGTTTTGGGTAAACTGTCCTTAACTCTGTGCCTGTATGTAAATATTTGTGAATGTATATATAATTGGAGCAATGTATATATGTGTATATAGTTGGAAAGTTCAAATCTGAGGTAGCATGATGGCATGAAAAAATCGGGATGAATAATGTCATAGTTTAGCTAAATGAAAGATATTTTATTTGTTAAATTTTTCAAGTCATCATGTTGTTTGGGAGGAGTGGGGAGCGTGAGAGGTCCCTGACAGACATACACTTGCAAGAGTTTAGGCAGAATAAAGCTGGTGGTGGGACAGGAACTTGCTCCCTGTCTCGGGGTGGTGGCTCAGAGGAGGTCTTGCTGGCATAGACTAAAAAAGTGATTTTAGGTGACATTTTTTTCTGTTATTGTTCAGTTATTGTTTTGTTCCCCTGTCACTTGATGGGTGTTTCCCCACTGGCTATTTGGGTTGTCAGTAAACCACTTTGCCCCCCCTTTGCCCTATTGCATCCAAGTTCCAAAGCCCTCCCCTCAGACCTCTGTTCTTATTGGATGTTTGATGGTTACCGACATACATTTCACCCAATCCCTTTTGAGTTTCTGCCCCGTTCCAAGTACCTCCCCAAACTGACCCCATTGAGTGTGGTGTGTTTTCTGAGAAGCCGTTTCCCCCTTGGTTGGTTTCCATTAGGCCTACTCTGAAAACTAAAGCCTAAATTTAAGCCTAGCTAAACCCATAACAGTTGGTCAGGCAGGACTCGCCCCTGGTGAAGCCGTGCTGGCTGTCCCAAATCACCTCCTTGTCCTCCATGTATCTCAATATAGCTTCTAGGAGGATCTGTTCTATCATCTTCCCAGGCATAGAGGTGAGGCTGACAGGGTAGTGGTTCCCAGGGTTGTCCTTTCTCCCCTTTTTAAAGGCAGATGAAATGTTTCCCTTTTTCCAGTCACCTGGGACTTCAACTGACTTCTGGGTTAAAGACAGGGGGTTTTTGCCTTTGGGGTAGTCATTAGGAATGCATAGATAAAAAGTTTTTCTGTATAATATAATTAAGGAACAAATATATATGTGTTTGCTCAATTGTTTAATAGTTTGGTTTGGGGGATTGAAGGCCCCTTTGTTTTACCTCTATCTTAAATAGAAATCAATTTGCAGAAATCTTTCTGTATCAGGGATCAATTAGGAGTACCCTTACATAACAAGAGGGTGGATCCAGAGGCCTCTGACTGGGTGGTACTGGCCACACCTACCCATGCAGGCGTCACTTGCAGACTGAATATAAGAGTGAACGATTCATGCTCTTTGGGTTTGCTTGCTTCACATAAAGGACAACGTTTCCTAGTAACGGGGATGCTCGTTATTGCTGTGAACCAGACAGCGCCTAGAGAATGCAGTCCCTGCCTCTGTCTCTGGGGAGTCTAAGCGTTCTGGGTCTGTACGACAACCTACGTGAATGACCTCTGGGCGAGTAGGGTGTTTACACATTTGGGCTTATTTTCTTGATTTTCTCTTTCTCTCTCTCAAATTCCCATTTACTTAGCCACTTCTGGTAATAAAGATGCTGATTTGCTAACCTCTCAGCGGCACTCTGTCTCACTTTCCAGCATCTCTTTGAACCCACCCTGATATACTTTCCTTCATTGCTTGTTTTTTTACCTGATTATTTCCAAACACAGTTGTCTATTTTGGCACCAGGTTAATGTCACAATGGAAGTGGCTGTTTCCAGCTGAATAATACTCAGAGAAACATAATAGACATGGAGCAGGAGATTATTCCTTCACAATGGTTGGATATGTAGGGCATTTCTAAAATAATAACACTCTCAAAGTGGTGTCAATTATTAGATGAAACTGTTTTAAAGTTAATTTGTTTAAAGGAATGTATTTAGGCCAGTCCTAATTTCATCTGGCTTTGTATAAAGCAAATAGAACTAATGTAGTTACCTTGACTGTGCTATAATTTTAACTGCTCTTGCAATATCACTCCTTTATATGTGTCCTTTCTGTGTGTCTTTCAACTTTACCTTCCCCAGGAGAAGTTTTTATATTAATTGGAGATTTTTGAATATGCATAAAACATAAATGTGTTTATTTTCTTAGGATTTTAATTTTTTGAAGCAAGTTCCAAGGACAATATTAACATCAAGCAGACATTTGAGCAATTCATGGATATCATCTGTGACAAAATGTCCGAAACTCTGGAGATGGATCCCACCATTGCTGCCGGCAAGCAGAACACACAGCTAAAGGACACCCCTCCTCCACAGCAGCCCAACTGTGACTGTTAATGCAACTATCAACAAAGGCAGATCCAGTGTGTCCTGTATCCAAAAGACTATGAATGGTCTATTTGCCTTTATTAATACTGTCTTATTAATTAATTTGTGATAAAAGTCTTTTATTTTACATCAGCAGCTAGTTGAGCATGTGTATGGAGATAGAGATGTTATTAGTTTTAAAGGGCAATCCATTTTTTAGCATCTGGCTTTTGCATGTAGGATGGCTATTAGTTTCATTTCTCTTTTTACTGTTTTACATTACGCTTACTTCAGCTGGTGCAACATCCTCAGACCACATTTGGCTAGAATTGACTTTTGCTTCATGGGTTTCAAATTATATAGTTCAATCCTTAAGGTAGTAGCAAAGGTGTTTTAGAATAAGCTTCCTGATATCACTTATATTTTCTCCTGACTGAAACTCAATTTTGAAATAATACTCTAGTGAGACAATTGCTCATTCTGTCCAAATCATTAGTATAAAAAACACTTTCTGGAGTGCATTGCCTTGGCAAATCTATGCCCACTATGTTAGAGATCATTGCTGCTTGGAAATTGCAGAAGTTAGAAAGGGAAACACTCAAGGCCTCCTGGACCCAAAGCCACCAAACTTTCCCATGAGTTGTGGGTGTTCAGTGCAGATCCTCAGAAATAATAGGTACGTCATCTGGTTTGAATAGCTAGTATGTTTATGTCCTAGTTCAGCAGGTGGGACCAGTTTATCACTGTGTGGGGGTGATCAAAGCTATTCTACCCCCTTATTCATTTCCCAAGAACAATGGACCATTTGCAGCAGCTGCCCAGGCAGTCGTTAGCACCTTCACCCCCAGACTGAGGGGGCGGGTCTGCTAATGGGCCATCAACAGTTCCAAAATACCCCATGACTCACAGAGTTAATCACCCATTGTGTGACTCCCCGCCCTGGGGGAGGGACTGGGTGTTCCCACCTGGACCGGAGGGTACATAAGCCGGGGGTAAGAAGACCTCAGGTTCACTCATCGGATCCAGAGGAGCGGCAGAACCTTGACAGGAGGAGATCATCACTTCCAACCAGCTTGTGACCACCACTCTCGACCAGACTGGGACTGTCATTTGCACCAACAGGTTTCTTGCTTCCTTCTACTTTGGACTTGGGGGAACCACGTGGGGTTTATACCCCAGGGTGCTGGGTCATACTGGGTTTTGTGGGTTAAAAGCAATTTCTCTCTGTGCCATTGTATTTATTGTAACATCGTTATTAAATTGTAACTCTGACTTATAACCTCTCTTGTATTGAGTTCATTTCTCCTGCTGGTTTTCCTTTAAACCAGCACAGTTTACATGATCTGCATGAGGGGATCAAATGCACCCCCAGCAAGTTGGCAGGCAACATCAAGTTGGGCAGTAATGCTGATGTTCTGGAGGGTAGGAAGGCTCTGCAGATGGATCTGGACAGGCTGGATTGATGGACCAAGGCCAATTGTATGAGGTTCAACAAGTGCTGGGTCCTGCACTTGGGACTGATGCCTCAGGGGTTTTTGATTTTTTGTGATTTTTAAAATTTTTATAGATTTTAGAAGTAATAGTAATTGCAGTGAAATGTAGATTTTAGTGTATTAGTATTTCTAGCAGCTTAAGTTCAATGTTTATGCATACCAACCCTTATTCCATATCAATCCCTCAAGATTCCTTTAGCTGTTTAGACTTCTTTTCAAGGTAAAAGGCTGAATCTCAAAGCTTGTGCCACGAGACATAAACATGGGCAAAATTACCTCAAAGCCCAGAACACTGGAAAGCCTCCAAGAATCCCTGCGTGATATGAGGAAGATGAAGGATGATGAAGAGGGAGTCCCAGTTGCCCCCAGACTCAATTCCTGACAGGGTGTGCCGGGAGTGGGATGGGGCAGGACTGAGGGAAAGGTGAACAGAGATTGGATGGACATTATTATAAAAAACATGAAGGCATCAATTTTGGTGCCGAAAGGTGGAATCAGTGAATCCAGCACCCTGGAACACCTGGGACTCCAGGCAAGAAATTTCATCCTGCAAGAATTCTTCATCTGCCAGCATATTTTGTAGAATTCCTTCAGTGACCTTTGAGAAGCCAACTCCTAACAATCAAGGGTGGGATAAAAAGAGTGGCTCTTTGGGGTATTTTGCCAGCAAATTATAAAGGGGAGGTTTTCCCCCAGGACTGGGAATACGGTGGGCTGGGAGGTAAAGCTGACTTTGGCCAAATCAGTTTTCTCAGCCTGGAGAGGGACGGGGTTATCCCTCGAAGCTTCGGGAAAGGCAGGGCAGAGTGGCTCAGGGGTTTCATGTTAGCTGAATGCAGCTGCAAAGGAGGGAGACGTCTCTCTGGGATTAAATTACTCTGTCCTAGTCTGAAGCAGTAACATAGCACTTGGAGGAGTGAGCTCACCTGGTTTACCCGAGGCCACGAGTTCAAATCTGAGGGCTGAAAAGTTTTTTTCCCTTGCCTGTAACTTGTCAGCATGAGTTGTTCATAATCCAGGGAAGAGGAGATCCCAAAGGGGTCCCCTTTAGCTTTGGTTTTGCAGAACTGGAGGCATTTAACTGGCCCTGAAACATCTCTGAAAAGGCAAGAGTTATGCCAGTTTTCCATAAATCTATGACCTTGGTATGGGCTACTACAAGGGGCTTGTCCAAGGTTTGGTTCCTTTGAAACAAATATAGTGATATAGCTGCTGCAGTTGCGGGAAGGGGGGCTAAGGCGGTGTATCAGGAATTAGAATTGTTGACATTTTTGGTCTGTGTTTTTGCCATCTGCCACCTGTGAAAAAGATCTACCCTTTTCCTGCCTAGTTCTAAGGAGAAGGAGCTGATAAAGTGAAAATTTCGTCCTTGAAGAAAAAGACTTTGCATAAATTAGTTATTTTCAGTCTCTCCTACTGGTTCGACTGCCTAAGGAAGGGAGAGCTGTTAGGGGAAAGCTGAGGGAAAGAAAAATAAAGAGAAGAATTTGAAGCAAGAGAAGAAGCAGCAGCGAAGTCAGTAGCTTCTTCCCCGGCAGGGGAGGGGGGAAGGCTTCAGTGCCCCCCTCCCCCCGGGCAGACATCTCCGGGGGGGCTGATTTTCTATGCGAGGGAACCTGTTACTGTAGTGAGTTGCTAGTGGGTTGGTAAGACATTAGTGCCAGCTACTCCCTTGGTGAGTAGGGGGTGTTGGCACACCTGGGTTTATTGCTTTTTTGAAGGCTTTTTTCCTTCCTTTTGCTTCCCTCTCCTTTTCCACCATGAAACTCCTGTCATTTTAACAATCTCTGGTGAATAAACCCCCCCCGTTTGTTATTCTTTTCGCAGCGTCTATCTCACTTTCTGGCATCTTTTCGAACTCACCCTAAAACAGGCGGATGTTGTGGAGACCGCAGGGGGGAGATGAGGGGGAAAAAGCTGCCTCCTCCACCAGTGGCAATACCCCCGGGACAGCCCCTGGCGAGAGCAATGGCCTGGACATTGGCCCTCGCTTGGGCACTGCCCTAAAGGCTGGTACCTGTGGGGAGTGACAGTGTGTGTGTGTGTGGATCCCCTGAAGTTTGAGGTAATTAACGAATGCACCCTTAAGGAGCAGAGAGCTACCTGTAGAATGTGGGATACCTTGTAACCAGTAGGATCTTTCCATGTATGTTAGGTGAACTGACTAACCAATAGTGTCATGACATTTTGGATATAAGAGTATATAAAAAGTGAAGCTGCAACTTAAAATAAACTCTAGCTTTCTGATCAAGTGTCTTGGGTTGAGCTGGCAAAATGCCAACTGTCCAAGACAGAGTGAGGAGAGACAGGAAAAAACCCTCTAAACTAGGTTTATGCTGAAACTAACTATATGTATTTATACAGAAAAGAGAAAATTAAGAGAAAATTACAATATAACACACACTTACACAAGTTAGGTATAACAACAATTTTTACCTCCCACCAAAACCAGATTCTATTACTCTTGATCTATAAGCACCCCAAAAGATACCCAGCAAGAAGCAAAGTATAACAACAAAATGTTTCTACTTCCCTGAATTCAAACAAAATGCAAGTAGCGGCAGCAGCAAGAGCAAGGCCTAGCACAGTAGAAGAGCTGCAGCAAGTCCTTCTTTTACTTCAGCCATGGTGGAACTGACTTAACACCTCCCACATACTGGCTCTTACTCCTTCTGAGATGATGTCGTAATATGGTATGGAATACAACACTACTGGCTAGAAGAAGTCAGCTGTTAGCTAGCCCAGCCCAGCTCAAGTCAGCTGACAATTCCAATCCTAGTCTGAACTTTAAAACCTAAATTTTAGGCCTACTTGGCTAAACTCATAACATCAAGCCTTCTGATGCTGTTGTGCCTGATCTCTTATGACCGTCATTAATGCACCCCCCTTTAACCCTAGAAAAGGTGATGCCAATAAATGGAGACCCCTCGAAATGCCGACGTACTGGCGAACGATGATCTGTGTGATTTACGACGGAGATAAACTCCTAACAAGCCTGCAGTGCAAAAATGCATGGAATGACGGTGTCTCTTAGTGTATCAGTGGTTTTGCTGTGGTGTTATCACAGAGGAGCTGCGGGGAGAGCGGAATTTACTGAGACGTCTAGATGCAAGACACCTGTGAACCCCATGTGAGCCACTAAGAGACAGAGTGAGAGGGTAGATCTCATAGAAGAGTCTTAGTATTTATCTTCATGGAAAAGGATGCTTAAGTGCACAGACAGAATGCTTTTATATAAGCTGCTTTTAATTTAGAGACTTGAGTCCCTTGAACCTTTTAAGGGTTTTTTAAAAAAAGCAATTGAATTGTTAACGATGTGAAGATTGCTTTAAGAAACTTGACAGCGCAGCAGAATAAACAGAAGCTTATGATACAGAGTGATAAAAGTAGAAAAACGATTCAGAAGTTAAAAAGCAAAGTAAATCAAAAGAAAAATGTTGACACCTGCTCAGGAGTAGAATTCTGGCAAGCAGAATCATCTACTTCAGAATTTTCTCTGTTGAGCTAAGAAATATCAGCTTAACCTCTCTTTTCATAACGTTTTGAATGGGGAAGGAGTTGACTTTGAAACAGCTTTCTGTTCACCAACAATAAATCAAGCACTTCATTAGTAGCTGAACTTGTACTAATTAGCACTTGAACTCAGACAAGCTCACCTGATAGGAAAATACTGCCTAGCTAAGAAAACAAATTCCTGTAGGGGAAAGGGATGTGTTAGCGAGAGGGTTCTTCGTGCCCCGGCTGCTCACCCCACATGGTACCCCGGGTTCAGCGCCGAATACCAAGACGTATTCTCATAGAGTCTTGGCTCCGAATGGTTAAAATCAGGAACGTTCCAACTTTATTGGGGAGTGAACAAGTTATATAGGGTTTTGGAGTGAATATGAGGACAACAACTTTTCATAGGCTGAGGGTCACTGTCCACGCTGCAGTGGATGCTCTGATTGGTGGAACGACTGGTGTTCACGAGGCAGCCACGACCCCCCTGGCGCCAGCAAGATGATGTTTACCTCAGGTCTGGGGTTGTTTACCTGGCTTTCAGGCTGCCTCAAGGTCACTGTGACCTTGCCTGTCTGTCCGCTCTCTGGCTAGTGTGTTGTGCACGTGAAATCAGGCCAAACCTCTCCAACAAATCCCCCGCTCTTTTTGTGCACAACACACGTCACAAACAACTGTTGGCAACATTATTACATTACTAAGCCCTCGAGGTACAAAACTTTTTGAACAAGGTACAGTAACATTTGTCAAGTGATGCCGTGAGTGACCCCCCTCAAAGCAGAACTCCGAGCTGCGTTAGTGTAGGGTAAGATAAAAGTAAAGGTCTTTTAATATCACAGGCTTACAGCCCACAGGAATACATGATGACATGCATGTGCTCCAGTTCTTGTTTCCATGGCTTTTATAATAAGATCCTTCTAATCATTGCTTTACTCGTTTCTCAGTCCAGCCCTGGTTCCACCCCTGGAATTGGGTCTGGGGTTGTCAAGACCCTCTGTCTTCATCAGCTCCTCTTCCTCAGGCACATAACGGTCCCTTGGAGTTCATCCAGTTCTGACTTCTGGGTCACTCTGACCTGTGTTTATGTTTCGTTTTGTAGGCCTTTTGATATCCTTTAGCTCTACCTTGGAAAGGAGTCTAAACAAGATTAATTAACTAAAGGAATTTGAGCTCCCTGTTCCGGGACAGGGGTAGTGATAGAAGGGCATTAAACTTAAACTGTTAGAAATATTAACCCTTTAAAAATCTACAACTACTGTGTTCCTAAAATCTACAAAATGTGAAAATCAGAACAAAACCCTTTTGGCATCACAAGTAACAAGTACAACCATCACAAACTGAAGGCATTACTAAAGCCTCATAGTACAATACCTCTTTAACCAGGTGGAGTAAGTGGTATTGCCCGTGTTAGCAACACACAAACTGAGGCATGTAGGGCTTGCCTATCAACAACAACTTACAGTTACAACCATTACAAACTTGAATGCATAAACAAGAACTTTCCCCAACTTTTCTCACGTGAGATTTAGAGGTCCATTGTGCAGTCATCACCGCACGGACCGATGTTCTTGTGCCAGGGAGACCAACCCAAGCAAAGGCTCTTTGGCAGTGTATATCATGCAGCAAGTGTCCATAATGAGTGCAGAGTAACTTCACTTAGCAAAGAGGCAGCTCCAGTCCATTTGAGCTAATTCCCCTTGTGCAACCTTTCAAATTCAACTCTCAAACTCTACCTGGCCACTGTAGGGTTTACTGAGAGAAGCCTCGAGTCTCTGTCACTTCAGTCACTCTTGGTAGTTCAGTCACTTTGACGGAAAGTTAAAATCTCTGTTGCTGCAAACAACAGCAAAATTGTAATGCTGTCTGGAAACAGAGTTTTAATTTACAAAGAAAATTCACAGAGGCTAAACATGGCTAACACTGCATGTAGGGAGAGCAAGTGCTGATGATCTCTAGCTCCAGCGCTCTCCTGAAGATGTTCTGCAGCTGAGGGGACGAGTGTCCATACACCTCTGCAGCCCTGTTGGGCAGCCTGACAGTGCAATGAACCTAAAACTGCTCAAACCCATTATCACTACCCAGCTGAAACTACCAGTGTTTCCTGACAGATTTACAGACACCCTTGTGCCTCTGGATCTGTTCTGCAACTTGGAATGAGTTTGACCTAATGAAAGGAAATACGGCCTGGAGAGATATGCGTGTGGGTACGGCACCTTCTCAATGCTCTTTAAGGTGTGATTAAAGAGAAAGAAAATCATTACCAAGCTAGAGGTACTGGCTAAACAACATGTCAAATTAAACTGTTCCCATTTGGTTGGAGCTAAAGACAGCCAATAAAAAAATTATATTACAAACCCTGTACTAACAAGAGCAATTAGACAAATTACAGTAACAGTCAGAACTAGTGCTCCCTGTTCCAGCAAGGCATTTTGCCAACTGGCTAGGCTCAAGGGAGAAACCCACTCTTCTAGAGGAAATATGTCAGTAATCACTCTGTCGGGATTATTTTTCAACATTTGGATCTTATCATGGATATTCTTGGAATGCTTGGTCAATTCTGGGTGGCACATTCCCTCAAATTCATCACAGCTGTAACCATGAATCATTAACAAGAAATTGAGTGCTGCTCAGTTTTGAAGCACTGCCTGCTGCATACTATTAGCATTCGCCAAGGAGTCAGCAAGTCCTGTTGTAATGATATTCAGTTGTTCTTGTACCCAGCAATTAAGTTTCTGCACCAAGCGTAATGCTCTGTCCACGCCAACTGGGGCAAAAACTGATGCAAGCAAGTTACCTGTAGCGCTCTGTGCTGGTTTAAAGGCGAACCAGCAGGGGAAATGAACTCACCACGAGAGAGATTATAAGTCAGAGCTAAAATTTAATAATAATATTACAATAACAACACTGACACGAAAGGGAAATTGCTTTCCACTCACAAAAACACAGCAGTATAACCCAGTATCCTGGGGCACAAACCCAAGGGGGTTTGTTTGCCCTTGTGCTGAGACCCCTGTGGTTCCCCCAAGTCCAGAGCAAAAGGAAATGAAAAACCTGTTGGTGCGGGCGAGGGCTGTGGTCTGGGTGAGAGCGGTGATCTCCTCCTGTTGAGGTCCTGCTGCTGCTCTGGATCCGACAAAAAGTTCCCGAGGTCTTCTTACCCACCACTTATGTACCCTCAGGGAGCACCCAGTCCCTCCCCCTGGGCAGGGACTCACACAATGGGTGATTAACTCTGGGAGCCAGAGGGTATTGAACTGTTGATGGCCCATTAGCAGCTCCGCCCCCCTCAGGCTGGGTGTGAAGGTGATAATGGCTCCCTGGGCAGCTGCTGCTAATGGTCCATTGTCCTTGGGGAATGAATAGAGGGGGTAGAATACACAGCTTTGATCACCCCCACACAGGGTTAGCTGGTCCCTCCTGCTGAACTAGGACACGCTCCAATGTTCTGTCGCGTTATTGTCAGCCTGATTACAGCAAGCTTCTGACAGCTGCTTGTTGCAGACCAGGCGCTAGTGAGACCGCACACACCAGTATGATGTACAAGCAAGATCCAAAGTTTATTCAAAAATACAGGTATATATCACCTTAAGTGACCCCGCCCCAGGAACAAAGGTCTGACTCCAATAGGCTGAGGCTGGTAACATGTCCTTTTAAGGTGAAAACGAAACTTGTAGGCTGGTCCTTCAGACCACCTGAATCAGGGGCAGCAACATCTCCCCCTCTTGTTTCAAAGAACAAAGTGAAAATACAAACAACATAATACAGAACTAACACAGTGATTTGTCATAAATTACAATCAGTGCAAAACAAGAAAACTTTTCTCATGTGAGACTTTATGGTCTTTCTGTGTGGTCGTCACCACACTGACAATGGTAAACAGAACAACAAATTTAATGAATCGTGTCTGAGTGCAGTGACTTCACTTATCAAGGGTTAGCTTCAGTCCAGCTGAGCTAATTCCCTATGCAACTTCACAAGAGCGATTCTCAGTTCTACGTGGCCATCGTAGACTGAGAAAAGCCTTGAGATTCAGTCACTTCAGGCACTTTGTGAACTTATTTGAACAGTGAAATTAAACTTTTGGTCAGAAGTTAAGACTTTTTAACCAGTACTCAGATTCATGTGTCAGCATTACTTGTTAGGTGAGCTGTGGATCCTGTGCCATCTGTAGGGTTAACAGACATGTTGCTCCCTGCAGATTTGGCTGGGTCTTTTCGGATCCAGGGCTTTACCCATTTTGCTGGTATCCACTCACTGCCTTGATCCGAAGATACACAAGCGTATCCACGGCCCCACGTTATTAGCTGAAACAGACCTTTCCATATGTTCAAGGCAGGTTGGTACACTGCAACTTGAACATCTGAGGCTGAGAAATTGCACAATTTTTCTGAGAAGTGTGAAAAAATTGGGGGATCATTAGTCTCCCTTGGGTTTAACCAATTTAAAACATAACAAGCTTTCATCAGCACATTCTGTGGGCTACGCATCTCCATTTCCCCCTCTCTTTTTAAAACTGACACCATGCGTTTTAAATCTTGGTGGTGACGTTCAATAATTGATTGTCCGCCAGAGTTATGGGGGATGCCAGTGACATGATTAATTTGCCATTGATTAAAAAAGGTGACACATATTTTGCCTTTATATGCTGGAGCATTATCTGTTTTGATAATGTCAGGCTTACCCAATGCTGCAAAGGCACTAAGCCAATGTTTAATACATGCCTTGGCAGCAGTGGAGACGTCAGCGGTGGCCCACATTGCTTTAGAACAGGTGTCAACTGATACATGAACGTACCTTAAATGTCCAAAAGCTACAATTTCAGTGACATCAGTCTGCCAAATTTTTGAGCTTCTAACCCTCGTGGGTTAACTCCTCCAGACTGAATGGGTGCTATTTTGGCACAGTCAGTGCAGGAAGCAATGATAGCCCTGGCTTGTGATCATGACAGAGAAAATTCATTTTGTATGGCTTTAGCTGATTGGTGGAAAAAGGAATGTGACTGGGTAGCTTGTTCAAAAGGAGTTAGTGCTGTGACTGCAGCAGCAGAAACAGCTTGATCAATAAATGTATTACCTTGAACAAGTATGCCTTCTCCATCGGAGTGACTGCGAATGTGAGCACACCAGAAAGGGTGCTGACGATGTTCTACTAAATTCCATAACATGATGAACAAAGATTGCAGTTTTGGATTTGAGACGTACCCTAATAAGGAATGGGAAATTCTAGTAACAATTCCTACTACATACAGAGAATGGACAACAAGGTTAACGGGCTGATGAGAGAAATGCTGAAATACCAAAATTACTGGACTGTTCTTGTTTGATTGGACAGTTAATGACTAGTCCTAGGCTACCACTGCTTGTGGTTGTGGTTGCCATATGGGGAAGGCAGCCTGGCTCCAGTATCCATGAGGTATTTGACTGGCTGCGCCCCATGGCCTGCAGCCCCTCTGGTTTTCTGGAGGCCCAGCTCCCCACCCCATGTTTGTTAGAGGAGTACCATCCTTTTTATATTTAGAATGACAATCCTGGGCCCTGTGGCCAAGCCTGTTACAACGATTACATTTCCCAGTGAAGCTTTGAGTTCTGCTATATTTTGGTTGTGCTGGACAAGATTTTGTGGTCAAACTCCAGGGTCTTTTCCCCCTTTTCTGGGTAGATTGTTTGCTAAGAGCTCTGGCTAGAGCAGAGGCATGTAGCTTTGCTTTTTCCTCCTCTTCTACCCAGGGCAATCTGGCACAGGCTTCAATTAACTGTACCAATGTTGCTGTAGCAGGAAGGGAGGCAATCAATTGCCTACACTGAGCATTGGCATTATTACTTACCAGATCTTTCAATAAAGCTAGTTTCATGTCAGGGGTAATATTTGGAGCAGCATCCAAAGCTTCTGTTACCCTATCTACAAATTCCATGAATGTCTGCCCAGGCTTCTGCTTGATCTGCATATAAGGTAAAGAAGGTTTTCCCTTCTTAGGCAGATTAGAGAATGCGGTCAAAGCAGCATTCTTTGACTGTTGCAAAATATGAATATGTAGTGTAGCTTGTGTTTGTGGGTCTTCGTAAGCTCCTGATCCCATTCGCTTGTCTAAAGATGCTAATCTTAAGGGATGTCCAGTTTCTAATTGTATAGTTTTTTGCCTCTTCCTCCATTAGCTGCTCTTTCCATTTCTGCAGAAATAACATATAAGCAGTAGGAGGTAGAATAAACTCCATTAAAGCCTTAGTGTCTGCTGGAACTAGGTTGTTGTATTTTATGAAGGCAGTGATTTGGTTTTTTACCAAGGCATTGTCATAGCCGTACTGAAAGACTATAGTGTGTATTTTTTGTGCAATTTTCCAATCAAGTGGCTCCCATTTTGAGCCTTGTGTAGTGTTAATCACAGGCGCAGAAACCAGGGATTGCAGGGAAGGTGAAGGTGTACCTGTGTCAGCCGCCGAAGAAACTAACTCTTTGTACCTTTGCTGGCTATTAAATGTGAGGTCGTGAGGTGGCGCTGTTGCTCCATCCACCGAATCTGGTACCTGGGTATCAGAAGGCTTTGAAATTAAGTTATTTGCATCGCGATTCTCGGCTCCCCCCCACCATGTTCCAAACAGAGGCTTCTTCCTGCGCCGTTGTTGCTGGGATGCAGCTGGTGGGTGTGGCTGTCGGTGATGAAGACTGCAGGTACCAGTTTGCCGGCGCAGGGAAAGTCCCTGCCAGCGCTGCAGGGCCTGGGTCCCGCGCGCCCGGCACCGTGGGAACTTGCTCTCGGGACTCATGCGCTGTGGACGGCGCACAGTAGATGAAACGCGCAGGGGGGGCTTCACTGGCTCCGCTCCACTGGGGAGGGGCCTCTCCCCTCTCCATGATGCAATCTATCCATGCTGAAGGTGGTGGGGGTGGCGCAGGAACTGATCCGCCCCAGGGGCGGGCCAATTCCTCCCGTCGGGCCGATGTGGAGCCGATCCCGGTCCCTGCGGGCTGCGGGGGACCCGCGCCTCATGCATGCGCCTTGATTGGCAGGCAGTGTGGGGGGGATGGGGCGGTCCTGGCGCCTCGTGGTAAGCGCACGCAAACTCTCTGTTTGATTTCACGGGCTTTTCCATGAGGTTTTCAAAGCCTCTCATGGTTTTGGTTTCAAACTCAGCTATGGCGCGCAGCTCTACCGCGGACTCGGAACATGAATTAAAATCACTTACTCCTTGGTACTGTTGGATATCTGTGCTGTTTGTGGCGACGAACGGCGTGGAAAAGCCTTGGTCCCTTGGTTGCTGCGGTCCCGCCGGGTCTCCCGGAGCGGTGGCAGGCAGCGCCGCGTATAGGCACGGGAACGGCACAGCGCTGCCTCTGCGGCTCGGCTCTGGGCTCCGCGCTTGTTGATAGGGCGGCGACGGAAATGGTAGCGGGGGTCCGACGGGCAGTGCAGAAGGGTACCGCAGCGGGGGTTCCGCGGACAGCAGCACCCGTGGCGCTGCGGAAGGGTTCTCAGGGGAAAAGTCGCTCTGCAGAAGGAAGCTCTTTTCCCTTCTCTCAGGTAGCTCGAGGTTTTCACGGGCTCGCTCTACCTCTAGCAGCATTTTCCTCATAGCTGTATATGATGGAATAAGCGGCAAGAGGTCTTTGGGGGCAGTTTGCGCTAAATTCCACAAATCTGCTCCAATATTGTCCCACAATTCTATGGAAAACGTGGAGCTGGCATCGGTTAAATGCCCCCGACTAAAGCACCAGTCCAAAATTTTTTGTAATGCTTGTTTTTCAATGTTTGTTTTTGTAACATGAGCTAATTTTTCAAATTTATCAAGCAATAAGTTCGTTTTAGTCGACTTGGAATTTCCCATGTTTCTTTAACTCACCGGTTTGAAGGTCGTGGTTTTTTCAGTCCACGTTTTTCCAGCAGCTCTCAAGGCCACTACAAAAAACTCCCGAGTTTACAGGAGACAGAAGCTCTCGGAGGCCTCTACAAAAGGTGCCCAGAAAATTGGGGCACAGCAGCTCTCAGGGCCACTACTTAAGGTTCTAGGCAGGTCTGCAGATGGCTTCTATGTCCTCAAATCACGTCGGGTTCACCAAATGTTGCAGACCAGGTGCTAGTGAGACCGCACACACCAGTATGATGTACAAGCAAGATCCAAAGTTTATTCAAAAATACAGGTATATATCACCTTAAGTGACTCAGCCCCAGGTACAATTGTCTGACTCCAATAGGCTGAGGCTGGAAACATGTACTTTTAAGGTGAAAATGAAACTTGTAGGCTGGTCCTTCAGACCACCTGGATCAGGGGCGGCAACAGCTGCTGATCTGAGCGCTTTAGCTGAGGGTTAAAATCTTTATGCCACCAAACACGACCTTGCAGTGACTGTGTGTACTTGGTCAGCTTACCTAAATAGCATGGTCCACCTCTCACCTGGGCAGGAATTCCATGCCATGCCCGATTGCCACAAATTAGGAAATATTCAGGGGGCAATGCTTTCTTTTGGTTGCCTTTTGTGTGAACCAATCTTGTTTCTGGGTAGCCTGTAACCTTTGACCCAACAACATTCCAACACCAGCTGCCATTAGTGTAGCCCTTATCAGGAGAAGTAACATCTGTGCTTCCTACAGGGAAATATTGCTGTGACCAGTGTTCCTTTGACCATCCTGTCACGTTAGAATGGACAGGGTGAAACTCAACACATGACTCGTTTCCGGGAAGTGACCCCACTAACTTTAGCTCCTGGGGTTCCCTCTCTATTGAGGTATTTAACTGCCACATGACCCTTGTAGTGGCTTCCCCTACACAAGCACCTGTGGTTAGCACAGCAGGGATGGTTTCTACCTGTTCTTGCACACTTTAATTGATCCTTACCTCGCATTGCCTTAATAGACATCCTTGCCTCCTCAATACCATAAGGAATGAAATCTTTGCTGTTATAGTAAGGCATTCCTATAAGGCATACTCTGTTGGGTTCATTGGCGGTTACCTAGACAGAAATTTTCCAGATCTGCCTGCTGGGCAAGCACCACCCACATTTTTTGATCTACACACCATCCAGTAACAACAGCAACAAGGCAAAACATACAGGCAAGGAACACACTGAAACAAGTCCTGTTGTGTCATAGCAGCAAGGCGCTTTCGAGTCTGACAATGGCAGCAAAAGCTCTTGCTACAGCCTGAGTGTGGCTGTGCTGGTTTACTCTGGCTGCAACCTCAAGCATCTCTGAGGTGTCGGCTGTTCTTGGCAGTGTGGCCAACAAGGACCTGGTCCTCTGGTTAGCATTCTCAAATGCTAACAGGTGGAACATGGACCTCTTCTCGTGTACTCCCAGTCCAGCATGTGAAGCTATGGCCTGGTACAGCCTGTCCACAAACTGTTGGTACGGTTCTGATTCTCCTTGCTTCACTGCGGTGAAGGAGGGTGACGGAGTGGCTTCAGGCACTGCATAATAGGCTTGTCTGGCTAATCGTGCTGTGATGTAATGTATTTCCATCAGGTATTGCACCTGCATCTGCACATCTGCAAATGCACCATCTCCTACCAGGATTTCTGGTGTTAATTCATGGAGGGGAGCACCGGCCAGACGAGGTCTAGCAGCCTCCACCCTGGCAAGTCTCTTCCACTCTTTCTCCCATCTGATCAACTGAGAAAGAGATAGCAAATACCTTGCAATACTATTGCAGTCATTAGGGCTGTTAGTTTGTGCCGTATAGAGCCAATCAAGAACTGCTCTGCCTGTTTCCGTCCTTAACCCTTCTTCCTGTATGGTCTTTTTAGCTTGTTGCATTACTTTCCACTGTTGTGGTTCATACTGGCAAGCTCCATTGATGTCTCTGATTATTGGGCATGCTAGAGAGCTTATATCGGGCCCTTTACCTCCGAGGATGGCATTTCTTCCCATGCTAATCCATTTGTCCGATATTGAGTCGCCTATTCCTTTAAGAAGCAGCATTCTGTCTCTGCAAGCCGCGATGCTAACATTTGTTTGTGTCCCAGTAAGAGACGCTGCAGTGGGTGTGGACATTACCATGGGAACTGGAGGAGGCATAGGAACCGCATCTGAGTGACACCTGGGTCCGCCCCCTTTTGCAGGAAAACTGTCCGTCACTTCTGGGTTTTCCGGCAGACTACTTTCAGCCGGCGGCAGGGAAGCTTCCGTTTGAGCCGTTAGTGTTGGCTCGGCGGCATGGCTAGATTGCGCGTTCAATCTCTTTGTTCTGGCAGTGCGCGCTCCACTCCGGTCTCACACCTCGTGGCACGCACGGCCCCTTTGTTTGGCATGGTGCGCTCCAGTCCCGCGGCGCGGCTCCGGCCCCATGGCAAACGTGCACATTCCGCGGCATGCGCGGCTCCGTCTCGGCACAGTGCGATCCGGTTTCGCGGCGGCGGCGCGGCCCCGGCACGTCTCTGTAACCGTAGGGAGGCGGGTTTTTGGACCTGAGAGACGACTTCACAGAAGTTAGCAGCAACAGGCTCCTTTATTCATACGCACACACACCTACATACATCTCCAAGACTGCAACCTTCCGCAGGTGCTGACACTTTGGCACTGATTATTGGCTAACAATGTTGTTTATATTACAAAGCTTCTCACAATTGGCTGACCATGCACATCTGCCGAGAAAGTTGGCAGCAGCCATCTCCGATCTCATTAATTAGTTCTTAAGGCTACAGCACTTATTTACATAGGCAGTTCAGCATATGGCTTGCTTTCTAGGTGAAATACTATATAAAATTCCAACACGTCTCCGGCCCCGTGGCGGCACGGATTGAAGCAGCGGCAAGGCGGGGGGAGAAACCCACTCTCCTTTTGGTCCGGGCGGCTTTCGAGCGGCGCGCGGTTTGGAAACGGGGGGAACACTCCTTCTCCCGTCCCAAGCTCCGCATTAAATACAAGTTCATTTACCATCTGGCGTGGTGTAGAGCCAGCATGCCCCTAACAGCAAACCGCTGTTCCCCGTCCCCAGGAAGGCTTTCGTGTGGTGGGCGCAGTTTGTCCAATGGATCGGGACTGTACAATAGCGCGGGGGGGGAAGAAAGAAATTGTTCTCCAGCGGGAAAACGGCTGATATGGCAGCAAGTGACCTGTGCTTCGTGGTAATATTAATTAAGAGGCTCTGTGCTGTAACTTATTCAACTCCATTTTTGTGCAGATTAATGATCCCGGTTCCAGTCACTCGCGACGAACCAGTGATCCCCTGGTCGCTTTCTCTAGCAACCGGCTGGGACAGAGGGGAAAAATAAAACTTTTCCTACCCGGCACAGGCGTTTTTAGTTCTGGTCCTTTTTCCTTTGTCCGTCTTTCCAACTAAAAGGGCCCCTTCGGCCCGGCGATAGGGAGAGGGTTCGCGACCCCTCTTTCCAGACTCGAGACACTCCGTCTTCGGTCTACCCTATCCCACTTCCTTGACCTCCCCGGCCCGGCCCAGCGCAGTCCCTTGAAGTCCCATCTAGCGGTTGCAGTTTGCGCTCGGAGTTACCGGAACTCGGCCACCCATTTCTGGGTCCGTCTCCTCTGGGGTGCTACTAGTAACGATTACCCCACTCTCTTCACGGGAACCTGCCCCGCATACTCCACCATTTGTAGGGGAAAGGGATGCATTAGCGAGAGGGTTCTTCGTGCCCCGGCTGCTCACCCCACACAGTACCCCAGGTTCAGCGACAAATACCAAGACGTATTCTCATAGAGATAGAGTCTTGGCTCCGAATGGTTAAAATCAGGAATGTTCCAACTTTATTGGGGGGTGAACAAGTTATATAGGGTTTTGGAGTGAACATGAGGACAACAACAACTTTTCATAGGCTGAGGGTCGCTGTCCACGCCACAGTGGTCTGCTTTGATTGGTGGAATGACTGGTGTTCACAAGGCAGCCACGACCCCCCTGGCGCCAGCAAGACGATGTTTACCTCAGGTCTGGGGTTGTTTACTTGGCTTTCAGGCTGCCTCAAGGTCACCGTGACCTTGCCTGTCTGTCCGGTCTTTTGCTAGTGTGTTGCGCACGCGAGATCAGGCCAAACCTCTCCTAAAAATTCCACTGGCAAGAAAGCAGGAAGACAGTACAGCGTTTTATTGCTGCTATAAAACAGATTTATTACCTTCTAAGCCTGTGGAAAGCTCTGAGTTACCGAAAACTACTGGTTTGGTTTTGTTTTGCACTGTTTTTCTCTCTGAAAAGCTGCAGAAATTTATTTACAGCCTGTTTGCAACTTTGCAGATATGAGAAATTTTTGCTGCGCAATTTCAAAATGGCGCAAACTCCCTTGGGGGGGGGGGTGCAACACCCTCAGAGAAGATCTCTGTACATCATCGAACTTCCTGTCACACGCGTCAGTTCTCGTAAAGTATCTCTGGGTATTGTAGTTCAAACAAACATCAGACGGAGTCAAGCTTATCTGTTATCAGTGCAGCAAGAGCAACCAGCTGCACAGACTGACTTTAACACACAGCGGCTCAGACTTGTTTTCAGCACAGCAAAATACAGGCACCTCAAGCCCTGAGACGGAAGCTCTGAAATAAATCACGGCAAGACAGAATGCAGCCTCCCTCAGAGCAAAGCAGAAAGCAACAAAGAAGCCTGCAAGAAATCCCATTCTGAATCAATCTCTCTGTTAATTTGACTCTTGTTAAAAAGATATAGAGCATTGTGAGCATTTAATAACTTGGAGAAAAGTTTCTGGTTTTCTCTCCACAGATTGAAGTCAGCGATGGACACGAACAGCAATTTCCCTGACTGAACGAGCTTAGTAACACCAATGGGCAATTGATGTATCTCCATCTGATGCTATTAGGCATTTTCAAAGAGCTTTTGTAGTTTTAGGAGTACCAAAATAAATTAAAACAGATAATGGTCCTGCTTATATAGCACAACGAACCAAAAATTTTTTAGACAAGTGGGGTGTAACTTATGTTACTAGAATCCCTCACTGTTACTAATGTGAACAACTGAGACCAAATCTATGCACATTTACCACAAGTAACACAAGAATTAGAATTGTTAGGTTCTGTTCTTTTAGATAGAAAATGTTAATGCAACATAACTAGTTTATAGAAATACTATTGTTTGGTGTGGTTATATTTTTGTTAAGATTTGTAAGTCTTTTAATGCACCCGTGGCAATGCCTACAAGAATGTTTTTATTTTGTTAAAAAAGTAGGATGTTAAGTAAGCAGAGTCATGTTAATTTACTAAAAAGTTAGGATGTTAATTAAGTAAGCAAAGCAATGTTAAATTGATAGAAGATTAAGATATTAGTTAAGTAAACCAGAGTAATGCTACATTTATAGCTTTGAATGCATTGTTAACTGATGCTGTTAGTAAATAGTGTTAGATATGCTACATCGCTATATAGACCAACAATTAAGTTTCTGTTACTGGTTCAAGGTAACAAAAGTGAAGATTTTAAAAGCATGTGTTGCATGAACTTAAAAAAAAAAAAAGGAAGGAAAAAAGAAAAAAAAGAAAAAAAGAAAAAAAGAGGAAAGAATTGAGAGTGAGAGAGTGAATGATGGATGGATGAATGATGGATAGAAGTAACTAAACAAATTGCTTCAAAGATGGACTATAACTGGAGGGGTTTTATCTATGGTGAAGACTGGATTGTTGATTTTTGTGATCCTGACAGATGTGCTGCTGTTAACATCAGGTGCAGGTAGTCTTCTGCAAGGGCCTTGTAAAAGACTGCTGCAGCCATTTTTGTGGCACAATTACACAGACGGGAAATTGTGGAGGGATGACAATGTGTGGTTCTCCTAATATCTGAAGTGATTGATGAGTGCACCCTTAAGGAGCAGGAGCCACCTGTAGAATGTGGGATACCTTGTAACCAGTAAAATGTTTCCATGTATGTTAGGTGAACTGACTAACCAATAGTGTCATGACATATTGAATACAAGAGTATATAAAAGGTGAAGCTGTAACTAAAAATAAACTCTAAGCCTTCTGATGCTGCTGTGCCTGATCTCTTCTGACTGTCATTAACGCACTCCCCTTTAACCCTACAAAGGGTGACCCCAATAGCTACCGTCACCGCCCTGGGGGCTATGATGGTCACTGGGCCTGCCCCCATCATCGGCGCCACAGGTACTGATACCACAGGGGCAGGGGTTACCCCTGGAGCTGCGGGCCACGGCCGTCAGCCAGTTACTCCTATAGTAGAGGGGGGCAAGGTGCAGGGAGCAGCCAGCACCAAGACCGCGGGGAGTGGTAGGGAGGGGGAGGCAGCAACCTCCTTTCCCCTGCCTCTGCCGTTTGCAACTATGCAGGGGCAGAGACAGGTGGGGCAGGGGCAGCAGGCGCTGCTCTTGCCCGGCAGCCAGCCTCTGCTGTACAGAGGGACTCTCAGGAACCGATGGGGGATGCAGCTTCCAAGTAATCCACACACACACATGGCTGGTAGACATTCAAAAGCATTTTATTTTCGGTTACAGTGGTTTTTAAGGGCTTGGGTAGGGGCGTGGTTTGGAAGGGATTGGAGAACACAACAGTCAATAACTTAAAACAGCCAATAACAAGGCATCTGAGGGTTGCATTCAGGGAACTAGACAAGGATAGGCTCAAAGGGGCGGAGGCGGGCAGTCCAGAGGACCAATGGTAGTTTAGAACAGGCGGAAGAGATGGACGCCTTTCCGCTCGCGTGGTCACCGCATGGTGCCAGCGTGGTCGCAGCATGGCCGCTGCAGCCTGCCTCTGCTGGCCGACTGCGAACAACGCGGCTCTAGCACATAGTTGTCCACCGGGACCTGCGTCGCTTATCCCGGTGCAGGGCAACTTCCAGGCGGGGGCATCAAAGGCCCATGCCGGCCCCGCTGGGGCCTGCGCTGCGCCGTGCGGCTTGCCGCCGGGTGCCCCAGGGGGTCTGCCGCCCGTGCCGGCCCCGCAGAGGCCCGCGCCGCTCATGCCGGCTTTTGCAGTGCTCGCGCATGTGCCGTAGCGCTTCATTAGCAGCGGTGCTTCATGGCACTGCTACCGCTACGTGTACGCTCTCCCCAGGGGCGGCAGCACCCTCCCGGCGGCTGCCACCGCCAGTCGTCCCCACCCGCACTCGCTCCCCCAGCTGGGACATCCCCGGGCCCGGTTACTCTCCGTGCACGCGCAGCAAGGTCCTGCGGTGGGGAGGGGGAATGTCTCTGTTCCCTTGAGGAAGAAAGCATCTTTGCCTCCCCCAGGGGAGAAGTAGAAGTTTCCCCTGTGTTCTCCCACCGGAGCAGGAGTGGGGAGGGTTTCCATAGAAACCCTCTGTAAACAAATCATAAGTAGCCAGAAGTCCAGCAGTTTCTGGGGAGGGGGGAACCTGGAAATGGTCTAGGACCCCTGAAACCCACTGCTAACCCGTCTCGCCCACAAATCCCAGGAGGGTCCATCCCCCTGGGACTGGCAGAGTGGCCAGCGACAGCTTCGGCTTACCCCAGGGCTGCTGGGACAGGCGCAAATGCAGCGCCAGCGGTCCCTCCTGGAGCAGCAGGGCTTGGCATGGCGGTCGTCCCAGGACAGCCAGGAGCAGGTTCCCCCAGCGCCGTGGAATTGACTCCTGCCAGCGCTGCTCCAGTTGGAGCTGCGAGCGGAGCCAGGCACTGCGTAGTTTTATCTTATCTAATATACTATGTTGGCTGGAGTCCTGTTTTCTGCGGTCTCTCAAGGCATGAGGTCACAACAACCCCCTGCAGCGCTACAGGCTGGGGACAGAGTGTCTGGAAAGCTGCCCAGTGGAGAAGGACCTGGGGGTGTTGGTTGGCAGCTGGCTGAACATGAGCCAGCATGTGCCTAGGTGGGCAAGAAGGCCAATAGCATCCTGGCTTGTACCAGCAATAGTGTGGCCAGAAGGACCAGGGCAGTGATCGTGCTTCTGTACTTGGCATTGGTGAGGCCACACCTTCAGGGCTGTGCTCAGTTCTGGGCCCCCACTACAAAAAGGCCATTGAGGGGCTGGAGTGAGTCCAGAGAAGGGCAATGGATCTGGGGAAGGGTCTGGAGCACAAGTCCTGTGAGGTCCTGGGGACTGCCCTGCCTCAGCTGTGGCCATTTTCCACCTCAGCCACAGCTGTTTTTGCATCAGACTGAGGCCGCCCTAGCCCCAGCTGAGCTGTTCCAGTGCAACCAGCCACCACCGCCAGCTCGGGGATTCCCTTCTCAGGAATCACAGCTGCCAGCTTGGGGATTCCCCTCTTGGGAGCTGCCGCTCTCTCAGCCACAGCCTTTTTCACTCTCTCGCCTGCACAAAGCACCACCGCCCTGCCGCCCAAGTCTGCCAGGCCCCAGCACTGTGCCTGCTCAGCCCCAGCCCTGTTATTGACACACAAGTGATTTGGCTATGCCAGAACCCACACCACTGACTCGGTGGCATAATATCCTAATAATATCCTAATATTTAGGCAAAATATCCTTCCAGGTTTTGTTTTAACCTAGACGGGAGGGGGTAGCTAGGTAATATTTTCTGCTATTGTTGTTGGGTTTTTTCTTTCAGTTTTAACTAAAATTGTTATTTTTCATTCTTCATTCAGACTCCTCATAATTTTTACCTTGTCTATATTGGGGGGAGGGAAATAAAAGAAAAGGGAGAATTCTTCTCATTAGAGGAGGCCATCTGTGCTGATTTTATGTGCTCTGGTCCCTGTGGCCACCCCTCCCAGGTGGGACTTCTGTCTCACTGACCATTCTGTGGCTCCAGGCCAGAGTGAGGGGTGGTGTAGCCAGTCAAAGGCTGGGTTAGGGGTTTCGGGCTGCCTTTTGACTGACAGCTGCTACTGAAGGGCCTGCCATATGGGCTTCATGACCCCTTCCCCCCCACACACACACTTGAGTTGGTTCCAACCCAATAATATAATCCACTGTTTGTTTCACAATCATGAGCCCACCTATATGTTGCATCTCTTCCCTGATGGCCAGAGGTGTCATGGGCCCACTGAGCTATAAATAATTCACTCTTCCATTGCCAGTCCAGATCCACCTGAGCCACTTCAGTCCTGGAAGTCTGATCCACCTGCTGGTTGTTCTGATGTTCTTCAGTGGCCCAACTCTTGGGGACATGAGCATTTACATGATGTACCTTCACCACAAGGTTCTCCACCTGGGCAGCAACATATTGCCACAATGAGGCAGCCCAGATGAGTTTCCCTCTGCAATTACTCTGCTTCCATCACTGCATCAACTGTATGGGATTTGCATGGTCAGGTTTTGCTAGTGGGGGGCATAAACGTGTGGCTTCTGTGAGAAGCTGCTGGACCCTTCCCCTATGTTCAACAGAGCCAATTACAACTGGCTCCAAGACGGCCCAGCTGCTGGCCAAGGCTGAGCCAATCACCAACAGTAGAAACTCCTCTGCAATAACATTTAAGAAGGAAAATAGTTATTGCACAGAAGCAATTGTAGCCAGAGAACAGAGGAGTGAGAATATGTGAGAGAAATAACTCTGCGGGCACCAAGTGTGGAGGACCAGGCATAAGCATGCTTTGTCTCAAACATTCTGACTGCTCAGACAGGAAAGGTGTGATGAGAAGAGAGGGTCCCATGGAAGTGGGGCAGTGCTGGTCTGAGCCAACTTCCTGTTCCACCCTGAGACTCATGCTCAGTGTCCCTGTGTCAAATTCTCCCCCTAGACTTCCTTCCTGGAGGGCTCAAAGGGGTGGCTGCATGTGCACCAAAGAAATGGCACGAAAAGTCTAGTTTACATAAAAGACTGCACGAGGTTAACTATACAAGGAAGCAGATCAGTCCACCTCCCCCTCTTTTTTCTTCTCTTTCTCTTTGGCTCACCACCCCAGCTCTGGACCATCCATGCAGTAGGACCAATGTGGGATCTAAGGGCTGGTTATCTTCTTTGTTCTCTTTCTCTCTTTTCTGCCTTTATTCCTCTCTTCCCTTGCTCTGTCTGGGCAAAGCACGGCTATCATATTCTACCTCGTACTCCATACTGATGTGTGTTGCCAGAGCTGGGGGCTTGTTGAAGTGTGTTATAAAAATTAAGCGCTTGTTACCCACTTTTGAGACTAAATAGCAGGCTGGTTGCTGGAGTTAAGGTGACTGTACAATTAAAGCATAAGAGTTCCCCAACATGTCCGGTGTCTTTGAATTTACAATGAACATCACACTTTCAACTGGTGGGTCCTGACACCAAGGTCAGTGCAGAAGGAGGGGCAGGAGGTGTTCCAGGCACCAGAGCTGAGATTCCCCTGCAGCCGGTGAGGAAGACCATGATGACACAGCTGTGCCCCTGCAGCCCACAGAGGTTAACAGTGAGGCAGATATCCACCTGCAGCCCATGGTGGACCCCACACTAGAGCAGGTGGAAGCCCAAGGGAGGCTGTGACCCTGTGGGAAGCCTATGCTGGAGCAGGGTCCTGGTAGCACTTGTGACCCTGTGGGGAACCCACACTGGAGCAGTCTGTTCAAAGGACTTCACCCTATGGAAAGGGACCCATGCTGGAGCAGTTCATGAAGAACTGTAGCCCATGGGAAGGACTCACATTGGAGAAGTTCATGGAGGATTGTCTACCGTTGGAGGGACCCCATGCTGGAGCAGGGGATGGAGTCCTATCCCTGAGGAGGAAGCAGCAGCAGAAACAACGTGTGATTAACTGACCATAACCCCCATTCCCTGTCTCTCTGTGCTGCTGGTGGGGGAGGATACAGTTAAGCCCAGGAAGGGAAAAGAGATGAGGAAAAGGTGTTTTTAAGATTTGATTTTACTTCTCATTAACCTACTCTGATTTCACTGATAATAAATGCAATTAATTTCCCCAAGTTAAATCTCTTTTGCCAATGACAGTGTCTTAGTTTTGAGGGGAAGAACCAAAATGTTTACCCACAAACGGGGGAGGGGATTCCTCCACAATAATCACGTCACCCTTTATCAAATTTAAGAAAGGGAACTTTAATCAGAAAATGGATGTAAGAAGGATAACTGTTCTTAACTGAGATATATATATGTGTAGGTATAGATATAACTGTAACAGACCAGAACAAACTGCTTCCCCAACACAAGAGAAAAAAAAAACAAAAGAGAACAAACTCCAAACCAGCAGGTTTCCTCCTGGAGAAAAGTTATACTTATGGGCAGTGTCTGTATCATAGCCCGGCTAGCTGTAGGGTGAGCTCCCAGTCCCTCTCCAGCAAGACAGATGAGCGGTGAGCACTCAGATGAACTCTGTCTCTCCCCCAGTGTCACTTGTCCCGAATGAAGAAGGAAAGCTGGAAAACGGAGAACCACAGCATGTCCCAGAAAGCAGCCGCGACCTCTCTCTCCCAGGTCGCTGCTGCAGCCAGGGTGGGCCGGTCCCGACACTGCAGGCGGCGGTGAGACTGGAGCAGAGACTGGGACCCCAATGCTGAAACCAGGAGCAACAGCAGTGGCAGGGGAAAAAACTGGCTTACTCCACAGTAGCAGCAAGGAGGAGCAGCAACGGCTTCTCTCCCACAGCAGCACACACACCGCCAGAGCCGTGTGTAGTCCCCAAGAATGAAAGAGACAGTCCAAGCCCATTTCCCAACACATCCTTCCCCAGTCTCCCCCACCCAAAACGATCAAGAAGGAATTGGTAGTAGTTAGCTACTTCTTTTGTTAACTAATGGCATGGGGAGTTACTGGCGGGGAGAGAATTTACATCAAAACTACAACAGACAGTAATCAGTGTCATTATCTCACTCATGAGCCTTTTGTTATATTTTCTCTCCCCTGTCCAGTTGAAGTGACAGAGTGATTTTGGTGGCAACCTGACATCCAGCCAAGGTCAAACCACCACAACCACCCCCACAGGGCATCTGCCACCGTCCATGAGTCAGTATAAAGTACTGGACATTTCTCTCATTCAGCAATGTATAAGGTCATCTGGAGAGCTTTCACCTCTGCAAACTGACTTGATTCACCTACTCCTTCAGCAGTTTCCACATGTCCTAGGTGACTCCATACACCCACCTTTCATCTCCAGCACTTTACTGCAATATAGTAGGATCCTTCAGTAAAGAAGTGATATTTCACCTCACTTTCTAGGAATTTTTTTATACCGTGGGGTCTCTTCAGTACACATCTGGGAATAAAAATTATGCACAGGTACCCCCAGATACCAAGAAGTGGAAAAATGTAAGAAAATTTATTTTCGAAAGCCAAGAACACTAACTTTATGGCACTGAGCACTGGGTATGAAAGGGATGTACTGCTTTTCCCTCTCCAGGCCTTTTTAATTGCTTACCTAGCCCCCTCTTGAGGGTCCTCCAGTGTTGTCTGTGTGAATTTTATGTTTTCTCTGTAAAGCAGGAGAAGAAAAAACATCAAACTATCTATGGAAGATGTTCTTTCCCTGGCAGCAAAAGCTTTCTTGAGCAGCATAAATTCCTTGCCTCCTCAGATTAAATCTTCCAGAAAGACTCTTCTATACTTACAACACATCAAAAATAGTGCGTATCAAAAATAGTGTGGCTAGCAGGACCAGGGAAGTGATCCTTCCCCTGTACTCTACGTTGGTGAGGCCACACCTTGAGTATTGTGTTCAGTTCTGGGCCCCTCAGTTCAGGAAAAATATTGAGGTGCTGGAGTGGGTCCAGAGAAGAGCAACAAGGCTGGTGAAGGAACTGGAGCATAAGTCCTATGGGGAGAGGCTGAGGGAGCTGGGGTTGTTTAGCCTGGAGAAGAGGAGGCTCAGAGGTGACCTCATCACTGTCTAGAACTACCTGAAGGGAAGTTCTAGCCAGGTGG
This sequence comes from Pithys albifrons albifrons, assembly GCF_047495875.1. Lineage (NCBI taxonomy): Eukaryota > Metazoa > Chordata > Aves > Passeriformes > Thamnophilidae > Pithys > Pithys albifrons. Next base: position 592,982 of record NC_092483.1, on the reverse strand, counting down.
GGGTTGGTCTCTTCTCCCAGGCACTCAGCAATAGGACAAGGGGGCACGGGCTCAAGCTCTGCCAGGGGAAATTTAAGTTGGATATCAGAAATTCTTTACAGAGAGAGTAATCAGGCATTGGAATGGGCTGCCCAGATCGGTGGTGGATTCACCATCCCTGGAGGTTTTTAAACTGAGATTGGACATGGCACTGAGTGCCATGATATAGTAAATGGACTGGAATTGGACCAAGGGTTGGACTTGATGATCTCGGAGGTCTTTTCCAACCCAATTGATTATATGATTCTATTCTATCACTTCCTTCTCTGGTGACATTCCAAGATTGTTGCCTTCTGTCCAGTCCATGATCACTTCCAAGATTCCTGGACGACTTGGGTTCCCTATTTGCAACCCACTTACTCCATGTAGCATCAGTTGCATGATGTGTAGCGGAGATCCTCCCTTTGAACATCCAACCCAACATGGGTAACCAGGAAGAAAAAAGTTCTCTCCCTGCCACTACAGAATTCGAAGACTGAATGCCTGACTCCCAATGCCATTAGTCAACAAAAGAAGTGGTCAACTGCTACGAATTCCTGCTTGATGGTTTTGGGTGGAGGTGGACTGGGGGAAGGTGTGGCAGGGGAATGGGCTGGCATTGTTTCTTTTGATTTTTGGGGACATCCATGGCTCTGGCTGAACGCTGTAGCTGTGTGTGCTGCTGTCGGAGAGAGGCTGTTCTCCTGCTCATTGCCGCTGCTGTTTAGTGAGCTGGTTTTTCTTGCCATCGCTGTCCTTCTGGTTCGGCATTGCAGGCCTGGCCGCCGCTCCGGCTTCACCATTGCCCGCAGCATCGCAGCCTGCCCGCCCTTCCGTGGCAGCGACCCGAGAGAGAGAGAGAGAAAGAGAGAGAGAGGAGAGTCACAGCTGCTTTTGGGACATGCAGTAGACCTTTTCTTCCTGGGGACTGACTTAGACAGCAAGGAGATTCCTGGGAACTATCACCATCCCTCCACTCCCAGCTTTTCCTTCTTCTTCTTTTGAACAAAGGACAAGGAGAGTGAGAGAGAGTCTGCTTTTCCTTCACAAAAGAGGCTCCATCCTGTACCACATGAGTGTCCACCCCTTGTCTCTGCCTCACTGGGAAAAGACTGAGAACTCACCTCGCAGACAGCCGAGGTGTGACACTGACACTGACCATGGATATAACTGCTCCAGGAGGAACCTACCATTTGGAGGTTGTTCTCTTTTGGTTTTACATTTGGTGCTGGGGGAGTAGTTTGCTCTGGTCTGCTTACAGTTATATCTATATCTACATATATATATATATATAGTAGTTAAGAACAGTTATCTTTCTTATATCCATTTTCTAATTAAAGTTCCTTTTCCTCAAATTTAATAAGGAGTGATGTGATTATTGAGGAGTAATCCTCTCCTCTGGTTTTTGGTAAACATTTTGGTTTCTCCCTCAAACTAAGACACCAGGGTGCCAGGAGGAGCTGGGCTTCAGTACCAATCACCTCTGAAGCAGCTCAGACACCTTCATAGGCTGCCAGTATCTCCTTTTCAGTGGCAGTATAGGGGGCTTCAGATCCTCTGCATCCTCAATTCCAAAAGCTGGGGGGTCAACCTTGAGTATCCCCTGGTGCTTTCTGCCAGAAGCTCCAGGTAGGGCCTGTGCAGAGCACATTTTTTACATCTTGCCCTGTCTGGACTGGCCCGAGGGCTACTGCATGGACTGTCTCCTGCTTGATCTGTTCAAAGGCTTGTCGTTGCTCAGGGCCCCATTGGAAACCATTCTTCTTCCTGATGCCCAAAGAGGCACAATGAAACTGCTTAGAGACATAGTTTTAATCTTTAAGCAGCAAGGTATTTATTAAAGCAATGTTGGGGAACTCTCCGATTGGCATCGGACAACAGAGTTCCGAAGTCAGCAGTGTGAAGCCAGAGTATCTATACAGTTTCTGTGAGAGATTACATCATTTTTACATGCATATTCATGCTATTTCAACACTTGATTATAATATTCATAGCAGGCGGAGTCCAGGCGTGGTCAGGGGTGGAGTCATCATTTTGAGGAATATTATGGTGGTAGTCTTCTCCGGGGACACCTCCTTGTCGCGGGGGAGAAGCTTGCGTGCCCTCATGAGGTTGAGAGCTATGCTGGCGGTGGTTTGTGCCGCCGGTAGGGTCTCCCATGCCAGACAGGTCTCAGCTGAAGGGTCAGACAAAGTGTGTCCACGGGCAGGATGGGCTCGCTAGCCGTCTGGCAACCATCCTAGGAGAAGGACAACTCCAACCCCAAACCCGGGCAGATGGAGCTCGTTTAGCCCTGTAAGGCCATCCATCTAAGAGAAGGATACTCTAACCAAACCTACCTCCTGAGGTATTCGCTGTCACCGTCCAAGCTCGCTAGGCCGTGGCAGATGAACCTCAGGAGTAAAGGGTGGGGCCAGTTCTGCGCACGCTGTGCCTCACCTAAAAAATCCATTGCACAGGCTCGAAGGGTTCACCCACATTGCAAAGCCCTGTAGCGACAGGTGAGGGTCGAAAATGGCAGGTGATAGGAAGCAGCTGGAAGCCGCAGACCCAACCCTGCATGCAGGCAGTTCAGGATATGGGTCATTAAAGACTTGACCCCGGAGATGACAGTCTCTTGAGGCAGCATCCTGAATGACCAAGCAGCCTTTTCTAGGGACAGCACTGCTTGCTCCACACGGAGAGGGGCCTAGCAAAGGTGGCCTAAACAAAGCTCATCTCCACACCCGGTTGGATAACCGCGGCCAACCGGCATCTTCCATGCGGTCAAACAAAACCAAAGAGATTTCAAAGGCATACACCTGCCTGCAAAGGTGTGCTCAAACTAACACTCGCATGTTGGAACATCAGAACCATGCTTGATACTGGTGATAGTGGACGTCCTGAGCGTCGTTCTGCTCTAATTGCCCACGAACTGTCACGGCTCAACATTGACATTGCTGCTCTCAGTGAAGTTCGTCTTCATGAGGAAGGCAGCCTTAAAGAACATGGTGCTGGCTACACACTATACTGGGCAGGCAAACCCAAAACAGAAAGACACCTTTCAGGAGTTGGCTTCATGATTAAAAACTCCATTGCCTCCAAACTTGAAAATCTGCCGACAGGTCATTCCGATCGCATTATGTCCTTACGCCTCCCTCTACACAACAAGCAACATGTTGTTCTTTTTAGCGTATATGCCCCAACTCTCCAAGCTGACCCAGCGGAAAAAGACAAATTCTAAACAGACCTGCGCCGCCTCACCCAAAATGTTCCTGCAGATGATAAGATCATAATCCTTGGTGACTTCAACACCAGAGTAGGTAAGAATTCTGAAGCCTGGAAAGGAGTCCTGGGCAAGCATGGCATTGGAAACTGCAATGACAGCGGACGCCTCCTGCTAGAGTTTTGCGCAGAACGGCAGCTCACCATCACCAACACTATCTTTCAACAGAAAGACAACCTGAAGACAACCTGGATGCATCCTCGATCCAAGCACTGGCACCTCATTGACTATATCTTAGTACAACAGAGAAATGTCAGTGATGTCCGTCATACTTGAGTGATGCCGAGTGCAGAATGTCAAACAGACCACCGCCTTGTGCGCTGCAAACTTAACCTCCACTTCAAGCCCAAACCTAAGAGAGGTGGCATTCCAAGGCGGAGGCTCCAAGTCAGCAATCTTCAAACAGCCACAGTGAGAGACAGCTTTCAGGGAAACCTTCAAACTAGACTTAAAGATAATCCCATAGATCCCTCTCCTGAAGCGCGTTGGCAACATATTAAAAGTTGCATCCTGCAGTCCTCTGAAGAGTCCCTAGGGTTCTCCTCCAAGAAAAACAAAGACTGGTTTGATGAAAACAATCAAGAGATCCAGGAATTGCTGAAGAAGAAGAGAACTGCTCACCAAGCACACCTTGCTCAGCCATCTTGCCATATAAAAAAAGCCGCCTTTCGTCTTGCATGCAGTAAGCTCCAACAGAAACTTTGAGACATCCAAAACAAATGGTGGCTCGACCTAGCAGAAAAGACACAACTATGCGCAGATTTGGGTGACCAAAGAGGATTCTGTGAGGCCCTGAAAGCAGTGTACGGACCCACACACCAGGTTCAAAGCCCCCTACTCAGTGCAGATGGTCAACTGCTTCTAACAGATAAAACCTCCATCCTGAACCGATGGTCTGAGCACTTTCAGACTCTCTTCAGTGCCAGCCGTGTAGTCCAAGGCTCAGCAATTCAGCACATTACACAACAACCGGTGAAACATGAATTGGATGCAGCCCCTACTATGGGAGAGACACTTAAGGCCATAGAACAGGTGAAACCTGGCAAGGCAGCTGGGGTTGATGGAATTCCACCTGAAATCTGGAAGCATGGAGGTCAAGCACTCCATGCCAAATTCCATGAGCTTGTTGTGCGTTGCTGGGAACAAGGGGAACTACCACCAGATCTCCGTGATGCAGTCATCATCACCCTGTACAAGAAGAAAGGAGAAAAATCAGACTGCTCAAATTACCGAGGTATTACTTTGCTCTCCATTGCTGGTAAAATCCTTGCAAGAATACTTCTGAACAGATTACTACCCAGTATTGCAGAAGATCTTCTACCTGAAAGTCAGTGTGGTTTCAGAGCCAATAGGAGCACCACAGACATGGTGTTTGTTCTCAGACAACTGCAAGAGAAGTGTAGGGAACAGAACAAAGGTCTCTATGTAACCTTCGTTGACCTCACCAAAGCTTTCGACACTGTGAGCAGAAAAGGCCTGTGGCAGATCTTGGAACGTTTAGGATGTCCCCCCAAGTTCCTCAAAATGATCATCCTGCTACATGAGGATCACGGTGGACAAGTCAGATATGGCGATGCACTCTCTGAGCCCTTTCCAATAACCAATGGTGTGAAACAAGGTTGCGTTCTTGCACCAACTCTATTCACAATCTTCTTCAGCATGATGCTCCAAAGAGCCACAGCAGACCTCGATGAAGAAAACGGCATCTACATCCGATATTGTACCGATGGAAGCCTATTCAACCTAAGGCGACTGAAGGCCCACACCAAGACCCTGAATCACCTTGTCCGTGAGCTGCTTTTTGCTGATGATGCCGCCCTCGTTGCTCACACAGAAGCAGCTCTGCAGTGCTTAACATCCTGCTTTGCAGAGGCTCCTGAGCTTTTGGGGCTGGAAGTCAGCCTGAAGAAGATGGAAGTTCTCTACCAACCTGCACCTCAAGAAGTCTTCCATAATCCTCACATCACCATAGGCAATTCAGAGCTTAAGTCAGTCCAGCAGTTCACCTATCTGGGAAGTATCATTTCCTCAGACGGTAAGATTGACAAAGAGATAGACAACAGGCTAGCAAAGGCATACAGAGCCTTCGGAAAACTCCATAAAAGAGTCTGGTCCAATAAATACCTGAAGAAAAGTACAAAGATTAGTGTCTACAGAGCCATTGTACTGTCTACTCTTTTATATGTGTCTGAATCCTGGGTCATCTACCGCCACCACCTGCGGCTTCTCGAACGCTTCCATCAGCGCTGCCTCCGTTCAATCCTAAACATCCACTGGTCTGATTATGTGACCAATTTGTCTGTTCTTGAACAGGCAGGGGTCAGCAGTATCGAGGCCATGCTGATGAGAACGCAGCTGCACTGGGCAGGGCACGTCTCCAGGATGGAGGATCACCGCCTTCCAAAGATTGTGCTCTATGGTGAACTCGCCACCGGCTGCCGCAAGAGAGGAGCCCCGAAGAAGAGATACAAGGACTGCCTGAAACAACACCTCAGCCTTGGCCATATTGACTGCCACCAGTGGTCCACTCTGGCCTCCAATCGGAATTCATGGAGACACACCATTCACGACACTGCTGCTTCCTTTGAGAATGCACGGAGAGTCAGTCTTGAGGAGAAAAGACAACGCAGAAAGAACCGTTCCTTGCCAATGCCACCTAGGGAGACGTTCCGCTGTGCATTTTGTGACCGGACCTGCCTATCCCGTATCGGCCTTTTTAGCCACCAGCACGCTTGCAGCAAGCGTGGGTAGTGCCCTTCTCAAATCTTCGTTCGCGAAGCCTGGCCATGATGATATTGATGATGATGGTGGTAGTTCCTGTTACTTCATCTGGTAGGGGTCGCATTTTACCTCCTCATTCTCGGTGAACTTTTCAACTTCTACTGAATTTTTTTGATTTTAATATAGATCGTGCCAAAATGCTGTGTTTGAAATTTCTTATCTCTTCCTGCAGGTCAGCGTGTCCTGTGCTTGAGCTATGCTCTTCCCTTATATGTTATTCTGTGCATGTTTCGTATTGTTTTGGACGGACCTCAAGTCCATTTTTGGATAACTCCGAAACCTGGCTCCTATCTAGCTATATTTCCTGTGGCTAGCTTCAGAGACCATGCTTTGTGTTAACTTCTTGGGTCCTGCGCTTTGCTCTGTTTCATTCCCAGTCACTTGATGGAGAGGGCTGATAATCAGAGTGTAATCTGAAATGTGCATTCTCCAGAAACCCACAACACCTAAGAGAGCTTGTGCTCTTTACTAGTTGGTGGATAGATTGCTGTTATCTTTTTAATTGCATACAATGGGATCTGATGACATCCCATCTTTCATTTTTATTCCAAAAAAATGTATCTCCTTGTGATAGTTTTGATTCAGGCCTTCCTTGGTAACCAGTGGTAACTAAGGAAAGGCCCATTTCTCAGGTATTCCACGCTGTTGGTTTTTTTCATGTAACAAGAGAGTATAACTAAGAGAGAGATAAGAAGTTTCTCTCTCTTCTTCTTCCGGCGAGGCTTGGGAGTAGTCAGTCCAGGTGTCGGTCTCACTTATCAGAACCTGAGGCCCTGTTGCAGTAGTTGCTGTCATCTACCCCGCAGGAGATCAGGGAGAGCCTGGCTTTCTCTTGAGAGAAATTTAGTGAGATTGTATTTTGCCAGTTTTGTTGTTACAGTAAAATCAAAAGTGAGCAATTCAGATCTATAGAAAAACCCTGTGAGACTTAGCTATCAGCCAGAAGCAGCAAGGAGCTCAGCTGCTGCTGGCTGGTAGGGAGGTGGTTTACTCCCCAAGAATTCACATAGTAGGAATTCACAGGACTCTGCAGGTGCACAAAAATAGCCAGGATGAAATAATATAAACATGGGACTTGTGAGAGATAAGTTTTAACCAATTGAAGTATCTGGCGTGGTGGTGTGTTAACTCTTTTAGCCAATAAGCTGTAGTCCTAACCCTATATAAACTGTGTGCTTTGTGTAATAAAATGTCTTCACTATGAATCTCATAGATTGGTGTGAAGTCCAGTTCCTCCGCCGTTTATTTTTAGTTTACTTTACAGTTTTTTAACAGTTTTGATTGCACTTGTCTGTTCTGTTTCTGTTTTGTCCCTCTCTTGTCCCTATTTCCCCCTCCCTTTTCCCTTTTTCCTATTGTGTGTACAATTGTGTATATAATTGTAAATATCTGAAATATATATATATTCTAATTTAATTCAGTTTCTTTCAAGTTTTTAATTTTCTTTCAGTTTTTTTTCTTTTGCTTAAAAGAGCAAGAAAAAATGAAAAAAGCAGCTTAAGCTTGGCAAAGAAGCCAAGTGTTATGGGTTTAGCCAAGTGGGCCAAAAAATTAGGTTTTAAAGTTCAGCTAGGCCATGGATTGTCAGCTGATTTAAGCTGGGCTGAGCTAGCTAACAGCTGACTTCTTCCAGCCAATAATATTGTATTCCATACCATACTACATCATCTCAAAGGGGGTAAAATCCAGTGTGTGGGAGTGGCTTGGTCAGTTCCATCATGGCTGCACTAAGAGGAGGACATCTAGCAGCTCCTCTACTATGCTAGGCCCTGCTCCTATTGCCTGTGTTTGCATTTTGTTTGCATTCAGGGAAGTAGAAATATTTTGTTGTTATACTTTCTCTTTCTTGCTGAGTGTCTTTTGGAGTGCTTATGAATTTAGAGTAATGGGCTTTGTATTAATTGGGGAGTGGGGAGTTATTCCTTGTTATATATATGTAACTTGTCTAAGTGTGTGTTATATTGTAGTTTCCTCTTAATTTTCTCTTTTCTGTATAAATACATGTAGTTAGTTTCAGCATAAACCTGGTTTTAGAAGTTTTTTTCCCTCTCTCCCTCTTCTCTTTCCTTGGCTGGTTGGGGGGAGGAAGAACCCTTTTCACCCTGTCCTGGACAGTTGGCAATTTGCCAGCTCAACCCAGGACACCAAGTCAAACCAAGACACATTTTTATTGGAGATTCCACCGAGATAGGTCAGTTGTTTTAGTTAAGCTTAGTTTGTTTTGAAAAACAACTCCTAGAAATACAGGCAAGCTCAAGTTACATCTTGTAAACTCATCAATTGTTTTTCAAACAGTGTCCAAGAACGCTGCCAGAGTCCAGGAAAACTGCCAACTAATCTATTGTTTTTAGAACAGTGTCTGGGAATGCTGCCAGAGTCCAAGAAAACTGCCAAGTGAAGTTTTGTTTACAAAACAATTACCGGGAAAGCAGCCAAGAACACTTTGTTGATATAAATAAAAGTTTATTTAAAAACACAAAGAAAAAAGTAAACAATGAGTACTGCAATCTCTACCTTTTTAAGTAATTACCTCAAGAGTACTAAAAGTAGTCGTAACCATGACCCCGAAGTTGGCGTCGCTCAACAGCCCTATACTGTGAAAGGCCTCCTTTTAAGAGTCATTTTACCCATTTGCGTGCTGATGTTGGCAATGCTTGTGCCCGTCCTGGGTTATCCTATAAGAAAACGTCCAGGCCCAGAGGACGAATGCTACCCATATTTACCTTTTCCTAATTGCAACATTAAAAGCCTGTTAAAAGAGATTCCCATTGTTACAATTAGTTCCAACTATTACCTAAAATGTATAACGACAATACTGTTGTTCATGAAAGGAATGGAAGTGTTGTTTAAAATTTAAAAAAAATAGCGTTGTGTTGCTTTCCCTGTTGTAGATGTAGAAAAAGTCGTACCTCAAAGAGACTCACTGGAACTTTGGAAAAAGCTTCGGACAGGCCAGTCCCCGGGTGATATGAAGCCTAGTTAAATCTTGGGAAAGTAGTTAAGCATGTGGCAACTCCCATTAACTAGGATTTCAAACCAAAACAAGTGTTTGATTCTAGTGAGATAGCTTGCTGTTTAATAGAAAAGTGTTTTTCCTACGAAGATCCGTATATGCGATTCTCCGCTTTGTGTTGGGGCCTGGCTAGTGCTTATGAATCTGCCATAGACCACTTTCAAAGGGTTAAGGCCAAAACAAAAAATCAAAATATGCAATCTAAGCCCAGTAAAGTTTCTGTTGAGTCTACAAGAAGCAGAGCCCAAACACAATGTAAAGCCGATGCTGTTTCTAAAACTGGAGCTCAAGCTAAAAACCAAGAAGTCAATGCCATTTCTACTAAGTCCACTGAAATTGCAGCTAAAACTCAGACTCAAGGCAAAGCCAGCACAGCTTCTGCTCACCCTATAGAAAACCAAACCCAAGCTACAAAGCTGAAAATTACTATTGTCCCCATAAAAAAGAAGATGACAAAAGAGCAGCTACAACAAATGAAAGAGCAGCTGCAAAAGAAGAAGTGGCTGTGATGGAGGAAGGGGTGACTGCAAGGGAAGAAGGAGCGACCGCAATAAAAGAAAGAGCAGCCACCAGAGAGGTAGAAGCGGCCATAAAAGAAGTGTGTCCAAAAAAACTAAGAGCACGTCCAAAAAAACTAGGGGCGCTTCCAAAAAAGAGCAAAGTAGTGTCAAGAAAAAAAACACCAGTACAAACAACCCATAGTATATTGCCACTTGATAATCTGTACCCTAACTACGCATTCGGTATTTCAGAAGACGTAAAGAAAAGGCCAAAGCATTTCCCTCAACTTGAGGGAGAACTACTTCTACCTCTCCAAACCCAACCTTCCCTTAGAAGCGTAGTTTCACCTCCCTACATCAAACCTACATCAGAGAGAATAGATAACTAGAGGAAACCCTTGTCCCAGCATCCGAAAGACTATTCACTACCTACACCCATTAAATATGATGAACGAAGTAAGAGACCCTGTCCACAGCGTGAACAGCATAGAAGTTCATCCCCACAGCGTGAACGGCATAGAAGCTCATCCCCACAGCACGCTCGGTCCCCACCTGCATGTGAGAGAAGCAAAGAAGAAGTGAGAGAAGTTCCGCATAAGAGCGGAAGAGTAAAAGTCACAAAGCAAAACAATTGGGATCTCTTGCCTGACATCACGTAATAAAACAAAAAATAAGAAAAGAGAGAATAGCATCCAGTCTCTAGCTTCAAATCCTCCATGATATCCATTTAAAAAGATCCTCCAAAGATACCCATTTAAAAAGTATCTGATGAGCTCTCTGAAAAAGTAGAACATTGCAGAAGAAAGCATCCAGTACCTACAGAAATCGGCCATACTAAAGATCATATATTCCAATCCAGACTATTATGACCTCCAAGTTCCAGAAAATGTTCCATGTACGCAATCAATGTAGAAAAAAGTAATTAAAAGTGCCTCTAAACCTTTCACCTACTGTCTGATAACCGCATATGTATTATGGTGGGTTCAAAGGATTGCCAGAAAGTGAAACAGACACGCTGTTGAGAGATTAACAAACAGGGTTTTTTATTTACCAAAAATTGCTAAGTAACAGGAGTTTTATGGTGGAAAGGGAGGGGGAAGCAAAGGGAAGGAAAAAACCCTCAAAAAGCAATAAACCCAGGCGTGCAAACACCCTCCACTCACCAAGGAGGTTTCTGACGCTAATGTCTTACCGAGTCACACATTTAGATTTTCCAGAGGAGGAAGCCGAAAACAAGAGCGCTAGCTGACTCACAGCAGCAACAGGTGTTCCCATTATTTGAAAATGCAAGGTTCTCCCTCGTGGCAAGCAAGCCCCATGGAGATGTCTGCCCGGGGGCGGTGGGGAATGAGGCTTTCCCTCCCCCCACCTCTGGGGAGAAGTTACAGACTCTGCTGCTTCTTCTTGCTCCCTATTTCTTTCTCTTCTCTCTTCCTTCAGTTTCCCCCCCCCAACAGCTCTCTCCTCCCCAGGCAGTCCAACCAATAGGAGACTCAAGTAACTGTAGTTTATGCAGTCTTTTTCTTCAAGGACAAAACGTTCACTTTATCAGCTCCTGCTCCCTAGAACTTGGCAGGAAAAGGGTAGATCTTTTTCACAGGTGGCAAATGGCAAAAACACAGACCAAAAATGTCAACAATTCTAATTCCCAATACAGCATATAATCCAAAGATGAATGAACCAGACCTGGACACTGTTGTAGTTTGGAATTATTATGTAAATTATCTCCCCTGCCACTAACTGCCCAGGCCATTAGTTAACAAAAAGAGGTAGTTAACTGCAACTGCTACCATCTTCCTCTTGATTGCTTGGGTGGGGGCAGGTTGTCTCTTTTGGTTTTGGGGACATTTTTTTCCATTCTTAGCTCGGCGGAATGCAGGAGCGGTGTGTGTGTGCTGTTGAGGAGGGAAGCTTTATTTTTTTCTTGCTCCTCATTGCTGCTGGCTGCTGCTGCTGCTTCTGGCTGAGCAGTTTATTTTCTCCTTGCCACAGTTGTTCTCCTGGTTCCTGCATCTGGGGTCCCGGCCTCTGCTCCAGTCTCACCACTACTTGCAGCATCACGGCCTGGCCGCCCCGGCTGGGGCAGCGACCTGGGAGAGAGAACTTGCAGCTGCTTTTCCAGGACACGCAGCGGTTCATTGTTTTCAGTTTTCCTTCTTCATTTGGAACGCAGGACACACACAGAGAGACAGAGTTCATCTGGGAGCTCACCCTGCTGCCAGCCGGGCTGTGACACTGATACCGCGTATAAGTATAACTTTTTCTTCAGGAGGAAACCTGCTGGTTTGGGGGGGTTTTGTTGTTTTGGTTTTTTTTCTCTTGTGGTGTTGGGGAAGCTGTTTGCTCTGGTCTGTTTGTGTGTGTGTGTGTGTGGCTCGGCTTCGCGAATGAAGATTTGGGAAGTGCCATCCCCACGTGGGTGTGCCCTTCCAGCCTGCGCAGTGGATTTTAGGTGAGGCTCAGCATGTGCAGAACTGGCACCACTGTTTAAGTCCTGAGGTTCATCTGCCACGGCCAAGCGAGCTTGGACAGTGCCAGTGAAGTCCTCAGGACTAGAACCTACAGCACCCGGTATTTCCCAGGAGGTCTCCCATCCAAGTACTAATCCAGGGCTGACCCTGCTTAGCTTCCGAGATCTGACGGGATCGGATGTCAGGGAGGCATTTAACTGCTGGTCTGTTTACATATATATATATATATATATCAGTTAAGAACAGTTATCCTTCTTGTATCCATTTTTCTGATTAAAGTTCCTTTACTTAAATTTGATAAAGAGTGTCGTGATTATTGAGGAGGAAACCCCCCTCCTCTGCTTGTGGGTAAACATTTTGGTTTTTCCCCTCAAACCAAGACAGACACCATGTGTCATTAAATACAGAGCATAGCAGAGTCTGAAAGACTCCTCCGATTCCCTGCACCGACCTACCTACAATAAAAAAAGAGTAGAGAAAAATAATAAATACTCCAGATACGAAGAAAACCCTAAAAAGAAAAATTCCAGAGATCACAAAAAGAAGTCAACAGAACAATCACAGCAAAATCAACAAAAACAATCTCAATATAGTTCCCGAACTCAGTCTCAGTCTCGCTCACAGTCTCTGTCATCTACACATCAGAAAAAAACAAAACTCTAAGTGTCAGTCACGTAACCAACTATAAGCATACCTTTGTAGCAAAAAAAACCCATGAAAAAGTGGAATAGTGAATCCACTTCCAAGCTTGCACCTAGAGTAAGAAAGCTAAAACAAAAAAACGCTAGCAAAAAGGTTATCTACATGGTAGATACAGAATTTTTAAAGAAAGAACTAAAATTACCAAAACACAAGAAGATGGAGGTCAACTTCAAAAATAACAAGAAAGCTTCTAAGAAGCCAAAGTCAAAGTCTGACGACAAGTGCTCTGATCAAAACCAATAGAAAGGCCCTGCCTTCTGTGAAGAGAAAGAAAAAGACCAAGAAGATAATCGAGTTTACTGGGCTGTGTAAGTTTGATAGCCTAGCACATCAGATCCTCAAAGATACCGAGCTTTAGTAAATACTAGTGCCCAATGTACTTTAATGCCATCAAAGCACAAGAGTACAGAAGCTGTTTCTATTTCTAGAGTAACCAGAAAGTCTCAAAAATTATCAGTAGTAAAAGCCAACATGAGCTTGACAGGAGACCAGTAGGAAAAGCATTCCATTGTAACAGGACTAGAAGCCCCTTGCATTCTAAGCATGAAGTACCTAGAAAGAAGACACTTCAAAGACCCGAAAGAGTACCAGTAAGCTTTTAGTTTAGCCACAGTAATTGAAAAAGTCCAAACAGTTGTCTGCCCTTCCTAACCTTTCAGAAGACCCTTCTGCTGTAAGACTACTCCAAGTCAAAAATCAAAAAGTACCAATAGCCACTGCAACTGTACACAGGCAACAATATCAAACAAACCTAAATGCTGTGATCCCCATCCATAGAATTATCAAGCAGTTACAAAGTCAAAGAGTAGTCAGTAAAACACACACCCAAAGTAAACAATTTTACATGGAGGAAAAGGACTTCACACAACAAGCCATTATGGTTCATAGTAAAAGACCGTTATTACACACTGCACATGGTTTATATAGGGTTAAGGCTACGTTCTACTGGCAAAATTGAATCTCACACCATCAAACTACAAATTCTAATTGGTTATAATCCATATCTCACAAGTCCAGTGTTTTGATGAAATCATCCTGACTGTTTTCAGGTACATCTCCGGAGTCCTGTGAGAAAGTTGAAGAGTTCTCATGAGAAACTTCTGGGGAGTTGCTGAGAACTGGGGAGTGATATCCTCCTTTACCAGTCAACAGCAGCTGTGGCCTTGTTGATTCTTAGCTGGTAGATGCTTCAGTCTCATAGGGTTGATGCAGCCTGGATCGTTCAAATATCCGTTTTCTGAAAGAAACCCCTCAACAGAGGAGGACTAACTACAGTTTCAACTGGAAAACCAAGGTCCTGTGTATACAAAGATCATTTTCTCTCTGGTGCAGTTGCAGCAGTGGAAAAATCAGTGAGGTCATATAGGGATAACCCAGATAAGGTTGCTAACTATGTAGAAAGAGCAATAAAGACACAAGATTCTGACTGGTATGACTTAGAGGTCCTCATGGATACATTATTAGACAGCACAGAGAAAGAAATGGTCAGGAGAGCTGCCAGAGCTGGGATTCAGCTGCTGAGAGCAGCTGGGCAAATTACAGGGTAAGTTATGGAAATATTCCCCCCAGAGGATCCGAAATGGGATCCCAATGTACCAGCACAGAGGGAAGCACTGAAACGTTACCAGGAGTATGTGGTTTATGGTTTCAGACATGCAACTCCAAAAGCAGTGAACTGGGCTAAGATGTATGAGGTAAAACAAGACAAGAATGAGTCTCCAACTGATTTCTTGAATAGACTGAAAGATGTCATAAGAAAATACACAGAGATAGACTCAGAATCAGACATGGGGAAAGAGAATCTAGTCAATCTGTTCATAGGCCAGTCTGCAGATGATATAAGGAGGAAGCTGCAAAAGGCAGGGGATATAAAGGATATTGGTCAGTTACTGTATATAGCTTGGGTGGTATATTGGAATAGGGAACAAAAAAGTAAAACAAATGTGCTGGAGTTGGAGGAGGAAGATGACAGTCACAGACACTGTAACTGTCAGGAGCCTCATAAACACAGTGTCCAACACAAGGGTTGTAAATGTCATTGCCAAAATGATCGGTGTTCTTACTGCAAAAAGAAGGGGCACTGGAGAAGAGATTGCCCAGATCTGAGGAAGAATGAAACCCCTTCTCTTCCACCTCCAGTCCCCCAGCTGACTGTGGGACAGAATGCATGAAGTCGACTGGAGGTTACTACCCCAGCAGAACCTCTGGTTATAGCTAAGCTGGGGGGAGAAGAAGTTGAATTCTTGGTTGATACAGGCACAGCTTATTCTGTGTTAAACACCTTGGAAGGGAAACTGAGTCATGATACTATAACTGTGGTTGCTTCTACAGGGGTAAGTGAAACCAGGCCTTTCTTTAAACCTTTGAAGTTTAAATTAGGCAAGCACTGGGTAACTCATCAATTTCTTTATATGCCAAACTCTCCTAAGCCTTTACTAGGTAGAGATTTGTTGGAGAAATTAGAAGCTGAAATTAAATTTTGCAAAGGGGGGGAAATAAAAGTCATAATTTCTGATACTAAATATATCAAGGCAGCTGCCTTTTTCATACAGGAGAGCCATGAGGAGATTGCAGCAGAGGTAGAGGATGCTGTCATCCTCTTAGTATGGGTCAGTGATTACCCTGGGAGGTCCAAGCAAGCAGAAACTGTAAGCATCACTCTCAAGCCAGGAGCAACACCGGTAAGACAAAAACAATACCCTTTTGAGTCTAGAGAGCTTGAAAAGATTAGCACCCCTAATTGAAAAGTTTCTCAAATTCAAGTTATTGGTAGAATGTGAATCCGAATATAATACCCTTATGCTACCAGGGGAAAAGGCTGATGGCAAAAGCTATCGCTTAGTGCAGGATCTAAGGGCAATTAACAAAATAACAGAGGATATACACACCGTAGTGACCAACCCTTACACCCTACTGACCACATTAACCAATGATTTAGGGTGGTTTACTGTGCTTAATCTCAAGGATGCCTTCTTCTGCATTCCTGTGCATAAAGATAGCCAAGAGCTCTTTGCTTTTGAATGGCAGAACTTTGAAACAGGAAGAAAACTCAACTCACCTGGACAGTTCTACCCCAGGGCTATTAAAACAGCCCAATGTTATTTGGAAATCAACTGGCCAAGGAACTAGAAGAGTGGAGAAGACAGCAACCAGAAAGAGTAACTCCTACAGTATGTAGATGATCTGATGTTGGCTGCTAAAAGCTGGGACCAATGCCTCACTCACTGTAAGTCTGTTAAATTTTTGGGGTCTAAGTGAATATAAAGTCTCAAAAGAAAAAGCACAGATTGGAAAGGAAATAATCATGTACTTGGGGCTTGAAATATATAGGGGAGATTGACGGCTCAGTACAGACAGAAAAGAAGCCATCTGCCATCTCCCAGAGCCCCACACCATCCAAGAAATGCAGGTTTTCCTACCCATGGCAGGATGGTGCAGACTTTGGGTGGCTAATTATGGATTATTAGTCAAACCCCTATATGGAGCACTGAAAGCGGCCAAGGGAGGAGTCATGGCATGGACAGACAAAACTAAAGCCGCATTTAAACAGCTGAAACAATCCTTAATGTCAGCTGCAGCACTGGGACTGCCAGACCCAACTAAACCTTTTGAACTGTTCACACATGAGCAACAGAAGCCTGCGTAGGGCTGTGGCTTACTTCTCCAAACAGCTAGACAATGTCAGCCAAGGGTGGCCGAGATGTTTGCAAGCTGTGGCAGTGTCTTGGGTTGAGCTGGCAAAATGCCAACTGTCCAGGACAGAGTGAAGAGGGTTCCTCCTCCCCCCAACCAGCTAAGGGAAAAGGGAGAGAAAAGAAAAACCCTCAAAACCAGGTTTATGCTGAAACTAACTACATGTATTTATACAGAAAAGAGAAAAATAAGAGAAAACCACAATATAGCACACACACAAGTTATGTATAACAACAAGGAATAACTTCCCACTCCCCAATTAATACAAAGCAAAGTCTATTACACTAGATCTGTAAATACTCTAAGAGACACATAGCAAGAAACAGAAAAAGTAACAACAAAAATGTTTCTACTTCCCTGAATGCAAACAAAATGCAAGCAGAGGCAGCAGGGGCAGAGCAAGGCTTGCTTCAAGACAAAAGCTGGGTCACGTCCGGCTTGTACCTCGGCCATGGCAAAACTGACTAAGCCACACCCACACACTGGATTTTACCCCCTTTGAGATGATGTAGTATGGTATGGAATACAATATTATTGGCTGGAAGAAGTCAGCTGTTAGCTAGCTCAGCCCAGCTTAAATCAGCTGACAATCCTAGGCCTAGCTGAACTTTAAAGCCTAAATTTAGGCCCACCTGGCTAAACCCATAACAGGCAGTGTCCTAGTTCAGCAGGAGGGACCAGCTAACCCTGTGTGGAGGTGATCAAAGCTGTGTATTCTACCCCCTCTTATTCCCCAAGGACAATGGGCCATTAGCAGCAGCTGCCCAGGGGGCCATTATCACCTTCACACCCAGCCTGAGGGGGGCGGAGCTGCTAATGGGCCATCAACAGCTCAACACCCCCTGGCTCCCAGAGTTAATCACCCATTGTGTGAGTCCCCGCCCAGGGGGAGGGACTGAGAGCTCCCTGAGGGTACATAAGTGGTGGGTAAGAAGACCTCAGGAGCTTCTCGTCGGATCCAGAGCAGCAGCAGGACCTTGACAGGAGGAGATCCCCGCTCTCGCCCAGACCACAGCCCTCGCCTGCACCAACAGGTTTTTCATTTCCTTTTGCTCTGGACTTGGGGGAACCACAGGGGTCTCAGCACAAGGGCAAACAAACCCCCTTGGGTTTGTGCCCCAGGACACTGGGTTATACTGCTGGGGTTTTGTGAGTTGAAAGCAATTTCCCTTGTGTGTCAGTGTTGTTATTGTAATATTATTATTAAATTTTAGGTCTGACTTATAATCTCTCTCGTGGTGAGTTCATTTCCCCTGCTGGTTCACCTTTAAACCAGCACAGGCAGCGACTGTCATCCTGATCCAAGAAGCTCAGAAACTTACCCTTGTCGCATATGTACCCCATGCAGTTCAGGCGGTGCTCGAGCAAAAGGGGGGGTTACCGGTTATCCCCTAGCAGAATGCTCAAGTACCAAGCTGTGTTGTTAGAGCAGGATGATGTTACCCTGTGTCTTGGTTTGAGGGGAAAAAACCAAAATGTTTACCCACAAGCGGGGGAGGGGGCCTCCTCCACAATAATCACGCCACTCTTTATTAAATTTAAGAAAAAGGAATTTTAATACAAGAAGGATAACTGTTCTTAACTGCTATATATATATATATATAAACAGACTAGTGCAAACCACTTCCCCAACACCACAAGAGAAAGAAAAAAAACAACAACAAAACCCAGCAGGTTTTCCTCTGGGAGGAAAGTTATACTTAAGCAGTGTCAATGTCACAGCCCGGCTGGCTGCAGAGTGAGTTTTCCAGTCCCTCTCCAGCGAGACAGACGAGTGGTTAGCTCTCAGATGAACTCTGTGTCTCTTAGCCCAGATGAAGGAAAAAGAAAGCTGAAAGTGGGGGACCGCCACATGTCCTGCAAAAGCTGCTGCACACCTCTCTCTCCCGGGTCACTGCCCCAGCTGGGGCGGGCAGGCCGTGACAGTGCAGGCGGTGGTGAGGCTGGAACAGAGGCTGGGATCCCAGATGCAGGCACCAGGAGAAACAGCTGCAGCGAGGAGAAAAAAAAAACAGCGTCTCAGCCAGAAGCCCTAGCAGTAGCCAGCAGAGCAGCTTCCCTCCTCAGCAGCCACCGCTCCCCCATTCCACTGAGCTAAGAATGGAATAATGTCCCCAAAACCAAAAGAGACAAACCTGCCCCCACCCAAGTGATCAACAGTTAACTACTTCTTTTTGTTAACTACTGGCATGGGCAGTTAGTGGCAGGGGAGAGAATTTACATAATAATTCCAAACTACAACACCCTGAAAACAACATCCATTGTAAATCCTGCCATGTTTCTGTCCTCAACATTAGCTGACAGTGTGCCTGAGCATGATTGTTTACAAACAGTAGAGGAGGTCTATGCCAGCAGACCAGACCTGAAGGATGTACCCCTTGAAAATCCAGACTGGGTGCTGTACACAGATGGGAGCAGCTTCATGCAAAGTGGCAAGCGTTTGACAGAATATGCAGTCACAACCAAGGACGAGGTGATTGAAGCAAAAGACTTGCCAGAAGAGGTATCATCCCAGAAAGCAGAACTAATTGCATTGACAAGAGCCCTGGAACTAAGTGAAGGAAAGAAGGTAAATATATGGACAGATTCTAAATATGCTTTCAGCAGGGTTCATGCCCATGGAGCAATCTGGAAGGAGAGAGGGCTGCTAACTGCCCAAGGCAGTGAGATTAAACATGCAGACCAAATTCATGCACTTTGAGAAGGAACAAGGGCCAATACCCAAACCCCCTCCCCAAGTTTTAGGCCTGTTTGCTTTAGCCTTATCACCAGGCATGTTCTGTTCTCTTTGCCATCGCTCAGTTCTCTGTACCGTAGCCTAGAGCCAAATTAATCAGGTAATGGTAGACATTTGAATAGAGCAAAATGGTAGCTAGCCAAGATTTTTTTCTACTAGTTTTGGCTGGGTCACCTATGAAAAGTAGCAAGCTGGGTCAAGGAGAGGAAGACTACCTGGGACCCTTCTTTTGTGGATGAAGAAAAGAAGGACCACTCCCCAAAATTGATGCCAGAAGAAAACACTGCCCCAGCTCTGCCCAGACCCCGCCTGTAATCAATATGTAATAAGATGTTGTTATCACTCCTGTTCAAATGTATAAATTAGCCTGCTTTGACACCTGTCAGGTGAGCAAGCTTTTGTGGCATTTTGCTGCCTTGCTTCCTGCGCAGAAATAAATAAATACCTGCTGCTAATGGATGCAAAATCTTTCTCTTAGCAGTTCTTTTGGGGCGTTTTTGCTTATCAGATTTGGCACCTCAGTGGGACGTTTCCACCTGGCTGCATAATCCGTCGAAGATTGGGGACCCCCTGGGCGCCCCTAGGTGAGTTTTACCTAGAGGGGCTCCCCCTTCTTTGGTGGCTTTTACAGGGGTGGAAAAGAACTCGCTATATTTTAACAAAAGGTATTTATGTTTTTCCTGTCCTGTTCCTGAAAAATATATATACAAGAGTCGTCTTGTGCAGAAGTGAATGGGGAGGTTGTGGAGACATCCTCCCCCAGAGTTTATCTTCCTGCCTGTACCTGTACCTGTAATTGCCTGTATCTGAACCTTTTAATCCTCTGGAGGAAACAGGCTGTGGCCCTGGTATTAAATTTCTCCAGAAGTAGTAGGCAATGTCCCCTTTAAGAAGGGAATTATTCCCTGTACAGAGCTAAGTCTCTGTACCTGTAACTGTACCTGTAATTCTGGAATACTGTATTTTTCTGTGTTTCTCTGTGTTTTCTGTATTAAAAACTGCTCTGTGCTTTTTTCTCTGTGCTGTTTCTTATGTGTGATTGTGGCCTTGTTCTGTCAGCGTGTTTGAGCTATTTGCTTTGTGTGTGCTTGAGCCCAACTCTTGTATGTGCCTCTTTTGTTTGTGACCAGTGACTGAAACGTGGGTGAAATCTTGAGATGTTAAAGGAGAAACTGATGAATTGGAGTTTGGTGGTAATAATTGTTTTCGGTATATTATGTGTCAGTTCAATAGTTATTTTGAGCTGGTTTATTTGTTTTTAGAGAGAATATTGTAGAAATAGAGCAGTTTCTGTGTTAAGTGAAATATCTGTAGTTTCTATGTGTGAAGAAACACAGTGCTGAGGGCACTGTGCCAGGATACCTTGACTTGTAAAACCAGTTTGAAGTACTGTATAGAATTTGTGCAGTTGACTCTTGAATGATTTATTTGAAAGGTCCCTTGGAAGATATAGTGTTTTTTTCTTGGAGAGCCCCCCCGAAGCAAGGCTAGACGCAATAGTATCTTGTCTCTGAGAGTGAGCTTACCTTGATACTTAAGATTAGCTCTTGGAAGTAAAGCTATTGATTCTAGTGTGTGGTTTTGTGGCAATATAGGCTTGTTGTGTCGGTGAAATAGGGAAATATCTTGTGGATTTTGTAGTGATAACAGGCTTTTCATAATGGGAAACAAATTAACTAAAGAAATAGATAGCAAAACACCCCTTGGATGTGTATTGAAGTATTGGAAGGAGCTGGGAGGAATCCCAGGCAGGAATTTGAGTAAAAAGAAGCTTTTGAAATACTGTGGAAGTTTATGGCCTACATATAACTTAGAGGATGGAGAAAAGTGGCCAGCTCAAGGTTCTTTTAATTTTAGTACCATCCTACAGCTTACATTGTTTCTCAAAAGAGAAAATAAGTGGGATGAAATAATGTATGCTGATTTGTTTTATACTTTTCTTAACAAACACAGTGGCAAAAAGATTGCAAGGTAAATGTTCCACCTCATAACCCCTCAGTGCTAGTTTTGGCAAAGGAACAGAGAAATAAAATAAGAAAGCGCTGTTGCCCCTCTTGTGAGATAGGGAAATGCTGTTTAAAACTGAGAAAAGGAGAAAGTGATGAAGAAAGTATTGTAGAACCCCAGGAATTACAGATGGCTTGCTATGGACCCCAGAGACCAGAAGTAGTTAGAGTGAGCCCAGAGAGATCTGGAGATGTAACAGATTCTGAGTGTTGATAGCTCAGAGGAGGGGGTAAGCACCACATACCCTACCCGCGGACGGACAGGAAGAACAAAAGCGGCAGGGCAAGGGCGGCAGGGGAGCGAAGCAAAGGCTAAATCCAAGCACCTGATTGCTCCCTTATGTGAGGCCATAGCACCCTCTGGAAATCCAGCAAGAGTAAAAATGCCTTTTTCATCAAAGGATTTAGATAGCTGGAGAGAAGAAGTAAAGCATTTTACGGTTGATCCTGACAGAGTAGCTAGGAGATTTGAATTAATTGTGAAAAACCAAGATGTAGACTGGATGGATGTTCAATTGATGTTGTCAGAGTTAAGAGAGACAGAACAAGACCTTATAATAAAGATAGCTAGAAGCCATGTGCAAGGACAAATTGCTACGGGAGTCTTACAAGGGACATTAGATGAAAATTTTCCATTAATAAACCCTAATTGGGATCCAAACAACTCTAATCAATATAAATTGCTGGTTCAATATAGGAACCTTGTTCTATTAGGGTTGCAAAATGCTATACCTAAAACTGTAAATTGGGCAGTTCTTTATGATATAAAACAAGGGCGAGATGAGACCCCAACTCTGTTCCTAGATAGACTTAGAGATGCTATGAGAAAATATACAACTTTAGATCCATCATCAGATATAGGTAAACAAGTTAGTAGGATTTCTTATGGGACAAAGTAACCCAGGCATTAGGAAAAAGCTCCAGAAAATTGAACATCCTGCCAATAAAGATTTAGAGGTATTAATGAATGAAGCCTGGAAAGTATATAATAACAGAGAGAGGAGAGAGGATAGAAAGTTCGCAAGAGTTGTAGTAGCTGCTCTAACCCAAAATCCACAGGAACCAAAACAAAACAAGGGCCGTGGCTGGGGACAGATGACATGAGGATGAGGCCTGCTGTCCTGACCAACAAGACTGGGACAAAACCAATGTGCCTATTGCAAGCAGGAGTGACACTGGAAGCAAAACTGTCCTGAGAAAATCAAAATCCAAGAAGGGGCAGTCATTGCTTGCCAGAACCTGGAATAGGGTGGACCAGCCGGTCTTCCCCTAGCAGACCCGCTGGTTAAAATGGAGCTAGGGGAAGAAAAAGAAAAATTGGACTTTTTAATTGATACTGGAGCTACTTTTTATGTTTTAATTCAAGAATTGGTGACTAAAAGTGATACGTTTGGTTTTGTTACAGGAGCTACTGGCTAAGCAGAGAAAGTGTATTTCCTGAAACCCCTCAAGTACAAGACTGGAAAACAAATGGGAATACATTAGTTTTTGTATTTACCAAATTCACCCAAGTCTCTGTTGGGCAGAGATTTTTTGGAAAATTTGGAAGCTGAAATCCAATTTAAACAAGGTGAAATTGAATTCAGAGTAAAAGAAGAATGATTGATAACAGCCCTAAGCTTGGTTATAAGCTGTGGGAAAACAAAACAAAACAATCAAATTTTAGAGCAAATTTTGAATCAGGTATATCCCTTAGTTTGGGCTACTGACATTCCAGGGAAATCTAAATGGGCAACCCCCATTCACATAGAATTGCAACCAGGGACAAAACCAATAGCCAAGAAACAATATCCACTTCGATTAGAAGACAGGAAAGGAATTGAACCAATCATTGAAAATTTTTTAGAATTAGGGCTTCTAATAGAATGTGAATCAGACTTTAACACTCCAATTCTTCCAGTTAAGAAACCAAATGGAACCTACAGGTTAGTTCAAGATTTGAGAGCAGTAAATGGAATAGCTAAAACCTTACATCCTGTTCTTGCAAATCCATACACTTTGTTAACAAAACTAAAAGACAGTTTCATTTGGTTCACTGTATTGGATCTAAAAGATGCATCTTTTTGTCTTCCCTTAGCACAGGAGAGCCAGAAGATATTTGCCTTTGAATGGGAATCAGTTTCCAGTGGGAGAAAGATGCAACTAACCTGGACAGTGTTACCTCAAGGTTTTAAAAATTCTCCTACCCTTTTTGGTAATCAACTGGCAAAAGAATTAGAGCAGTGGCAGCAGCCATCAGGAGATGGTGTCCTTCTACAATACGTAGATGATTTGTTGATTGGAAATAAAACAGAAAAAGATTGTATCCAATGGACAATTTCGCTTTTAAATTTTCTGAGATTAAGTGGTTATCGAGTCTCACTACAGAAGGCCCAAGCTGGTTCAAGAAAAAGTGGTGTACCTGGGATATGAAGTCTGTGGAGGAAAACGCTCCCTGGGAACAGTGAGAATAGAAGCCACCTGCCAGATGCCCAGACCACAGATGGTAAGAGAACTCTGAGCCTTTCTAGGTGTGACCGGGTGGTGCTGTCTTTGGATCTATGTTATGGGTTCACCTAGGTGGGCCTAAATTTGGGCTCTGAAGTTTGGACTAGGCCGAAGCTGTCAGCTGACTTGAGCTGGGCTGAGCTAACAGCTGACCTCTTCTAGCCAGTAATTTTGTATTCCATACCACATTATGACATCATCTCCAGGGAAGTAGGAACCAGTGTGGGAGTGGTTAAGGCAGTCACTTCTCATCCCTCCTCTTGGGAGGACGCACGATGCTGTCCCAGGGGGGATGGAGAGGACCAGGCCCACCACTGGCTCACAGGGTACCTCAGGAAAGTAAACTGTGTTGTTCTGGGTCTCTCCTTTCTGCTTGTCTCCCTGGGGAATAAGGTTTTTCTTAAGTAATGTGGAGTTAGGACAGAATTTGTGTGTTCATTATGAAGTTGAGGTGGGGAACTTGTTGTTGGAGACTTGTGTGAGTGTATGTTTGTACTCTCTTCTAATTGTCTCTTTCTTTCTGTAAAAATATATGTAGTTTTAGTATAAATGCGGTTTGAAGTGTTTTTTTCTTTCCCCTCTCTTTTCCTCCCTTTCCCTGGTGTTAGGAGGGAGGCTTTTCTCTCTGTGCTTGGGGGGGTTGGCAGTTGCTTATCTCAAACCAAGACAATCTACCAGTATGGACTGATTGCAAAACCACTGTATGATTTGCTCAAAGCTAGAAAAGACAATATAGCCTGGAACCCCAAAGCCAATAAGGCCTTTGAACTGCTGAAACAGAAACTCAAAGAGGCTTCTGCGTTGGGCTTACCTGATGTGATGAAGCCTTCTTGGTTGTTTTCACATGAAAGGCAGGGGATGGCCTTAGGGGTCCTGGCTCAGCATTTAGGGCCAGACAAAAGACCAGTAGCATACTTCTCCAAGAAATTGGATGAAGTGAGCAAAGGCTGGTCTAGCTGCTTGAGGGCAGTAGCTGCAGGAATCATAACCATCGAAGAAGCCAGAAAATTCACTCTGGGACAGAAGATTACTGTACTTGTTTCTCATACAGTATCAGCAGTACTGGAGCAAAAAGGAAACCACTGGTTGTCACCCTCGAGGTTCCTGAAATATCAGGCAAACCTGGCAGAATCAGATGATGTAACTATTCAGGTGACTAATGTTGTCAATCTGGCTTCTTTCCCAGAAGGAAAATCTTCAGCTGAACCTGTCACCCACGACTGCCTAGAGACCATCAAAGCTGTCTATTCCAGCCATTCAGATCTCAAAGAAGAACCCCTCTCAGATGCAGAAGACTGGTTCTCCGATGGAAGCAGCTTCGTGAGACAAGGTGTGAGAATGGCTGGCTATGCAATTACCATGACTAAACAGGTAATTGAATCAAACTCTCTGCCTGCAGGAACTTCAGCCCAAAAGGCAGAACTGATAGCCCTCATCAGAGACCTGGAACTGGCAAAAGGCAAAGGGATTAACATTTGGACAGATTCTAAATATCCTTTTTCCATCGTACATGCTCATGGAGCCATTTGGAAAGAAAGAGGACTTTTAACTGCCCAAGGAAAGAGTGTAAAGTATGCAGAATAAATTCTATAGTTGTTAGAAGCTGTCCAACTCCCATCACAAGTGGCTATAATTCACTGCTGAGGGCACCTGAAAGGTAACACTGTTCCAGAGATAGGGAACAGAAAAGCTGATGCAGAAGCTAAATTAGCTGCTGCATAAGCAAAGAAACATCAGTAGCTGCATAGTACCAGAAAAATTAGACTTCCCTGGTGAAATTTGGAAAATTGACTTTTCTGAACTTCCAAAAAAGGGGGGATTTTGTTATCTTTTAGTTCTGACTGATACATTCTCTGTGTGGCCTGAAGCATTTCCATGTAGAACAAACAAATCACGAGAGGTAGTGAAAGTTTTGCTAAATGAAATCATACCATGATTTGGGGTTCCTAAAAGTATCTCCTCAGATAGAGGTACCCATTTTTGTGCACAAATTGTGCAAGCAATAAGTAAAGCATTGCAAATTGAATGGCAATTACACATTCCTTACAGACCACAATCAAGCGGACAAGTGGAAAAGATGAACCACCTTATCAAACAACAAATAGCTAAAATTTGTCAAGAAGCAAATTTGCACTGGTATCAAGCTTTACCTATTGCTTTGATTCGCATTAGGGTCAGGCCAACATCTAAAGAGAAGCTGAGTCTCTTTGAGATCTTGTATGGCAGACCATATGCAATGAATCCTGTAAACAGTGAAGCTTTAGATCAGATAGGTAACCAGTATGTGTTTGATTACCTTGTAACAATAGGGAAACAGCTGAATAAGAATGCTACCACAGTAATAGAACATCAACCTAACCAACCTGATTGCAAATTACATCCATTTAGTCCTGGTGATATGGTCTATGATAAGAATTTTTCAGGAAACCCCCTACAAGAGAAGTGGGATGGGCCATACCAGGTGCTGCTGACCACCTTCACTGCAATCCAGATAAAGGAGAAACCAACCTGGATTCACTACTCCCGAGCCAAGAAGGCTCCTGAGCAGAAATGGACCTCAGAGCAGGGACCATCTACTGTCAAGTCCTCTCAGTGCTGATCTTTGTTATTTTGATAAGTACATTGACTCTAAACCAAACACATGCCCAAAACACATCATGGTCTCAGGCTTATGATGGAATCTCTGTCCTGTTACTTAATTTAGGGCCAGATTCTCAGTACGAGTACATAAACAGCCATGCCCAGATGAGAAAATACAATACATCTGTCATAGCATTGCAAGGAACAATAGTTTTAACAGGATGGCAGAATGAAAGTTTTGGTACAAGTGTTTTGACTGGAAAAGTTAAGGCGAGAACTTAGGTAGGATGCAGAGCATGCAAACCCCGCACACAGGCCAACTGGCCACCCAGAATCTATATTACTGTGCGAGATTCCTTAGCCATTTACCCCACTATCGCACAGTATGGAAAAATAATCAGTGGACGTGTGTGTGTCTGATCAATGTTGGCACACTTTCACCTTAGACAAATCAGTTTCTGTGGTTTGCAACTGGGTATTCAAAGAAGGAAACATAATAAGGAGGTTCTTAATTAAAAGCCACCTCAGGTGACCTGACAACTAAATCTCCTCCTAAACCATCTACCAGGGTCACCCCACATACCACGACTCCTTCCTTGAATTGTGAAAATGCACACAACCTAACTTTTGCTGGACCCTATGTAATTCGCCAATCAAATGAGCAAAAGTTACTCTTAGATCCCACATACTCACTGAAAAAGGTTCACATAAACATCCAAATAAACATATCTCACTTGCAAAAAGACTGTCAGCCCTATGTACAGCAGAGCCTCGAAGGCTGGAATGCATGGCTGGCAGCCAGATCACACAACAGGATTCGGAGAGATGTGGCTGGATGGTTTGGCACAGGATTAGGTGTCCTAAGTACTATAGATCAAGAAGTGTTAGTTAATAAGCTTGGTGCTGTCACTTCTGAATTGGGAAAACTCAAGATTCCCTTAAGAACATCCTTGCTCACCCTGGCAGAAACACAATGACTGGCAGTCAAACTATTAACACTAGTAGCCAACCACCCAGCTGCAGACCTTACCAAAATTGCTGACTACACTGGTGGCATCAATAAGAAAGTTGCACTTGCTATGCAATGCATCCAAACCCAGCAATGGGTACAATCTGTGGCTGCAGGAATATTCAGAGAAGGAACATCAGGAATACTGCCCCAAGAAATAAAAGAAATAATAGCCAGAAACCGTTCTACTACTCAGTTTGAGAAAAATCACCAGACTTGGTGGCAGTTAGTAAATTTTACTTACAACTCACAACACCAGCAACCTGATGCTTATGTACTCACTATCAGTGCAGCCAAGGAACAAACCATCTTTCCTGTTTTAACTCTAGGAGCCATACACCAGAACGTCATGGTGAGACTCGTAGGCCATAATGTGTCGGAGGACACCCAGGGTTTATACAGTGGCAAAAATACTACAAGAGATGGATAGACGAGGACACCGAAGTCCAGGAACCCGGCTCCCCGAATATGGAAGCTCTGCTACAGATTTATAAGGACTCTAATGTTCACACCCTATATTGACACTTCCCCAGCTTGAATGTTATACACCCCAATGTGTCTACCCTGGTTGTTTTTCCCTTGGTAGTTCCTTGTCCAAGTTCCCTCTTCCCACAAAACCCTCCGGGTCGCAGCCCCCTGTCCTGGCCCGACCCGGTCATGGAGGCGGTTGCCAGCGGGGCCGCCCACGGGGCACCGCTGGAGCCCGGGTGGGGGCTGTCCCTGCCTCGAAGTGCCGGAAGCCCTACGGTAGACTTTCCCCGCCCATCTCATTCTTCCATTGGTCCTTTTACCGCTCCTCCCCTCCCTCCTTCCCTTCGTTTGCATGTACCCAATGAACTGTGTTACTCCTCCCCGTCTCCGCCCCTCTTCCCCGCCTACATCCGGGGAATTCCCATGCTCTCCTCAAAAGCTAGCGCGTGGCAATAAACTTGGCTTTTCCTCGTGGACTCCTGGCAAGTGCGGGCTTGTTCCGTTCGGGACGGTCGCCGGGCCGGGGGCGGGAGGAGCCGTCCCTCGCTTCTAAGGGGCCTGATCCTAGGGAGCCCTGCTTGCCGCTTTCCTAGCCTGGCTCCTGGAAGCGGAAACCTCTCCACCGTATCGGTGGGATATTTTTAATCCGCTGATAATAATGTATGGGCAAGTTATGATCAAACCAAAGGCAAATGACAATCAATCAGTACTGAGGCTTGTATCTCTAAAGGACAGTTAGGGAAAATATGTGAAAATGCTGTAGTAGTGTTGTAGTTTGGAATTATTATGTAAATTCCCTCCCCTGCCACTAACTACCCATGCCATTAGTTAAGAAAAAGAAGTAGTTAACTGCTACCGTCTTCTTCTTGATCGCTTGAGTGGGGGCAGGTTGTCTCTTTTGTTTTCTGGGTACATTTTTCCACTTCTAGGTCGGCTGAATGCGGAGCAGGGGGTGTGCTGCTGAGGAAGGAAGCCGTTTTCTCCTGCTCCTCGTTCCTGCTGGCTGCTGCTGCTGTTTCTTGGGGAGCGGGTTCTTTTTTCCTTGCCACGGCTGTTCTCCTGGTTTTCTGCATTTGGGGTCCCGGCCTCTGCTCCAGTCTCACCGCTACTTGCAGCGTCACGACCTGCCTGCCCCGGCTGGGGCAGCGACCTGGGAGAGAGAAGTTACAGCTGCTTTCCAGGACACACGGCGGTTCTGTGCTTCCAGTTTTCCTTCTTCCTTTGGGACAATGGACACAGAGAGAGAGACAGAATTCATCTGGGAGCTCACCCTGCAGCTAGCCGGGCTGTGACACTGATACTGCCCATAAGTATAACATTTCTCCAGGAGGAAACCTGCAGGTTTTGGGGGGAATTTGTTGTTTTTGGTTTTTTTTCTTGTAGTGTTGGGGAAGCTGTTTGCTCTGGTCTGTTTGCAGTTATATCTATACCTACATATATATATATATGTCAGTTAAGAACAGTTATCCTTCTTGTATCCATTCTCTGATTAAAGTTCCTTTTCTTAAATTTGATAAAGAGTGGCGTGATTATTTTGGAGGAAATGCCCTCCTCCGCTTGTAGGTAAACATTTTGGTTTTGTTTCCCTCAAACCGAGACAGATTTTGGTGCCCAACATTTGGGGCTTGTGAACAAAGAAGGATAACTGCTCTTGTGCCACCATGTGTGTATTGAGTTTAGGGTCCATCAGGACCATCCTGTATAATATATTGGCTTTTTGTTGGTACAAATTCATGCCAAAAGGAGCAGCAGGTTTAAGTCTTATCAACAAATCAATGAGTAAAACTCAAATAGCCGCAATTATTATTGAGTTCTTACTTTGGATTTATGGTGCCGTGAATTCAATGCCTGTGGGTGTCATTTCGATGGTGTTCTCAAGGCTGTATTCCTGCCCTAACCTAAGTTGCTACCTCTGGGGATTTAGTGATAATAGTACTGACCCTTGGGAAGGAACAAAGGGGAGTGTTTTCTCCCAACCCTTTGTCCACTCCCCCTTCAGGTCTGCTACAATGGCTTTTGGGATGTTTAAGTTCTCTCTAGATGCCAGACATAGTTTGTTCTTTATGGTTTCTATTCAAGTTTGTATCATAATGGTATACCTTATGTTTGAAGGTAGGGCCAGGGTTTTTCGAGAATGCATTCAGAAGTCCAGCCCAGTGCAGGGGGGAGAGGAAGAGAGTCAACTCCCTGACGTCATACTGAGGGGGGGAAAAAGAAGAGAGTAAAACCCCTGACATCACAGTGAGGAGGAAAAAAGAAGAGAATAAAACCCCCGATGTCACAGTGACGCAGGACAGGGCTAAAAAAGGGGAAGAGGGTAAAACCTCTGACATCACAGTGATGCAGGACAAGGCTAAACCAGGAGGACAGTCCAAGCCTATGGAAGTTGCCCCTATCCAGAAAAGGAAATACAAGACCAAACCAGTCTGTCCAGCAGATGATGAGGGGGCTGCTGCACCTTCACAGCAAGCAGACCCAGAGCCAGAGGTCATCACCGAGTCATTGTCATTTGATAACCTCCGTGGTTTGCGGAAAGACATTACTCGACACCTGGGTGAGCCCATCCTGACTTGGTTGATCCGAGTTTGGGACCTTATGGGTGAAACCTTACAACTGGATGGTGCTGAAGCCAGCTTTTTGGGGGCTCTGGCCCAGGATGTGGCTATTGAACAGGTGTTCGTGAGGGAATCAAAGCCCCTTTCACTCTGGGCACGACTTCTAATGAATGTAAGAGAGAAGTTTGTTTATAGAGAAATCCTGCAGGAACATCCCATTAAGAAGACTTGGAAGACCATGGAAGAAAGAATTCTACGTCTGAGGGAGATGGCAATGATGGAAGTGCTTTTTGGAAGGGGTGGGCAAACCAATAATGACCCTGACAAGGTCAGATGCACACCACATGTGTGGTGGAGCCTTTCACACACGGGGCCAGCTGAATACACCCATTTCCTGGCATCCATGTATAGGGAAGAGAACGAAGAAACAGTGGGCGCTGTAGCAAATAAGCTCCGGATATATGAAGGCATGACCCACAGCCCACTGCAGGACCGTATTTCTGCTGTAGAGACATTGGTTGAGAGTCTCAAGACGCTACCTGCAGAGGTAAAAGCAATTAGAGAGGAAATTAGGGAAAGTCTCCAAGTATCGCCGGTGCGAATGAGAACCTCTGAAGTCAGAGCCAGACGCCCCCCAATCAGAGGAAGCGGACAGACCTCATGAACTGAGATGTGGTACTTCCTGGCCAAACATGGGGAAGATATGGGACAGTGGGATGGGAAACCCACCCGTGCCCTTGCAGCCCGAGTACAAGAACTGAAGGAGAATGGAAGAAAGTCAGTGAGAGTAAATGCAGTCCCACTTTCCCATGGGCAAGAATCTGACCCACTGGAAGGCACCTCCCAGGTGTACTCATTGAGAAAAGGTTCCAACTGCTATGACCAAGACCAGTGTTAGGGGGGCCCTGCCTCTAGCCAGGTAGAGGCACGGGACAACCGTGTCTATTGGACTGTGTGGATTCGATGGCCTGGTACATCAGACCCACAAAAGTATAAGGCTTTGGTTGATACTGGCGCTCAATGCACATTAATGCCATCAGGACATGTGGGCTCAGAAACTATTTCTATTTCTGGGGTGACAGGGGGATCTCAAGAGTTGACTGTGCTAGAAGCTGAAGTGAGCTTGACAGGGAGAGATTGGCAGAAACACCCCATTGTGACTGGTCCAGCCGCCCCATGTATCCTGGGCATTGACTATCTCAGGAATGGATATTTTAAGGACATCGATGGGCTTTTGGAATAGCCACTGTAGAGACAGAAGGGATTAAACAATTGAATTCATTGCCAGGTCTCTCAGAAAGTCCTTCTGCTGTCGGACTGTTGAAAGTTGAGGAACAGCAGGTGCCAATCGCCACCACAACAGTGCACCGTCGGCAACACTGAACGCACTGCAATGCTGTGATTCCCATCCATAAGATGATCCGTGAACTGCAGAGCCAAGGGGTTGTCAGCAAAACCCACTCACCCTTCAGCAGCCCCATCTGGCCTGTGCGTAAGTCTGATGGAGAATGGAGATTGACTGTGGACTATCGTGGCTTGAATGAAGTTACCCCACCGTGAGTGCCGCTGTGCCGGACATACTGGAGCTCCAGTAAAACCTGCAGTCCAAGGCAGCAAAGCGGTATGCCACTACTGACATTGCTAATGCATTCTTCTCCATTCCTCTGGCACCGGAGTGCAGGCCACAGTTTGCTTTTACGTGGAGGGGCGTGCAATACACCTGGAACCGACTACCCCAGGGGTGGAAACACAGTCCCACCATCTGTCATGGACTGATCCAGACTGCACTGGAGAAGGGTGAGGCTCCAGAACACCTGCAATACATTGATGACATCATTGTGTGGGGGGACACAGGAGAAGAGGTTTTTCAGAAATAAAAGAAAATCATCCAGCTCCTTCTGGGAGCTGGCTTTGCCATCAAACGGAGTAAGGTTAAGGGACCAGCCCAAGAGATCCAGTTCCTGGGAGTGAAGTGGCAGGATGGACGCCGTCAGATTCCAACAGAAGTCATCAATAAGATCACAGCAATGTCCCCACCTACCAGCAAAAAGGAAACACAAGCCTTCCCGGGTGCCATAGGTTTCTGGAGGATGCATATCCCAGCATACAGTCAGATTGTAAGCCCTCTCTACTTGGTAACCCGTAAGAAGAATGATTTCCACTGGGGCCCTGAGCAGCAACAAGCCTTGGACCAGATTAAGCATGAGATTGCTCAGGCTGTAGCCCTTGGGCCAGTCAGGACAGGACCAGACATACAGAACAAGCTCTACTCCGCTGCCGGGAATAATGGCCTGTCCTGGAGCCTTTGGCAGAAGGTGCCTGGTGAGACTCGAGGCCGACCACTTGGATTCTGGAGCCGAGGCTACAGAGGATCTGAAGCCAACTGTACCCCAACAGAGAAAGAGATCCTCGCTGCCTATGAAGGAGTTCAAGCCACCTCAGAGGTGATTGGCACGGAAGCACAGCTGTTTCTGGCACCTCGACTACCAGTGCTAAAGTGGATGTTGTCAGGACAGGCTGCCTCTACACATCACGCCACTGATGCTACCTGGAGCAAGTGGATTGCCCTGATTACGCAGCGCGCCCGTATGGGAAAATCAAATCGCAGGTGACACGTGCGGAAGAAGCTCCACCATACAATCAATTGCCAAAAGAGGAAATACGCTACGCCCTCTTGACCGATGGCTCCTGTCGCATTGTAGGGACTAATCGCAAATGGAAAGCAGCTGTATGGAGTCCCACCCGACAAGTTGCAGAAGCTACTGAAGGAGAAGGTGGGTCGAGTCAGTTTGCAGAGCTTAAAGCCGTGCAGTTGGCCCTGGACATTGCTGAACAAGAGAAATGGCCAAAGCTTTACCTCTACACTGACTCATGGATGGTGGCCAATGCTCTCTGGGGATGGTTAGACCGATGGAAGAAAACCAATTGGAAACGCAGAGGGAAACCCATCTGGGCTGCCGATATATGGCAAGACATCGCCACCCGAGTAGAGAAGCTGATTGTGAGAGTCCGCCACGTAGACGCACACGTGCCCAAAAATCGGGCCAATGAGGAACATCGCAACAACCAACAGGCAGACCGAGCTGCGCAAGTGAAAGTATCACAGATAGATCTGGACTGGCAGCACAAGGGAGAGCTGTTCCTGGCTCGATGGGCCCATGATGCCTCGGGCCATCAGGGCAGAGATGCCACTTATAAATGGGCACGAGATCGAGGGGTGGATTTAACCATGGACATTATCTCTCAAATTATTCATGACTATGAGACATGTGCTGCCATTAAGCAGGCTAAGAGAGTGAAGCCCCTGTGGTATGGTGGACGCTGGGATAAGTATAAGTTACAGGGAGGCCTGGCAGGTTGACTACATCACACTGCCACAGACCCGCCAAGGCAAGCGCTATGTGCTCACCATGGTGGAAGCAACCACAGGGTAGCTGAAGACACACCCAGTGCCTCACGCCACTGCCCGGAACACCATCCTAGGCCTGGAAAAACAAGTGCTGTGGCGACATGGCACCCCAGAGCGAATTGAGTCAGATAATGGAACTCATTTCAAGAACAGCTTAGTTGCTACCTGGGCGAGAGAGCACGGCATTGACTGGGTGTATCATATCCCCTACCATGCACCAGCTGCCGGGAGAGTTGAAAGGTGTAATGGACTGTTGAAAAACACTTTGAAGGCATTGGGTGGAGGGACTTTCAAACACTGGGATCAACACTTAGCAAAGGCTACATGGCTAGTCAACACTAGAGACTCTGTCAGTCGAGCCGGTCCTGCCCAATCAGAACCCCTTCACACTGTAGATGGAGACAAAGTCCCTGTAATACACCTGAGAGGTATGCTAGGGAAAACAGTCTGGATCAACTCTGCCTCAGGCAAAGGCAAACCCATTCGTGGGGTTGTCTTTGCTCAAGGATCTGGTTCCACCTGGTGGGTGATGCAGGAAGGTGGAGAGACACTATGTATACCTCAAGAGGAACTTATCTCTGGATAAACTACTCATATTACTGTATCTGCAAACATTTAAATATTTGAAAAGTTTAAGTTTGATGTATAGTATTGGCATGGAAGAGAATTTAGGGGTGGATAACGTAGTTTGGAATTATTATGTAAATTCTTTCCCCTGCCACTAACTACCTATGCCATTAGTTAACAAAAGGAAGTAGTTAACTGCTACCGTCTTCTACTTGATCACTTGGGTGGGGGCAGGTTGTCTCTTTTGTTTTTTGGGGACATTTTTCCACTTCTAGCTCGGCTGAATGCGGAGCAGGGGGTGTGCTGCTGAGGAAGGAAGCCGTTTTCTCCTGCTCCTCGTTGCTGCTGGCTGCTGCTACTGTTTCTTGGAGACCTGGTTCTTTTCTTCTTGCCACGGCTGTTCTCCTGGTTTTCTGCATTTGGGGTCCCGGCTTCTGCTGCAGTCTCACTGATACTTGCAGCGTCACAGCCTACCCGCCCCGGCTGGGGCAGCGACCTGGGAGAGAGAAGTTACAGCTGCTTTCCAGGACACATGGCGGTTCTGTGCTTCCAGTTTTCCTTCTTCCTTTGGGACAACGGACACAGAGAGAGAGACAGAATTCATCTGGGAGCCCACTCTGCAGCCAGCCGGGCTGTGATACTGATACTGCCCATAAGTATAACTTTTCTCTAGGAGGAAACCTGCAGGTTTTGGGGGGAATTTGTTGTTTTTGGTTTTTTTTCTTGTAGTGTTGGGGAAGCTGTTTGCTCTGGTCTGTTTGCAGTTATATCTATACCTACATATATATATATATATATATATATATATATATATATCAGTTAAGAACAATTATCCTTCTTGTATCCATTGTCTGATTAAAGTTCCTTTTCTTAAGTTTGATAAAGAGTGGCGTAATTATTGTGGAGGAAACGCCCTCCTTCGCTTGTAGGCAAACATTTTGGTTTTGTTTCCCTCAAACCGAGACAAGTAGAAAATAAAGATCTATGTTTAGATACTGAAGAAAGCGAATGCACCTTTGAAATGCTTCCCTATGCTAAGACTCAATCGCAAGTATATTATGTAGGCAATGGATGTGTATGTGTTAGTACCCTTTGTTTAAACATTACCATTGATAATTGTTATGAAGTAGCAAACGGTACAAATTTTTGTGTGTGTAATTTTACTCGAATCATAGGTTGTGATTTTGATTATGTTGTTCCTGTGACTACTCGACAACTGATTGAATCTATGTTTCATACCATGATGTATCTAAATTGGTAATAGATATGGACACTGATCTCTTTAAAGCAATGCTCAAACACCCAGACATAGAAAATTTGCTCCAAGAGGTAGACAGGACTCAACACATGCTGTGGCAAGTTAAACATGATACTGAAAACATTAAAGAAATTCTGACCAAAATTGAAAAAGTGGGAACTCACCACTGGTGGGACATTTTTTTAGGCTATTCACCCACTGCCACTCAAGTCTTTAACTTCCTAAGACATCCAATCATAATCATAGCAGCAGCAATACTCTTGCTGGCACTGTTCAGCGTGTGGCTGTGCTACAAATTGACCACTGTAGTCAGAAAGATACAAGTGATATTGGCAATGGTACATTCATATCAGAATCCAATAGAACTGGAATTTAATGAAAGAATTTGTGAATCTCAAAACAAAATGGGGGACTGGGAAGGAGGAAGGCCCGATTTTCCAGAAGACCCCCCAAAATCCTAGGGCCTGTTTGCTCAACCCTTATCACTAAGTATGCTCTGTTCTTTCTACCCGGATTCTGACCTTTCACTGAGTTTGCTGTACCATGGACTAGAAGCTATAAATCAGGTAGCAGTAGACATATGAATAGGGCAAAATGGTAACTAGCCAAGATTTTTTCTACTGAATTTGGCTGGGTCACTTATGAAAAGGTGTAACCTAGGTCAATCTGAGGAAGACCTACTGAGACCCCTGTTTTGGGGATGAAGAACAGAAAAACCCCTACCCAAAATTGATGCCAGAAGAAACACTGCCCCAACTCCACCCAGACTCCGCCTCTCATCAATATGTAATGAGATGTTGCAATCACATGCATAATGTATGAGAAATGTTGTAATCACTTATGTTCAAATGTATAAATTACCCTGCTTTGACACTTGTGCTTTGAAGTGAGTCTGTGCAGCATTAGCTGCCTCGCTTCCCTGTGCAGAAATAAATACCTGCTGCTAATGGAATACAAAATTTTCTCTTAGCAGTTCTTTCTTGTGGCGTTTTCGCTATCATTAATGTCTAGGCTTAGGGCCTTCAGGAATACATGATGACGCCCTCAAACTCTGATTTCCACGGTTTTTATAATACTGCCCACCCAACCCCCATTTTACACATCCCTCGGTCCAGCCCCGTTCCACCTCTGGCACACTCCCTCAGAAATTGAGTCTGGGGGAGATTTGGGACCCTCTGTTCCTTATTTTTGTCTTCCTCAGCACACGTAGGGCCCTTGGAGCTTTTCCAGTGTTCTTAGACCCCAAGGTTGTTGGCTTATGTTTATGTCTTGTAGCACAGGCCTTAAGATATTATTCAGCTTTGTACCTTGAAAAGAAGTCTAAATAACTAATGGAATTTTAGACATTGATATGGGATAGGGGTTAGAATACATAAACATTGAACTTAAGTTGTTAGGAATATTAACACACTAAATCTGCATTTTACTACAGTTACAAGGTACTTCTAAAATCTATAAAATTATAAAAATCAAAAACCCCTGAGGCATCAGTCTCCCCTTTTTAAAATGGACAAAACTCAAAATTTTGGCCAGCTTTTACTATTTATACTTAATGTTACACTGAAAAGATAAACAACTATAGCATTAAATCTTACAGCTAGCTATTATGCAAAACACTAATGATAATCATAACTAAACAGTTGTTTTTTCCAGGTTCAGTAACCATGAAGTAAGTTTGTGGAGACATTTTAAGAGTTACCTGATCTAGAATTTGAGTTTGCTTCCAAATTGCAGCCAAATCTTTATTAATACTTCCACTTTGGTCTACTAGTGTTGATGACCTTACACAGGCCTCCCTGTGAGGCTAGTAAGAAATTGAGGGCCATTCAATTTTGTAGTACTACATGAGACAAACTATGGACTTCTTCTTGTGAAGCTGCAATAGCATCCGAGGTTTGATTTGTGATTATTTCAATGACAGCTGAGATCTTAACAATTGTTTTTCAATTCACTTATTCATAGAGAGGGGACTATGACCCTGACTATACTGAGGAAAAGTGTGGGATGATTACATTGCTTAGGGATCTCCAGGTCTCCAGGATTCCATAGGACTCTCCAAAGTTTGTCTCATTCATCAAAATGCCAATTAGGGCCAATTGCTTTCCTCATCTTCAATTGCTGGCATTTGAGTACAAATCCAGCAGTCAGTTTTGTGAAGGAATTTAGATACATTTTGGACAAGGGTCACATGCAAGTTTTGATTCCAAATTTCAGCTAAATTCATAATGCAAATTTAACAATAATTTTTGTGTTTCGACTGAAGCCTAATGCAACTACAAATTCTGGTTCTAAACTTAATTTGTGGTTACTAGTAATGCAAACAATACATACAAAAAAAGTAATTTAAAACACATCTATTTATAACAGTCTCTGTTGGTTGCTCTTGTTCCAGGGGCAGAGGACTTTTGTCTTATAGTAAGTCCAGGAAACTTGTTATGCAAAGAAAAGAGTCTATTTTGTTGCTTAGGGTGACTTCAAGTTGTTAATCTTCTAAGTGGTCCTGGAGTGTGAATCACAAGGATACACTTCCGTCCTTTTGACTATGGTGTAGTTAGTTGACAGTACTTGAAATGACTCTTTTCATTTAGCATGCAGGGGTCAGTGTCCCATCATCCAGTCCTCAGGCTGGAACAGGAGTGTCCAATTTAATGGGTCTTTGGAGTTTCTGCAAAGTAAAATGAAATCTAGACTATTTAATAATTTTACAAACCAAATTTCTCTTATGTGAATATGGGAAATCATTGGAACTTATGTTGTCTCTCCACCTTAGCTATAGGCAAGGTTTGAGTACATGACACAGGTGTCTCTTATGTCTCTTGACAAATTTTGTTTATTTGAGTTTTAGGAGCGTGCAATTTTGCAAACCTCAGGCAATTTTCAAAGGGATCTCAAATTTCAGAATTCTTGCATTTTGACAATTCAAAAAGGGATTCAGCTTTTGTAATATGAAGTGGTTGACTGCCAGCCCAAAATTCATGGACCTATCAGGAGTTTTCCACCGGCAAGGTGTGTCTGAAGTTTTTGCAACACCAAACAACATCTCGGCACTACCCATTGCTCCCCACAGAGTGCTTGCATTCTCTGAATAGATTTCAGGCCTCATCGAGGACAGGCCATACTGCCACACTCTGTCCCTGACTGCAGTCAGTCCACTTCACCTCACGAAGTGGCTGTGCAGGAACCTCTTGCCTCCATGTATAAAAGCATTCCCTTCACTGCTAAATTGTATGTTTATGTTAACATGTTAAATAACAAAAAAAATCTTCACATATCATGAACCATACTATGGGTTTCTAAAAGATCATTTCGCAGAAAGAAATCCAAGAGACAAAAGAGCATGAATAAAGTATCTAGGACATGATTGAAATTCACTTAATTAGGCTAAAGTACAAGCATCATTTAAACAACTTAAACAAGCTATCCAGCTATGATGTTATGATGTTACCAGTTTGTCTCAAAGATTGCAGGCTTAGATGTAACCCAGTGTTCATGAGAGAGTTCACTAAATCAAGTCCTTCAGCTGCAGTGTTGCAAACCAGCTACTTTCTTGACTTCTAACACAGGACTTGTTTTTTTTCTGTGAGTACTTTACACACTGGGGTGGTCCCGTGGTGTAATGGTGAGCACTCCGGACTCTGGATCACAAGGTCATGAGTTCGAGTCTCAGTGGAGACCGTACAGGGCAGTTAAATGCCTCCCTGCCATCCGAACCTGTCAGATCTCGGATGCTCAGCAGGGTCAGCCCCGGTTAGTACCCGGTGTTGTAGACAGTCCTGAGGATTTCCCTGTCACTGTCCGAGCTTGCTTGGCCATGACAGATGGACCTTAGGACTTAAATGGTGGGGCCAGTTCTGTGCATGCTGTGCCTCACCTAAAAAAAATCCACTGTGCAGGCTCGAAGGGCAAACCCACGGGGGAAGAGCCCTTCCCAAATCTTCGTTCACGAAGTTTGGCCATACATACATACTTTACACACTGTAACAGACACTAGATGATAAGACATTTGAGACAAATTTAAGACAGACAAATTTGATGTTGCAATTACCCAAACCTCTGTGTAGATTCTCAAACTAAATCCAGAAAAATCTTTCTCATGCAGCAATCAGAGAGAAGACATGGTTGTTCTACACAATGTTTGCACAAGGTTGCTTTCATCAACTTTGCTTTCAGTTTGGATTTTCCAGAGGCATGTCTT
Organism: Pithys albifrons albifrons; assembly: GCF_047495875.1. Classification (NCBI taxonomy): domain Eukaryota; kingdom Metazoa; phylum Chordata; class Aves; order Passeriformes; family Thamnophilidae; genus Pithys; species Pithys albifrons. The sequence goes on along the minus strand of NC_092483.1, from coordinate 553,265 downwards.
TCAGGTCTAGTGGTGACTTCTTTTTTGCTGGTCTGCAAATAGTCATATTCTAATAGCAAATGGTTAGTTCACATTAAAGGCAAAAATACATAGGTGACAACTATTGATTGCTTTCTGCACTAGTATGATACTGGTCCTGGTCTCAACAGCTCCAGAGCTAAGCTGAGGGACAGACTTGCTAGAGGCTGTAGCAGCCTAGAACAAACTCAGAACACAGAGACCAACACAGAAAGTTTTTTGGTTTTGCTTTGCCAATCTGTCTCGGTGCATCAGGTGTTGAGGCTTCACTAAAAGAGGAAATGAGGAAAATGCACAGACAGAATCTTTAAATTTAAACAGGACAGAAGCTCTTACATTTAAGTTAGTGTTTTAGTATCTTTCTAAGTTGGAATGAACTGCGTCTGTTCGGGTAGCTTGTAACATAGTAAAAGTATCACCCTTTTCGCTCCCCCCCCTTTTCGGTCTTGGTGACAGGGGTAAGGGTAAAGGCTTGGAATGCCCTCGGGGGTGGAGGAATACCACACCCCCCTTTTCCTGAAGTTGGAGATCTTGTGCACCAGGGCAGGGTAGTGGGAATGATCCCACTGCCTGCTTGGTGGGGGGTCCTGCATACCAGGACAAAGTGTATAAATCTTCTGCCTGCCAGGCGGGGGAGGTACGGACTATTACCGACAGGGTTAGAGAGGAAAGGTTGACTCGCGCTGTTGGTTGGGGCAGGGTGCCCGTTGCAGGCACTGCCTCTGCTTGTCTTGCAGCACTTGGGTTTGTGTTGGCATCTGCTATTACTATAGCACTGGCTTTGAGAATTACAGCTTCTTTGGCTCCCTTTTCCAGGGCCACGCTGGCTCTGTAGGGGACGGTCCCGTCCCCGACTGTGACGGTACTTGCGGTAGTTTCCGTTGCTGCGGAAACCGCAGTGCCCAGGGCTGCTGCCACTGTCGCTCTCAGCCCTGGTCCTGCTGTGCCTTGTTGCCTGTCTGGCCACCGGAGCAGCTCCGGGGGGAACAACTCTCGGCCCCTCTTTTCTGATGATACCCACGGGACTTCTTGCTGCCTTAACTGCCCAAGAGGAAGCTGCGTTTGTGTGGCCAGCAACCCCTGCTTGTTCAGCTCCCAGCCCAAGGGACGTATGTGCTGTCTCCTCTGCTCTCACTCTGTCTGCGTGCATGACCACCCCACTCCTGCAGCCACTCTCGCAGCTGCTGGCTCTGATGACTTTCCAGGCGAACCCTGCCACGCCTGGCTCCTCTCTGCTGGCTCCACTCGCCGCTCCAAGCGGAGCGACGCTGGCAGGAGTGAATTTCACAGTGCCAGGGGAACCTGCTCCCAGGTGTCCTGGGATGGCTACCATGCCAAGCCCTGCTGCTCCGGAAGGGACTGCTTGTGCTGCATATGCGCCTGTCCCAGATGCCCTGGGGGAAGCCGAAGCTACCGCTGGGCACTCTACCATTCCCAAGGGGATGTTGTAGCCAGGTGGAGATTGGTCTCTTCTCTCAGGCAACCAACAGTAGGACAAGAGAGCATGGGCTTAAGCTCGGCCAGGGGAGATTTAGGTTGGATATTGAAGTAGAGAAAAGCCAGAACCTAGGAGATTTTACTAAAAGCACCCAACTTTCTGGGGAGTTTCCAAGAGATAAGGTCTAATTTATGGAAGACATCTAACTCTCAGTGAAGTCATAATTAAAGGTCCATGTAGCGAACAGGTTAATCCCAAGAAAAAAGCCAGAGCACCATGTTTGGCAAGACCCACTGCAAGAATCTGCAAGAATCAGCAAAATTAGACCGAGTTGAAAAGTTCATGAGGATGAAGAGCAAAAATACGACCACCACCAGATGAAGTAACAGGATCTCCCCTCATAATATTCCTCAAAATGGACAGCTCCGCCCCAACTCCGCCTGCTATGAATATTATAACTAGATATTGCAATATTATAATCGTGCATGAATAGGTAGGTAAAAATATTGTAATCCCTCACTAGAAATGTATAAATACTGATTTTGGAGCTCTTTTGTCCGATACTAATTGGAGAGTTACCCCAACGTTGTCTTAATAAATACCTTGCTGTTTATTGACTAAAACTTTGTCTCTAAACAGTTTGTTCTGCCTTTTTGGGCATCATATTTTGGCGACTCTGGTGGGACAGTCCGGCTCCATTGGTGCTGAAACCCGAGGGGCTGGGGACGCTGCAGGGGGCCCCACGACCGAGTTTGCTGTCGGACAGTCTCCCCGACCCCTGGTCTCATACACCGGTGAACAAGGACCTCTCGAAGGACCAAAAGGTATTTATAACTATGTTTGAATGAAGGAATAAAGGTACACCATCAAACTAAATCGAACAGGACGGGGAGGACGCTCCCAGGCCTGGGGTTAGAGTCCCCAGAACCTGAGTCCTAAAAGGGGTTAGAGTCCCCAATTTTAAGGGGTTTTTTGGGGGTTGGAGTCCCCACAAGGACAAGGGTTAGAGTCCCAGTAAACTTATTACTATATGTGATGTTGCTATGTATGTTGAGTGTGATACTGATTATTGTGTTGTTTTAGCTGTTTGAACCATATGTGATGTTGCTATGTATGTTGAGTGTGGTACTGGTTACTGTGTTGATTTAGCGGTTTGAATATTATGTATAGTGTGGTGCTAATAGTTGTATTGTTTTAGCTTTTTGAACTACCGGAAAGAAAAAATACTGCTTTTAACTAATTCCTGTAAGCTATTAGATTTCAATAGTCCTGTATGGGAAAAGGCACTGAAAAACTGACTGTAGAAGGACTTTGTTCCTCCGAGTCTCTGATAAAAATTTGTCCTATTTGTGACTGTTCCCTGTTTATGATCGCTAGATGTAATTTCTGCAGTGGCTTGATCTTTGAAGAAAGTCATATATAAGGTGTGACCAATGTTTCTCAGACCAAGCTCTGCATACGGTTAAGTGGGTGGAATATTTCTGTGAAAGAACTCGAGGTTTAGTGTTTATTCAAATACTTCCAGACTTCTTGTAATTTAGGGACGAGCTGCACATTGCCGAGAGACCACCTGAAAATCCTGTGGTCTACAGCGACATCTTGTGGCCTCTCCTGGTTACATCATTATTTTGATCCAATATTAAGGGGGGCTCAGGGGGGAGTACGAACGAGTGCGAAAGCATGTGAAAGAGACGCAGTCTGACTGCGAGGCGAGTGCGGAGTTCCGATCTGCGTTTCCGTGCTCTCCGCGAGGAAGCCGGCCAGAGACGAACGAAAACGCTTGACAATCTAGTGGGAAAGTGAAGTTATATAAATATTGACAATGGGCAGTCAACCGAGAAGGGAAAGTAAAGAAATGAATTTGAAAACCCCGCTTGGGTGCATTCTGAAACACTGGAAAGAGCTGGGAGGGGTCCCAGGCGAAAACATAAGTAAAAAGAAGTTGTTAAAATACTGTCAAGACTAGTGGCCATTGTATACCTTAGACGAGGGAGAGAAGTGGCCCCCTGAGGGTAGCTTGAATTATAATACAATGCTGCAGCTCCTTCTGTTCCTCCGTAGACTAGAAAAATGGGATGAGGTTATATACTGCCACATGTTCTTCACGTTGAGAGACTGTCTGGGTTTGAGGGAAAAAAACCAAAATGTTTTACCCACAAGCAGGGGAGGGGCCTCCTCCACGATAATCACACCACTCTTTATCAAATTTAAGAAAAGGAATTTTAATACAAGAAGGATAACTGCTATATATATATATATGTAAACAGACTAGTGCAACCCACTTCCCCAACACCACAAGAGAGGAAAAAAAACAACAACAAAAGAAACAAAACAACAACAAAACCCAGCAGGTTTTTTCTCCGGGAGAAAAGGTTATACTTAAGTGTCCTTGTCACAGCCCGGCTGGCTGCAGAGTGAGTTTCAGTCCCTCTCCAGCGAGACGGACGAGCAGTGAGCTTTCAGATGGACTCAGTCTCTTCCCCCTGTGTTCCCCGTCCAAGAAGCAGAAAGGTACGAGCAACCAGCAGCAAATCCAAGGCAGGTAGCAGCAGCAGCACGGCACGAAAAGTAGTCCGAGGTGGGCAGCGGCAAGACAGCCAGGAAAAACCCCAGCAGTAACCAGCTGGGCAGCCTGCCTCCTTCGAGCCCCCACTCCCCCGTTCCGCCGAGCCAAGACTCCAGAGAATATCCAAAAAAAAACCAAAAGAGACAAACCTGCCCCCACCCCAGCGATCAACAGTTAACTGCTTCTTTTGTTAACCGCTGGCCTGGGCAGTTAAGTGGCAGGGGAGAGAATTTACATAATAATCCCAAACTACAACATTATCCACCCCTAAATTCTCTTCCATGCTGATACTCTACATTAAACTTAAATTTTCTTTCAAATAATTAAGTGTTTACAAATACAGTAATATGAGTTGTTTACCCAGAGATAAGTTCCCCTTGAGGTACACATCGTGTCTCTCCATCTTCCTGCATCACCCACCAGGTGGAACCAGATCCTTGAGCAAAGACAACCCCACGAATGGGTTTGCCTTTGCCTGAGGCAGGGTTGATCCAGACTGTTTTCCCTAGCATACCTCTCAGGTGTATTACAGGGACTTTGTCTCCATCTACAGTGTGAAGGGGTTCTGATTGGGCAGGACCGACTTGATTGACAGAGCCTCTAGTGTTGACTAGCCATGTAGCCTTTGCTAAGTGTTGATCCCAGTGTTTGAAAGTCCCTCCACCCAATGCCTTCAAAGTGGTTTTCAACAGTCCATTACACCGCTCAACTTTCCCGGCAGCTGGTGCATGGTAGGGGATATGATACACCCACTCAAGGCCATGTTCTCTCGCCCAGGTAGCAACTAAGCTGTTTTTTAATGAGTTCCATTATCTGACTCAATTCGTTCTTTGGTGCCATGTCGCCACAGCACTTGTTTTTCCAGGCCTAGGATGGTGTTCCAAGCAGTGGCGTGAGGCACTGGGTGTGTCTCCAGCCACCCTGTGGTTGCTTCCACCATGGTGAGCACATAGCGCTTGCCTTGGCGGGTCTGTGGCAGTGTGATGTAGTCAACCTGCCAGGCCTCCCCGTACTTATACTTATCCCAGCGTCCACCATACCACAGGGGCTTCACTCTCTTAGCCTGCTTAATGGCAGCACATGTCTTGCAGTCGTGGATAACCTGAGAGATAATGTCCATGGTTAAATCCACCCCTCGGTCTCGTGCCCATTTATAAGTGGCATCTCTGCCCTGATGGCCCGAGGCATCATGGGCCCATCGAGCCAAGAACAGCTCTCCCTTGTGCTGCCAGTCCAGATCTGTCTGTGATACTTTCACTTGCGCAGCTCGGTCTGCCTGTTGGTTGTTGCGATGTTCCTCATTGGCCCGATTTTTGGGCACGTGTGCGTCTACGTGGCGGACTCTCACAATCAGCTTCTCTACTCGGGTGGCAATATCTTGCCATATATCGGCAGCCCAGATGGGTTTCCCTCTGCGTTTCCAATTGGTTTTCTTCCATCGGTCTAACCATCCCCAGAGAGCATTGGCCACCATCCATGAGTCAGTGTAGAGGTAAAGCTTTGGCCATTTCTCTTGTTCAGCAATGTCCAGGGCCAACTGCACGGCTTTAAGCTCTGCAAACTGACTCGACCCACCTTCTCCTTCAGTAGCTTCTGCAACTTGTCGGGTGGGACTCCATACAGCTGCTTTCCATTTGCAATTAGTCCCTACAATGCGACAGGAGCCATCGGTGAAGAGGGCGTAGCGTATTTCCTCTTTTGGCAATTGATTGTATGGTGGAGCTTCTTCCGCACGTGTCACCTGCTCTTCCTCTTCATCTGCTAGACCAAAATTTTCACCTTCAGGCCAGTTTGTGATGATTTCCAGGATCCCAGGGCGATTTGATTTTCCTATACGGGCGCGCTGCGTAATCAGGGCAATCCACTTGCTCCAGGTGGCATCAGTGGCGTGATGTGTAGAGGCAGCCTGTCCTGACAACATCCACTTCAACACTGGTAGTCGAGGTGCCAGAAACAGCTGTGCTTCTGTGCCAATCACCTCTGAGGCAGCTTGAACTCCTTCATAGGCGGCTAGGATCTCTTTCTCTGTGGGGGTATAGTTGGCTTCAGATCCTCTGTAGCCTCGGCTCCAGAATCCAAGTGGTCGGCCTCGAGTCTCACCAGGCACCTTCTGCCAAAGGCTCCAAGACAGGCCATTATTCCCGGCGGCAGAGTAGAGCATGTTCTCTATGTCTGGTCCTGTCCTGACTGGTCCAAGGGCTACAGCCTGAGCAATCTCATGCTTGATCTGGTCAAAGGCTTGTTGCTGCTCAGGGCCCCAGTGGAAATCATTCTTCTTACGGGTTACCAAGTAGAGAGGGCTTACGATCTGACTGTATGCTGGGATATGCATCCTCCAGAAACCTATGGCACCCAGGAAGGCTTGTGTTTCCTTTTTGCTGGTAGGTGGAGACATTGCTGTAATCTTATTGATGACTTCTGTTGGAATCTGACGGCGTCCATCCTGCCACTTCACTCCCAGGAACTGGATCTCTTGGGCTGGTCCCTTAACCTTACTCCATTTGATGGCAAAGCCAGCTCCCAAAAGGATCTGGATGATTTTCTCTCCTTTCTGAAAAACCTCTTCTGCTGTGTCCCCCCACACAATGATGTCATCAATGTATTGCAGGTGTTCTGGAGCCTCACCCTTCTCCAGTGCAGTCTGGATCAGTCCATGACAGATGGTGGGACTGTGTTTCCATCCCTGGGGTAGTCAGTTCCAGGTGTACTGCACGCCCCTCCACGTAAAAGCAAACTGTGGCCTGCACTCCGGTGCCAGAGGAATGGAGAACGCATTAGCAATGTCAGTAGTGGCATACCGCTTTGCTGCCTTGGACTGCAGGTTTTACTGGAGCTCCAGCATGTCCGGCACAGCGGCACTCACGGTGGGGTAACTTCATTCAAGCCACGATAGTCCACAGTCAATCTCCATTCTCCATCAGACTTATGCACAGGCCAGATGGGGCTGTTGAAGGGTGAGTGGGTTTTGCTGACCACCCCTTGGCTCTCCAGTTCACGGATCATCTTATGGATGGGGATCACAGCATCACGGTTCGTTCGGTATTGCCGACGGTGCACTGTCGTGGTGGCAATTGGCACTTGCTGTTCCTCAACTTTCAACAGTCTAACAGCAGAAGGACTTTCTGAGAGACCTGGCAATGAGTTCAATTGTTCAATCCCTTCTGTCTGTACAGTGGCTATTCCAAAAGCCCATCTATGCCCCTTTGGGTCCTTAAAATATCCATTCCTGAGGTAGTCAATGCCCAGGATACATGGGGCGGCTGGACCAGTCACAATGGGGTGTTTCTGCCAATCTCTCCCTGTCAAGCTCACTTCAGCTTCTAGCACAGTCAACTCTTGAGATCCCCCTGTCACCCCAGAAATAGAAATAGTTTCTGAGCCCACATGTCCTGATGGCATTAATGTGCATTGAGCGCCAGTATCAACCAAAGCCTTATACTTTTGTGGGTCTGATGTACCAGGCCATCGAATCCACACAGTCCAATAGACACGGTTGTCCCGTGCCTCTACCTGGCTAGAGGCAGGGCCCCTCTAACACTGATCCTGGTCGTAGCGGTCAGAACCTTTTCTCAATGAGTACACCTGGGAGGTGCCCTCCTGTGGGTCAGATTCTTGCCCGTGGGAAACTGGGACTGCATTTACTCTCACTGACCTTCTTCCATTCTCCTTCAGTTCTTGTACTCGGGCTGCAAGGGCACGGGTGGGTTTCCCATCCCACCGTCCCATGTCTTCTCCATGTTTGGCCAGGAAGTACCACATCTCAGTTCGTGAGGTCTGTCCACTTCCTCTGATTGGGGGGCGTCTGGCTCTGACTTCAGAGGTTCTCATTCGCACTGGTGCCACTTGGAGACTTTCCCTAATTTCCTCTCTGATCGCTTTTACCTCTGCAGGCAGCGTCTTGAGACTCTCAGCCAATGTCTCTACAGCAGAAATACGGGCCTGCATTGGGCTGTGGGTCATGCCATCATATATCCGGAGCTTATTTGCTACAGCGCCCACTGTTTCTTGGTTCTCTTCCCTATACATGGATGCCAGGAAATCGGTGTATTCAGCTGGCCCCGAGTGTGAAAGGTTCCACCACATATGTGGTGTGCATCTGACTTTGTCAGGGTCATTATTGGTTTGCCCACCCCTTCCAAAAAGCACATCCATCATTGCCATCTCCCTCAGATGTAAAATTCCTTCTTCCATCATCTTCCAAGTCTTCCTAATATGATGTTCCTGCAGGATTTCTCTATAAACAAACTTCTCTCTTACACTCATTAGAAGTCGTGCCCAGAGTGAAAGGGGCTTTGATTCCCTCACAAACACCTGTTCAATAGCCACATCCTGGGCCAGAGCCCCCAAAAACCTGGCTTCAGCACCATCCAGTTGTAAGGTTTCACCCATAAGGTCCCAAACTCGGATCAACCAAGTCAGGATGGGCTCACCCGGGTGTCGAGCAATGTCTTTCCGCAAACTACGGAGATTATCAAATGACAGTGACTCAGTGATGATCTCAGGCTCTGGGTCTGCTTGCTGTGGAGGTGCAGCAGCCCCCTCATCGTCCGCTGGATGGTCTAATTTGGTCTTATATTTCCTTTTCTGGATAGGGGCAACTTCCATAGGCTTGGCCTGTCCTCCTGGTTTAGCCTTGTCCTGCATCACTGTGATGTCAGAGGTTTTACCCTCTTCCCTTTTTTTAGCCCCATCCTGCATCACTGTAACGTCAGGGGTTTTACCCTCTTCCTTCTCTCTCTTCACTGTAACGTCAGGGGTTTTATTCTCTTCCTTTTCCCCTTTCACTGTGGCATCAGGGGTTTTATTCTCTTGCTTTTCCCCTTTCACTGTGGCATCAGGGGTTTTATTCTCTTGCTTTTCCCCCTTCACTGGGCTAGGCTTCTGAATGCATTCTGGAAAAACCCTGGCCCTACCTTCAAACATTATGTAAGCCGCAGGGATACAACCTTGCAGAAAAACCATAAAGAGAGGGAAAAAAAAAACAAAAGAAACAAAACAACAACAAAACCCAGCAGGTTTTTTCTCCGGGAGAAAAGGTTATACTTAAGTGTCCTTGTCACAGCCCGGCTGGCTGCAGAGTGAGTTTCAGTCCCTCTCCAGCGAGACAGACGAGCAGTGAGCTTTCAGATGGACTCAGTCTCTTCCCCCTGTGTTCCCCGTCCAAGAAGCAGAAAGGTACGAGCAACCAGCAGCAAATCCAAGGCAGGTAGCAGCAGCAGCACGGCACGAAAAGTAGTCCGAGGTGGGCAGCGGCAAGACAGCCAGGAAAAACCCCAGCAGTAACCAGCTGGGCAGCCTGCCTCCTTCGAGCCCCCACTCCCCCGTTCCGCCGAGCCAAGACTCCGGAGAATATCCAAAAAAAACCCAAAAGAGACAAACCTGCCCCCACCCCAGCGATCAACAGTTAACTGCTTCTTTTGTTAACCGCTGGCCTGGGCAGTTAAGTGGCAGGGGAGAGAATTTACATAATAATCCCAAACTACAACAGAGACAAACCAGAATGGCAGAAAGATTGTGGGATAAATATCCCACCCCATGACCCTTTTGTGTTAGCACTGGAAAAGGATCAGAAGAAATCTAGAGAAAAAAAACGCTGTTGTGATGCCTGCAGTATTGGAAAACAATGTCTCAAATATAGAGAGACGAGATAGCGATAGTGAAAAGGAAAGCCTGATGGACATAAAAGACTTGATACAGAGATTTCAAATATTTGAGGCTGCCAAAAAAACAAAGACAATAAAAGGTGCTCCTGTAACAAGGAAGGTAGAAAAGCAGGATAGCGAGGAGGACACTTCAAGCGACACAGCACAGGAAGAAGATAGAACAGAAACTGCTAATGCTGTAGAAATTGGGACATTACCAAAAATCCCAAAAACAAGGAGACCAAAAGATAAAACAGACACTGAAAGCAGCAGTGACAGTGACAAATTAGAAGGCACTAGCCATTCATATCAAACCAGATCAACGAAGAGAAAAGGCAGTAAAGGGAAATCAGGAAAGAAAGCAGATAATCACTTAGTTGCGCCTCTTAGGCAAGTAATAAATCTCAAAGGAGAACAAGGAAGAATAAAGGTCCCCTTTTCATCAGGAGAGCTGGATAGATGGAAGGAGGCTGTGAAGAGTTTCAGGGAAGAACCAGAAAGTATAGCTCGGAGACTTGAGCTAATAGCTAGAAACCAAGACTTTGATTGGGAGGATACAGACATGTTGTTAAATGAACTTACTCCCACCGAAAAGGAGTTGGTGCTAAATGCGGCTAGGACACATGCAAGGTCCTTACAGGGAGATTTAAGAGACATTTTCCCTAGAGAAAACCCGAGATGGGACGTGAACCAACCAGAAGACTATGCAATGTTGAAACAATATCGAGAAATCATTGCAGAGGGTTTAAGGAATGCAATTCCTAAGGGAATAAATTGGGCAGCCCTATATCAAATCAGACAGGAGACAGGGGAATCGCCTACAGACTATCTAGATAGACTTAGAAAGGCAATGAGACAATATACTCCCTTGGATCCCGCTTCGGAAATAGGTATAGCACATCTGGTAGGGCTATTTATAGGACAAAGTAATCCAGACATAAGAAGAAAACTGCAAAAAATTAGGTCACCCAGACGATAAAAATCTGGAAAAATTGATGACGGAAGCCTGGAGAGTGTATATAACAATAGAGAAGAAAAGAAACCAGCAGGGAAACCACCGCATTTGGTAGCTATGACCCAGGGATTCCCTGAGACATATGGTCAATACCCTGCAGGGCCCGGGGGCAGGGTCCCTAGACCTAATGTAGGAGGAAGGGGTCGTGGTAGCTTCATGCGAGGAAGGGGAGGTGCACAAGTATCGCAAAGAATAGGACCAAATCAGTGTTCCCACTGCCTGCAAATAGGTCACTGGAAACGGGACTGTCCCCTTCTGGCAATAAAGAGTGAGAATTCTGCCACCACCATGGCATATCAAAGTAATCAATGAGGAGGACCGGTGGGTTGTTCCCTGGCGGACCCACTGGTTAAAATAACACTAGGGGAGGGTAACAAAGAACTGTTTCTTTTTAATTGACACTGGAGCAACGTTTTCGGTTTTAAATCAAAAATTGGTACCAAAAAGTGACGAATCTGTAAGGGTCATAGGTGCAACAGGCCAACCAGAAAAGGCATTCTTCCTAAAACCTCTAAAGTATAAAATTGGGAAACAGATGGGAATACACCAATTCTTGTATTTATCTAACTCTCCTAAGCCTTTATTAGGGAGAGATTTGTTGGAGAACTTGGGAGCAGTCATTAAATTTAGTAAAGAAGAACTGGAATTTTTAGTTGATGAGGATAGATGGATAGCTGCTCTTAGCTTAGCTATGAGCAGCGTTGAGCCAGAGCGAAACAATGAAAATAACAAGCGAATCATGAACGAAGTGTATCCCTTAGCTTGGGCAACGGACACACCTGGGAGGTCAAAACAGGCAATACCCATAAAGATCGAATTAATACAAGGGGCAAAGCCAGTAAACAAAAAACAATATCCACTAAGGCTGGCAGACAGAGAGGGAGTAACACCCATAATAAAGAAATTTTTAGAATTAGGATTGTTAATAGAATGTGAATCCGAATTTAATACACCTATCCTGCCAGTAAAGAAACCAAATGGAACATATAGGTTGGTACAGGATCTGAGAGCTGTCAATGAAATTACAAGCACTATACATCCGGTAGTGGCCAATCCATATACCCTTTTAACCAAACTGAAAGATAACTTAATCTGGTTTACAGTGTTGGATTTAAAAGATGCATTCTTTTGCCTTCCCTTAGCGTCAGAAAGTCAGAAAATCTTTGCTTTTGAGTGGGAATCTATTGAGGGAAGAAAAAATTAACTTGGACGGTGTTGCCCCAGGGTTACAAGAATAGTCCCACGATTTTTGGGAACCAATTGGCTAAGGAGCTAGAACAATGGGAATGGCCACCGGGAGATGGCGTTCTTCTACAATACGTCGATGATCTGATCTTAGGAAATGAGAAAGAAGATTGTATTCAATGGACAATTTCACTTTTAAATTTCTTGGGCTTAAATGGATACCGAGTCTCCCAACAAAAAGCACAGCTAGTACAGAAACAAGTTGTGTACTTGGGATATGAAATCTCAAAGGGACAAAGATCTCTAGGAACAGCAAGGAAAGAAGCTATATGCCAGATGCCTAAGCCAGAAACACCTAGAGACTTACGAGCCTTTTTAGGAATGACGGGATGGTGCCGGCTGTGGATATACCAGTATGGGATACTAGCAAAGCCACTATATGACTTACTCAGACACCAAAAAGGCTGTCGAGTGGACTCCTGAGGCTGAGGCAGCATTCAAAAGATTGAAACAAGAACTCATGAGAGCCCTGGCCCTGGGTTTGCCAGACGTGACAAAGCCTTTTTGGCTGTATTCTCATGAACGCCAGGGAATGGCCCTGGGGGTGCTAGCCCAACAGCTGGGACCATATAAAAGGGCTGTGGCATACTTCTCAAAGCAACTGGATGAGGTGAGCAAAGGATGGCCTACATGTCTAAGGGCAGTGGCTGCCGTAATTTTGAACATTGAAGAAGCCAGGAAGCTCACCTTAGGACAAAAGATGACAGTGTTAGTATCTCATACTGTATCGGCAGTATTGGAACAAAAGGGTGGCCATTGGCTGTCACCCTCGAGGTTCCTGAAGTACCAGGCAATACTGGTCGAATCTGATGACATAGTAATTCAGGTGACTAACATTGTCAATCCAGCTTCATTTTTAGAAGGAAGGACACCAGAGGAACCACTTGAACATGACTGCATAGAAACCATTGAAGCAGTGTATTCCAGCCGTCCGGATCTCAAAGAGGTACCAATCCCAGAAGCAGAGAACTGGTTCTCAGATGGCAGCAGCTTTGTGAAGCAAGGTGTCAGGATGGCCGGATATGCAGTAACCACTACAGAACAGGTAATCGAATCAAATCCTTTACCTGTGGGGACCTCTGCACAGAAGGCAGAGCTGATAGGCCTCACCCGAGCTCTTGAATTAGCAGAAGGACAATGTATAAATGTGTGGACAGACTCTAAATATGCCTTCTCTGTAGTGCATGATCACTGAGCGATTTGGAAAGAACGGGGACTATTAACTACCCAGGGGAAAGTTATAAAACATGCAGAGGAAATCCTACGACTGCTAGAAGCCATCCAGCTCCCGGAGCAAGTGGCCGTAATGCATTGTAAAGGACACCTGAAAGGTAACACCGTCCCAGAAATAGGTAATGGGAAAGCTGACGCGGAAGCCAAGTTAGCTGCGACAAAGGGTCAAGAGATACTAGTAACTGCATTAGTACCTGGAGAGTTGGATACTGACTTCCAACCGGAATACCGAGAAACAGATCATAAGTGGATACAGAGAAATAAGGGCAAGCTATTAGATAGTGGATGGGGTCAATTGGAAACAGGGCAGTTAATATTACCAGGAAAATTAATGTGGCAATTCGTAAAGATGGAGCATGAGAAAACTCACTGGGGTTTGGAGCCCCTCTACCAGTATCTTAAAGCTAGAATAGCAGGACCAAAATTATATACTACCGTAAAACAAGTGACCTCCCGGTGTGAGCGCTGCCTGAAAAACAATCCAAACACTGGAAAAAAAGTACACTTGGGAGCAATTAACAGAGGGAAGTTCCCAGGGGAAATGTGGCAAATTGATTTCTCTGAACTCCCAAGAAAAGGGGGGCATCGATATATGTTAGTTTTAACTGATACATTTTATGGATGGCCTGAAGCCTTTCCATGTAAGACATGTAAAGAGCAAGAAGTGATTAAAGTGTTACTGAATGAAATTATACCGAGGTTTGGGGTACCTAAAAATATTTCATCGGACCGGGGAACACATTTTTGTGCAAAGATTGTTAAGGCAATAAGCAAGGCACTACAAATCAAATGGCAATTACATACACCCTATAGGCCACAAGCCAGTGGGCAAGTAGAAAAATGAATCATCTTCTTAAACAACAAATTGCTAAAATATGTCAGGAGACCAACCTGCAATGGTACCAAGCCTTGCCTATTGCCTTGATCAGATTAAGGGTAAAGGTGAGATCAAAAGAGAAGCTGAGCCCATTTGAAATCCTGTATGGGCGACCCTACGCAATGCAAATTGTAAACAGTGAAGCTGTAGATCAGATAGGCAACCAGTATGTACATGATTACATCACTGCGATAGGAAAACGTTTTGACAAAAATCCCACTATAGTAATAGGACAGCAGCCTAAACAACCTGACAGCAAGTTGCACCCCTTTAACCCTGGTGATTGGGTGTTTGTTCAGAATCTTTTAGGAAAACCCCTACAAGAGAGGTGGGAGGGACCATTCCAGGTATTGCTGACCACCTTCACGGCAGTCCGAATAAAGGAATGACCTATTTGGATCCATTACACACGGGTTAAGAAAGCCCCGGAACCTAAACAAGGAAACTCTCTCTCAGAAAATGGAACTGGAACGGAATCAGACTAAAATACAGAGGCAACGCTGGATAAGAGTCCTGTTACCAATAGTTGAAGAAGTTAAGCCAAACGTAAAAGCATGGGGAGTAATATCCCTGGCTCAAAAATTAGCCCACACGGGAGGAAGGAATTGGTCGAAATCATCACAGATCAGAAAAAGAATATCAGAAAGACCAAAATATTTTTGTGGATGTGGGAAGGATGGTTCCCACTACCTCTGGTACAAAGTGTTTTGTGGTGGGTGTCAGAAAATTTGGTGGGTACACCAAAATCATTACAGAAACTATGGTACATGTGTGAGTTGTGACCGTGAATTTAACCGGGCTTTCATAGACCACTATAGAGATGTGTTACAACAACATTGGTCACCGCTAGATGTGGAGAATTTAGATAAAATGTCAACATTAGTAGTAGAAAACATGGATCATTGGTATTTAATGAATCTAGAACACTGGACTAGGAATGCGGTGCAAAGGATTCTTAGTGAAGATAAAACCTGGGCAATAGCTGAATATTGTGGGGCAGGAGTCAGGGCTTACTATTGGCAAAATTATGACGAAGAAACCTGGGAAAGGATAACGGGAATGCCTGTTTCAGGAGTAACTGTTTTTGCCCCCTCAACTCCCTGTAGCCTGGACCAGGACTTTCAAGGAATGACTCTCGACTAAAGGAAGAAGAATCCAGAACGACAATCCTTAAAGATGGATTTAACCATGCTCCTCGCAATACTTTTGGGACACTGGATAAGTATAACTTTATCATAGCAAGAATTTGAATGGCCCTGGTCTAATGCACGAATGAGGAAGGCGCTCATGTGGTCTGAAGCGGATGATCCACAGGCTAGCTCAGAATCCGACTCGTTTTTAGCTATTTATGTCTTGCATAACAACCAATCATATACGCCATATGATTGGCAATACACCGACAGTCAAGGAAAACTAACGAGTGTAACTGGGAAAAGAGGAGAAGAGATACAGATAGGATGCAAACCTGCAAATTTGGTAAATCAGGATAAGGGACAAGTTAGACTAACCATAACCCCAAAGAAAGGATCAATCCTTACATTTAGTAAAAATATACAACATCCGGTATGGGTCGAAAGGCAAGGATCGGTTACTTGCTCATGGGAAACAACAAGAAGCAGTGGGGAGGAGAAATGTGAACTCAAAATGATTTTAACTCAGTTTGTCACAGTAACTTGTATATGGTTAAATAGAAATCGAGCAGTATCGGATCAGTTTATGATCCTGGTTGCAGAGGACACCACTACTGCTTTTCCTACAAAAACTACCAAGACCCCTGCAACTTCAGTGTTTCTTAGTCCAAATTGTAGGAGTATACATAATCTGACTTTTATTGGACCACAGGTAATAAGGCATTCAAATGGGCAGAAACTGTTATTAGATCCCGCATACTCACTTAAAAGAATTCAAGTTAATGTCCAGATAAATGTTTCACAATTACAAGGGGAATGTCAGCCCTCTATTCAGCAGAGCCTCACAGGCTGGAATGCGTGGCTGGCAGCTAGATCCTATCCCCAGCGAGTCCGTAGAGATGTGACTGGATGGTTAGGGACGGGATTAGGAGTACTGAACACGATTGATCAGGAGGTATTAGTAAATAAATTGAGCTCGGTAACTTCAAATCTGGGGGAACTTAGAGTTCCAATAAGCTCATCTATGTTGGCCTTGGTTGAAACACAATCAGTAGCAGTCAAACTGTTAACCCTAGTAGCTAACCACACGGCTGAGGATTTCCTTAAGATTGCAGACTATGCTGGGGATATTGGTAGGACAGTTGCACTCGCTCTCCAGTGCATCCAAACACAACAATGGGTACAGTCCGTAACTGCTGGAATTATAAGGGAAGGAGTCTCAGGAATTTTGCCTCAAGAAATAAGAGAACTAATAGCTAAAAACAATTCCACTACTCAATTCGAAAGAGATCATCAAGCCTGGTGGCACCTAGTGAATTTTACCTACAATCTCCAACATGAACAAATTGAAGCATATGTGCTCATGATTAATGCTGCCAGGGAACGGGCTATTTTTCCTGTCCTGACTCTAGGAACAATGCACCAAAAAGTTTTAGTTCGACCAATTAATCATAATGTCTGGGCCAGTTTTCATTATGTTAAGGGGAAATGGATAACAGTCAGCTTAGAAACATGCATCTCTAAAGGACACTTAGGTTATGTCTGTGAGAATACTATTGTAGAGGGAGAAGACCTGTGCTTGGACACTGAAAATAGCGTATGTACCTTCGAGATGGTACCCCATAATCAAACAAAATCGCAGGTATACTATATCGGCAATGGATGCGTATGCCTTAGGACCCTCTGTGCTGAACTCACAATTGACCATTGCCGAGAAACAACTAATGGTACTAACTTCTGTGTATGTAATTTTACTCGCATTTTAGGCCGTGACTTTAACTACACTGTTCCGGTAACTACTAAACAGTTGATAGAAGCAGATTATAGTCTGTATCATAATATACCACACCTGCAAATAGGTATGGATACTGAGCTTCTTAAGAAAATGCTTAGACACCCGGACATAGAAAGACTAGTACAGGAAGTAAACAGAAGTACACAACGCACCTTATGGCAAGTGGAACACGATACGGCGAAGATAAAGACTATCCTGACAAAGGTAGCGCGAGAGGGAGAACAGCATTGGTGGGATATTCTAACAGGATGTTCCCCTACTGCAACTCAGGTATTCAATTCTCTGGTGCATCCAATGATAGCTATAGCCATAAGTACCGTCCTGCTAACACTACTGAATGTGTACTTGTGGTACAAGATAAGCACCGTCATTAAAAGAACCCAAACTTTGTGGATTATGATGCGAACGGTGCAGGATTCTTTTGGGCTTGGCGGAAGAATCCGCAAGCCCTAAGAAAAGGGGGGAATGAAGTAGAGAAAAGCCAGAACCTAGGAGATTTTACTAAAAGCACCCAACTTTCTGGGGAGTTTCCAAGAGATAAGGTCTAATTTATGGAAGACATCTAACTCTCAGTGAAGTCATAATTAAAGGTCCATGTAGCAAACAGGTTAATCCCAAGAAAAAAGCCAGAGCACCATGTTTGGCAAGACCCACTGCAAGAATCTGCAAGAATCAGCAAAATTAGACCGAGTTGAAAAGTTCATGAAGATGAAGAGCAAAAATACGACCACCACCAGATGAAGTAACAGGATCTCCCCTCATAATATTCCTCAAAATGGACAGCTCCGCCCCAACTCCACCTGCTATGAATATTATAACTAGATATTGCAATATTATAATCATGCATGAATATGTAGGTAAAAATATTGTAATCCCTCACTAGAAATGTATAAATACTGTAGCTTCTCACTGTAGATTTTGGAGCTCTTTTGTCCGATACTAATCGGACAGTTACCCCAACGTTGTCTTAATAAATACCTTGCTGTTTATTGACTAAAACTTTGTCTCTAAACAGTTTGTTCTGCCCTATAAAACCGTGTGTTGTGTGGAACAAAATGTCTTCACTTTGAATCTGTTGTAGTTTAGGATTATTATGTAAATTCTCTCCCCTGCCACTTAACTGCCCAGGCCAGCGGTTAACAAAAGAAGCAGTTAACTGTTGATCGCTGGGGTGGGGACAGGTTTGTCTCTTTTGGTTTTTTTTTTTTATATTCTCCCCAGTCTTGGCTCGGCGGAACGGGGGAGTGGGGGCTCGAAGGAGGCAGGCTGCCCTGCTGGTTACTGCTGGGGTTTTCCTGCCTGTCTTGCTGCTGCCTACTTCGGACTACTTTTCGTGCCGCGCTGCTGCTGCTGCCTGCCTTGGATTTGCTGCTGGTTGGTCGTACCTTTCTGCTTCTTGGACGGGGAACACAGGGGGAAGAGACTGAGTCCATCTGAAAGCTCACTGCTCGTTTGTCTCGCTGGAGAGGGACTGAAACTCACTCTGCAGCCAGCCGGGCTGTGACATGGACACTTAAGTATAACCTTTTCTCCCGGAGGAAAACCTGCTGGGTTTTGTTGTTGTTTTGGGTTTTTTTTCTTTCTCTTGTGGTGTTGGGGAAGTGGGTTGCACTAGTCTGTTTACATATATATATATATATATATATATATATCAGTTATCCTTCTTGTATTAAAATTCCTTTTCTTAAATTTGATAAAGAGTGGTGTGATTATCGTGGAGGAGGCCCCTCCCCTGCTTGTGGGTAAAACATTTTGGTTTTTTTTCCCCTCAAACCAAGACAGAATCTCATAGATTTGTACTGTGAAGTCCTTTCTCTCCGCGAAAGTTTGTTTAGTTTAATTGCTCTCTCACCCAGCTATGAACGGGGGAAGGGAAGGCAGGAAGGAGACTGTGCTCCTCTGCAATCCTGGTGTTATTCCCTGCTTTTGCCTCCCCGTTCCTCTGTACTTGACAAGAGGACTGCACGGTAAGGGCAGTGCCTGCCGCCCCCCCCCCCCCCGCCTGTCTCTGTCCCTGCATAGCCGCAAACGGCAGAGGTGGGGGAAGGGGGAGGGGGAGGGCACCGCTTCTCTCTCTCTGTACAGCATGGGCTGACTTCTGGGCAGCAGAGATGGGGGAAGGGGGAAGGGATGTCACTGCCTCCCACCCCACTCTGTTATAGGGAGACTTGGCTGCTTGCCATGGCTGGCAGCTTTGTAGGCAACGCCTGCCTCGGGGGTATCAGTACCTGTGGCCCTGATGACAGGGGCAAAGCAAGTGATCATCGCAGCCCCTGGTGCAGTGATGGTATCAGCTTTTAGGGCAGTACCCAAGAGAGGGTCGGTGTTCTCGCCAGGGCCTGTCCCAGGGGTGGTGCCACTAGTGGAGGAGGCAGCTCTCCCCGCGATCTCCGTGACATCCCTCTTGGCCCCCCTTTCCGGGGCTGCAGCCGTGTCTGCGACTGTGCTTATCAGAGCAGCCTGGGGGAAGACACCGGTGCCCCCCCCCCCCCTCCAGCCATGCTCGGATATAGGGGGACCCCCTTATACCGAGCTGGGCTGTGGACTGACGATCAGAAGAGCTCAGGCACAGCAGACATCAGAAGGCTTGATCAGAAGGCTCACAACTTAGAGAGTTTATTCAAGATAGATTAACAGACAGTTCTCATAGCTCATAGTAGAAGTAGATAGTTCCTAAAGTTCCTATTACATCATCTCACTTCCTTGTAGATCTCACGCAGTAATATCCGCACCTTTTATGCACTCTCACATCCAACATGCTACCACATAATTGGTTAACCAATTCACCTTACATACACCACAGCCTCTCATTGGTCACAAGCCACCACACATACATATCGATGCACATGCTCAAACTGAAATGAGGCTGGACCAAGAGGATGTGTAAAATGGGGATTGGGTGGACAGTATTATAAAACCCATAGAAATCAGAGTTTGAGCACGCGCGTTGATATGTATTCCTGTGGGCCCTAGGCCTGATATTAAAGGACTTGCACTTTTTATCTTATCCAACAATAACTTGGCTCAGAGTCCTGCTTTTTGGAGTCTCTCAAGGCATCACCACAAACCCACCACGATAAGCATTATGTGCTCACCATAGTGGAAGCAACCACTGGATGGCTAGAGCCATATCCAGTGCCTCACGCCACTGCCCGAAACACCATCCTGGGTCTTGAAAAGCAAGTCCTGTGGCGACATGGCACCCCAGAGCGAATTGAGTCAGACAGTGGGACCCATTTCAAGAACAGTTTAATTACTACTTGGGCAAGGGAGCATGGCATTGAATGGGTATATCACATCCCATACCATGCAGCAGCTGCTGGGAAGGTTGAACGGTGTAATGGACTGTTTAAAACCACTCTAAAGGCATTGGGTGGGGGAACTTTCAAGCATTGGGATCAGCACTTAGCAAAGGCTACATGGCTAGTCAACACTAGAGGCTCCGTCAATTGAGTTGGCCCTGCCCAATCAGAGCCCCTTCACACTGTGGATGGAGACAAAGTTCCCATAATTCACTTGAGAGGTATGCTGGGTAAAGCAGTCTTGATTAACCCTGCCTTGAGCAAAAGTAAACCCATCCGTTCAATTGTCTTTGCTCAGGAACCGGGATGTACTTGGTGGATAATGAGAGAAGATGGGGAGACCCAGTGTGTGCCTCAAGGAGATTTAACCTTGGGGAAAATATAATTTGTATTCTGAGTTGTGTGTTGCAGGAAATGAATCACTGGGCAAGGAAGACCTGAGCTAAGCTGGTGTTGGTGCCCAATGACTGATTGCTTCTCCTGCTCAGAGTATTCATTCTGATAGAATAAAGCCCAAGATCTGGAGGGGTGGAAGACGGCCCTGAAAAACAAGAACTGTGCAAGCACGGGAAATAGGCAGATATGGGATATGGGTATGATGTAAATGGTATGAAATAAGGGGTGGAGATTGTAATGGGGGGGAGGAGGTGCTCTCTCTCTCTTGTGGTGGCCGCCCTTGGGACAGCCATTGCTGGGAGAGATCCCTCACTGCTGTTTGTGGGGAAGTAGAAATTTGTTTTTAGCTTTTAGTCTTGCGTGTGTGTGTATTGCTTTTTGGGTTTTTCTTTTTCTGTGTAAATATAACCTGCCTTGCTGTAAATTGCAGTGTGTAGGGTTTTTTCCTTCCCTCTTCCCTCTGGGAAAGGGGGGAGCTGCATTGACTGGGTAGTCACTTGGCATTCAGCCAAGGTAAAACCATCTCACTGATTTAGCCTCAGATATCTCGACTGAAATTGTAACTGCTTGGAAGGCTGTGTATACCGCTTTAAAAACTGTGGAACAAACAGACACCATTTTGCTGGCCCTGGCAGTATAAGGAAGAATTCCTTGAGGGTAATAAAATACTTCATGGGTCTGTTGACAGTGACAACACTTCCCAGGTCTGTTAACAGTGAGCTTAACGAGCCTTTTGATATGGAATTTGTAACCCTTGAGAAAGAAGCAACTCTATATCCTTTAGAGCAAGCAGAAGCCTTAGCTGCTTCTGCGCCTACAGCAGAAGAGATCTTGCAAGCACAAAATAATCAACCTCAATTTCTGCTATCTTTGCCTCAACAAACTGTATTAGCAGCACCAGCACTTGGTCCAGAGGTTAGTGACTCATCTACTTTGGAGGATTGTAAATTGGCATCTTTGAAATGTGGAGATGTCGAGCTGTTAAGTGCAATGCAAGTAGTATACAAGCCACGCCGTCCCCCCCAATTTGAATGTCTCCCGTAAGTCAGTGAAGGATTATGGACTGCAATCATCATATACAACAGGTTTGATAGCGGCGATTGGAGATTCCTATATTATGATCCCATCAGACTGGAAATGCTTTTTATGTTTAATTTTGTCTACTGCACAGTTTACTGTCTGGATAGCTGAGTACCGTGAACAGGTCAATACTCAAATTAGGGACAATGTAGGTAACGGGACAGCTATAGGTCATAATGAGTTATTAGGCAAGGGGCCGTATTTTGCTGCAACGGCACAAGTGATGATCTCACAGCTTGTTTTCACTCAAGCTACTGATCTGACCATGAAAGCCCTCAGAAAAGTTCCAGACGCCAGAAACACAGAGCCTTCATTTGCAACAGTTAAACAAGGACTACAAGAACCATATGTATCCTTTATTGATCATTTGCAGACTGCAATTTCGCAGCAGATAGATAATAATGCAGCTGCTCAATCCTTGCTTTTTCAGTTAGCAATTGACAATGCAAATGCAGATTGCCAAAAAGTTGTGGTGCCTTTAAGAAATCGGACTAAGTCAATTGCTGAACTTATCACGGCTTGTCAGTATGTGGGCTTGGAGTCTTTTAAAGCTTCTCTGTTAGCCACTGTGTTAGCCGGACAGATGGTTGTGACTCATGCTGCTATTCAGTGTTATCAGTGCAACCAAAAAGGTCATATTAAAAGGGACTGTCCTTTGCAGAATGAAATAGGGGGAACTCCCCCCGTGATGGGGGGGAGGGGAAGGGGGAGCCTATGTTTATTTTACTTAGGGCTTATGTAATGGTTTGACCCATGGCTTCCTCAGTAACCATTGTATCTAAGGAAGTTACAAGTATTCCACACGTGTCTTCCATGTAGCAGTGGGGGAGTGGTGTTGTGTTTTCTTCCCTTCCTTGGCTGAGGAGCTGGAGGGAGGTGGTGGAAGCCTGGTCCCTCCGGTGCCTGGTGGTTCTCCTGTCCTGGGTGAGATTGTTTCATTCTTGTTCCCCTTCCTTGAGGTTTTTAATTGTGTTTGTTTTGATTCATTCGGTTTCTTTAGGTTGGGTTGGTGTCTTCCCTATTTCCCAGCTAATCAATCCCCTTTTCTCCCTTCCCCTCTCCCCTGGGAGGTGGGATCCTATGTATTGTGTATACAGTGTGGTTTGTAAATGTTAGTAAATATAATTTATTCTTTTTATTCAGTTCAGTTTCTTTAGAGTGCGTTTCTCCTCAGTTTTTTTTCCCCTTTCCTTTGCTGGGAAGGTTCTGGGAGGGGGGAAGGGGGGGGCCAGTCCAGGGTTGGCAACAGCTAGGCCAAACCTGCTACATTATTGGAGGTTCTACCGAGATACTGACCTTGAGTTGTTTGGTAAACAATTCTCTGTTTAGAGAACAGTGGCCAGGAGAACTGCCAACTGAAGTGGTATTATCAAAAGAGTATCTTTTTGTTATAAACAAGGTTTTTGTTTGGGAACAGAGGACTCAGGCATAAGGTAAACAATAGAAAGAATGGTTTTCTCCCTTTTTAGCAAATACCTGAGAGGTACCAGAGGAGGTCAGTCCAACCATGCTGGCATGGCCTGGCAGTCTCTTGTAGTGAAAGGCTTCCTGTTAAGTGTCTTTCTATTATTTTACATACTGATGGTGCTAATGCTTACTCCCACTCTGAGAGGTCTACTAGGGACATACCTAGGTCTGCCTGATAATTGTCATCCATGTAAGGCCCTCCTGAATCTTGACATTAAAGGCCTGTTAAATTATGACATTAATGGACTATTGAGAGAGATCCCTACTGTTACAATTGGTCCCAGTTATTACCTAAATTGTATTGTGACAGCACTAGTGTTTATGAAGGTAATGAAACTGTTGTATAAGATTGGAAGAATGCTGGCACTTTGTTGCTTCCCTTGTTTCAGACCTAAGAAAGGCTATGCCTCTGGGGGACTCGCTGGAACTTTGGAAGGGGCTTTGGACAGGCCAGTCCCTGGGTGGGATGGGCCTTGGTCGGATCTCGGTAAAGTGCTAGGGCGTATCTCACCCTCCGCTCTTTGGAAGTTCACGCCAGAAGAAGTGTGTGACTCTGCTGAGGTGGCCCGCTGTTTATCAGAAGAGTGTTTTTCCTATGAGGACCCGTATACGCCAGTCTCTGCTTTGTGTTGGGGCCTGGCTAGTGCTTATCGATGTGCCATAGACTACTGTCACTGGCTTGAGGACAGGATAGAATATGGAGATATGCCATCCGAGACCTGTGCAGTCCCCGTTCAGGCTACCGAAAGTGAAGTCCAAACACAGCATGAGGTCGATGTTGTTTCTGTAGAGACCCAAACTCAAGCAGCTGAAGCTAATACAGCTTCCAGTTGTTCCGTAGAAATTCAGACTCAAGCCGTAGATCTGGAGGTTGCCATCTCTATTAAGCCTGCTAAGACCACAGTTGAAGCTCAGACTCAGGCCGACGTCGATACAGTTTCTATTCGCTCTGTGGAAACTCAGACTCAAGCTGCAGATCTGGAAGCGGCCATTACTACTAAACCCACCAAGACCACAGTTGAAGCTCAAACTCAAGCCGACGCGGATACAGTTCCTATTCGCTCTGTGGGAACTCAAACTGAAGTTATGGACCGGAAGATTATCATTGCCCCCATAAAGAAGAAAACAACGAGGACAAAGGAGACTACAAAACCCATAGAGCCACCTCCGCAATTGGAACAAGAAGAAGAAGAAGAGGAACAAGAAGAAGAAGAAAAAGAAGAAGAAGAAGTAGACGAAGAAGCAGCTGCGAGAGAGGAAGAAACTACTGTGACGATGGAAGGAGCGACGGCACAAGAGGAAAGAATAGTCACAGTAGAAGAGGGAGCAGCCGCCAGAGAGAGAGGAGTGGTCACAAGGGATGGGGCACACCTAATGGGACTGGGGGCATGCCCAAAAGAGACCAGAGGCATGCCTGGAGAAAGGAAAGGGACGGTGCGAGCATCCTGGGATAGAATAACATTCGACGATTGGTGCTCTGACTACACACGCAAGTACCCAGTGGAGGAAGAGAGGAGGTCAACGCGCTTCCGTCAGCCTGAGGAAGGACCGTTTCAGCCTCTCCAAAGGCAACCCTCCCTTGGAAGTATGATTCCGCCTCCCCATACTAGACCTACATTTGAGGGAATAGATGACCGGGGAAGGCCCTTACCCCGGCCTTCCAAGGACTATGTGCTACCTCCATTCATCAGACCTGATGAACAACGCAGGAGCTCCCTTTCACGGGGTGCACGAGCTAGGAGTCTTTCCCCACGGCTCGAACGAAGTAGAAGTCTCTCTCCACAGCGTGGGCGACGTAGGAGCCCATCCTCCCGGAGTGAACACCATAGAAGCTCATCTTCACGGCCTGAACAATCCCCATCTTTGCGTGAGAGGGTCAGAAAGGAAGTGAGAGAGGTTCCACGAAGGAGTGGAAGAGTAAAAACACAGGTAGAGAGAATAGTACGTGGGAGAGATGGACAGGAAATAATGAGGGAAAGTGAAATTATACGATCATTGACCCCAAAGGAGATTCGAGATATACGAAGGGATTACAGTCGGTGGCCCGATGAACGCATCCTCACCTGGCTGGTGCGATGTTGGGACCAGGGGGCCAGTAGTCATGTGCTGGAAGGTCATGAAGCACAACAATTGGGATCTCTTGCCCGAGACCGTGAAATAGAACAGGAAATGGGACAGGGGGAGATGGCATCCAGTCTCTGGACCCGAATCCTCCGTGCCGTGAGGGCAAGATACCCATTTAAAGAGTATTTGGTGAGTGCTCCAAGAGAGTGGAATACTGCAGAAGAAGGCATCCAGTATCTGCGGGAACTGGCCATGCTGGAGATTATATACTCCGATCCAAATTACTATGACATCTTGGTCCCAGAGAAGATGCCATGCACACAGCCGATGTGGGATAAGGTGATGAATGGGGCCCCTAAGTCTTATATGCCGTGTCTGATATCTGCATACCCTCTAAGTATGGACGAGAATGAGATACACGTTGACAGAATGTGTCACTGGATACGGAGAATATCGGAAACCATGAGAGTCCCCTCTAACTACCAGCATTCGTCCCTCTACAGTGGGGAAAGGGTAGGGAGGAATCCTAGACGCTCTGTGTATGAAGAAGAACCTAGAGGCAAAGGTTCTAGAGGTTGCAAAGAAAGGTCTCGTTCTCATTCTCATTCAAGTTCCTGTTCTCGTTCTCGGTCCCGTTCCCGTTCTTGGTCACCTCATGCAGCACGAGGGAGAACTAGAGGCCACCAGAGGAATACTAGACGCTCTGTGTATGAAGAAGAACCTAGACACAGATGTTCTAGAGGTCGCAAAGAAAGGTCTCGTTCTTATTCTCGTTCCAGTTCTCGTTCTCATTCCCGCTCCCGTTCTCGGTCATCTCATGCAGCACGAGAGAAAACTGGAAGCCCCAGGAGTAAGACACAAAGTGAGCGTGGTTTCTTGCGGGCCCTTCTGCGCGAACTAGGGGAAAACATGAAAAAATGGCACGGTGAACCCACCTCTAAGCTTAAAGCCCGAGTGCATGAATTAAAACGGAAAGTAGCTGGCAAGAAAGCTGTCCACATAGTTGAGGCAAAGAGCCCAGAAAAGAAACATCGATCTCCAAGACGCAAAAGAAACAACTCCCCCCATGCTGATGAAGGAGCCTCTGACAGAGCATCGCACACGTCAGATGGAGAATGCTCCGACCAGGAACAACAATAGAGGGGCCCTGCCTCCTGCCAGGAGGAGGAGAGGGACGAGGATGACAATCGGGTTTATTGGGCTGTGTGGGTTCGATGGCCTGGCACATTGGATCCTCAGAAATATCGAGCTTTGGTAGATACTGGTGCCCAATGTACATTAATGCCATCAGAACATGAGAGTACAGAGACTGTGTCTATTTCTGGAGTAACCGGAGGGTCTCAGGACCTGTCGGTGGTAGAGGCTGACATGAGCCTAACAGGAGACCAATGGGAAAAGCATTCCATTGTGACAGGACCAGAAGCCCCTAGCATCCTTGGTATGGACTATTTAAAAAGAGGACACTTTAAGGACCCGAAGGGATACCGGTGGGCTTTTGGTGTAGCTACAGTGATTGAAGGAGAGTCCAAACAGTTGTCTACTCTCCCTGGTCTCGCAGAAGACCCTTCTGCTGTGGGATTACTCCGAGTCAATGATCAAGAAGTACCGATGGCCACTGCAACTGTACATAGGCGACAGTATCGTACAAACCGAGATGCTGTGATTCCCATCCATAAAATG
This sequence comes from Pithys albifrons albifrons, assembly GCF_047495875.1. Classification (NCBI taxonomy): domain Eukaryota; kingdom Metazoa; phylum Chordata; class Aves; order Passeriformes; family Thamnophilidae; genus Pithys; species Pithys albifrons. The sequence goes on along the minus strand of NC_092483.1, from coordinate 526,317 downwards.
ATCAGGAAGCTGGAGAGCCAAGGGGTGGTCAGCAGAACACACTCACCCTTCAACAGCCCTATCTGGCCTGTACGTAAATCAGATGGAGAATGGAGATTGACTGTGGACTATCGTGGCCTGAATGAAGTTACGCCACCGCTGAGTGCTACCGTGCCAGATATGTTGGAGCTCCAGTATGAGTTGGAGTCCAAAGCAGCAAAGTGGTATGCCACTATTGACATTGCTAATGCATTCTTCTCCATTCCTCTGGCACCAGAGTGCAGGCCACAGTTTGCTTTCACCTGGAGGGGCGTGCAGTACACCTGGAACCGACTGCCCCAGGGGTGGAAACACAGTCCAACCATTTGTCATGGGCTGATCCAGGCCACATTGGAGAAGGGTGAGGCCCCAGAACACATCCAGTATATTGATGATGTCATTGTATGGGGAGACACAGCAGAAGAAGTTTTCAGGAAAGGACGAAAGATTATTCAGATTCTCCTCAAAGCCGGTTTTGCCATCAAAAAGAGCAAGGTCAAGGGACCTGCCAGAGAGATTCAGTTCCTTGGGGTGAAATGGCAAGATGGACGTCGCCAGATTCCAACCGACGTCATCAATAAGATTGTAGCAATGGCTCCACCGCCTAACAAGAAAGAGACCCAAGCATTTCTGGGAGCCATAGGCTTCTGGCGAATGCACATCCCAGAGTACAGCCAGATCGTGAGCCCTCTCTATTTTGTGACCCGTAAAAAGAACATTTTCCAATGGGGTCCTGAACAACAACAAGCTTTCAAGCAGATCAAGCAAGAAATCGCACATGCCGTGGCTCTTGGACCAGTCAGGACGGGACCAGATGTGAAGAATGTACTTTATTCCACAGCTGGAGATAAAGGTCCCTCCTGGAGCCTCTGGCAAAAGGTGCCTGGTGAGACACGAGGGCGACCACTTGGTTTCTGGAGCCGAAGCTACAGAGGCTCTGAGGCCAATTACACCCCTATGGAGAAGGAAATCTTAGCGGCGTATGAAGGCATACGAGCAGCCTCAGAAGTCATCGGTACCGAAGCACAGCTTTTCCTGGCACCCCGACTACCGGTGCAAAGCTGGATGTTCAAGGGAAAAGTGCCCCCTACACACCATGCCACCGATGCTACGTGGAGCAAGTGGATTGCTTTGATTACACAACGTGTTCGAATTGGGAGCTCGAATCGCCCTGGAATTCTAGAAATTATAACCAGTTGGCCTGAAGGTGGGGACTTCAGCCTGGCAGATGAAGAAGAGGAAGAGTCAGTGAGTCGAGCTGAAGAAGCTCCACCATATAATCAGCTGCCAGATGAAGAGACACGCTACGCCCTTTTCACTGATGGTTCTTGCCATATCGTAGGGAGGAGCCGGAAGTGGAGAGCAGCTGTGTGGAATCCCACCCAACAGGTGGCAGAAGCCACTGAGGGGAAAGGCGAATCGAGTCAGTTCGCAGAACTCAAAGCTGTCCAATTGGCCCTAGACATTGCAGAAAGAGAAGGATGGCCAAGGCTTTACTTGTACACCGACTCATGGATGATAACAAATGTTCTCTGGGGATGGCTAGATCGGTGGGAGAAGATGAATTGGAGGCGTAGAGGGAAGCCCATCTGGGCTGCAGATCTGTGGCAAGACATTGCTGCCAGAGTAAAGAAATTGAACGTGAGAGTCCTCCATGTAGATGCCCATGTGCCCAAAAGTCGAGCTAATGAGGAACAAGATAATAACAGACAGGCAGACCGAGCTGCACAGATTGAGGTGTCACAAGTAGACCTCGATTGGCAGCAAAAGGGAGAATTGTTCCTAGCTCAATGGGCCCATGATGCTTCAGGCCATCAAGGCCGGGACGCAACCTATAAATGGGCACGAGACCGAGGGGTGGATTTAACTATGGACACTATCTCCCAGGTTATCCGCGATTGTGAAACCTGTGCTGCCATTAAGCAGGCAAAAAGATTGAAGCCCCTTTGGTATGGTGGACGCTGGGACAAGTATAAATACGGAGAGGCCTGGCAGGTTGACTACATCACATTGCCACAGACTAGCCAAGGTAAGCGCTATGTGCTTACCATGGTTGAAGCGACCACCGGATGGTTGGAGACATATTCGGTACCACATGCAACAGCCCGGAATACTATCTTGGGCCTTGAGAAACAGGTCCTGTGGAGGCATGGCACTCCAGATCGCATTGAGTCAGACAATGGCACTCATTTCAAGAACAATCTAGTGGCCACTTGGGCACGGGAGCATGGTATTGAATGGGTATATCACATTCCATATCACGCACCTGCTGCTGGAAAGGTTGAAAGGTGCAATGGACTATTAAAAACGACTCTGAAGGCACTAGGTGGAGGAACCTTCAAGAACTGGGATAAGCATTTAGCCAAGGCCACCTGGTTGGTTAACACCAGAGGCTCTGTCAATCGAGCTGGTCCTGCCCAAGCAGAATCCCTCCACATGGTAGATGGAGACAAAGTTCCAGCGATTCACTTGAGAGGCATGTTAGGGAAATCTGTCTGGATTACCCCTCCCTCGGGCCAAGACAAACCCATTCGTGGGATTGTTTTTGCCCAAGGGTCCGGAAACACCTGGTGGGTAATGAGGAAAGATGGCGAGATCCAGTGTGTGCCCCAAGGCAATCTAGCCTTGGGGAAGAACTAATGATGTGCTTTGAGTTGTGTTTTGCAGGAAACCAGACACGAGATGAGAAAAACCCAAACAAAGCCGGTACTGGTATCCCATGATGTCCAACGATAAGGCAGCCCTAAACTGTGGACTAGGCCTCAACTTGGAACTGTGACTCTAACCAAAAGGCAATGGACTAAAGCTGAACTGATGCTGGTGTTGATCCTTGATGACAAGACTTGCCTTGAAGGACTGCATATGGACTATATATATATATATGTGTGTGGGATATAAGCAAATGCAATAATACAAAGATTGCGTGGAAAGATCAGTGTGGAATAAGGGGTGGAGAATGTAATGGTTTGACCCATGGCTTCCTCAGTAACCATTGTATCTAAGGAAGTTACAAGTATTCCACACGTGTCTTCCACGTAGCAGTGGGGGAGTGGTGTTGTGTTTTCTTCCCTTCCTTGGCTGAGGAGCTGGAGGGAGGTGGTGGAAGCCTGGTCCCTCCGGTGCCTGGTGGTTCTCCTGTCCTGGGTGAGATTGTTTCATTCTTGTTCCCCTTCCTTGAGGTTTTTAATTGTGTTTGTTTTGATTCATTCGGTTTCTTTAGGTTGGGTTGGTGTCTTCCCTATTTCCCAGCTAATCAATCCCCTTTTCTCCCTTCCCCTCTCCCCTGGGAGGTGGGATCCTATGTATTGTGTATACAGTGTGGTTTTTAAATGTTAGTAAATATAATTTATTCTTTTTATTCAGTTGAGTTTCTTTAGAGTGCGTTTCTCCTCAGTTTTTTTTCCCCTTTCCTTTGCTGGGAAGGTTCTGGGAGGGGGGAAGGGGGGGGCCAGTCCAGGGTTGGCAACAGCTAGGCCAAACCTGCTACAGCTTATGATGCTTATTTTGTTTATGTTTATTCTACTTATGCTCATTTTGTTTATGCCTATTTTACTTATGCTTATTTACCTAGGACTAATGATAATACTTATTTTCTTATTTTACTTATGCTTTTATACTTATCATGGAATTTGCTTAGCTCACTGTGTAAAAACCCACACTGTCCTTGAAGGTGCAATACCAAGAGGCTCAAGCCAATTAAAACAGCTAGGATACCCCATGATAAATCAGAAAACGTGTCAAAAGAACAAGATAAGTCCAATAAGACCAGCAAAAGTTGCCAACAAGACTGGTTTGAACCAGTTCTGAGCAAAAGGTAAAAAGTTTACAAGAGGAAGACGACTTACTTCATCCCCAAAGACCCCAAAAGACCACCACTCTGAATTACCAGGAGAAACAGCGCAGGTGCAAGAAGGAGTCGCTTGAGGCAGAGAAAATGGAAATCAGTTCTTGAGACTCATTATAATAACCCTGCCTTCTCTAAGAAAATAATGTTTATGCATGAAAGAAGAATAAATATGTATAACTTACTTGCATATAAACCCATTGTTAACTCAGCTAGGTGCGCATGTTTTTGGAGGAGTTATCCCCCATGCGTCCTGGACCAGAATAAACGTACCTCCTTATAACCTTGCTGGATTATAGGGGTTTTATTCCGCAAAACACCCCCCCCTCCCACCCATGTCTCAGCTAATCCTTAAGGTCCTGATCTGACCACTCCAGAAAAATGACTGAACTTGTGCTCCTGTTTGACATCTTTACAGGCTTTCACAGAAACAAATTATTTTTTCTTTTTTTCAGTGACTCTAAAACTGAGCTAACTTCTCCCTTGATCCCGGAATGCGAATAAGAGCTAAATGCCTTACTTTGCTTTGATTCCCTGCAGCAGTTTGCGATGCTTGGGGCTGTTGAGTCGCTCGGTTCCGTTGGATGGGACCCCCCCCCCCCCCCCCCTCCGCCTCGCCCATCACCTTCCTGCTCAGCTTGGGTTTGCTGCACTAAGAGAAGCTGTGTTGTTTGGTTTTTTCTGCTGTGTATTAGCTCTCTGGAACGTTTTGTTTCAAGTGATTATGAGCCTTAGATAGCCATCTTTCACTTTTGCATATGCATGGAGAGGACAACACTCAGTCCAGTGGACTTTTACTTTCTTTACTCAAAATATGTTTCATTTTCAGTCCTGGCTTTTAAAAACAGAGTGGCTAGAATTGGCACAGAAATTAGTACAAGAGCAATTAGAGAAAGGACAAATTGTTCCCTCTACCAGTCTCTGTGTTAAAGGGTGGGTTCCAAGGGATGCCAGAAAGTGAAACAGACACGCTGTTGAGAGGTTAACAAACAGTATTTTTTTTATTACCAGAGACTGTTAAGTGACAGGAGTTTTAAGAGGAAAAAGGACGAGGAAGGAAAAAGAAGGAAAAAACTCAAAAGCAATAAGCCCAAGTGTGCAAGCACCCCCACTCACCAAGGGGATTGCTGACACTAATGTCTTACCGACCCACACATTTAGATTCTCCGGAGAAGGAAGCAAAGACCAAGATGCGCTAGCTGACTCACTGCAATGACAGGCGTCCCCGTTATTTGAAAATACAAGGTTTTCTCACGTGGCAAGCAAGCCCAAAAAGCACCAGTCATCTGCCCTTAAAATACAGGTGGCCAGTGACGTCTGACTGGGCAAGTGTGGCCAGTACCGCCCAGTCCGAAGTCACTAGCTCCACCTTCTTGTTATATAACAGTCTTCCCTCTGCGCATGTGCATGGGCACTGGAATTTCCCTGAGCATGCGCATAATCGTCTGGGGGCCTCCAATAAATTGGGGCTGGGGGAAGCCTTCCTCCCCTTCCTCATCACTTTCTCCTCCAAATGACCTCTAAATACAACTAGCGAATCAGAGGAGACCAATTATTTTTAGTTTACAGTGAGCTCTGTCTTCAAGGGTGAAGTTTCTCCTTTATCAATGCTTGTTACCGGTAACACGGTAGGGAAAGCATAAACTTTGTCCAGATGGCCGGCCAAAACACAGACCAAAATGTCAACAGTTTTAATTCCTGACACACTCTGAAACATGCTTGTTATGGGTTCACCTAGGTGGGCCTAGATTTGGGCTCTGAAGTGTGGACTAGGCCGAAGCTGTCAGCTGACTTGAGCTGGGCTGAGCTAACAGCTGACCTCTTCTAGCCAGTAATTTTGTATTCCATACCACATTATGACATCATCTCCAGGGAAGTAGGAACCAGTGTGGGAGTGGTTAAGGCAGTCGCTTCTCAGCCCTCCTCTTGGGAGGACGCACGATGCTGTCCCAGGGGGGATGGAGAGGACCAGGCCCACCACTGGCTCACAGGGTACCTCAGGAAAGTAAAATGTGTTGTTCTGGGTCTCTCCTTTCTGCTTGGGTTTGTCTCCCTGGGGAATAAGCTTCTTCTTAAGTAATGTGTAGTTAGGACAGTAGAATTTGTGTGTTCGTTAAGAAGTTGAGGTGGGGAACTTGTTGTTGCAAACTTGTGTGAGTGTATATTTGTACTCTCTTCTAATTGTCTCTTTCTGTGAAAAATATATGTAGATTTAGTATAAATGCAGTTTGAAGTGTTTTTTTTTTCTTTCCCCTCTCTTTTCCTCCCTTTCCCTGGTGTTAGGAGGGAGGCTTTTCTCTCTGTGCTTGGGAGGGTTGGCAGTTGCTTATCTCAAACCAAGACAATGCTTATATTTGTAATCCCAAAAAAGTCAGGTAAATGAAGATTACTGTAAGATTTAAGAGCAGTAAATGCTGTTCATCAACCCATGGGAGTGTTTGCAACCCGGAATTCCTAATCCAACACTTGTGGAAGTATTTAGGCTGGGAAGTTTTTGAAACTACAGTATTTCCCTCTTTTATAAAATTGCATGCTTACGTCACGGTGATTTACAGCGTCTAAAAATTTCCCAATTGCTTTATTCATGATTTATAGTTTCTTTCAACCTTATGCTCTAATAGAACAATGGATTACAGAAGACCAACAAGTTATAATCTTAGAATGTTTTTTTTTTGGTACATGTATTTCCTAAAACATTAACTACAACTGTGGATATGCTAACTTCTTTAGCTTATGAGGCCTGCCAGTGATGCTAGGTTTTAATTGGCTTGGATCCAGCTGTAATTTATTTGCCTTTTAAGAGAGATGTTTTTCATGGTTTAATTTTGCAATTTTTATCTTTGTAGACTGTTTTTGCTGAATTGTTTTTAGGACTAGTCATCTTTCAGTTGTGGAGACAGAGGTTTCTACAGTCATTATCTGAATTACCTTTTCAGCTACAAGATCTCTGCTTAAGAATTCCGATACTCACGCCATCACTACGTTTATTGATGGTTCAGGTAAAATTGGAAAAGGTGCTGTAGTGTGGAAACCTAATAATCATTCTTCTTGGTAGTCAGTAGTAATTATGATTTCTGCATCAATTTAGATTGTTGAACTTTCTGCAGCTATAAAAACATTTGAGTTATTCAGTGACCAAGCTTTAAATATTGTTTGTGACTGTCTGTATGTCGTAGTTTGGATTGGAGATTGCCTGTCTCATTTGGTATGTTCTCATCAACATGCTTATTTTGTTTGTCTTCTTCATTCTTATATCAGCTTGCCAGGACCAATTGTAGAAGGTGTCACGTGAAAGGGAGGATAGACAGAAATGCAAAGATTTCTATTCTTACCTGTATTAAATAAAAGTTATTAGCTATTAGCGTCCTCGGAGTAATCAAAGCTTTAGGAACCCAGCACTGCCTGTTGAACTCTGGACAGAACACAGGCTGGAAAGATTTTTGACTCCCCTATGAGGACCACACTTAAGCCAAGGAGAATTTATTAGCAATAAGCGCCTCCAGATAATCAGATCCTTATGCGCCCAACACTGCCTACCGACAAGGATAGCACACAGGTTGGAAGGGTTTCTGACCCCTGATATGAGACCACACTTCAGCCAAGGAAGAACTTACAGCTATATAAGTGGCTCCAGAAAATTAGAGCCTTATGCACCCAACACTGCCTATCAACTATGGACAGCACACGGGTTGGAAGGGTTTCTATCCTCTGATATGAGACTACACTTAATAGCAAGAAAAGAACTTTCCCCACAACAGCTCCTGAAATAACATTTATTAATACAACTATGTGACAGTTATTGTGGGTTTTGCGTTGCCGGTGATGACGTTTACCTGGAAGATTGTATTTAATTGATAACAAAAGACCCCAAAAGAAACCAGCACAAAACACATTTTACAGAGACAAGCACACCAAACTTAAGTTTCAATACAGCAGTATATCCCACTCTCACAACAGACAGAAACTAGGAACAAAAAACTACTAACTAGAAACACAGCCACCTAAAACACTTATCTAGACACTCTTTCAATAACATAGGGCAATAAAATAGCTTGCACACTACTCTCTCTGTAACACAAAGCAAAAGGAAAGAACAGAGCTGCTTCTCATCAACACACATGTTGAAAAAAGAAACTGCACACTGCAAAAGGACACAATAACTAATATAAAGTAGCAAAGTATAAAGCAAGTTACTGTTATTAGTATTAAAGTAGCAAAACACAGTAAAGAAGGTACTTATAGAGTAAGAATCAAAGTAGCTGTAAGCATAAGATGTAAGATAGAATGTATAAAGGAATAAGCTTTGTAAAAGAGTAAAGTATAAGGTATAAAGTATAAAGTATAGAAAGCACATGGTTTTCTCACCTCTACATTGTTCCAAGAGGTGAGAGGAGGCAGAACAAGCTACTAGCAGTTACCCCAACAGAGACGATGGCATTTCTCCCCCGTTTTAGTTTAAACTCCACTTCTTTTTATACCTTTTTTTTCTTCAGGTGATTTCGTGTCACTAAAGTTAATGCTGAGAGGGTGATACAGATGCCTGAGTAGGTTCTCACAGAACTCTGCAGGTGCGTGAAAACAGCCAGGATGAAATAATATTAACATGGGACTTGTGAGATATGGGTTTTAACCAATTAAAGGTTCTAGCGTGGTTGGGTGAGACACTTTCTAGCCAATAAGATGTAGTTCTAACACTGTATAAACCATGTGCTATGTGTAATGAAATGTCTTCACTATAAACCTCATAGGCTTGTTGTGTGGATTCCTTTCTCTCCACTGAAAATTGTTTACTTTACCTGAGGGGGCGGCTCCTTGAGTAGTCATAGAAGATATCCCAAAGGAGGGCTGTGTCATTTTTTACAACACTCCATCCTTTGTTAATCTTATCAGTTTGAAAGCTCTTTGTCCTCTGCTGGGAGCATCCCTCCAGGGGGCTGAGGCATTTCCCTCAACTCATCAAGCTTAATCAGGGCTATCACCCCACAGAAGGTAACCCAGTGGTGGATGGTGCCGTGAGAGACCCCAACAAAGCAGAACTCTGAGCCAAGTTAGTGTAGGATAAGATAAAAAGTTAAATTCCTTTAATATCAGGCCTATGGCCCACGGGAATACATGATGAAATGCACGTGCACCTCCCGAACACTGTTTTCTATGGTTTTTATAATATTGTCTACCTTACTTTTACACATCTCTTGGTCCAGCCCCGGTCCCACTCCTGGTCTCACCCCAGTTCCATCCCCTCAAGATTTGAGTCTGGGGTCGGTGAGACCTCCTCTTCATCATTCTTTCTCTTCCTCGGGCTCCTGGAGTTCTTCCAATGTTCTGATTTCTGGGTCACTCTGCCCCATGTTTATGTTTCATTCTGCAGGCCTTTCTGATAGTTGTCAGCATTCTACCTTGAAGAGAGTCTAACAAGACTAAATAACTAAAAGAATTTGAGCTACTGATATGGCAGAGGTTGGCATGTATAAACATTGAACTTAAGCTGCTAGAAATATTAGCACACTAAATCTACATTTTACTACAGTTACAAAAATTTCTAAAATTTATAAAAATGAAAAAATCAAAAAATCAAAAACTCCTTAGGCATCATGGACCAGCTGACCATGGTGGCTGTGGTACCGAATCTTTTTGAACAGGTATTTGCCTCATTACCCACAGCAGGAGGAGTTAATCCACGAGGCCTCTCAAGCAACAAATTGTGGCAAACTGATGTTATTATACATGTGCTCCTTTGGGACTCAAATATTTACATGTTACAGTTAACACTTTTCCTGGTTATGTTTATGCATCTGTTAGAATAGGTGAAAAGGCTAAGGACGCTCAGGGACACTGGCTCACTGCTTTTGCAGTCATGGGTGTGCCAAAATCCATCAAAACAGATAATGGCTCTGCCTACACTGCTGCTTCGATGCTGCCTTTTTTGCAGGACTGGAGAGTCACTCATGTTACTGTTATCCCTCATGTTCCCATGGGCAAGCTATTGTGGAACCTACTCATCACACTCTGACAGCGCTGCTGGAAAAACAAAAAGGGGGAATACCCTAACCTTGGTGCATGTTCGAGTAAATTTTTTGAATATGCAGGACAATGTTTTTTCCTACTTCTGCAGTACAGCGACATTTTTCATGAGCAAGTATAATATATATTGACAACAGTGGGTGCACTATAAACCCTGGCAACATCTTTTAGCTTATTTAGCTTCAATCTTTTCTGCATTTAGGGTCTGTATTTTTCTTTTAGTACTCAGTTATTTCATATCCTATTAGCAGTAGTGATTTTAGTTACTGCCTCAAGTTGATTAAGCCCTTATGGTTTGTTTAGATGCCTTAGAATCTGCTATCATGTGGTTAGGTGATAGACAATATACTTTGTAAAGTAGAAATAAGTTGTAATGTGAAGCGTAGTAACTTTTGCTAAATTTTGCAGACTACACCGAATTTCCCACTGAACTGAAACCATTGAGCCTCAAGCGATAGCTGTGCTCCTTCACCGTGCTAAAAACAGGAAGGAGGAAATGTAGTGAGCCACTATGAGAACAAGAATAAAATCAAGAAGGCCTGGGAAAAGTCAAGATGACCTTGTATTGTTTTATCTAAAGCCTTGATTTACTGTCCAGGGATGGAGCTAAGCTCTCAGCTTGTAATGTGTGGGGTGCAAATGGGTTGCTTGGAACTCCCAAAGACTGTGTATGTGTGTCTATGTGCCAGCTGGCTTGTGAGTGTGGTATCTATGTGACTGAAGCTGTGTTCTGCCTTTATTTGTTTTAACCAGTCCCTGTGAAAGAAAGCAATATATAAACCCTGGATCATTCTTAATAAAGTGATTTCTGTCCATCAAGTCAGAGGTCCGTCATTCTGTCACACTGATAGCACACCAGCACCTTGCCAAACACCCCATGTATTTAGCAAAAATATATTGTGCTTTGTAGTAGATATGCTATTTCATGCACCTTTTCCCTTCTGTTTGTATTCTAATGCTGGCCCTGATGCCTAAAGCAGAAAGATGTACCCTTCTAGTTAAAAAAAAATTAATCTTCTCCATTTCAGATTAATTCCTTTGAAGAATTTGTTTTTGCTGGATGAAGTGATGCAAAAAAGAAAAGCAATTGCATTTGTGATGTGGTGCATTTGTTGGGGTTGGATTTGTGAGCCTTTGCATTTGCAGGGCTGTGAGTTTGTTGGGGTTGCATTTGCAGGGCTTTCAACTTCTGAGAGCCAAATCATATCCTGGGCTGCATCCAAAGCAGTGTGACCAGCTGGTCAAAGGAGGGGATTCTCCCCCTCTACTCCACTCATGTTAGACTCCACCTGGAATACTGCATCCAGTCCTGGGCCCCCCAACATAGGGAGGACATTGTCCTGTTGGAGTGAGTCCAGAGGAGACCATGAAGATGATCAGAAGGCTGGAGCACCTCTGCTATGGAGACAGGCTGAGAGAGTTGGGGTTGTTAAGTCTGGAGAAGAGAAGGCTCTGAGAAGAACTTCCACTACCTAAAGGTAGAGAGAGAGATGGAGAGGGACTTTTGACAAAGGCATGGACTGACAGGACAAAGGTGAATGGCTTTAAACTGATTGTGAATCAACACAGGCAGGCAGCCAGAACAACCACAAAACCATGGCTGAAATGCAAAGGGTAAATTCATTACCTCGCTTATTGGAGGATCCTGAAGCAACACCCAGGTAGAGACACACAAGTGGGAACACAGGCACTGTTAGGCTCAATCCATGCTAACGGATAGCAGGCCTGCTGTTTGCACCCATTTATCAAGGGCCCAGGCACAAGTGGTTTACCATCATGCTGTGATCTCCTCTGTGTTTTTTATGATCTCTGAGCTTTGATCTTCTCTCTCCCAAAACAGGGAGCTCAAGCATGTCCATGAGAGTGCCTCCAAGTCTGTAAACACCTGTTATCTCTAAGCAGAAATTCTACTTCTCAAAACAGAGAGAATAAACAGCAGAAGGCACTTGAGCAAATCTACCATCCTCCTCACCATTCTTCTGCTTTTAACCCTTTCCACTCAACACTGACAGAGGGCAGGTTTAGACTGGATATTAGGAAGAAATTCTTTACTGTGAGAGTGGTGAGGCCCTGGCACAGGTTGCCAAGAGAAACTGTGGCTGCCCCATCCCTGGAACTGTCCAAGGCCAGTTTGGATGTGGCTTTGAGCAACTTGGTCTAGTGGAAGGTGTCCCTGCCCACAGCAAGAGGGTTGGAGCTATATGAGGTTTGAGGTATCTTCCAACCCAAAGCATTCTAGGATACTGATTGGTGGAATTTTGCACTCGTGGAGATTGCATTTGTGAGGCTGTGCATTTGTTTGGGCTGTGTTTGCAGGACTTTGTACTTTTGGGGGTGTTATTTCCGTGGCCATACATTTATGGGGGTTGCTTTCACGGCCCTGTGCATTTGTTGAACTTGCATTTTTGGACCTGTTCCTTTTTGGGGCCGCCGCCGCCGCCGGACACCAACCATAAAATTAACCCCCCATTATACCCGCCCGTCCTGGTCTCCGGCTGCCGGCAGTAGGGCTATTGCAGGACGGCGGGCGCGCAGGAGCAGTAGCGGCGTGTGACGGGGAGGTGCGGAGGCGCTCGGCTGTGGCGGCGGTGGGGTGTTACCCGGGTATCGCGCATGCGCACTGGCGTCCAAACGTGGCGGCGGCGGCGGTCGCGGAGCGGGTGCTGCTGGGACTGTGGCAACAAGGCAACGGTGGCCATGATTGGACGCCCGGGTCCCCCCTCCTCCGCGCCGCCGGCCTGAAGGTGGGGGGGTGGAGGCCTGGCCCGCTCTGCCGCACCAGGGCCAGCTGAGGGGAGAGGAGGCTCACCCCCGCCATCGTCGCCACCCCTTACCGCAGCCACAGGCCGCGCCCGGAGAGCGGCCGCCTCGCCACCACCCCCGGTCCAGGTAACATCTGTTTTCAGCTCTCGCCCGCCTGCCTGCTGAGGCTATCCGTAGCGCGCTCCCTCCTACCGCCCGCCGCTTCGGGCACCGCAGGGCCGCGCCGGGGGCGTGTCGGCTGCTGCTCCGGGGAGACGGGACATTGCCTCCCACCCGCTGCCCGAGGGCTTCTCCTCTGTCTCGCTTTCCTGGCTTCCCCTCCCCGGCTCCTTCCCCACTTCCACCGCTTTTCTTGAAGCTTCCCAAAACTTTTAGTGTTATTTTTTTAAAATCCTGGTAAAGGCTCTCTAGCTCGCCTGTTCCCAGTTAAACTTTCCTCCGTTGCCGTTCGTGCAGACCACTCTCTTTGGTGCTCTCTCCCGCACGCTGGAAAAACGCCCTGGGTGGTTTTTGTGATCCGCATCACGTTTAGTTCTTTGAAATCTGCCATCTTATTTGCAGTAACAGAGAATGGTGCTTTTAGCTTATTTTCAGATAGCCTGAGGCTGCTCAGAACAAGGGGTGTTAAGATTGTTCCTTCTTTACTGTTCTTCCTTCCTATCCTTATTTCTGGGAGTGTGGGATTTGTGTGAGGTTTGTGACTTGCTGCGTAGTTGAGCCTTATATGTTTTACCACCGAAGACTGGTTAATTTGCGGGGTAATCTAGTTGTGGGTTAGGTCTGTTATTACTTAGAGCCCAAATTACACTACTGCAAGCCAATTGTTCTCAAACACATACGATTGGAGTAGGATTGTTGTGTCTTTTACCACTACTTCTCAAACTATCTTGATTAATAATAGTGTGCCACTGTCAACAGGCAAGAGTGAGTTCAGGCTCTTGTACTGTTTTTACTTTGTTCAGTAATGTAGGTAATTCCATGCAAGGTTGTTGAAATAGCTATACTGTCCTATAAAACTAAATGTGTTTTTGTACTCCAGCATCATGATAAGGAGGCAACTTGTTCTTCTGGCCCTGCTCTTATTTTTCTCAGTTGGATTTCGACTGGAATGAGTTTCTTCTCACTTTGCATTCATGAACCTCTTTTGATTTGTTTGTTGCATAAACATGAATGTTTAATATTGATATAGAAACTTTATTTCAAAGAGCTGAAGCCTAAAGCAAAGCAGTAAGTGTCTCAAACTGATTAGAATTCCTTTTTAGGTAGATGGCTCGTTACATAATGCATTCAGGTGCAGCTAGCACAATAGGGATGTGAGTTTTGAGAGGAATCAACAGATTTAGTGGAGAAAAAAAGGTATGCTGAGAGCAGATCGGTGGATCCTGGTGAGGAGCAGCCTTTGCTGTGCTGTTCTTAAGGTCCTGCTGGAATTTTAGGACCCTCTTTTTTATGTTGTTAACCTTGCAAAAAACTCTCCTTTTGGTTGAGGCTGGAATTTTCCATGCTTGCTTTGCCAGAGGTAAATTTTTAAGCTTGAACAAATGCAGAGAGCATTATCCCTGTGCAGATTACAATAAAGAACAGATGTTATCTAATACACCTATTGCTAGGGTATCAAAAGATTATGTACAAGTGAAAAATCACTCTGCTTCTGCCTGAACAAGGTTTGATTCTTCCTTTTATTACTTGGTGTAGCCACAATTGTTTCCTCTGTTTGTGAGGTTTTGACAAATTACTATTTGTCCTTGTTGAAGGAAGTCTTCTGCAGGAAGATGGGTCTTGCAGGATCTTCTGAGGAAGAGTTCAGTTCAAATTTGCCATGTCATTCTGTGGCAAAGATTTCCACCACCTTCTGCTTTCTGAACATGGTCTCTCCTGCCATTTCCAGGTTTTCATCCTCTTCTTATCCCTGGGTACTAGGATGAGGAGGCGGTATGACTTCTTGCTCAGTGGGACACTGGGGTGCTCTTTCAGAAGTCCACAAATGGAAAGACTCCTTTTGGAAGAATAACCGAATCAGGGGTGGCATGAATTTGATAAGTAATTTCCTCCTTGCACCAAAAACTGAAATTAGAATAAGATCCATAAGAAGTGACATTAATTAGTTCAGCTGAGGCAACATGTGTGTTGTGAATGAAGTAGAAACAGAGAGGAGATTTAATACTTCCCAAGATTTCTAATTCCTCAGGTCTCTGCCACTGATAGCTAAACATCTGTCTGACGTGAAGTTTTTGCTGGTCATTTAAGACAGTCTACGAATGGATTTCTAAACATATTGTGGTCATCACACCAGGGGGCATATTGATTTCTGAATTCTCCCCATTCTCGTGGTGTCCAGGGTATCCCTACAAGACAGGTCTTAAAAGGGTTAGAGGGGTCTAGGGTAGACAGACAGAGTCAATGCTCAAAGATTGTGCCAGGTTTAGGCAATTGTTTTGTCTGGGAGACATTACCCAATTAGGAGTTGATTGAGGAGAGGTAGGAATGATTCCTGATGGTGAGTCCTTCTGATCTGTTGGTGTTATGCTGCACGCAAGGAGCAGGATTATCCTGAAGATGATGCTGATGGGAAATTGCTTCCTGCAGCTGGTGCTGGATCTGCTGGTGTTGGAGTGGCTGCTGCTAGGTCTGGTGCTGCTGGAGCTGGGGGTGCTGAAGCTTCCTGGTAGATCTTTGCTAATCTGGATGGTACCCATCTCGCACCTGAACCTGTTAAAACACATGTGTGTCCCCTTCCCCAGACAATTAGGGGGACAGGACCAAGCCATTCTCCTGTCAGGATATCCTTGTATTTTACCTTAGCCATCCCCCAAATGACGTCTAACAGATGAAACATCGTCATGCAGCCTATTCAAAAAAATTGAGAACATACAATGCCTTGTTTAAGCGTTCTGGAGGAGAGAGGTCCACAGCTGACTTTTCTTGTTTTTTCAGCATGTCTTTTAAGGATTTGTCATTTCTCTCTGTTATCCCTTGTCCTTGTGGGGAGTGAGGGATGCCTGTGATGTGAACTACACCCCACCTGTTGAAAAATTTTCTAAGGGAAGCAGAAATGTAAACCGGGCCTTTATCTGTTTTGGAATGCCCATAATGGCAAACGCTGAAGAAAGATGTCTCTTAACATCTTGAGCTCTTTCTCTAGTGTGTGCTATGGCAGCAATGAGTCCTGAGAAGGTGTCTACTGACACATGTACATATTTCAATCTGCCAAATTGTGGCACATGTGTTACATGTCTGCCAAAGATCTAAGGGACTGAGACCTCTGGGGTTAACCCCTTCTGATCTCACAGGAGTTACCAATTGACAATCTGGACATGCAGACACAATAGACTTTGCTTGCAAATCAGATAATGAAAACAATTTTTTCAGTGACTTTGAATTTTGGTGGAAAAAGTTATGAGAAAGTTTTGCTTTCTCAAAATTGTTAGGTGTTGGTACTGAATTAACTGGAAAGGCTGAATTTGTAGCTCTGTTAGCCATATCATTGCCTTCTGTTAGTGGGCCAGGAAGGCCTGTATGTGATCTAATGTGGGTGATGTAAAATGGATGTTTCCTCTCTTGGATCAAAAGCAACAATGTTTTAAACAGTGTAAACAAATTCTGATTGCTTAATTCTTCCAGATAACTATTTTCTATGTGACTGACAACACCTCCCACATAGGCAGAATCTGATACCAAATTCAGAGGCTGTGGAAATAGACGAAAAGCTTTTACCACTGCCGAGAGTTCAGTGATTTGAGATGAGCCCTCAACCTGATGACCCTCTATTTTCCAATTGCCTTCTTCAAACCAGGCTACTACTGCATTGCCTGTCTTCCCAGATCCATCTGTAAACACAGTGACAGCCTTCTCCAAAGGGTCTGTGGAGAAATTAGTTTTCAATTTGGGTTGAGAGATAGACAGAAACTGTAGAAAAGGAATTGCTGGTAAATGGGTTATTAGTTTGCCTGTGAAATCTGACATCACTAGCTGAAAATCAAACAGATGTAAATCATAATAATGCAATTGAGACTTAGTGGAATATAAAGAAAGTCTGGGTCTTGCCCTGACAACTCCAAAAATCAAAGCTTGCCCTTGTGACAGACCTTTGCAAGCATTTCAGGGAAGGTAACAATTGTTTTTGAAAACTGATGACTTAAAAACACCCATTCCCACAAAAGAAATATTTTGGTTTTTAAATCACAGCAAAAGGCTGCTTTGGGCTGCAAAAGATTAGCAATGCAGTAGGTAACCCTTCTACTTTCCTGTTTACCTGCTGTTCAGAAATGTTTTGGTTGATTCCTTCAAGAACACTCCTTGCTTCTGGTGTTAAATGTCTAGGAGAGGTTAGCTCTAGTTCTCCTTCCAAGAGCTGAAACAAAGGAGCTATAAAATCTGTTGAAAGGCCAAGAAAGGATCGTATCCAGTTAATATTCCCCAATAGAGATTGCAAATCATTTAATGTTTTTACTCTGGTGGACAAGGTTACTGCTTGAGGCCTGATTGTTCTCTCATCTATTAGCAGACTAAGGTATTTCCATGGGGAGGTTTTTTGTTCTTTTTCTGGAGCTACTTCTAGTCCATGGCTAAACAGGGCTTCTTTTACAGATTCATGTACCAATTTTAATATTTCAGTGTTAGGGGCTGTGCTTGCAGCATGCCAATGGGCCTGATTATAAATTTGGAATGGATAAAACAACACCTCACTGTGTTATAACATCTCTACCCCACAGAGTCAGTGGAATGTCCAATATAAAGGCCTTAGATGATACAACCTTACCCTGTGGGCCTTGGACCAGAAGAGGCAAGTCGCTTTGGAGGGGGATTGAGATCCTCCTACTCCCTGGATGTTGACAGCTGGTCTTGTGGTACCCCAGGTGCTGGGCCAATTGTTAGTGGAGATAATTGTGACATCTGCCCCAGTGTCTAGTAAGCCAGACACTGATACCTGGTGGCCTGAATTAGGAGAGACAAGGGTACATTTTAGCATTGGCCTTTCAGCAGTAACTTTCTGAGCCCAATTAACAAGAATCCCCTGTTCACTTTGGGTTTCTTCCTCCATAGGTATAACCTGTACTATTTTATCCTGTGGTTGAATAACTGTGGGTGTAAAATTAGGTTTGATTACAACAGACACAACTTTAGGATCTTGCAGACTTAAAACCATAGGCAACACTGTGATACCTAATGCAGTTGCATAGTCTGTTCCTGTGACAACACATTTACCTGTACAATTTGAAACATCAGAGGTGGCAGCAGCAAACAAGAGGGTTTGATATTCATTTTTTTTTCTAAAGTTTGATGTTGTGAGGTTGCTAACTCCAGGCCAAATGCACTTTTTCGGGGTTTCTTTTGAGAATTGTTGGGGGAAGTTATATCCAATTGCTGGGCTGGGTTTTTTATGTCTGCACACCACCCAGGGCGCTCTGTGAGCAGTTTCCCGAGTCTTGGGTTTTATGCACAGCTCTAGAAGATAGTGGGTTACCTTTTTTGTCAAATAGTGAGCAGCATTCTGAGGCCCAGTTAAGCCTTTCTGGCATCTGGGACAGATGCCCGGAGGAGTAGTTCTTTGTGGCTTTGTTTTTTCAAGTTTTGGGCAATTTATTTTCAAATGACCTTTATTTTTACAATGATGACAAACCACTTTGGAAGGCTCTAACGCTGCTGCCAAAACTTGGGCCACCTTGTCAGCCATTTGCTGACTGGCTTCTGCAATTTGGTTGCCCATTTGCAAGTTAGCTTCTGCTAACTGGCTACCTACAGATAGCTGGGCTTGGACAAGACTATTTGTTAGCTTGTCCTGTGGACTTATACCTTTGCATGCTTTTACCATGTCCATGGGAGTGGGGTCACGGAGGGCTCTGAGCACCTGTTGACACTGTGCATTTCAATTAGTGATAGCAAGCTTTAAAAACAAGGCATCTTGTGCTTCTTTCACCTTTATCTGCTTTTCAATCGCGCTTTACAGTCTTTCTGCAAAATCAATACAAGATTCATCAGGTTTTTGTATGACATTAGTGAAGGGTGTTGCTGTTTCTGAGGCATCAGCCACTGATTGCAGTGCTTGCAATGCCATATTTCTTGTAGCTGTTAAATCTTGCCTAGGAATTTGAGCTTGGACAGGGTTACCAGCAAACTGTCCTTCACCAAACAACATTTGTATCGTTACATCTATTGGTCTACCTGTATTAGGCATGGTTTCATGTGCATATTTTATAATCAAAGCTTTCCATTCATCTAAAAACAATGTTATTTGTACCTTATTCAACAAAGCTCTCATAATATCTTTTAAATCATTTGGTCTTAATATAAAAGCTGAAAATAAAGATGACAAAACACCCATAGCATATGCAGAATTAAAACCATAATCAGTAACTGCCTTCTTTGCATCTTTCATCAACTCTATAGCCAATGGATCCCAAACCGGTTGTTGTTTCCTTGGATAAAACAATGGGAATGCCTGTAATGCATCTGAATTAATAGCATTGTTATTTGTATTATCACTTTTGGTTTTCCTTAGATCACCTGTAGGGGAGATAAAAGGGTTAGAAAGAGAAAATGGATAGTTAGGATTAGATGTTACACTTAAAAATGGATTATTTGATGAAAATTTGACAGGCAGTGTTTGCTGTAACTCCTTTGGTTGCTGTTCTGGTCCTTGAATGCTGGGAGGCAAGTTGTTTGAGCTTGGAGAATCAAATGTGTGGTGTGGAAATCCCATCGCAGTGTGAAGGTTGCTTGGCACAGGTGGAGCTTAGATGCTGCCAGTCCTGAGGCTGCTTCCTCCAGGTGCTGCGTGGCTTGAGGATGTGATGTCCCAGGAGCTGCCTGTGGCTTGTGCAGTGCTGTATTGGATGGCTTGAATGTTGTTTGTGCAGCTGTCGATGGCTGGTGTTGAAGAAATATGTTGAGGGATGATGCAGTGCTGAGAGGTGGTGTCATTCGTGCTGCCTATAGCCTGCCGTGGTGTGTGTGGGTGCTGGGCAGCCGATGGCTGCTGATGTAATCATCCCTGAGGCTGTGGGCGTGGTGCTGTTGCCAGGCGCTGGACCAGTGGGCGTGGCCAGGACACTGCTGTGGTGTGGTGTGGTGTAGCACCGGCAGCTGTCTCTAGATTTCGCTGTGGGGCCCACGCCGGGATGTGGTGGGGATGGAAAGTGCAGCGTGCTTCCTTCCCTCTCGGCTGGTGCTGGTAGGGGCACACTTGCTGGTGTTTGCCACGTGGTTATGGTGGCTGCTGGGTCCTGGCAGTGCTGTGGGATGGCTGGTGCCTGTATTTGAGTCCCCCAGGCTGGCTGCAGGGGATGGGAAGCTGCCGGCACCACGCGATGTCTGGGACTGTGTTTCCCAGCCCACTCTGGCCATGCGGCTTGTTCAGGAACCCCATGCTGCAGGAGGATGTGGTTTTTTTGTGGCTTGTGGCTGCGTTTGCAGGGGAAGGTGGGCTCCTGGACACGGAACCACTGTGGGGATACACGCTGCACTTTGTGCTGGCTTGAGGGTTGCAGGTAAGCCGGGCACGGTGGGCAGGGAACCAGGGAGCGGGGGAGGAGGCTGGGGCTTGGGAAAGCAGAGAGCCGGTTGCAGGGGGGAGGTGCCAGGGCTCCCCTGGGCAGCAGAAACGGCAGGAGCGAACCCCTCTGAGCCGAGCTGGGGCTGTGTCTGCTGCGTCTAAGGCACACCTCCCGCCTGAGGCATGCTGGCAAGGGGGGGCTGGATGGGCATCCCCACAGTGTCCTTTACGGTGGGGGTGGGGATAGGAGCCACCACGTGGTGTGTGTGGGGCCCCCGGAGTGGTTTGGGGAGCGGCGGGCCAGGCTGCACTGGCCCTGGGACCGCCTAGAGTGGTGCCTGCTGCTTCTTCTTGATATGGCTGAGGAGGAAAGCAGTTAAAACTCACTGTACTGTGTGTAGGCCTTACCGATGACTGAGGGAAGACGTTTTCCATGTCCGGTTGGGTCTCGAGCAGGAGTGGGGCCGAAGGCTCGCTCCGGAGGGAGGGTGGTGGCGGCGGGGACCCGCGGGGGGTCTCTCTGGGCCTGAGCACTTTGGAGGTGGCTGCGTGGGTGGAGGGAGGGGCGGCCGCTGCTGGTTCCAGTGCCGGAGAAATGCATTCGGGCTGTAAATACTTTTGCTGGGTTTTAAAAGCTTCATTTTCACTCCTGGGCTCCCACGGGAATTTTGAAAGCCCCGTTCCTGCCTCTGCGGTGGGAGGGTAGTTGTAGAAGCCTCAGAGTCATTTTGAAAGTCTTTCTTGCTACCGGCAGAGTGGTTTTTGTCCGAATTAAAGGCAGGGGTTTTGTCTGGCGTTTTTTTTTTTTTTTGCAAACCGGGCTGCTTTTGAGCCGATCCCGCAAATAAATCCAATTCGCTGTTTTTTTCCTGTAATTCTAATATTGCTAAAACGTGTGTCCACGCCAGTGAAGCGTGAACTGCTGCCTTGTCGTTTGAATTCACCACCTGCCATATTTTTCTACCCAACAAGTCCCAATCCCGTGTCGTGAGACAAAAAAGCAAGTTTATGGTTGCTTTTTGCAATAAATTTTGAAAGGCATTTTAAAGCATTTTTATCAGGTGATTTTCCATTGGAAACTAATATGTTTTTAAACTTTGGTAATTTTGTTTTTCTCTTCTAGAGAGATAAGCACCCATTTCTTAAATTTTGGATGTGTAAGGTAAAATCTGAAGCTTGCTCCCTGCCTCTGACCTGCGAGGTTGGTTGGTGGGTGTACTCAGCTGCTCCCTGAAGGGGTGTATTAGGGTGAGTCCGAAAAGATGCCAGAAAGTGAAACAGACATGCTGTTGAAAGATTAATAAACGGGGGCGGGGTTTGTTCACCAGAGGTTGCCAAAATGACAGGAGTTTTATGGCAGAAAAAAAAGAGGGGGAAGCAAAAGGAAGGGAAAAAGACTTCAGAAAACAATAAACCCAGGCGTGCCAACACCCCCCGCTCACCACGGGAGTAGCTGGCACTAATGTCTTACCGACCCACTACCGAACTCACTGCAGTAACAGGTTCCCTCAAGTAGCAGGCCAGCCCCCCAGAGATGTCTGCCTGAGGTGGGGCACTGAAGCTCCCCCCCGCCCCGGGGGAGAAGCTACCAACTTCGCTGCTGCTTCTCTTGTATCGAATTTCTTCTCTAACTCTAACCCCTTGCTTCCCCCCCTTATCTGCTCTCTCCTCCCCAGGCAGTCTAACCAATAGGAGAGACTGAAGTAACTTTAGTTTACGCAACATTGCTCTTCAAGGACGAATGTTTCACTTTATCAGTTTCTGTTCCCTAGAACTTGGTCCCGATACAAGGGGTGACGGCGCTGCACCAGCGCTGAGCAAGGAACACACATTGCAAGCTGAAGCTTCATTACAGTTGCTGAGTTCAGAAATTCCAGTCCGATTTCTGAGCCTGAAATTGACTTTGTCTTCACAGAAGAGTCTGGTCAAACACATGGGTCACCATCTGTTCTGAGGTACCTTCTGTTGTGGGGATGCAATCTGCAACGGTATCGTGGTTGTCCTGGTCCTGGGTTTTAGTCCATTACCTAGGAGAAAATGTGCTCCCCTGCTGCCCCTGACCACGTGGTCCCTGAGAGCCTAAGAAGGACACACAGAGACCACCAGAGAGGGAGGAGAGAGAGGGTTTATTGCTGGAGGTCAGGGTTTATATGGACCTTGGAGGGATCCAAAACCCACCAATAGGAAACAAGAGGGAGTTTGGCTTTGGGCCAATGGGAATCAGGGGATTTACATTCAATCGCAAGGGAGTTAGGTAACATGCATGTCGCAACTTCCCTCCAGACCCCTGAGATAGCAGGTATCCCAAGGTATTCTGGGAAGGAGAAACAGTGACTTTGCAAAACAACATTTAAACAATCATTTTGTACATTTAAACAACATTAAAAAACATCATTAGAGGTGGCTTCTTAATTTTCTTCACAAATCCATTTCTGACAGAACTTTCTCCATTCCAGATATTGTAAATCAATTCCCACAGTTTGGGGTTGAACATTCTCTTTAAATTGCAAACTGTGGCTTTTGTGAGAGGGAAGGGGGAAGATAAGCAACTTGTGTGGCAAGTATTCATTTAAGGTCATTCTTAATATGTAGAAAAGGATATGAGTTTTTTTAAGAAATCTAAATTTGTAACTTCTCAGCAAAATTCAACCAGATTAGAGTATTGGAAATGGGAGTTATTTGGAGGAAAGGATTTTTCAGATAGGTTTCAAAACTTGCTTGGCTGAATGACTAGGGCACATTAATGTGGGTTTAAGTGAGGCCTTTGTAGTTTTTTAGCAGCTCCTGCCCTTATGTCTCAGTGGAGCTTCTGTATGTAGCAATACCTCTATAAAAGCAAGGAAATCAAGTCCGTGTGTTTTTTCTAACCATGAAAAGCAGAAATCCTTTTTTCTCTTTCTAAACCCCTTGTACCTTCTTCAGACTATGCGTGTGTCTGCCTACATCTGTATGCATCTACGTACATTTGTATGCCTCCTTATGAAGAATTTCAAACTGAAATATACCTCAGCAACTATTGGGCCTTGTGTGAGGCCTTCCAAATGATCCTATATATTAAATATATAATATGCTGCCTGAAGAGTTGCTGCAGATATTTAAAAGCTATGGCTCATTTATTACCTGGCAATCTTAACTTCTTTTGTCTTACATATGTATCTCCTCTTCAGAGGCTCTTATTCTTGTTCTCTGTCTTGGATTGAGCTGGCAAAACACCAACTGTCCAAGACAGAGAAAAAGTGTTCCTCCTCCCCCCAACCAGCCAAGGGAAAAAGAAGAGGGAGAGGAAAAAAAAACCCTCTAAACCAGGTTTACACTGAAACTAACTACATATATTTATACAGAAAAGAGAAAATTGAGAGAACTACAATATAACATACACTTACACAAGTTATATATATATATATAAAAACCAAGAAATAACTTCCCACTCCCCAATTAATACAAAGTCTAGATCTATAAGACTCTAAAAGACACCTAGCAAGAAACATAAAGAGTAACAACAAAAATGTTTCTACTTCCCTGAATTCAAACAAAATGCAAGCAGAGGCAGCAGGAGCAAGGCCTACTCCAAGACAGAAGCTGGATCACGTCCGGCTTGTACATCAGTCATGGCAGAACTGACCTAACACCTCCCACTGCTGCACACATATCTTGTTTGCGTCATCTGGTATGAAATACTTCCTTGGTTACCCAGTCAGGTGATAGCTGTCTCTCAATCCACATAGATTCTCTGAGCCTGACAATTTGAGGCCTAGCTAAAACCACTACATTCTCATACTTAGAGTATTGCAGAACACTAGTTGTTATTCACTTGTTTTATAATATACCTGTAAATACTTAGTTATTGAAATAAATTGCTTTCTATAACGTAGAATTACAGAATCATTATGGTTGGAAAAGACCTTTAAGATCGAGTCCAAACATAATCAAGTACTTCTCTATAACTTTGTAACTTGTTAGTATTTTACATTAGCTTGTCCATTTTTTTTCTGTTCTGCTCACATCACACTATAGCAAAAGGGAGAAAAATACCTTTTTGTTCCTTGGTGGATGAATCTGAGAGCTTCACTACAAGCACTGTCTCCTGCTGCTGCTTTTCTCATGTTCCCTGTCTCTTTTATATGCCTCTTTTCCCACAAAGCACTCTTGCCCATTTGTTTCCATGAAATTCCTGGGTAGAGGGAATGAAGATCTTTGCTCAATATATTTGGCCCTATGTATTCCACTGTAAATCTAAGCTTGGGCTGTAGTGTAAATTTATAAAACATAAAAACTTGACTTGTCTGCAAAATATGCTAGTGCTTCTGGTGCTTCAGAAGAAATATGTCGCAGCATTTATCAATATGTGTCAGATTGATACCCACTGACCTCATTCCCTCTTTCTGCGGATTAAAATTGCAAGATTAAAGACAGGATTTCTGTAGTCTGGACTTCTAAAGGGAGGCTCCTGAATTAACATGCAGTTATGCACCAGCAGTGTGTGTGTGTGTGTGTAACAGTATTCAAAATCCTAAACAACTGGCCTGGCTTTCAGAAGTGCTGAACAGTCCGAAGCGCTCCTGTCGAGCACAGTGGCAGCTGAGGGGTTACTCAACATTTCTGAAGAACATTACACTTAAATTAAGATCTATTTGCTTGATCTTAGTTTTCTGAAAGTCAGCCATCAAAATTCTCATTTGTGGTTTTAGGGATTTAAAAAAGCTGCATGTCTAATTTTAAGCATCTCTTTATTTAAAGCTCTTTTAGCTAATAGCTTTATTAAGTCACTTATTTGTGATTACTTATGTATATCTATCTGGGATGCTGTTTTATATTTAAGGAAAATGATGTTCTATTTTTTTTTTAGCTGGTAAGCTTTGAGATTTATGCGAATGTGTTATGGGTTTAGCCAGGTAGGCCTAAAATTTAGGTTTTAAAGTTCAGACTAGACCTGGAATTGTCAGCTGACTTGAGCTGGGCTGAGCTAGCTAACAGCTGACTTCTTCTAGACAGTAGTAGTGTATTCCATACCATATTACGACATCATCTCAGAAAGAGTGAGAGCCGGTGTATGGGAGGTGTTAAGTCAGGTCCATCATGGCTGAAGTACAGAGAGGACGTGCTGCAGTTGTTCTGCTCTGTTGGGCCCTGCTCCTGCTGCCACTACATCATATTTTGTTTTAGTTTCAGGGAAGTAGAAATATTTTGTTGTTATACTTTCTCTTTCTTGCAAGGTGTCTTTTAGAGTGCTTATGAATCTAGAGTAATAGACTTTGTATTAACTGGGGAGTGGGAGGTTATTTCTTGTTATACATAACTTGTGTGTGTGTGTTATATTGTAGTTTTCTCTTAATTTTCTCTTTTCTGTATAAATACATATAGTTAGTTTCAGCATAAAACTAGTTTGAAAGGTTTTTTCCCCCCTTCTCCCTTTTCTCAACCAGAGGTTAACTCTGTTCTTTGGGCGCTTGGCATTTTGCCAAGCAACCCAAGACAGAATGTGAGTTGCCGTGGAGAATGACTGGCAGATTAAGCTTGACTTTTAAAAGAGGCTTATTGAGTTGAAGCACTAAAAAAGTTAGCATTGAGGGAGAAACTTTAATAGCTAGGTAAAATGATCTTACTCAAACTTATAGGTAATTGTTTTCCTTTGGGAGAAATTAGGTCCAGAAGCATCCTTACAAAAGAAAAGTATTGAAAACAGAGGGGAGGAGGATTTGCATTGTTTTTTCCCCAAGTATATCAGTGTGATGTATTCAAATCAAAATTGGAGAAAATATTAAATAGGGAAGAGTGTGTTTCCTTTTATAATTGTGCTGGATTAGTGTTGCAATGTTCCTTTTACAAGGAGGGAATAAAGTAAAAAATGTTGGTTTCGAGCTCCCTGGGTTCCGGCGCGAGAATCACGATGTAACCTCCATGGGAGTATGATCAGTGTTCTTATTTATTGTTTACATTACACACACACATATCACATATTCTCTCAGTCTACGAATAGTACAGGAATATCATTGGGCTAGGGCGTGCTGCCAGCTGGATTGGTGCTTTTCTCAAAACTATGCCCTTCTGTATCAATGTGTTTACCTGCTTCTCCTGGCAGCTGCCGCATTCTTTCTATTGTTTACTGCTCTTCTTGAAGCAGGCTCAAGGATACAGAGGCCCCATTTCCCTCTCCATGGCCTGGGCTGTGCACAAAATCTTCCAAGTTCAAATTTCTTCCAACAAATCCCCTTTTTTCTTTTTGCACAGCTCAGGCCTGGTTGACTGACTTTACCACTAGCCATTTTATACAACTTAAGGCACAGCTAAGCACAAGCAAGCAGATTACAATAGTAGCTAAACACACAACACCTTGCTTAAGTGAATCTTGTAACCACCCGGTAATGCCCAACGATTTCAGCCAATCACTGAAAGGAGAAATTGAAACTGTCAGTTGTTTGAAACCTTCTTGCAACTGCTCAAGGCTTTTATGTATAGATTGGGAATGATCAGATAGATTCATGCAACACATTCTTTCAAAGTCTTTGCACCCATGTCCTTGAGCCAACAGCAGGAAGTCCATGGCCACTCTATTTTGCAGGACTGCATGCCTGACACCATTTACATCAGTGGTCAATTCTGAAAGGACTTTGGATGTTATGTTTAGTTCTTTCGCAGTCCAGCAAGCTAATTGTCGAATTACCCATAAAGATTTCGAAGTACCTATTCCAGATATTATCGATGTGATATTGACAGGAGTGCTCCAAAAGGTTACCCTGCTATCACAGTTTGGCCCTAGTTGGTATACTGATCGTTTACTACGTAATGCTTTGGTGCGATTCCATAAGGTGTTGTTCAGCATTTGAGCTATGGTAGGCTTGAACAGAGTAAGTTTACCAAGATAGCAAGGGCTTCTAACTGGATTACTGGGGATACCAGGCCATGCTCTATCTCTGCAAATTAAAAACAGACCTTCTGGCAAGGCTAGACCCATAGTGTTATTCCCCCAAACATTGGAATACAGACATTTTGGAGGACAGTAGCTGTTTTCCTGAACCTCTCTATAGACAGGAGACCTCGGTGATACTGTCTGCACAGATGACAATTAACTTTACTGGACTTCAGTAGGGTAGCAGTCTTTTTATTTCCCTTGAACAGCACAGCTCCAAAACTTGGGGGAGCTGATGCCATGAGGTCTATCTCCTGGGGTTCTTCTATGGCTCTATTTAATGACATAATTAACGTGCCTTGCCACCAAGCAGTGTAATTGTATGCAGATATTGGTTTGGTGGCCTTGGCTGTGGCATCACTCATTGTGCACAAGGTTTCATTCTTTACATATCCCTTAAACCATTTTGGGGCAAATGTTGAGACTCCTATCAGGCAGGTCCTAAACGGGTCTCTGGGTGTGGCCACAGAAAGACAAAAGGAATCTTCTCCAGTCTCCTTAGCAATAGTAACCCAAATGTTGTTATTAGGCTCTATTTTGTGAAGGATTGAGGCTGTACCAGGACTAGCTAAAACACACAGCAGATGTATACAACAGAAGCAACTGACAATTTCTTTACCCATTGTGTCTAAAAACAAACTCACTTCAACTACTCTAATTAGGATATTACAGGGAGTTGTGGATGCACTATAGAACTTAGGCTATTCTCAAAAACACTCTTCACAGAGGCTACCCTGGATGGCAACTGTTACCAGATGCTGAATTCCCACACTCCACCCAGTCCCCTATGACCAAGGATCTTATACAGTCACAGCAACGAGGATTCCACTCGAGGGGCTTAGTAGAGCTGTGGGTTCGGTCACGTCTAGCTGCCGTCCTCCTCGTTGCCGCTTGGAGTGTGAACAGGCTCATCCGAAGATGGGGCAGCAGGAGCAGATCGAGCAGCTCGAGTCCATCTGCAGGGCATTTAAGTTCTTCAGGTAGTTCTTTGGCCTTTTAAAGACGCATTCATCAGTCATTACAAACATCAGAGAATGGATACACACATACTGTCATTCTGACAATTTTCCCTTTTTGAAATTGTGCCATAAAAAATAGCAACAATAGCTTTCTGCAGGGCCCTTGCAGAAGACCAGTGCACTTGGTGTTAACTACAGCACAATTGTCACAATTACAAAAAATCTCCAATTTAGTTTTCACCATAGATAAAAACTTTTTAGTTATAATCCATCTATAGTCCATTTTGAAGCAATTTGTTTAGCTACTTTTATTTATCATTCACTATTATTCACTCTGTCATTCACTTTTACTGTCACTCTTCTCCCCCTTTTTATTTTTAGAACAAGTAACTTTAAATGCTGCTCTATTTGCAATGTAGCAAGGCTAACTCTAAATAGGAAAAGTACCAGTTAACAACACAGTCAAAGCTAAAAATGTAACCTTACGTTAATGACTTAAACCTTTACCAAATTAACATTACTCTGCTAACTCAATTAACACCCTAACTCTTAACTTATTCTGCTTAACATCTTAACCCTTTAACAAAGTAAAAATATTATTTTATCAGCTTAACAAATTAATTGTCTTAACAAAAGAAAAAAACCCCAATCATTATTCTATTTGCTTAACATCATTATCTGTAACAAATGAAAAAACATTCCTGCAGGCACTGTCATTGATGCATCAAGAAAAACTTAAAAACTTTACCAGAAATATAACAACACTACACAACATTATTTTTATAAACTTGTTATGTTGCATTAAGTCTTATATTCATAAAAACAGATCTTAACACTTCTAAGTCTTGCAATTCCAGTGTTACTTGTGGTAAATATGCATTCTTGTATCTAAAAGAACATGTCTTAACCAATTTAATGCTTTATAATTAAAACCATTGTTTGTTTTAATTCACTTTTGCACCTTAAAAAGAGCTTGTTTTGAAAATGCTTAAAACTAACAGATGGAGACACATCAAGCATCACCAGGCGTTATGAATCTTGAATCTGAGGGATCAAACTTAAAACTTTAATCAGCAACTCAGATGTTCAGCTAACTGATCTTGATTCAGTCAGAGGAACCTGGCTGTTCTTATCCATCGCTGACTTCAACCTGTGGAGACAAAAATAGAAACTTTTCTCCAAATTATTAAATGCTTAGAACACTCTATAACCATTTAAGAAAAGCCAAAAATTAACAGAGAAATCAGTTCAACAGATCTCTTCTAGGCTTCTCTGCTGCTCTCTGAATTGCTGGAGAAAAATGCTGCATTTTGTCTGTGCATGATGTATTGTAAGGCTGTGACCGCAGGGCATCAGGTGCCTGTGTTCCATTGTCTCAAAGGCAAGCTGGGCTGATGTTTGTTAAAGCGAGGTCACTCAAGTTGCTTTCTGATTAACTGACAGGCTTGCAGACTGTCAGGGGTAAGCTAAAACCACAACAACCAGAGTCCTTTGCGAGACCACATTTCCCATAAGCCATTGCAAGGAGCTGATGACATAATGCAAACCTCTGCCTGTCCAACTACAAAAACCACAATGCCCCGCGAGACTCGCGCATGACAGTTAAAGCTCGGTGATGCATAGGAGGGAGCTAACACAACACCCCCCCCCCCCCCCCCCATTGGAGGGGGGGCTGGTCCCTCCCCTCCCGGAGTAGGAAGCGCCATTTTCAAACTACGCAGGAAAAATTCTCTGGCATCGGAAAGCTGGAATACAACTGGAAGCAAGGTGTTGCAGCCTCCACAGATGAAAATGAAGCAAAACAGAGTTAAGAGAGCAGTTTTTGGCAACTCACGGCTTTTTGCAGGCTGAAGAGAACGTGTGGAGTTCGGAGACCATACAGAACAAAGCCCACGTGGTACGATCGGGCTGTACTGTCCTTTGCAAGTACAGATCCGTGTCCCATGGAGAAGCGGCGATCCCAAGGCAGTGAAAAGAAAACAGCAGCAGGCGGGAGCGGCGTGGGGCGGTCGGGCAGCAGTCCCAAAAGCGGCGAAAGCTGGAGCCGCACCGGTGGTGGCCAAGGCTGAGGGGGTGAAGGGGCGGCAGCAGCTTCTCACAGAGACGGGAGCCAGACCCGCAACGCCCGCTCCAGGCCGGCGAGAACCAGTGGCAGGAGCAAGGGGAAAGCCAGTGGTTGTGCGTGACTTCTAAAAGTGTCCCCCCCAGGGTGGCTGCAGCAGGGGCTGCGGCGGCGGGAACAGGAGCCAATCGCGGCTAGTATGGAAAACCGCACCAGTCTTTTCGGCTTTTACGTTCTGCCACGTGTCCCTTGCAAGTTCCCTCTTATTTCTGAGTTCATACCAGAGGTTCTTTCTCATGGCTTCCCACATAAATAACGTGGGTGGGCTTTGGAAAAAGCCTTGCTGTTTAGCCCATACAAGCTTTTTAGAGAATTGTCCACTGTCTGCGTCACTTCGCTTAGCCAGTATACCCAGCACAAGCAGCAGCTGTCTCGGCTTCCATCTGTTCAATAAGCCAAGACCCTCGCCTTTGCTTACCGCGGTCCGTGCACCTCGCTCTGCGGCAGCCTCTCCTACCCCGCCTCCTCAGCGTGACCGACCAGCCCAGTTCCACCGGTACCGATCTCAGCTACCCGGTTGTCCTAGTTCAGCAGGAGGGACCAGCTCACCCTGTGTGGGGGTGATCAAAGCTGTGTATTCTACCCCCTCTATTCATTCCCCAAGGACAATGGGCCATTAGCAGCAGCTGCCCAGGGAGCCATTATCACCTTCACACCCAGCCTGAGGGGGCGGAGCTGCTAATGGGCCATCAACAGCTCAACACCCCCTGGCTCCCAGAGTCAATCACCCATTGTGTGAGTCCCCGCCCAGGGGGAGGGACTGCGTGCTCCCTGAGGGTACATAAGTGGTGGGTAAGAAGACCTCGGGAACTTCTCGTCGGATCCAGAGGAGCAGCAGAACCTCGACAGGAGGAGATCACCGCTCTCGCCCAGACCACAGCCCTCGCCTGCACCAACAGGTTTTTCATTTCCTTTTCCTCTGGACTGGGGGGAGCCACAGGGGTCTCAGCACAAGGGCAAACAAACCCCCTTGGGTTTGTGCCCCAGGACACTGGGTTACACTGCTGGGGTTTTGTGAGTTGAAAGCAATTTCCCTTGTGTGTCAGTGTTGTTATTGTAATATTATTATTAAATTTTAGCTCTGACTTATAATCTCTCTCGTGGTGAGTTCATTTCCCCTGCTGGTTCACCTTTAAACCAGCACATCTTTTGGCGCCCAACGTGGGGCCACGAGAGAGAAGTCAAAATTACAATTTCATTTTGTGTATTTGGATACAGAAACTCCCTGACTACCATGTTGCTTGATGTATTCATGTGGATGGTGTATCTGGGCCTGTTCATATTTCGACACACGGGGAACCATTTGCCTATTTTGATGCTCTCTTTAATACCAGGGAGAAGGATCATGATTGCTTTATTAATATACTATGTTTATGTTGTCATAACATCAGAAGCAGTGAATTTCATTGTGAATGTATATTCAGTCTGGTTTGCCTTTCCTGGTTTGGGTTGTTACCTCTGGGGTCTCATTAAAAATAGCACCCAGACTGTGGGGAAAACAGGCGGAGATGGTTACTTCCATCTTTTCACCTCTGCTACAACAATCATTGAAAATATTGACCTTCGTTTTGATGTTAGGGACAGCATTATCTTGCTGTTAGTGTTGCTTTGTCTTCTCTGTACTGTATACACCATGTTTAGGGTCAGAACTGGGCTTTCTAAGGAGGCTTGCTGGAGGCCTGCCCTGGGAGCGGATGATGTTGAGTGGCAAGGGAAATGGGAAGATATGGACCAGTATTTGGAGACCTTCGCTCCTCAAATGATCTGGAAATTCACCCCGGAACAACTGCAGGACCCTGCCAAAATGCTAAGCTATGTGAAAGGAAGATGCTCTGGCAGTCCCAGAGATGTGCAGCTCACAGCAACCTGCTGGGCCCTGGCCACTGCCTACCGCGCACTGCTTGGTGTGGTACAGCATCATCAGGAGGAGGAGAAAAGGAGCAAATCAACCAGCACCATGTCCACCCAAACCACGGCTGAGCCAGAGAGGAAAAGAGAGATACATCAACCAGCACCGTGCCCACCCAAACCACGGCTGAGCCAGAGAGGAAAAGAGAGATACATCAACCAGCACCGTGCCCACCCAAACCACGGCTGAGCCAGAGAGGAAAAGAGAGATACATCAACCAGCACCGTGCCCACCCAAACCACGGCTGAGCCAGAGAGGAAAAGAGAGATACATCAACCAGCACCGTGCCCACCCAAACCACGGCTGAGCCAGAGAGGAAAAGAGAGATACATCAACCAGCACCGTGCCCACCCAAACCACGGCTGAGCCAGAGAGGAAAAGAGAGATACATCAACCAGCACCGTGCCCACCCAAACCACGGCTGAGCCAGAGAGGAAAAGAGAGATACATCAACCAGCACCGTGCCCACCCAAACCACGGCTGAGCCGGAAGGACAACAGAAAACGATAGCAGTTGCCCCTGTCCAGAAAAGAAAATCAAAGACCAAATCTGTTCGTATAGTGAATGACGAGGAAGAGTCAGGACCTTCACCTCAAGCAGAAGAAATGGAGCCAGAAATAATCACCCGGTCCCTATCCGTGGGAGTGCTGTGTGAGCTCCGGAGAGAGTTCATACGACAGGCAAATGAGTCCATCTTGACCTGGCTACTTCGAATCTGGGATGCGGCAGCTAATGATACAATTCTAGATGGGAGTGAAGCAAGGCAGCTGGAATCCCTGTCTCGAGATGTGGTCATTGATCAGGGCATTGGAAAGAGACAGGAAACTCTCAGCCTCTGGCGGCGACTGTTGTCAAGCGTGAGGGAGAGATATTATTGTAAGGAGGACCTCCACGTACAGCAAGGACAGTGGAACACAATGGAACAAGGTATCCGGTGCTTAAGGGAATTAGCCGTGCTGGATATAATCTTTTCAGAGGATGAGAGATTCCCTAAAAGTCCAGATGGTGTCCAGTGCACATCCCAGATGTGGTTGAAATTTGCACGACTTGGGCCAGAAATGTATTCTCGCTACCTTGCAACATTGCAGTGGAGAGAGGGAGAGGACAAGGTGGGCGCACTGGTCAGCAAACTCAGGATTTATGAAGACACTGTCACTGCTCCATTACGAGCCCACGTCTCAGCTGTGGAAACAAAACTGGCTGAACTGGAAGAGAAGATTAAGGAAGGACTCTCCAGAACAAGCAAGAGTGTCTGCCATCAGAAGCAGGCATCTTCCGGCTAAGGAGAAAGGGTACACCCCACGCAGCAATTTGTGGTTTTACCTCCATGAGCATGGAGAAGATATGAGGAAGTGGGATGGGAAACCCACCTCTTCCTTAGCAGCTCGGGTACGTGAATTGCAAAGAGGCACAACTAACACAGGGAATTCTTCAAGGTTGAAGGCTGCTCCGGTCTCTCGTGGGCAAGGCTCCAGACAGTATAGGAATGATGATGTTATGCCCGATCCTCTTGAAGGAACCTCCCGGTCATATTCACAGGGAGAGCACAGTGAATACCATGACCAGAACTAGGGGGGCCCTGCCTCTAGCCAGGTAGAGGAGAGGGACAATCGGGTTTATTGGACTGTGTGGATTCGGTGGCCTGGCTCATCAGACCCACAGAAATACAAAGCTTTAGTGGACACTGGTGCACAATGCACGTTGATGCCATCAGGATACATCGGGGCAGAATCCATCTCTATTTCTGAAGTGACAGGGGGATCCCAACAGCTGACTGTACTGGAAGCTGAAGTCAGCTTGACTGGGAAGGAATGGCATAGACACCCCATTGTGACTGGTCCAGAAGCTCCATGTATCCTTGGCATAGACTACCTTAGGAATGGGTATTTCAAAGACCCAAAGGGACTGCGTTGGGCCTTTGGCATAGCTGCTGTGGAGACAGAAGAAATCAGACAGCTGAGCACCTTGCCTGGCCTCTCAGAGGACCCTTCTGCTGTGGGACTGCTGAAAGTTGAAGAACAATTGGTACCGCTGGCCACAGCCACAGTGCACCGTTGGCAATACCGCACTGACCGAGACTCTGTGACCCCCATACACAAGATGATTCATGAGCTGGAGAGCCAAGGGGTGGTCAGCAAGACTCACTCACCCTTTAATAGCTCCATATGGCCAGTACGAAAGTCCAGTGGAGAGTGGAGGCTGACGGTGGATTACCGTGGTCTCAATGAGGTCACACCCCCCCTGAGTGCCGCTGTGCCGGACATGCTGGAGCTTCAGTATGAGCTGGAGTCCAAGGCAGCCAAGTGGTATGCCACCATCGACATTGCCAATGCCTTTTTCTCCATTCCGTTGGCAGCAGAGTGCAGGCCGCAGTTCGCTTTCACCTGGAAGGGGGTGCAGTACACCTGGAATCGACTGCCCCAGGGGTGGAAACACAGTCCCACCATTTGCCATGGACTGATCCAGACTGCATTGGAAAAGGGTGAGGCTCCAGAATATCTACAGTACATCGATGACATCATTGTATGGGGGAACACAGCAGGGGAGGTTTTTGAGAAAGGAAAGAAGATAATCCAGATTCTCCTAAGAGCTGGTTTTGCCATTAAACGAAGTAAGGTCATGGGACCTGCTCAGGAAATTCAGTTCCTAGGAGTGAAGTGGCAAGACGGGCGTCATCAGATTCCAACAGAGGTGATCAACAAAATATCAGCTATGTCCCCACCGACCAGCAAGAAGGAAACACAGGCTTTCCCAGGCACCGTGGGCTTTTGGAGGATGCATATCCCTGAGTACAGTCAGATTGTAAGCCCTCTCTACCTTGTGACACGGAAGAAAAATGATTTCCAGTGGGGCCCTGAACAACAACAAGCCTTTGAGCAGATTAAACAGGAGATTACCCATGCAGTAGCCCTTGGGCCAGTCAGGACAGGACAGGATATGAAGAATGTGCTCTACACTGCAGCCGGGGAGAATGGCCCATCCTGGAGCCTCTGGCAGAAAGGACCTGGGGAGACTTGAGGACGACCACTGGGATTCTGGAGCCGGGGATACAAAGGATCTGAAGCCGGCTATACCCCAAATGAGAAAGAGATCCTGGCAGCTTATGAAGGAGTTCGAGCTGCCTCAGAAGTGATTGGCACTGAGGCACAGCTCATCCTGGCACCCCGACTACCAGTGTTGGGCTGGATGTTCAAAGGAAAAGCTCCTTCTACCCATCACGCCACTGATGCCACATGGAGTAAGTGGATCGCTCTGATCACGCAGCGAACCCGGATAGGGAATCCTAATCGCCCTGGGATTTTGGAAATTATCACCAACTGGCCGGAAGGCGAGAGTTTCGGATTGTCCTCTGAAGAAGAAGAGGAGCAGGTGACACGAGCTGAGGAGGCCCCACCATATAACCAGCTACCAGAAGAGGAGAAGCGATATGCTCTCTTCACAGATGGCTCTTGCCGCATTGTAGGGACCAGCCGGAAATGGAAAGCAGCTGTATGGAGTCCTACACGTCGAGTTGCAGAAGCGACTGAAGGACAGAGTGGATCAAGTCAGGTTGCAGAGCTGAAAGCTGTTCAGCTGGCTTTGGATATCGCTGAACGAGAGAAGTGGCCAAGACTCTACCTTTACACTGACTCGTGGATGGTGGCCAATGCTCTGTGGGGATGGCTGGAGCGATGGAGAAAGGCCGTCTGGCAGCGCAAAGGGAAACCCATCTGGGCGGCTGAGATGTGGCAGGACATCGCTGCCCAGGCAGAGAAGCTGAGTGTGAAGGTCCGTCACGTAGATGCTCATGTACCCCAGAGCCGGGCTAATGAGGAGCATCGTAACAACGAGCAGGTGGATCGTGCTGCCAGGATTGAAGTCTCTCAGGTAGATCTGGATTGGCAGCATAAAGGTGAATTGTTTCTAGCTCGATGGGCCCATGATGCCTCTGGTCATCAGAGCAGAGATGCGACATACAGATGGGCTCGTGACCGAGGGGTGGATCTAACCATGGAGAGTGTCTCACAGGTTATCCATGACTGTGACACATGTGCTGCCATCAAGCAGGCCAAGGGGGTGAAGCCTCTATGGTATGGTGGACGGTGGTCGAAATACAGGTATGGGGAAGCCTGGCAAGTTGACTACATCACACTTCCCCAAACACGCCAAGGCAAGCGCTACGTGCTGACCATGGTAGAGGCAACTACTGGATGGCTGGAGACATACCCCGTATCTCACGCCACTGCCCGGAATACCATCCTGGGCCTTGAGAAACAAGTCTTGTGGAGACACGGCACACCAGAAAGAATAGAGTCTGACAATGGCACCCACTTCAAGAACAGCCTAATAGACACCTGGGCCAGAGAGCATGGCATTGAGTGGGTGTATCATATCCCCTACCATGCTCCAGCTGCTGGGAAAGTTGAGCGATGTAATGGACTGCTGAAAACCACCTTGAAGGCATTGGGTGGGGGAACTTTCAAACACTGGGAGCTGCATTTGGCAAAGGCCACCTGGTTGGTCAACACCAGGGGCTCCATCAATCGAGCTGGCTCTTTCCCAGTCAGAACTCTTGAATACTGTAGATGGAGATAAAGTCCCTGTGGTCCATATGAGAGGTATGTTAGGAAAGACTGTTTGGGTTAGTCCCACCTCAAACAAAGGCAAACCCATCCGAGGGATTGTCTTTGCTCAAGGACCTGGTTGCACTTGGTGGGTAATGCAAAAAGATGGAGAAACATGTTGTGTACCACAAGGGGACCTAATTTTGAGCGAGAAGAGTTTGTAATGTTTCATTGTATATATGTATAAATATATATATGTATATGTAAAAAGGGGATTAATTTGGGAATGACTGGAAGGTGTAGAATAAGGGGTGGATAATGTCCTAGTTCAGCAGGAGAGACCAGCTCACCCTGTGTGGGGGTGATCAAAGCTGTGTATTCTACCCCCTCAATTATTCCCAAGGACAATGGGCCATTAGCAGCAGCTGCCCAGGGAGCCATTATCACCTTCACACCCAGCCTGAGGGGGCGGAGCTGCTAATGGGCCATCAACAGTTCAATATCCCCTGGCTCCCAGAGTCAGTCACCCATTGTGTGAGTCCCCGCCCAGGGGGAGGGACTGGGTGCTCCCTGAGGGTACATAAGTGGTGGGTAAGAAGACCTCGGGAACTTCTCGTCGGATCCAGAGGAGCAGCAGAACCTCGACAGGAGGAGATCACCGCTCTTGCGCAGACCACAGCCCTCGCCTGCACCAACAGGTTTTTCATTTCCTTTTGCTCTGGACTGGGGGGAGCCACAGGGGTCTCAGCACAAGGGCAAACAAACCCCCTTGGGTTTGTGCCCCAGGACACTGGGTTACACTGCTGGGGTTTTGTGAGTTGAAAGCAATTTCCCTTTCGTGTCAGTGTTTTTAGTGTAATATTATTATTAAATTTTAGCTCTGACTTATAATCTCGTGGTGAGTTCATTTCCCCTGCTGGTTCGCCTTTAAACCAGCACACCGGTCCAGACTCCGACCGACATGCTAGAATCCGCAATTACCGCATTTAAGCCCGCGATTCTCCACCAATTAAAGTAAGAAATGTCGGTTTCGAGCTTCCTGGGTTCCGGCGCAAGAATCACAATGTAACCTCCATGGGAGTATGATCAGTGTTCTAATTTATTGTTTACATTACACACACACATATCGCATATTCTCTCAGTCTATGAATAGTACAGGAATATCATTGGTCTATGGCTAGGGCGTGCTACTAGCTGGATTGGTGCTTTTCTCAAAACTATGCCCTTCTGTATCAATGTGTTTACCTGCTTCTCCTGGCAGCTGCCGCATTCTTTCTTTTGTTTACTGCTCTTCTTGAAGCAGGCTCAAGGATACAGAGGCCCCATTTCCCTCTCTATGGCCTGGGCTGTGCACAAAAACTTCTAAGTTCAAATTTCTTCCAACAAGGGAAGCCATGCATTAACACTGTAATTTGTGTGATGCTTCTAAGTTAACATCTAACTCTTATTTTTGTGCAATGCATCTGTTTCCAATAAATAATTTGTTTCTGTCTGCTACTGCTGTACATCTAATAACATGGAAAATTTCAGTGCAGTAACATGTCTTTGACTGGGTGTGTTCCTCAGATAATGTGAACAAACTTTTTTTCTTTAACAATTGAAATAAAATATATTTACATTGCTGAGAATAGCATATTTTAAGCTTGGTTGGAAAATGTAAATGTAGTAACATTACTTATGTATTTGATGCCTCTTTCTTAAGAAAGTTAGACCACATAGTTCATAGAATGGTGTTAGTGAATGACTACATGAAGCCAGAGCTGCTTGAAGAACCAGAGCAGCTTTTTGACATCAGGCTTCTTTTCTGTGACTGCACAAACCTGCTGTCCTATGTTTCTGGATAAAGCAAGATAAAGTGTGTTGGAATTTCATATGGTATTTCACCTAAAAAGCAAGCTATATGCTTAACTGCCTATGTAAATTAGTGTAATGTAGCTTTAAGAACTAATTAAGGACATCAGAAATGGCTGCTTCTGACTTTCTCAGCAGATGCACATAATTAGCCAATTACAAGAAGTTTTGTAATGTAAACAGCATTGTTAGCCAATAATCAGTGCCAAAGTGTCAAGCAGCCGCGGAAGAATACAGTTTTAAAAGTCTATATAAATGTATGCGCGTATGAATAAAGTGGCCTGTTGCTGCTAACTTCCTGTGGAGTCGTCTCTCAGGTCCAAAAACCCGACTCCCTTGGTTACAAAAGTGTAGTAATGGGCTCATTCAGAATCGAGAAAATCAGGCTAGCTCTTATAATTTGCAGATTGAAGGAAACTTGAAAAGGATCGTGTCTGCTGACTTTGAGAAGAACCACTTCATGACTAGAAACCATTGCAGGTTCTTAACAAATGGAGTTTGAAGGCCAAGTGTATTAGGAGAGACTTGGTCCTGAGCTTATATTTAGTGTAATTAAGGCAGTTCTGTGTGAGATAATTCGGAAGTGCTTTTTTAGTGACTTCAGTTGATTTATCTAAATCTAGAAGAAGCTGATTCTGTGAAGTAAAGACAAATGTGCCAGTTGGGACTTTCATATCTGAAGATACACACAATACTAATTTATATAAATATGTATTAAGTTAATGGCCAGGTACAATTTTTGCCTTTCTGATTAGCAAAGAGAAATAGAATTACTCAGAGGTCAGAACATAGCTGAAGTATTTGAACAAGATTATTAAATGAAGATGACAGATGATTCTGGTGTGTATTCATGCTTCTTCACTACTCAAATTTTGTTTAAATCAATGCCACTTGATTCCCAGTCATATTTTCACTTGGTTTCATCCTGCCAGTATAAAACATAGGAAATCATTGTCACAGTTCTCCTTTTCCTTATTTATTTAATGATCCTTACCTTTCTATGTGTACATACTATGTGTTCATGTATGAAACAAAGAATCAAACCCAATGACAGAGAGTCATTGAATCCAACATTCCTTTAATTCAGCTAGCTGGGAACATAGGGAATAGTTCACCATGTATGTTCGACTGTGTTTCAGTCTTTTGGGGTATTTATACAGGGTAACTTTCAAAAGCTCCACCCAAAGATTTACCCCTCACCCCCATTGCATCATGGGTGTCTTCAGTTTTCTTCTTGCTGTTCTTTCATGGAGGAGATTGCCATCTAGTGTCCCGTTTTTTGGTAGAAGAATGTGGGGAAGGGGCGTTGGGGGGCTTTTTGCATCTTCCTCATCACAGTCTTCCTCATGTTTGCAGGTTTCCTGGCATGTGTGATTAATTCTTGCTTACCTCTAACCTCCTATCTGATTGTTCTAGTTCCTACTGAGACATTTTCATTTTTCATTGGTTAATATAAATCTAGGTTGTTCTTGACTTAAACAATTTTCTATTGAATTTACTTCTTAGGAGAAACAGTCTTTATTGGCTAAGTTCTGTGAAGTGTATGACTTTTGTAAATTAATTTCTTCCAGGTGCACTACTCCAGTATTCTTTGATTAGCTCAAGATTTCTATCTTAATTTTGTAATATTAAACTGATTTAGGAAAAAAATGAACTAAAATGATTAAAATGCAACTCTCTACAGGGATCAGAGCCCCCTAAATTCCTAAACTATATGAGATAAAGGCATATCTCCATGTATATAAACTATAATCTTTAAATAAATATTGTTACTAGGGGAAAATAAATCTTATGTCTAAAACTGTGCAAGCAGTGTCTTAAGCATGTTTTAGCTATCATGGGACAAGAAATGCAGTTTTGTCGTGTGCTTTTAATATCCTGCACTTAGCTTGAAAATAAAAGAAACACAAAGCCATAGACTTCCTTAGAAATATGATCTGTAATTTGTTAAAAATAATTCTAATGTAGATATTTTTTCCTCCTAGGTTTTACAAAGAGACAGTACATCTAACACTTAACTTGGATCATCTCTTGTTGATCAGCTTGTAAATCATAACAGCCCCCAAAACTGACATTTGATCTGAAAGAAAAAACTGTGCCAAATGGACAATATGTCTATTACTAACACGCCAACAAGTAACGATGCTTGTCTGAGCATTGTTCACAGCTTGATGTGCCATCGACAAGGTGGAGAGAGTGAAACTTTTGCAAAACGTGCAATTGAAAGTTTAGTTAAAAAGCTAAAGGAGAAAAAAGATGAATTGGATTCTTTGATTACAGCTATAACCACAAACGGAGCTCACCCTAGCAAGTGTGTTACAATACAGAGAACGCTGGATGGGAGGCTTCAGGTTAGTACAAGTGAAAATCGTATGTTTTCCTCCTAGTGAAGCTGGAGCAAAAGCAAGTGATATAAGATCCTAGAGTGTTGAGGAAGAGTATCTCTTCTCTTGCATTTACCCTTGCCCCCATTTGTAGGCATGTTTTGTGTCTGGAGCTCTGGACTGTTGCAGTAGCTGATTTTTTTTTTTTCCCCAAAAGGAGTGGAAGGCATTGTATCAGCCATTCTCAATGAGTGCGTGTGTGGCAGTAAAAAGAATGGTCACATAACAAATTCAGCTATTTATCCTGATATTTTCACTACAAGCTTCTGTTAGCTCTATGTTTGTCAGAAGTATAAAGACAGACCTGTCATCCCTTGCTAAGAAGGTACTCCAAGGAGTCTGCACTGAGGATTTATGTTAGCCTTATATCATCAGTACTCAGTACCTGTATAGCTTGGGTTGCAATTTCCTTGTTCCAGGACAGATATCATGTTTGCTGACTAGCTTTCTGTCTACCCTAGAAGCATTTTTTTTTTATTATAATGGATTGGCATTCTTCTACTTGTAAATTCCTTATAGTGTAGCTTAGGGCCTCATTCCTCTTCTGGGGCAAAGCTCTGTAGTCATCCATGGTTGGGAAGGTGACCATGTATGTGGATGTGCCCTTCCAGCCTGCACAGTGGAATTTTTTAGATGAGGCACAGCGTGCACAGAACTGGCCCCACCATTTCAGTCCTAAGGTCCACTTGCCACGGTCGAGCGAGCTTGGACAGTGACAGTGAAGTCCTCAGGACTGTCTACAGCACTTGGTACTAACCGGGGCTGACCTTGCTTAGCGTCCGAGATCTGACGGGATCGGATGGCAGGGAGGCATTGAACTGCCAGGGGACGGTCCCCACTGAGACTCGAACTCAGGTCCTTGGGATTCAGAGTCCAGAGTGCTCACCATTACACCACA
The DNA here is from genome assembly GCF_047495875.1 of Pithys albifrons albifrons. NCBI lineage: Eukaryota > Metazoa > Chordata > Aves > Passeriformes > Thamnophilidae > Pithys > Pithys albifrons. Next base: position 484,605 of record NC_092483.1, on the reverse strand, counting down.
GGACTGCCCTAAGGTGACCATACATACTACATTAAGCACAAATTCTGCTTCTGCCATTTTATATCTAGTATTTTTTTCTTAAGAATCAGTGTTGATTTAACCATAGCAAAACCCTAATAGAAATTTATTTTTGTTGAGTACAGAACTTGGGTATACCACCTTTTTTTTTCCCCCTCCATACTTTGATGATGGAGAGAAGTTGTGGTGATGTTTGTCCTCTTCCAACTTTGCTCCTCACTAAGTGAAATGACATGTCTTGCTACTTTCCCAATCAACTTCTGTGTCTAAATTTTTAGGTGGCTGGTCGCAAGGGATTCCCTCATGTGATTTACGCTCGTCTTTGGAGGTGGCCTGATCTTCATAAAAATGAACTCAAGCATGTAAAATATTGTCAGTATGCTTTTGACTTAAAATGTGACAGTGTCTGTGTAAATCCTTACCATTATGAGCGTGTAGTCTCACCTGGCATTGGTAAGTAGACTCTTGATTGAAAATGGAGCAGTGGGAATAAAATGTAAAATGTTTTCCTTTTCAGTGTAGAAAATACACGCCTAAATTAGAAACATTAACTTTTAACGATCTAATTATAAATTACTCTCATGTGCTCTTGTCAATCTTCTTAATGGAATTATTGTTTTACCTTTATTCCAAATTTGAAAGAATATATGGCTTTTGTTTAAGCCTGTCTGTTGGCTTTACACACAGTTCTTACAGTTAATGCATATCCTAGGAATAACTTAGCATTGAAACTTGTGTTGTGATAGAGGGGGTATAATATGTAGAGTCTGTAGTACTAATTTGTAAAGTTTATAAATTCAATGTTCAAACGTTGTTGAAAATTGATGAATATAATTTCTTATGCCCCCTTTTTCTTCTTTTTAAAGATCTCTCGGGGCTGACACTACAGAGTTCTGGTAAGTAGTTATATTTACTATTGTGTTTCTATGGGCACAAACTGTGTTAAACTCTTCAGTATGTACACAGTTTATTCCTGTGTATCTCCTTGGGAGGGAGTATAGAGAGCAGATGAAAATGCATTTGTTTTGGAAAAACAGCTAAGTAGCATATAGGAGGCATGATAAATTCTTTAAACTGAGGCTTTAGCTCAGTTTGTTGGTATGTTCTGTTTTCATTGCTTGCAACTTTTAAGCCCCACGAAAAAAGGAAAACAAAAACCTCACATTTGAATGCTGCTAATTAATAAAAAACCCCAGACACCCAAAACCATATGCATCTGTATGATATGTTAATTAATCAAATTGAGAGTAATAGATGCTTATGATGTAATAACTAGTTTAACAAGAAAATAGTAGAAATTCTGTAATTAATATGCAATTGAATGAAGGAGTCTAATATTCTTGTTGTCCCTGAAACTTGAGAGAAATTGAACATCAAATCTCTAATGAACATTATTCAGAAATCATGAGATTGTGCAGCTGGTAACTGCTTTGTTTCAACACTGAATTTTTTTTCCTTCCAGAAGAATTTCATAGAGAAAGGAATTTGGGTAATCCAATATTTTTTAGCAAATATGACTTAAAAAAACCCCAAACCACGCAACAAACTGTTAACTTCACAAGCTTTATTTTGCATGCTTATCTCTGCTAATTGTTTACCTGTGTCTTCTGAAAAATTTTCCTTTAGTACAGAACAAAGCTTACTAGCCAGCAGTTAAATATATAAGTATTTCCTTGTCATGTGTATTGGGTTTGCATGACCACGTTTTGGTACTGCGGGGGGCTACAGGTGTGGCTTCTGTGAGAAGCTGCTAGAAGCTTCCCCCATGTCCAGCAGAGCCAATGCCAGCCAGCTCCAGGATGGACCCGCTGCTGGCCAAGGCCGAGCCAATCAGGAATGATAGTAACACCTCTGTGATAACATAGTTAGGAAGGAAAAAAAAAGTTATTGGGCAGATGAAAATTGCAGCCAGAGAAGAGCAGAGTGAGAAAAAGTGAACAACTCTGCAGACACCAAGGTCAGTGGAGAAGGAGGGGGAGGAGGTGCTCCAGGCACCAGAGCAGAGATTCCCCTGCAGCCCCTGGTGAAGCAGGCTGTCCTCCTGCAGCCTATGGAGGACCACCTGTTACAACCCGCTCCTGGGAAAGGGGACGGGGGTAACCTAGGTTGTTATTAATAATTTCCTTTGGGGTTGATTAAAGTGAAATGACACTATATAAATCAGTGTTTATTTAACAATTCCGTGTAATGTGGCATGGAAAATAACCTTAGTGGGGGGGGAAAAGATGCACGGGGGAAGAAAGACAAGAGAAGAGTCCAGAACAGCAAGGAAAAAGAAGAGATGAAAAAAAATGAGAATGTTACATAGTCACCGCCCAGGGATCCAGCGTTGCATCTCAGCAGTCCTGCAGGCGGTGGAGGTGAGGAACAGAACCCACATTCCCAAAGTCACCAGTCCATTTTTATACCCTCAGCATGCCTTTTGCACCTCTCCCAAGGCAGGGGGTTGTTTTCCATGAAGTTGTGTCACCAGCCGGGCCATGAACCCCAAATATTTTTCCCCGCCTTTCATGATGGGCACAGGGTTCATGTGGAGGGCAGGGTAACGCTCTTCTTGCCTCTTCAGGGTTTGACACTTTTGGCACTGGAGGGAGGGATGGGCCCCAACTGCCCATCAGAGGTATAATGCAAAAGTCAAAAGCCTGCAAAGTCTCTTAGAATGCATAAATCATTAATCGTTTCAGTCTCTGACACCACCCCGTGATTTATGCATTCAATAAAATTTTTTCTTTGTCATTCTCGGTGAAGCTTCTTTGTGGGCGGTGCTTTTCATATAGTGGACAGGAAGACAGAAGAGTAAAGGAAAGGAAGAGACAGCCCCAGTGCACTGCAAATCCCCCCTTAAGAAAAACAATTTTATAATAAAACAGTAAATTAATTTGCATTCGCTACTCTTTCTCTACCCCGTGAGTGGTCACAGGGGACATAATAGAATTTCAGTAGTTACAATTAAATCTCTTAACATTAATAACACAAATGAACATTAATAAGGTTATAAACATACAGAAATGCTTGAAATTATACATTAAAATGATGCCGTGAATGACCCTTCCCCCAAAAACAGGACTTTGAGCCACGTTAGTGTAGGGTAAGATAAAAAGTAAAGGTCCTTTAATAACACAGGGCCTACAGCCCACAGGAATACAGGATGACAGGCATGTGCCCCAGTTCTTGTTTCCATGGCTTTTATAATAAGATCCCTCCAATCATTGCTTTACACATTTCTCAGTCCAGCCCCAGTCCCACCCCTGGTCCAACCCCCTGGAATTGGGTCTGGGGTCATCTTCATCAACTCTTCTTCCTCGGGCACACAAAGGTCTCTTGGAGTTCATCCAATTCTGGCTTTTGGGTCACTCTGACCTATGTTTATGTTTCATTCTGTAGGCCTTCTGATATCCTTCAGCTCTTTACCTTGGAAAGGAGTCTAAACAAGATTAATTAACTAAAGGAATTTGAGCTCCCTGTTCTGGGACAGGGGTAGTGATAGAAAGGCATTAAACTTAAACTGTTAGAAATATTAACCCTCTAAAAATCTACAACTACTGTGTTCCTAAAATCTACAAAATGTGAAAATCAGAACAAAAACCCCTTTGGCATCAAAAACATTGACAGAAATACTTGAAATTATGCATCAAAAAACATCGAGTTACTTGGGAGCTGGTAAAAGGCTTCCTTATGTTTTCCTTTAGGCCTATATTTAGTTCTATTTGTTAAATTTAACCAAATATGGAATTCAATGCTTTTTAAGGCAGAAGACATGTATATAATGCATATTTGTATGATTCCAAATATCCATAAATACTTGTACTAACTCCCAGGTTACATTTGGTTGAGTTTCTCAATTGAGAGAGATATTCAAAAGGACAAAATAAACTTGACAAAAATCAAACTAACAATATATCTTATACAATTTTACCAGCAAGTTGTTCATATGAAAGAGAAACTACAGAAACAAGTCAACGATTATTAATAAGTCGTTAATACAAGCAATTTGGAGAGTAGGGGAACACAAACACAATGTTTGTGGTAGGTTTTTACATATTGAAATTTATTAGGATCATAACATTTTCAAGATAAAGCACATGCAAAAACAATCCAAAAGAAAAATAACCAGCATAACTCTTCAGTCTTGTTGTTACTTCATGTTATCATAGGATAATGAGAACCAATGATAGCAGCTGTAGAAGGCTTTATCGGTCTCATGTGGTTTGATTTCTTCTACTGGCAGGTTTCTGCAAAAAGAACACATCTGGCCGCTACGGACTGGTTAAACAAGTTTCTGGTGGGGCTGAGGGGACCACAGTGTTAGACTCCTGGGGAGGATTGGCCCCAGGGGGTGATTCATGCTATTCAGTTTCTGATTCACAGGCCTTATGGCTGTATTTTGACTTCGTTCTCTGAATGGCCTTGCTTAAACTCTTCTAATTCCCCAGAGGGGAACAGGGATTTGTTAACATCTACCGGTCTGGGATATTCCAAATTGATGTAATTCACAATTTTTCATTTTAAGCTTTTCATTTTTTTCTTCCTCATTTTGTAATGCTGAAGCAACAGACTTATCTCTCTTTCCCCCCACCCCGAACTGCCTCACGCTCAGCAGTCGACTGCGAGACTTCTTTTCCTAATTGCTCCTGTATAGCCTTTATTGACTCTTGAAAAGATCCTATTACCTTCCCCGTAGCTTTCCGAATAGCCAATTCTTCCCTTCGCACTGTTCTGAGGACAACGCCCAAAACAGCACATAGGAAAAACAATCCTGAACCGAGGACAAACACCAAGAGAGAATAATGTCCATATAACTCAACCTGGGACATCATCTTTTTTTTTACTCAATCATTAACCAAGCTCAGGTTAATGTCTTCCTCCCCCTTAACCCTCTGAGGGCCGGTTTGACGCACCTTTCAACAGGCTCAGACCACACCAAGAAACCTTACAACAGGTTTTGATGAGACTGGGTCATACCGAGAGAAGAAGAGGTCATGTCTTTTTCTCCCTTAACCCTCTGAAGGCCGGCTTGACTTTCCTGGAGTACCTTACAACAGGCCCAGGGGTTGCACCGAGGGGAGAAAAAGTTCCTACTGTAATTTCACAACAAAGGGACAGTATCAGTTTTGGAATACACCGATTACTCCACTACATCCAAAGGGACCCTGCTCGCTGCACCAAAAATATGTTATGACCCGCTCCTGGGAAAGGGGACAGGGATAACCTAGGTTGTTATTAATAATTCCCTTTGGGGCGGATTAAAGTGAAATGACACTATATAATCGGTGTGTGTTTAACAATTCCGTGTAATGTGGCATAGAAAATAACCTTAGTGTGGGGGAAAAAGATGCATAGGGGGAAGAAAGACAGAAGAGTCCAGGACAGCAAGGAAAAAGAAGAGATGAGAAAAGATGAGAATGTTACATAGTCACCGCCCAGTGATCCAGCGTTGCATCTCAGCAGTTCTGCAGGTGGTGGGGGCAAGGAACAGAACCCACATTCCCAGTCACCAGTCCATTTTTATACCCTCAGCATGCCTTTTGCACCTCCCCCGAGGCAGGGGGTTGTTTTTCATGAAGTAGTGTCGCCAGCCAGGCTGTGAACCCCCAATATTTGCCGGGTTCATGTGGAGGGCAGGGCAATGGCTCTTCTTGCCTCTTCGGGGCTTGACACTTTTAGAGGGATGGGCCCAACTGCCTATCAGGGGTATAATGCAAAAGTCAAAAGCCTGCAAAGTCTCTTAGAATGCATAAATCATGAACCGTTTCAGTCTCTGACACCACCGGGGTGCAGAGATCCACTTGCAGCCTATGGAGGAGTCCATGCCAGAGCAGGTGGATGCCTGAAGGAGGCTGTGACCCTGTGGGAAGCCTGTGTGAGAGCAGTCCTGGCAGGGACCTGCTGACCCATGGAGAGAGAGGAGCCCACACTGGAGCAGGTTTTCCTGGTAGGACTTGTGGCCCTGTGGGGGACCCATGGGGGAGCAGCCTTGCCTGAAGGACTGTACCCCATGGAAAAGTGACTCACATGGCAGCAGTTTGTGAAGAACTATTGCCCGTGGAATGGACTCACGCTGGAGAAGTTCATGGAGGACTGTCTCCTGTGGGAGAGACCCCATGCTGGAGCAGGGGAAGGACTCCTCTCTCTGAGCAGTGGCAGAAACAACCTGTGATGAACTGACTATAACCCCCCCCCGTCTCCTTGTGCCACTGAGAAGGAGTGAGGACTGGGGGGAAGGTGCTTTTAAGTTTTATTTTGCTTCTCATTATCCTGCTCTAATTCTGTTAGTAATAAATTTAATTAATATCCCCACTTCGAGTCTGTTTTGCCCATTGTGGTAATAAGGGAGTGATCTCTCTCTGTCCTTAACTCATGAACCCTTCATTATATTTCCTCTCCTCTGTCCAGTTGTAGAGGGGTTTGAGAGAGTGGCTTTAATGGGTACTTAGCATTCAGCCAGATTCAACCCACCACATCATGCTACTGTTTTTGCAGCAGGAAACAAAAAAAATTGCTGTCAGATTTTAATATATTAAAGGCTGCTTTAAAAATGAGCATGGGAGCTAATATAGGGTAAGAGTGTTATTTGAAGATTCTCAGTAAGATATTTAGAAATAAATTCTTGTTGTGGCAATGGTAGTAATTTCCTTATGCTGTATGTGGAAAATTTTGAATTAGTGGCTACATTGTTCAATATAGAGTAGCATTATCTTGTCTTTGAATGTGAATATGACGTTTCTAGTCAATTTGAATAGGAGTTGCTTAAAATTACTTAAGGGATGCATGAAGTTTTTTATGAACTGTGTTCATGAATTATGTTTTTCATAGAAGTTTTATTTGTGTTCTTATTTGTATACTAGGAATTGGTTTGTTAACTACTGCATTAACATATATTTAGGTGCTTGACGAAAAGCATGTTTTTCTCTTTTATTAACCATGTCCAATCACAGAGTGATGGACTAGAAAACAAAATGCTATTGGATTCTACTACTGTGGGACTAAACTGCTTGTTTGATAGTAGTAAGCAAAATAAACAACTTGCTTTTCTATTCAGTTATGCTTCAAAATTTCTTGCTGCTGGCTTTTAGCATTTATTTGTAATTTAATGGAGTGCTTTAGCAATGTTTATATAGGTTAAATTCTCCCTCCTCCCCCACTTGCTAGTTTTAATGGCATTGCTATTGTTTGAAAGTAGTAGTGCAATTTATAGTTAAATCCTGAAAATAGATTTGCTTTGCATGTTAAACTATTTGCTTCTTCACAGCTCCATCAAGCATGTTGGTGAAAGATGAATATGTTCATGACTATGAGGGGCAGCCATCATTGTCTTCTGCTGAAGGTCATTCAGTCCAAACCATCCAGCATCCACCAAGTAACAGAGCATCTGCAGAGCCTTATAGCACCTCAGCCCTGTTAGCTCCTACTGAGGCTAGCACTACCAGTACCACTAATTTTCCCAACATTCCTGTGGCTTCAACAAGTAAGATCATCAAGAATATATGAAATACTAAACTCTGAAAATGTGAAAGCTCAAAGATAACCACTGTTTTTTTCCAAAGTAGGTCTTGCATTGGAACTGTGCTGCTGCCACACTACACTGGTAAAATCATGTGGCAATATGATCTAGGCATCTCATATGCATTAACATAAGATTTTAACTTGGAGCATAATTTGAGTAACTTTTCCTGGTGGCCCAGTCTTTTTTCAATGAGACTGACACTACATGAGTGTTACAAGACTCTCTTGAATATGCCAAAGATTCAGTGACACAATGTTAAAACAATTGACCACTAACAAAACATTATTATTTGAATAATTACTGTAGAAATGGAAGAATTTTATTATTTTATTGCAACAGCAAGTGGGATAACAAAGAGATATACTGTAAGATAGCAGTATCGAGATGTTGTAAAGCAATTCTGTAGGGTTCCACAGCTGACAAAATGAATCTTCCAGTTTTAACTTGGTTATTTTTATAACGGCCCATTGTACTACCAAAGTGACAACCCTAATTAATATTTTCATGAGCCCGTGGAAGTGCTGCATTGAAGATTTTGTTACTTTTTTGTGTGTATTTGATACAAGTGGAAGAGTCTGGTTTACCAACACCAAACCTAACACTTCACTCCAGCAGGACAGTAAAGCATGTACACAGTGTCCTGCAGCCTTAATGTAGGGAAACCATGAAGTTTGCAGGGGTTTCACATGCTTGTTGTCACTTCAGTATCAAAGATGTGTGACTGTAATGGATTTCATGTTATCAAATTTGAGTTGTGGTGGCATGGTGTTTTGATAATGTTCTTTAATTTTAGCTGACAACTTTTTTGCTAAAACTAATGATGGTTTTGCCAAGCTGAGATATGTCTGTGTTTGTCTCCAGCAGAGAAAACAGAATAGGCAGTTTAATTGTATTGCCTTTGCACAACAATTGTCAATAACTTTTTCTCATCAGTGTTGTAATTGTTGGAGCCAAGTGGACAAGAAAAAAAGCTCATTTTTAGGTTTTAGTTCAAGTTTTCAATGCTAGCCCACTTCAGTTTGAGAGTGCAAGTGCACTTGTGAAACTGCTCATCAGTTTAGTATTAATGGCTGAGCTGAAGCCTTTTAAAACCAAATTCTGTTAACCTGTTCTAAAATATCTGTAGTTTTACTTTAAAACTTAAATAATTCTTTAAATGCTTATTTGGGAGGAAAAAAGCCCAGCAACTTTCTCAGGAAGGAGTCCACTGATGTATGCAGCTCTATTCAAGAACTATGTATAAAAATAAAATACTGTTCAATATGTTTTGGAGGAACACAAATTTAAGTGAATGTTCTCCTTAGGGAACAGTAGTTATAACATTCTGAAAATAACCAACTTACTGGACCTGCTGCTGGCCTGTTTGGATTCATACCAAATCTACTCCAGCTATGTTATTCAGTAAAAACTGACATGTCTTCTTTCCTTTCAAACTGAAAAATGAGATGTGAACAAAACAAAGATGTGCTTGATAAACAGAGTTCTCTGCATGCTTCTACTCCTAAAATATTAAGGGTGTCAGAGTCAAAATTAGCTGATGCAGAGCATCTTGCTTCAAATTTCCTAAGACATTCTGGTGGGTGGAAAAAAAAGTACTGAAACCAGACTTGTAGGAACTGTGTATTGCAGTGCCCTTAGTTGGGTGTATTTTCCTACCCAGTAGTGCTGAGCTCTTCTTAATTAAAATTTTGGAACGTTCATGAATAGGTAGTGTGTTCTTTTACCAGGTCAACTTACCAGTATATTGACAGGTAGCCATAGTGATGGACTCTTACAGATTGCTTCAGGGCCTCAGCCAGGAACTCAGCAGAATGGGTTTACAGCTCAGCCAGCCACTTACCATCACAGTGAGTATATACATATGTGCACTCTTCTTAGTTTTCTAAAACCAGTTTCCAAATGTCAGGAGAAATAGAGCATTAGAAGTGAGATGTGGAAAAAAAAATCTCCTTAAAACCAACCCCTCCTTTCTTTTCCTAGATAGTACTACAACTTGGTCTGGAAGTCGGACAGCAGCCTACACGCCTACCATACCTCACCACCAGAACGGCCATCTTCAGCATCATCCACCTATGCATCCTGGGCATTACTGTAAGTAGTGCAGATTTCCAGATGACTTAATTTTCAATTTTGTTGAATGATGGGGGTTCTTTTGTAATTACTGTTTACCCCCAAATAATTTTTAATATATATTACAGAGCTGTCATTACTGTCTTTAGCATTTTCTGACAGTTAAGTATAAGAGCCTCATGGACTTTCCTCTGTTAAAGCAGCAGAGATTAGAAACTCAGCTATAGTGATACTATCTATATTATATGTCTTACTATACCTAACAAAACTAGCATTTCCTTTCTAAACCTCTGTTTTTAAGGCTTTGCAGTCCTGTACTAAATATTTCCTTTGCAGAAAAGGAAGTTGATTCAGAATGTGTTGTTTGTATATTTTTCTTTTAAAACTTGGAAGCTCTTGGCTGTTTTTATTTTCTAGAAATTTTGAAGTCATACTAGGCTTTGGAAGATGTGTGCCCACATACACTAAGTAGTTTCAAAGAACTTTGTGTGAAAGCTCGTGCAGTAAAGTACTTGATAATAAGTTGATCTTGCCACAGTCTGATTCATGAGTACATTCAGCACACAACTTAAAAAATTTTTTTCATCTATGAAATAGGATGACAATCTCTTGTTTTAAGGTACAGGAGATGGGAAGGAAAAAACCCCAAACTGCTAATGTAAGTGTCTAGCACAGTCTATATATTATAAGACTATAATAGGGAAAAAAACCCACCCAAAATAAAGTTTTTCTAAATTTTGTGTTAAAAAGCTAGAACAGTTCTTTGTTTTCTAATATAGTACTTAACCACATTACCTGTTAGCAACAGTCATGGTTAGCAGAGGGTGAGTTAATATTAGAGTGATTTTTAAGCTTGTCTCTATCAAGAAAATTTTGGTTTCGATAGTTATTAGGTTTCATTATTTTGTTCTTTTAGGATCCCACTTTATCTCTCATCTAGTCTGTCAAATACCAGGATGTAAAAAAAAACTTTAGTGGTGTTGTAGATACTCTATAAATGTTTCTCAGTGCATGTATCTTTCCATAATTAATATTTGTAACTGGTTGGTGATACTACATAGAGCTTTTCTTGGCTACTGCCATTTCTCACTTTAGAAAGTCACATGTTTTGACACCTACCAGTGTTGTGCTTGTTTTCCCGTCTTATTGCAAAAGCTGCTCTTACTTATAATACTATATTCAAGTCTTTCCTCCTTGTTCTTTACTGCCTCTAAGGGACCTAGTTAGTTCATGAAAGTTGAGAGACTAAACTGACTGATATCAAGACTGTATTCATTTGTATTTTTTTCTTAGAAAATTACTTCTCTAGGGCTTCTTTCCATCTTCAGTGAGTGTTTCTTATGGTCAAATTCACAGCATGCTGGGCAACTTGTTCTGTGATTGATGAAACTAATGAAGTGTGGTTTGTGACAGACATATCACATGTCTCTATACACTGATTCTCTCCTTGTACAACTCGGGGGCAGATGTGAAGTCCTATTTCTCTTATGTCTCAATGCTATATCTGGTTTCTGTTCTCTCCTGGAGCTGAGTCTGGCTTGAGCAGCATGCAGCCTTTCCTCCTGGAGCTCTTTACTCCACTTCTAAATTTTTAGGAAACCTCTAAGGGTGTAATTCTTCTGTGAGCATTTTTCTCTCCTGTCAGATTTGTCCAATTGATTTAGAAATTACTGGGATTTATAACATCTGGCATCCTCACAAGTCTTTTTTTTATAGGAAATCAAGTTAAGAAAGAAAACATTATTTTTCCTTATGTAACACAAGTGGCATGTTTTCTTTTAAAGGGCCAGTTCACAATGAACTTGCATTCCAGCCTCCTATATCAAATCATCCTGGTGAGTAAAATCTAATATGTAATGCCATTACTGTGGAAGCTAATAACTTTCTGGTTTGCGTCTGATTATTTTGTTATATCAAGTGCTCTGAAATTTGTGAGATATATATTCAAAAGGAGAGGAAACATTTTGTGATTGTCTTGTTTTGAATTTGGACATCTCTTGGAGTGGTGACAGGCTGTGAACTGAATATGAGATACCTAAGTCAAAGATTGCAGCCCTCAAACCCACACTGAGCTGGTGCCTACCCAGGAGGTATTGGAACTCTGAATGTCCTTGATCCTAAACTTTGCATGGTGCCTGTAGTTGTACTTTTTGCTTGCTTAGAAACATCATGGAGCTTAGGTCATGCCAAAGCTCTCTTGGATCCATAATCTTGTCCCTCATTACAGCCAGATGCTCTGAAAAATAGGTCTTGTCCTCCTTAGCACATTGGTGCTGAAATTCCTTATTGGACTTTTGCACAGAAGCTTGCTTTGTCTGAGTCTTCACTAATGGTAACAGTTCATGGAACTAAGGAGATCTTGTCTTGTGATACAGGCTAGCTCTGTTGTAGATGCAAGGTTATATTCTGTTTTTAACAACAGCAAAGCTGTTGCCTACATAGGGAGTTCTGCATAGTTGAAAAGCCTAAAAGTTTAACTCGTTTATTCATTGGCTACTGACTAAATCCATACCAGAAATAAAAATGTTGATAATTGCTGGCTGAACTTAACTGTAGCTGAATTGTATGTCATGTTATTTAGTATGTCTCTTTCACCCTATTAATTTCATCCTATTCCGTCCTCAGAGACATGAGTATTTATTTGAAGATAAAAAACTTAAAGGAATTCAGGCACCTTTGTTTATTCTTTTCTAATAAAACCAGAACAGTTTTTTAAGGCAAATAGGTGTACTGTTGGGTGCTTCTGTTTGTAATGAATGAATACCACTTACAGCACAGGAAGAGCTCTTCTTCCCATTGGCTTACCAGGCTGATGTGTTTAGGTCCTGCTGCGCTAGGCATATCCAGTTGTTTCTTGAACGCTTTCAGGGATGCTGATTTCACCACCTTCCTGGACAACCCATTCCAATGCTTAACTAGCCTTTCGGTGAAGAAATTTTTTCTAATATCCAGTCTAAACCTCCCCTCGTGATACTTGAGGCTGTTTTCTCTTGTCCTATCACTTGATACCTGGGAGAAGAGACTGACCCCCACCTTGCTACAACGTCCTTTCAGGTAGTTGTAGAGAGCAATAAGGTCTCCTTGAGCCTCCTTTTCTCCAGGCAAAACAACCCCAGCTCTCTCAGTTGCTCCTCATCAGAATTACTCTCTAGACCCTTTACCAGCTCCATTGCCCTTCTCTGGACATGCTCCAGTGCCTCAATGTCCTTGAAGTGAGGGGCCCAGAACTGGACACAGTACTCAAGGTGTGGCCTCACCAGTGCCAAATACAGGGGGGATGATCATTGCCCTGGTCCTGCTGGCCACGCTCTTTTTGATACACATCAGGATGCCATTGATGGTCTTGGCCACCTGGGCACACTGCTGGCTCATGTTCAGCCAGCTGTCAAACAACACCCCAAGGCCCTTTTCTGCCAGACAGCTTTCCAGCCATTCCACTCTTCTCCAAGCCTGTAGTGCTTCGTGGGGTTGTTGTGATCCAAGCAGAGGACCCAGCACTGGGCCTTGTTCAGATCCCTCTGCAGAGCCTTCCTACCCTCCAGCAGATCAACACTCCTCCCAAACTTATTGTTGTCTGCGAACTTACTGAGGGTGCACTGGTGATTCCCTTGTCCAGATTATCAATAAAGATATTAAACAAGACTGACCCCAATACTGAGCCTTGGGGAACCCTACTAGTGACTGTCTGCCAACTGCATGTGGCACCATTGACTGCCACTCTCTGGGCCTGGCCATCCAGCCAGTTTTTAACCAAGCGAACAGTGTACCTGTCCAAGCTGTGGGCTGCCAGCTTTTCTAGGAGAATGCTGTGGGAGACAGTTTCAAAGGTTTTACTGAAGACCAAGTAGACATGGTAGCATCTTCCAACTTGCATCTTTCTTTTGTGGCCAGTTTTTTAAATAGTATGAGTTAAAAGGCACCACTTGGCTAATAAAACATGCCATTTTGTTCTGCTCCCTTGCTTAATACTTCCTTGTTTTATCCCATACCTGACTTTGTGTGCTGACAATATCACTGCGGGATCTTTAATGTTTTTACCCCCATTATCCTACTTTGCAAATCTGGTTTGCTTTGCAGGTAGAATAGTGAAAACTGACTTCATGTAGGATAGGAGGTAGTTACTCATATCTTAAGCCAGATCCGTTTCAAAGTTAGTTGCTGCTAGCCTAGCCATGAATAGACACATATGTATTACTTTTTTATGCTAAACCTATAGTCATAAAGTGCAGGAATGCATATGCCTTACAAAATCTAAGTAGAATTATAAACTGTACAAATATTTGTAATATCTACAAAAACCCCTGGCATCCCACTCCTAAACAGAAGGGAACACTCAAGATTTGTAGATGCCTGTGGTTGAAAAAGAATGACAAAACCCAAAAGGGTCCAAAAAAAAGGTTCACAAAGTTTTATTAGTAAACTATGCATTCCGCATGGAAATTGGTATATATTTTGCCCCTTAATGATGATAATGATGATAATAATAATATAATAAAATAAAGAGGGGAGGAAAAAAGAGACAAATGAAAAGGAGATCAGAAAAGAGAGGAAAGGAGATTACCAGTCCTGAGTCCAACATCCATCCAGCCAACAAGTTGTCCAGGGTCCTGGGGGCACCACCTGGGTTCTGTGGGAGGGTACCTTCTTATAGGTAAGTTTTCCCCACCCTGGAATTACGTTTCTCACTCTTCATGTAAATTAGTTAACATGCACAGTCCATTCTTCTGGACCTTTCTGGAAATGAATTGGGGGGCTTTGAGGGTCTTTTGGTGGTCTTGATCCTCTTCTGTTGGTCTTGCCTGCCTCTTGACCCCAGTTCTGAGCTTGTGCTGTATGTTGTGTGGTCACCATGGACCTGAACAAGAAAATTGGCTCCAGAAAGGTGCTGCTATACCTTCGTATAGTATCCCTTTTGTGGTAGTTTTGGCTTTAGTTTCAGTTTAGGCCTCAGTTTTAGCAGGCTTCAAAGGATGTGACGTAGATTAGAAGGGACAGGCATCACCTGACTTAAGCAACCAAAGAGGTATTTCATATCATCTGACATCATCAAGAAATGTCAAGGGGTATAAAAGAGAGAGAGGAGGAGCTTCTGTCTTTTTGGCCAACACCTCAGCCCCGGGAGGACGTGCTGCTCTGCTTCTGCCAAGATTAGGCCTGGCCACCATCCGCATTCTGTTTATCTAGGGAGGTGAACATTTTCTTGTTAATTTTCTCTTTTCTCTTTCTGGGGAGAGGTTTCTTGGGAAGAGTTTTCAGGAGGTTTTCTGGGGTTTGGGTAGTTGGAATCTCTATTAATAACTCGGGTGACTCGGTGAAAGTGTTATTATTTCTTTTCACATTTGTATATATATATTATATCATATTCTGTTTTAAATTTTCTTTTCTTCTGTGTAAATATAAAAACCTTGCCATTTTAAAGTTCCATTTCTAGTTGGTTTTTTTTTTCCTCACTCCCTTTCCCTGGGAGGGGACCCTTTGATTCTGTATTGGGCAGTTATCATTTTGCCAAGCTAAACCATAACACCTTTCCACGCACATAATGTTCTAACTTGCATACTTGAAGGGTCATCAGTGTTTGAGGCATAGCAATGCATTAAATCCTTACTGCCTAGGCTTCTGCACATTGATGTGTGCTTTAATAAAAAAGACAAGCCTACATTTGTTGCAGTATGTAGTGTTTTTCTGTGCTAGCAGACATGTCTTTGTCTATCTGAACTTGCTTATGTGAATGTGCACTCTTAGTTTGAATGACAAATGCAGTTGTAGAAGGCTTAACTGATTGTCTGAATGGGTTTGTTGGATTTTTTGTGCCTTTCAGTCAGTAATTGTATATATTCTTTAGCTCCAGATTATTGGTGTTCAATCGCATATTTTGAAATGGACGTGCAAGTCGGGGAAACATTTAAGGTCCCTTCAAGCTGTCCAATTGTTACTGTTGATGGATATGTGGATCCTTCTGGAGGAGATCGTTTTTGCCTGGGCCAGCTTTCCAACGTGCATAGAACAGAAGCCATTGAGAGAGCAAGGTATTCTGCAGAGCCCTAAAGCTCCAGATATCTGTGGTATTTGATAATTTCCTTTGCCTTCAGTGCGTGCTTCCCTTTTGAAATCACAAGTATGGTATGTTTCTTTGAACTGGATTAACTATAGCAGAGTATATCTTTCTAGGCCACTCCTGTAATGCATTCAAAATGTGAACTGTGTGTCAAAGCCTTTCAGAGCTTTGCAGTAGCGTCCTGCTTTTCATTGCTTTCAAAGGCTGTGCATTCAAGGATAAAATGAGCAACTTTTGCCATTATATATGCAAACTGAATATTAGTTCTTCACACCAGAGAATGATGTGCAAATAACTGCAATATATATATTTTTCAAAGGAGCAAAGGAAGGTTGATAGAGAGTTATTTGGATTTTCCTTTATTCTCACATTTTGACGTGGAACTGAAGCAGTCTTACGACTTTTTTTCCCCCTCCTTTGAAACAAAAAGGAAGAAAATGATTCCATGTCTTCAGAAATGATTGCATTGTGACAATCAAAATGTTAGATTGCTGTAATGTGATCCAAATGAACATACAGTTCTGCATTAAAATGTGGCTTTGTATATGTACTTGAGTGACTTTCTATGCTAGAGTACTCGTGGGATTTTACACTTCTGAACAGAACTGAATGTATTTAGTATCCCAACTCTGTATTGTTGTGTGTTGAGGGTGGTAGTTGCAAGTTGAATATCATTGTTTCTGCATTCTGTTTCCCATAGATGGTATTACAGATGGTTTTTTATTTTACAGATTTTGTGTAACTATATCCTAATTTACACCTAAGATAATAACTACAATTTCAAGTCCTTATATGAGTGGAGTGCTAGAGAACTGTTTATGGTTTATTTAGCAAAGGTCTGATTTATAGTATATATACACAGATGCATTGGATCTGTTTTTCTTTTGAAGGTTGCACATAGGTAAAGGGGTGCAGTTGGAGTGCAAAGGAGAAGGTGATGTGTGGGTTAGATGCCTCAGTGACCATGCGGTATTCGTTCAGAGTTACTACCTGGATAGAGAAGCAGGGCGTGCACCAGGGGATGCAGTTCACAAGATTTACCCAAGTGCATATATAAAGGTTGGTTTGATGTTCCTAGATGAAAATTATAGGAGAAATAGCATATATTTGAGTCTTGTAAATGTTAGGGAAGCTATGAGGCACTGAAATAAATGTAACTTGGCTTTAAAAAAAGCTAAAAATTTCTATTTGACAAGTCACTAAAGATGACTTTTTAAAATTACTAAACTGAAAGTGTCATCTAGATACTATGAAAGTAACTAATTTTCTGTTTTCTCATAAGCAATCTCAATAGCTGTTTTTTGTATTTTTTGCCTTACAGATTTAAATTAATTGCTACTAATATTTTTAGCATAGATTATCTTTTTCTTTACTTTCTCTGTCCAAAACAAGAAAAGTTGGGAAGTTATGTATAAATGCAGTAGAAATGTAAAGTGTATGTTAAAGTGTTATGAACGTGAAGTGATCCAGAGGTCACAGAATATTCCATGGAAACAAATTATATTGAGGAGTTTCTTACTTAGATGTGCCTCTGCCAGAGTTGAAACCTTATTTAGGACAAATCACACTTTTAAAACTACATTTTTTGAATTGGAGTTAAATTGCTTGAACTTTGCAGTAATTTCTTTTTTTTTTTAATCCTCAGTTTTGCAGGCAGGTTGTGTAATGAAGGTGAAAGAAACCCCACCAACCTCTATGTATAAGCTTTCTAGTATGAGAATAGAGTTCTCATGTGTGTATATATATATATTAGTGCCAAGTCTGATCACAAAGATATAAAATACCACCAACCTGAAACCTAGCTGCTGAAACTTCAGACCTGTCAAGTATTGGTACTTCTTTTAAATAGCCAAACACATTTCAGTAAAACAGTGAAGAATAAAGTCTGACAAAGTTAAGAAGGACTTGTTGGCATCCACTTTTATGTATATGCCTATTTTCTGTGAATACCAGAACTTAAAAGTTGTGATTTTATCAGCCTGTAGTATCCTTCAGACTTTGATCTTGCAGTCAGTTCCACACATGATACTTCTTTAGCCTGCTCAGGTTCAGCCAGGTTCTGGTATTGCCAGTGGTGGTAATGTCATATAAGAAGAGCCTCTAAGAAACAACTTTAATGGATTATTTCTGTTAGAAATTAAACTAGTCAGGGAAGGCTTGCTTTTACCCAAGTGTATGGTGAGACTGTAGAAGTTGCTTTGGGAGAGCAGAGAGGTCCAGATTATTGGGGATGGGAGTTGAGGAATTATTTTCTTTATTGATTTTGATAAGTCTAAATAGTTCAATATTTTAATTTTTTTAAAGGTGTTTGATTTACGCCAGTGTCATCGTCAGATGCAACAGCAGGCTGCCACTGCCCAAGCTGCTGCTGCTGCTCAAGCTGCAGCAGTAGCAGGAAACATCCCTGGACCAGGATCAGTAGGTGGAATAGCCCCAGCCATTAGTAAGTGCATTAACTGCTTGGTCTCCTTTTTTCCTTACCTGAAAACAAATAATACAGCTCTCCCTCATAACAGCACCCACCCACCCACTGCCCCTGCAACAGTGCAAATAGACTTGGAATGAGGTAGCAGGATTGGGGCAAGGTGGGGCTGGGGTGGCATTGTGGTAAGTCTGTATTTATTCACTTTGTACCTGTTCCAGACACTGTTTTTCACTCTATAGTCTTCAGGGAATGTTGAATAAGGAAGTGGCTGCTTATTGTACTGCAAGAAATGTTGTAATACAACAGAAAGCATGTTATATATAAGGTCAAATAGCATAACTATTACTTTAAAGAGAGATACTTTTGGCTACTTAGACCCTAGCTTAAAAAACAATCTTTGGGATCCAAGCTCATAAAAATGTTACTCAAAACAATACGGATTACTGGGCATCAAAGTCCTTGACTAATATGAGGATGTGTTTTTCTCTCGTTTTTTTTAAGCTATTCTGGGCTGGAGTTTTCTTAGCAACTGAATTCTAGATTCTTGAAATTGTACCTAAGTACTTTTAAAAGTGAAAGTACTTACATGTCTCAGGCTGCTTTACGTGCCCTAATGTTTTTTGGATTCCTTGTATAGCCATGTGGTTCTTTCCAGCTATCCTACAAATTGCTGAAGGCATTTTGGGGAAATGTGTTTAACTTTTGTCTTTCTTAGCCATAATTGCGATTTGAAGTTTGACAGCTGTATTCATCTTTTTATTTGTATTACATGTAAGTATTGGTGTTTGTTAATCCGGCTTCCTGCAGGTGGTCAGTCTGAATTCCTATGCTGAAAATGCAGCATTTGGCAAACCTCAAGAATAAGTGTATTTTTACTTCTAAATAAGAGTTACGTGCATTGTATCACATAAGACATTGAGTGTCATCCCATCTGCTTTATTATAGAGTTTTATATTTCAGCACCCTTCCGAGATTACATAATGATGAAAAAAAATGTGATTGTAAGAAACACAAATTAATTGCTGCATTCATTATAGCAGAGATCTAGAAATATTGACTGTGGTGAGAGGGAACTGTATGGGAAGTGAGAGCCAAGCAAACAGGAATGGCTAAACAAACAGATGATAAAAGAATGTGTCTGAACACTTACTTGAAACTTCTCCTGTTTAGGTTTGTCAGCTGCGGCTGGAATTGGTGTAGATGACCTTCGCCGCTTATGCATACTCAGGATGAGTTTTGTAAAAGGTTGGGGACCTGATTACCCAAGACAGAGCATCAAAGAGACGCCATGCTGGATTGAAATTCACTTGCACCGTGCCCTCCAGCTTCTAGATGAAGTACTTCATACCATGCCTATTGCAGACCCACAACCTTTAGACTGAGATCCCTCTGCTGCACTGCTTCAGGCCATTATATTGTGAGGATGGTGGAGTGTAAAATACAGTTTTGTTTATAACCCGAAGATATATTTTCCTTTTGGTCTGCTTAATCTTCTAAAACCAGGTTTTAAAAATGTGTTTGCCGCCTTGCTCTTAGCAGAAATTAAACATGCAGAATTTGGATTTCAGTTATTTTCAGAACTTAATTGTCATAATACAGGGCTTAAAAGTGAAAGGTAAATGCCTTACAGAGACTTTACATTATCGAGTTTGTTCCCTTTGAAACTTTACTTCTCTATTGCGGCATCTTGGTGATAAGTCTCACAGGAGCCTTTTGTATGCAGAATATATATAATATATATATATTTATATCTGAAAATTCCTTCTACTACTTAGAAATATTACCTTGTAGCAACTTTAAAGTTCCAGCTGATTTGTGATGTTCTTTTTAGGGAACAACAGTTAACAGAAGACTTTATTTTATTGGCGATCTTGTTATGATTTTTTCAGATTAAAACATAGAAGCTGCCAAAAAGTGAGAGGATGAGACATATGTTGTTGGCACTGATTAAAAGTAGTGAGGAAAAGAAATGTGGGTTTTTCTTCACTAGTTTTTTAAAAAAGATATATTAGATTTTTATTTATAGAGACAGGTAAGTTTTAAAACAGTAAGGAAATGGATACTTTCAGTGCTGGCACTCAGTTTAAATAACATGAAATACCCAGTCTGCAAAGTTGGCACTGAAATTGCATAATGAGCACCTAATGGCAGGAACATATTTTCATAATTACTACTGACTTCTTTGATTTTACTCAAGTAAAACTTGGCAGGTATTTTAAAGAAATCACATGACTCTTTTTACTTGCATATACCATTAAATCATGTATAATATTGCATCAATATTTAGGATCCAGTTTTTGTATATGTTCACCATTTCCACTTGGCAAGATGGCAAACTTGTTTTTATACCTCTTGGTTATTTTAAGCCCTATGCCATCAATGACCATATCAATAGGCAATGACCTTGTATAGAGAATTTATAGTAAAAAAAACCCCACCTGTATTGACTATATGACAGATACAATACGTATGCTTTCTCTCTAGCTAATAGTATAAATAAAATTATGAAAACCCTGATTTTTATAAATTTATTTTGCTTATATTATGTAATTCTGCACCTTAAAACTATTGATCTTGAGCGATGGATTCCTTTCCTTTGAAAAACCTGCAGCAGCCAATGGTGGTAGGAATTATTGTTGGTTTCAATTTGCCAGGAAAAAGTCCATTTTTTCTTACTTTCACTGCTTCTCAATAAAAGCATATCCTGAGGATATATCTTTTTGGCTATTTGATGGGATATGAAGAGAGAGCAGGAATTCCTTCTTTTTCAGCCTATATGTAGAGAGTTGGAGCTTAATTAAACAGGCTTAGAAGGACACAGACTCCAACTGAAGTCCTTCAAGTGCTGCTGATTTGGTCTGCCTGCTGTGCTGAGCTGAGCTGGTAGCACAGCTGGAGTGATTAACAGAAGTAGAAGTCTTGGAAGAGATTATTCAAAAGCGTTTTGACAAGTTTCTTGCATAGTTTCAAGAATCTGCAGAGGGCTGTGACACAGTGTTTAGGTATTGCTTCCCCCATATGCTGGAATTCTTATGAAGGAAGTCAGCAGTCATTGTTTCTCTTAGGTGTGGAAGTACAGAAGACAGATGATTTCAGAGTGATGGCCAGAAATGGATCCATTTTCTCTGTACTTTCACTAAGTGTTGTCTTCTTCAGACTTCTAATGAGATCACTTTTTATTTTCTCTTATGTGGCAACTTCTTGATGTTTGGAAAAACAGTGTTTACTTTTCTCAAGGCCTATAGTTTAAAACCTTTTTCATTTTGCTTTCTCTCCCAAATGATCTATTTTGTCTGCAAAGCAAGCTGCTTCACATTCTTGAGGAACGCTTTCAGTAGAGGATTCAGACTACATCCTCAGAGAAGCTTATTAACCAGCAGCTTGGTTGCACTTCATCTACAACAGAAACCTTGATTTGGGGGATGAAATTAAAAGCCTGACTATATCTTCTTCTTGCCACCCTCCCTATTAGATTGTCTGCCCTGCTCTTACTGCTGGGTTCAAGGTGCCTCGGTGTTTGGAAAGTGTCTAACCTTCTGACTGATTAATTGTTTATACCAGGCTGTTTGATTAGGAGTCCATGAACTTACTCCCTATTTAACTTTGTGCTTTTGCAAGGTGTTTTTCTTGGTGGATGACTGATCTGTAGATGACTGCTTCACAGAAAACCTTCTGTACTAGTTGCTTATGTTTTGATTGTGCCAAACTTTGATAAACTGGTGAAACATAGCTTCTGCCTGATGGTGTCCTTGCCCGTACTATTGTCTGAAAAATTCAGCTTTTAAGATTAAGTTTTTTTGCAGATGTTTTGCAAGTTTCCTTAAGCCTATACCTACAGTGAAGTATTTAGATGGCTCAAAATGTTCAGAATAGAACAACAAAATAATGTCAGACGAGTTTATCAGAAACAAGAAATCATAGGCTCCACATCAGGAGAAATCTGAACAGTGTGAGGCAGTACAAATACTGAAAAGGCATCCATCTTCTCCCCCAGGCAGTTTCCGTTAAGATGCAATTGTAATTGTTAAAGGTCAAAATAAGAGAATCTCATTCTTAGTTTTAATATGCCTTTAACTTAATTTTTGTACTTTTATGACGAGGCATAAAAAGCAGTGCTTAATAGATTGGAAACCCTTCAGCGGCAGCACATTGAATCTTTGAGTCTTGCATTTATGTCTTTTTCTGAGAGTTGAAAAAGAGCTACAGCTACTTGACAGCTGTGATGATCCCCATATACACTGCAGGGAGGGATGTCAAGGATGCCAGAATTGCGTCTCCTTCAGCTCTGAATGTCTCAAATTCAATGAATTCAACAAGTATTTTTTCAGCTAGCAATCTCCTGCTTGCAGTCCTGTTCCCATGTATGCTCTGCTTAGTTCTTTCAATGAAGTAATTACCTCTGTGTTTCTCACCCTTGATTATGTACTCTTCAAAAAACACATTGTACTGGAATACTTTGTAATTTCACTTCATGTATTGGTGAGCTGGGATTAGCACTGGAAGGTTTAGATGGCTTTATCTGTGTTATTGTTAGTTTTGAAAGAGAGGGCAATTAAAGTTAAAATGGTAGAGATGTAGGAGAGGAAAGCTTTTCTCTGGAATGGTTAAAAATACTTAATTCTACAGGAATCCCTTGGAAGGAGCCATAACCACTAAGCGTTGCTAGTTAGAAGTGGTTGTTCCTTTCATCACTTTTCTGGGCTTGATGAGAAGGATGTTCTCAGAGACCTGGAGCCCCTGGCTGTGATATAAACCACTTAATTAACAGCTCTGGCCTACTGAAGACCTGGGTGTCTTGGTTGGAGATAAGCAACTGCCAACCCCCCCCAAGCACAGAGAGAAAAACCTCCCTCCTAACACCAGGGAAAGGGAGGAAAAGAGAGGGGAAAGAAAAAACCACTTCAAACCACGTTTATACTAAAACTACATATATTTTTACAGAAAGGAAGAGACAATTAGAAGAGAGTACAAATATACACTCACACAAGTCTGCAACACACAACAAATTCCCCACTTCTTAATGAACACACAAATTCTACTGTCTTAACTACACATTACTTAAGAAAAGACTTCTTCCCCAGGGAGACAAACTCAAGCAGAAAGGAGAGACCCAGAACAACACAGTTTACTTTCCTGAGGTACCCTGTGAGCCAGTGGTGGGCCTGGTCCTCTCCATCCCCCCTGGGACAGCATCGTGCGTCCTCCCAAGAGGAGGGCTGAGAAGCGACTGCCTCAACCACTCCCACACTGGTTCCTACTTCCCTGGAGATGATGTCATAATGTGGTGTGGAATACAAAATTACTGGCTAGAAGAGGTCAGCTGTTAGCTCAGCCCAGCTCAAGTCAGCTGACAGCTTCGGCCTAGTCCAAACTTCAGAGCCCAAATCTAGGCCCACCTAGGTGAACCCATAACATTCTCCACCCCTTATTCCATACCATATTATGTCACTCATATCTTAGGTTTTCATGCTTAAACACTCTTTATTTTTCCAGGGCTGTTTTCCACCCCTCCATAATGTGGCTAAGAGTCCATTAGGATGGGGTAGATATTTCAGATGGGAACACAGCAGTTCAACTCAGGTCATCTTATCTGATGGTTCATGTCTTTCACTCGGGTTACCATCCTCTCCTCATGAGTCTCTAGTTTCCCACTGGGGTTAAAATAGTGTTCACAGTCAAATCCACCCCTTGGCCTCATCCACCTACAGGTGGTCTGAGGCATCATAGGCCCATTGAGCCAGGAAGAACCCTCCCCCAGCCAGTCCAGGGTGTGATGTTCTTCATCGGCTCGGCTCTTGGGCACATCAACACTGATACGATGGGTTTTCAAAGATTCAACTCAAACCGCAGTGTCCCACCACACATCAACAGCTTACGCAGGCTTCTCTTCATGTCTTTCTCCTCGGTCACACAGAAGTACTACAGTTCACCATGTGACCCATCCCCCTTAGCAGCAGTCCTAACAGCTTTGGCAGCCTCGGAAGCAGCCCCGACAGCAGCACAAGCAAGCAGCAGAGGCAGAAGCAGACCCGGCGGCTCGCAGCCCTGGCTCGCTCGCAGCCTCTCACGGCTCGCAGCCTCTCACGGCTCGCGGCCTCTCACGGCTCGCGGCCTCTCATGGCTCGCGGCCTCTCATGGCTCGCAGCCTCTCACGGCTCGTGGCCTCTCACAGCTCACGGCCTCTCATGGCTTGCAGCCTCTCATGGCTCACAGCCTCCCCCGGCTCGCTCGCAGCCCTGGCGGCAGCCCCGCCAGCGACAGCTCTGGCTCCTGCGGGTCGCTCAGCACTGCGGGCGCTGGTTCCGGGCGCCGCATCTGTTGGGTTCTCTGCAGGGGGTTCCGCAGCTCCTCTTTTCCCTGTTCACTGAGGTCTCACAATGGCAAACACGCTTCACAACTTTGGATAACCTTAAGAATAGTGTTCACGGTTAAATCCACCCCTCGACTTTATCCACCTACAGGTGGCCATGGCACCATGGGCCCATCGAGCCAGGAACAACTCCTCCCCATGCCAGTCCAGGTGAGATGCTCCTCATCAGCTCAGCTCCTGGGCACATCAGCATTCACATGATGAGTCCTCAGGGATTCAACTCAAACAGCCGTGTCCTGCCACACACGAACAGCTTACGTGGGCCTCTCTTTTCTGCAGTGGCTACATTCACAGCAGCCACCAGTCAAGCTGTTTGAACTCACAAAGACAGTGAAACAGTGAAAACGAGCATTCAGCAGTAAGGGAGAGTTGTTTACATTTTCTGTTCTGGATGTACCTAAACAAGGCAGTTATCAATCTATGTTTCTATAACAATCCTCCCGGGAAGCCTGCCAAGATTCTGGGACACCCGCCAAGGTCCTCCGTCGCTCCCGGGTTTCGGCACCATTAACTGTTTTGGTTGCAGATAAGCAACTGCCAACTCCCCCCCAAGCACAGAGAGAAAAACCTCCCTCCTAACACCAGGGAAAGGGAGGAAAAGAGAGGGGAAAAAAAAAACACTTCAAACCACGTTTATACTAAAACTACATATATTTTTACAGAAAGGAAGAGACAATTAGAAGAGAGTACAAATATACACTCACACAAGTCTGCAACACACAACAAATTCCCCACTTCTTAACGAACACACAAATTCTGTCTTAACTACACATTACTTAAGAAAAGACTTCTTCCCCAGGGAGACAAACTCAAGCAGAAAGGAGAGACCCAGAACAACACAGTTTACTTTCCTGAGATACCCTGTGAGCCAGTGGTGGGCCTGGTCCTCTCCATCTCCCCTGGGACAGCATCGTGCGTCCTCCCAAGAGGAGGGCTGAGAAGCAACTGCCTTAACCACTCCCACACTGGTTCCTACTTCCCTGGAGATGATGTCATAATGTGGTGTGGAATACAAAATTACTGGCTAGAAGAGGTCAGCTGTTAGCTCAGCCCAGCTCAAGTCAGCTGACAGCTTCGGCCTAGTCCAAACTTCAGAGCCCAAATCTAGGCCCACCTACGTGAACCCATAACACTGGGAAGTACCTGTCTGCTTTCTAGAGAGGGACAATGGAGACAGTGGTCTCCCCCAATCACCAAACAGGTCTGTAGCAGAAGTAGTCATTGAACCTGTATCCAACTCCTGTGCTTTACCTTTCAGATCATCTTCTTGTAACACTTCTGATGATGACAGCATCCTCTCTGTGTAGCTCAGGAATGACTGCCTCTGTTTTTTTACTAGGAACCATTGCAAAATTCCTATGCCAATGTATATAGGAGGGGCTTCTGCCTCTAAACCCTTCAAATGTTGTTTGTCTTGATAATGGTCTTCATTGAGACATCTTTAATCTCTTCTTCAAAGAGTAAGTGCTATAGAAAGAACTGTCTCCTCAGTTCGCATTTTTACTGCTACACAGAGCAACTGGGAGTTCTGGTCACTTCAATGCAACCAGTTAAAGACAGTCAGATGGGTGTTCATCTAAGTGGGATTCAGACTTCATTTAAGAAATCTTCTTTCCTCACCTCCCTCTGCTCCTGTCCGGCCCCATGCTACTTAACATCTGCTCTATAAAATTATAAGATGCTTAGTTGTTAGGTATTGTTAAGGATGCAATTTTTGAGAGGTTACCTTCTTTTGGTTTTTGTAAGACTTTAAAAGCTATGGTCTTGCCTGGTCCTGTTGATAACAGGAGTATTTCCATGACTGGTAACAGGTTTTTGAGGACCATGGCACTGTTCTTGGGAATGAGATCATCTAAGGGGGGAGACCATGCTGGCTCAAAGCTGCTGCACATGATGCTGCTGAGGTCCCCAAGAACTGACTTGAATTTTCAGTGCTGTAAAAGTTTCACTTGGTGAGACCTGGCAAAAGCAGAACTACTGTCAACAATATCTCAAGAGGTTTTGGCACTGTTGGTGGCTCTTGTGCTTTTTGAGTGATACAATGCTCTTAAATTTGCAGGACTTGTACAAGTTCACCAAAACAACCTAGTGCTTTCTTGCTCTTGTACCTTTTTCTGTGTCTTTTTGGTGAGGTTTGATAGCACTAGGAAGTTGTGATTCAGCTGGATTGAGAGCTGTGAAGTACTCGTAACCCAAAACTCACTGCAAGAGGATTTTTTTTTGAGCATGAAAGCCTAGTCAAGTGTTTCTTCTTTCAGCCATTGCCTTTTGATAAGCAGTCAGCAGAATTCCCAGTAGATTTTTTTGTAGCTTACTGTATGTTTTTCATTAGATCTAGTTTGTGGATAATATACTGTAGTTTAACTTTCCTGAAATTCTGTAACAGTATGTTTTTTATTTAAAAAGGTAAAGATTCAAGTCTTTGGCTTCTTTATTTCATTCAGTGGAGAGCTTTTACCATTTCTGGCCAGCTATTGGAGCTGCTAGCTGTGGTCTTGAACTGTGTTGGGGCTAGGAGAGCTCTCCGGAGCAGGGCTGTGATGCCAGAGGGTCCCTTTGCAGAGTCCCATCTGTCAGATACTTGGGTATAACCAGTATCAAACCCAAAACTGAGGTCAGTGTCCAGTGTGGAAATGTCTCTAGGCACCTGCAGGTGTACAGGTACCAGTCTGGCTTAAGGTAATGGGGCACAACAACTTTGTGGGTATTCATGTTAATGAAAATTACTTCTTTTAAGCCACCAACCAAGTTGTGGGTGTGTGGTGGGGCCTCAGAGGAAGGGCCAGAGACCAGAATAAGGGCTGTGTGGGGGTGATTGCCATCCTGTGTTAAAAGGTGCACAGGAGCTCTACTTCACATGCTCCTGCCGTCAGTGGGCTGCAGAACTCTTCCCAATAAATGAAGTCATGCAATGTAGGAATAAAGCAGGAGACAGGCACTGCATCTGTAATGCTCTGGGTCTCTGCTCATCTCTTAAGCAGCTGTATCCCGGGGGGAGATAAAGGAAAAAAAACCACATAGCAACCCTCTGAATGCCAGTGATCTATGAGCAGAAGGCAGGGTGAAAATTCCTTCTCCACTGCAGATCTGGTGGCCTGTTTGAGCAGGAATGGGTACACTGGAATGTCTCGGTTAGTACCCCCTCTGTGTTTGGGGCTTCACAGGTAGCTGTGGCAGAATGTAAATTGTAAGAATGTGTAAGTTGTCTGTCCTGAGGTGCCAGACTAATAACTGTAATGTGAAAGATGATACCCCAAACATCTTCCTGTATGTACAGAAGCATCAAATCCTCAAATTCTCCACAGATTAATGTCCTGTGGCCAAGACTCTCCTGTTCAGTTGCACAGTCCCTCCATAAGCAGCCTTAAACCAATTTTATCTCAATACCTCTCCAGCGAGCTTTCCAGATGCTCCCTCCTGGTACTGTTAGCAACCCTTTTCTAACTGCTGACTGGTCATTGTTGTGACCAATATAAAGCCATTGGCTCATGCACTAGTATTTGCCTCTAGAGTACTAAGAAACTGTCTATCAGCACATGATGCTGGATGTTTAAATCCTGATACAACCATGTGACTGTAGGCATGGAATAAATCCATATCACAAAGCTAAAGCAGGCCCAAAAAGTCTTAGTCTGATCAACCCTGTGCTGCCTGAGCAGCCTCTGGGGTAGGTGGCACTAGATGTGCTTAGTGCTCCATTTGCCATCGCTGTAATCATCTGCAGGGAGGGTGGGGAAGAGGCTAAAGCCCACCCAGGGCCACAGCAGCCCCTCAGGCCCAGCCAAGCAGGTGTATGGGGGGGTGGGGGCAGCAGCGTGGCTGGTGGCAGTATGAGTCATGTCCCCTTTTAGTCATGTTCCCCATAGCCATAGGATGACAGTAGGGGACAGGGATGCCCAGGGTAGTGGCGGAGTTACCATCCCTAGAGGGATTTAAAAAGCACGTAGACATGTGTGGTAGTTTTGGCTTTAGTTTCAACCAGGCCTCAATTTAGCAGGCCCAAAGGATGGGCCATAAATTAGAAGGGACAAACATCACCTGACTTAAGCAACCAAAGAGGTATTTCATATCATCTGACATCATCAAGAAGTGTCAAGAGGTATAAAAAGAGAGAGAGGAGCTTCTGTCTGTCTCTTTTGGTCTTTGTCTTAGTCCCAGAAGGACACACTGTGCCATCCCAGGAGGGACGGGAGGACCAGGCCCAGAGCACTGGCTTACCACCATGTTATCTTAGGGAAGTAAAATGTTTGTTCTTAGTCTTTCTCTCTGCTTGTGTTTGTCTCTGGAGAATTGAGTTCTCCAGAGTGATTTGTAGTTAGAATGGTGGGATTTGTGTTTGATGGGGAGTTATTTCTTGTTATTTCTAACTTGTGTGTGTGTTATATTGTAGTTTCCTTTAATTTTCTCATTTCTGTATAAATATATATAGTTAGTTTAAGTTTAAACGAGTTTCTAGTCCTTTTCTTTTTCCTTTCTTCCTTTTCTTGGATGGAGGGAGGGTTTGATTCTGTATTGGGCAGTTGGTATTTTGCCAGCTCAACCCAAGACAACATGATACTTGGAGATATGGCTTAGGGGTGAATGTGGCAGTGCTGGGTTAACAATGGGACTCAATGATCTTAAAGGTCTTTTCCAAGCTGAATGGCTCCCTGGGAAGCTGCTACAATCTCTTGATCCATTTTTTTTACCCTTGACTTATGGACATATAGGATGGTTTAGATTGGAAAAGACCTTGAAGACCATAGAGTCCAACCATTGCCCCAGCACTGCCAAGTCCACCACTACACTATATCATACCCTGGAGCAGGCGCCTGCTGCCCTACAGCTCCTAGTACAGCTCATTTGCTCAAACCCCATTTGTTTTCTTAGCAAGAACCTGCACCCTCAGCTATTTCAGCTCATTTTGCATGCATTTATTTTAAATTTTAATTCAGCAGCTTCTGGAAACTTTTTTTCCTGCAACTTTTGAAAAAATTGGGCCAAGGGTAGTTTGGGGAAAAAAACAAACCACAAAACTCCTCACTTTTTGTTTATACTTAAGTTTATACAGTTAAACTTCTTTCAGGAGTGGAGCCCTGCAGCACTGGACTGGGATCTCACCAGCCTGAGTCCTGCACATGAAGTACTAAGTACCAGGAACCCCCCTGGATGGTTGAGGAATATCAGACAGCTCCAGCCTCCCTGAGCTGCTCCAAGTGACAACCACGAAGACAGCAAAACATTCAAGTTAATGGAAACAAATCTTTATTAAGTAACTTTTAATATAAAAATAATAAAACTCTTATAATTCTCTTTACAGCAAATATATCAGTGCTTTGGCCATCATAAGTTAAAGGCCTTTTGTCATAAAATATGTAATTTTTAAACTTTACTAAAATTGAATTTATAATCCCTATGACCTCCCTACATATACATAACAAAGAGTGTAGTAAAATTAGCAATTATTAAGCTAAATCAATAGTTTATCATTCTTAGTTTGTGGTTTATAGAAGTGGTACACGCACCTAATGTCTGTTGATTCCTTGGCTTATTAGTTGCGGTGTACAATGCAATAAAACAAGATACATGCTCGGTGAACATTTGTTCACATCTACAAGACTGCAGCTAGAGATCAGGTTTCAATACTGACATGTAACCACTCTACAAGCAATTCTAGCATTAAAGTTATGCAGTGCATAATATGTCTTCAAGGCAACTCTTATACTGAAAATAATAAAAACAGTTATTTGTAAACTTTTATAAGAAATGTAACTCTTCAAGTGGAAATAAAAAATAAAATTTTCTGTATATTTACTTGTTCAATACACAATTTCTTTTTTTTTTGTTATACCAAGAAAAAAAGATTGTCTTGGGAAAAGAATGCTTTAGAAAATAGAAAAAAACCCATCAGAACTCTACTTTGTGTCTTTTTTTGTTTATTTTTGCTGTTTTAATATATGCCAGCACAGATTTGGGAATGTACTGAGGATGAAAAAGCTAGAAACATACACAAGTTGAAATGTAAAAAGCTCATTCAAGAGACTTTTTTTTCAAGAAAGACAGTTTTGAAATTAAGTAAACTGATTACAGGGCCGCTGTCACAGCTGCTGTCATGAATAATACAAGGGCACTTACATAACTCCCCCTTTTTCCTTTTTCTTACTAAAAATAAAATATATAAATGTGTAAGTATATTGGGTTTGGATGAGATGGAGTTCATTTTCCCATAGCAGGCCTCACAGTGCTGTGCTTTGCATTGGTAGCTAGAAGGGTGTTGATAATACATCAGTGTTTTGGCTACTGATGAGCAGCACTAGCACAGCATCAGCACTGTAACAGTCCTTCCCCAATCGAGGGCAAGATCCTGGGAGGGGCCACAACTGGGACAGCTAACCCAAACTGACCAAAGGGATATCCCACACCATATGACATCAGCTCAGATATAAAAGCTAAAGAAAGGAGGAGGAAGAGGAAGGAATTCATTGTTTACTGTTTGCCTGCTGAGGAACCACTGCGCATTTGGAAAGCCCTGCCGGACATTGCTCGCTTATGGGAAGTAGAGAATAAACCTTGTTATTTTCCTCTTTGCTTGTGCTTGCATAAACTGCCTTATCTCAACCTGCAAGTCATTTTCCATCTTATTCTCTCTCCCCTGTCCAGCTGGGGAGTGATAGAGCAGCTTAGTGGGCACCTGACATCCAGCCAAGGTCAACCCACTACAGTAAGATGTGGATCGAACATAAAAATGCTTCATATTTTGAAATACATACTCTCTAAAAAGATAATTAAAAGAACAGCTTGATTGGACTAACAAACAGAATGCTAGCATCGCTGTAAGTCAAAATATGTGCATCCCAAAGCCCTTACTGTAACTGGATGAAGCCAAACAGACTTTTTCCACATTACACTAAGAAAAGCAGTGGGTAGGAATTCACAAATTGAGACAGTCCTGATCCTCTGAACATACTGCCCTTATCAAGGACAAAACAGAGGTGTGTGAGGCAGCTTCTCTCTCCCTACCTTACTGTAATTTATTATCTGAACCTGCCAATAATGCAGTCCATTTCAATGTCAAACTATGCTTTAAAACAAAAGGTATTTGCAATGCTGAAGAATTAGGCATAAATTGTCACACAAAGCAAAAAATATTTCCCAAAAGCTGTTTTTCAAAACTGGTAGAAGACAGCATCAGAAGTGTTGTTTGATATATTAATAATGCCACATACCCTCCATGGCAGATGAGTACTTTTGCATTTAGACAACAAGGTTCATTGCTGCCAGCACACAGAAGTGAAACACTTAACAAAGATCCTTTAAAGCCTGGAAAATTTGGGGTTTTTTTCCTGTTGCGCAATTTATGAAAACTTCCCCTCACTGTGCCATAACATTACACCAGATGTATCTCTGCTAAATATGCCATCTGCTTACACTGAACAGGACAGAGACCACTTAGGTTTAGTGTTACCAAAGCAGCCTTTTGAGAAAGTACAACTTTAGCCTCATCCCAAGAAAGCCCAACAGTCAGAATTCATTAGAAAGTTTACTAGAGAGTACCATTACACCCATGCCTTTAAGAGTCTTTAAAAGTCCACATATAATAATATCTATATATATTTAAAAGTGATTTTGAATTGCCTGAGTAACAGCTGTCTGGCAAACAGGACACAATGGTGTTTCCTTTTCACAGATTTTGTTGGCACAGTCCAGGCAGAAGAGATTGTGGCCACAGGGGACCAGGGCCGCAATGACTTCACTCTCAAAGCAGATCACACAGTCATGCTTCTGTCTCGACTAAGGAGGTGAACTGGACGTGGAGCCACCATTGGAAGATGAATAGCTGATGGTGCTATTGGAGAATGCGGGGATGTAGATGGGAAGGCCTGCTTGGTGGCCAGTGCTAGATGGGTCGCTCCTCACTCTCCTAGCCAGCAGGTGATCCAGGCTTTCTGGAAATGTGGGCGATGGGCGAGGAGTTGATGGCTGGCTCCCTCGGCATTGAGGCAGGGTCACTACCAAAGCCAGAGAGAGGATTTACAGGTTCAAAAGGAGTCCAAATGGTTTGGTAAGGTGTTGGTAAGGAGTTATACACAGGAGAGTCAACCACAAGGTCTTCTGTACCCACTGAAGGCAGTGTTTCTCCAAAACAAAAGTTGCCTGTGCTGAATGGACTTGTTGGACTGAAGTCAGCCAATCTATTGCTTCCAAAATAGGAATCTGTGGAGCCACTTCCCAAGGAGCTGGAGCTGTCATTCCTATAATTAGAAATCATTCTGGTGTGGCTAGGAGGGACAGGATTAGAAACAAGACATGCAGACCTGAGAGTGCCTCCTTCAAAGCTCACATCTGTCCCGTTGTAGTGGAAATCATTCTCTTCATTCAGCTTGATGTAGCTCCCAGTACGCATGGCTATATGCATCTCTATCTCCTCACGTGCTCAGTCAACGTTTTCAGGCATTCCTGTGACTTCAAAGACTGGCTCCATGTCCCTGCTGGGGGTGACTATGTAAGTATGGGTCTGCTGCTGAATTCTTTTGATTGTAGCTCCTTTTGATCCAACCACCAGCCCAACTACATGGTATGGCACCCTGACTTGGACTGTCATCTGACCTGATAGGTTAGGGGTGCATGGCAGGCCTTCCAGGGGAGGATCGTTCTTGTTGCGTGATGCTCTGATCATAGAAAAGTGTTCAGCAGCTGAGAGAATTTCCCTTTTGGCCACGGCTACATCCTCCGTTCGTCCAGTGACAACAAAGATGGGTTCTTCTCCACGAACGGGGGTCTTAATGTAAGTATTTGTCTTGGCCCTTAGTGCTTTTATTTTGCAACCTGTTTAAAGGAAACACATGCAAGTTTAGCAAGACATCTACGTTTAGAAAGCCAAAGAAAGCAATCTATTTTAAGCTGTTTGAGAGTTTCAAGAAACTGTAGGGTGAAACCAGAAGCAGCTGTTTTTATCTCTGCAAGCCACATTAGAAAAAGCAGTAACAACTTCTACCTATTATTTCCAAAAAGGCCTCTGACACTTATACCCACAAAACTATTTTAGCAATTAAAAAAAACCACTAGAGGCATGTCGACATATGCAACAGTGATGAAACAGACCCCTCTAGGTCAGAGGACATAGAGAAATCATTTATTGAAAAGCATGTGCGAGCTATTATACTCACTGCTGGGGGCATTGACAGAGGTGGGGAACACACAATCCTAAGCAATGATTTCAAAGTTTCTTCCCGGGGCATGCACAGTAGGGCACTCCTTTTGCTGGCTTCTTCATAGACTACGATTCCCAGCAAGCCCTGTGGCCGTTCCACGGCAGCTATCTGGTAAGGAGTTACCCTACCCCCACACATCCCCCTTCTTTATTAATTAACAACAAAGTAATAACCATACAGAACAATACAATTTAGAACTTGAATCTGGAAACAACCTTATTGCAAATACCTATTTAGTCTAGAACCTACTTTTTGAAACCTTTATTAGAACTGTCTACCTTTATGAATGATTAACTCTGAGGGAACCAGGGTCTATGGTTTTTTAACTTCTGAGGGGTTTTATGTAACTGGGATACATGTTGAACCTTTATTGGGGAGGTAGAATGTGTTTAGGAGACTTTATTCAAAGGGAAACGTGTGGACAAGGTAGCATGGTTGTGTCTTAGCGTGTATTTAGTGTGTATAACTAAATTGAGTGGTTTACATTCTCGCTGACTCAAGCACTCACACACATCTACATTTGCCCAGTGGCCATCTCTTTCATATGCTCATACAAACAATTTTGAGAACTTTATTTTTTTGTGCGTCTTAACTGTGAGGTAGGGGTTAGCAGCAATCTTTAGTCTTGTGTTTCTTTGGTCTCGGCTATGTCATTTGGCATGTCTGAGGAATGTCCTGCCTGTCCTGATGATGTAAGGCCTCACACACCGAGAGGGAATCCATCGCAGTTGGGTACCTGTGGATACACAAGCATACCCCCTTCCCCAAGTCACAAAGTCCACCGGCCCGGTCCATTGGCCTGATATTAGGTCTTTTACCATGACCAGTGGCTTGGGAGAGGACAACATGTTAGACTTGTGTTGGCACTCGTATCCACTGTACCCTGTTTCATCACAATTCAAGAAGTGTAACACATATAATGCTTTCCACAGGTGTTCCTGTGTACTCTGGATGGATTCCCCCTTTTTTTGTTTTTGCAACATTTCTTTCAATGTAAGGTATGCCCTTTCAACGATTGCCTGTCCAGTGGGTGAGTGAGGAATACCGGTGGTGTGGGATATTCCCCAATCGGTAAGGAAAGTATTAGTCTTGGCCAAGCAGTACACAGGACCACTGTCTTTATGGTATTTGGTACTCCCAGAACTGCAAAGCAAGCCAGCCAGTGTTATATAACCTCTTTTGCCTTTTCTCCAGTGTGAGCAGGGGCATGAATATACCTGGACTAGGTGTCAACAGTAACATGGATGCATTTCAATTTGCCAAATTCAGGTATGTGAGTGACATCAGTCTGCCACAATTCGTTTGATATTAAGCCTTGGGGATTAACCCCTTCTTTGGACAGCATAGGGATATACTGTTGACAGTCAGGGCAGGACATGACAATATCTCGGGCCTGATTCATGGCCAATTGGAATTGCCTTTTTAAGGATTGGGCATTTTGGTGGAAGAAAGAGTGAAATAACTTAGCTTGCTCTAGAGTTCTGGGAATAGCAACTGTCATGGCAGCAGCATCTGCTCGTTGATTTCCCTCTGCGATAAGTCCAGGGAGATCTGTGTGGGAGCCAACATCCAGGACATAAAATCCAAACTGTCTATGATTGATAAGAAACCACAAAGCATGTAGCTCTGTGAACAAGAAAGGGTTAGATACCTCACAGAGGAAAGAGGCCTCAAGACATGAGACTAAGCCTGAAGCATAGGAAGAGTCAGTAATGATATTCAGTGGTTCATTAGAAAAAAGCTCAAAAGCCATGTGAATGGCAGCCAACTCCAATACTGTACAGACCCCTGGTCTATGGTCTGTACTTTACTCTCCCACTGATTTGTTGCAGGATTAACCCACATCACTGCAGCCTTTTTTGACCATCCAAAGGCATCTGTAAAGAAGGTTATGCCCACTACTGGCTGGGTCTGGCAGTGGCATGTGGCTAGTAAAGGTAGATTACCAATCTCAGCCCACAGCTGATGTTTAGGGAAATGGACAGGTCACCCGTGTAGTCCGCCAGCGCTGCTTGAAATCTCTCATCCTCAGTGAGAAGCCAGTCCAGGTTGTCTTTGGTTGCCAGGATGTAGATGACTTCTGGGTCCTGTCCGTCCACTGTCTGGAGCTGCTCTCGACCTTTAATGATAAGCTTAGCAAACATGTCATTAACGGTCCACACAGTCCTGGAAGGTGAATGAGGTAGGAATAGCCATTCTAAAATTCTTAGGGGGTCTGGTTCTGACTGATCCCACTGGAACAAAAGTGCAAATGGCTGCAACCTACTTGCTACGAGGGCTAGGCAAATGGGCAGGTCTAGATGTCATCGCCAGCCCTGTCCTCAATAGTCTATGAGCAGAGCTGTAATGCCTGCTTTGCCTCTTTTGTCAAAGTCCAGCTTGAGGACAAAGCAGGATCACCCTTTATCAATTCAAACAAGGGATGTAGATCCTCAGTGGAGATGCCTAGTATGGGTCAAAGCCAGTTTATAGCTCCTAATAACCACTGTAGATCATTCAATGTCAGTGTCTGTTACCTTAATGGTCAAGGGCTGTGGGGCAATCTCCTGCTGGGTGATCTGCCATCCAAGATAAGGCAGAGCAAGGGGCATCTTCAGGATGTAAGATAGTAAATTGTGGGACTCGCCCTTTCTTAAGGTATGGTAAAATAGTGGCGGTTGAGGAGGCAGAGACGGTTCAGGCAGCAGTTAGACCAGAAAGCTTACACCGAGGATAAAAGGACTTTATTCTTAGTTACAACTTTATTTTTATCTACTTTCTCCCACACTGTGTCATCCCACAATTGGTCAGTCAGCTGAGGCAAACATACATGGAAGAATCCTACTGGTCAAAAGGTCTCCTGCATTCTGTAGGTGGTTTCTTCCCCTTTAGGGGAGCACTGCAAACTGCTTTCATCCAAGAATACACTCTAACCTGCTCCATATCAATTCCTCAAACATTAGGGGGTCCACAGACCCACTGAGTTAACCCCCCACAACTCCCCCTCTGTGTAATTGTGCCACAAAGGTAGCAGCCACTGTGTTCTGCAGGACCCTTGCAGAAGATCACCTGCACCTGGTGTTAACAGCAGCACTGTTATAGGCAACTAGACGTTGGCTAGAATGTTAGTATTTATTTTATTTAATAAAGAAAAATAAATAACATTATTTATTAAGGAAAAAAAAAACAACCAGAAATTGATTTTAATAAGTGATATCAGTGTCCAGCTCAGTTAGCCCTAGCCCCAGTGATTTCAGCTCTTTGTGAAGGCAAGAGAGGAGCAATACAGTGCTTGCAGCGTGGCAGAGCACTGGACGACCTAGGAGACCAGCTCCCAAAAGGTTCGTGCTGGACCTGGGCCAAAACCTCGTTTATATTCACTTTTTTGGCGTAGGCCACGCCCCCTTGCACAGACGCAGTTCATGTCTTTCGCAAGAGTTGTGCAAACTGTGTCCCTTCTGCGCATGCCCAGTTCCTGTATTTCGTAAGAGTTACACAAACTATGTCCCTTCTGCGCATGCCCAGTTCTGTGGCGCAACATTCTGCGTTGTGTAAGCTTGAGGTATTGCGTAGTAGTTGCCGTTCAGTGGCCGCTGGGCTGGTCCCGTGACTTTCCATGCGGCTGGCTGAAGATGGCGGTAATAGAGTTTCTAAGATGACTGGGCTACTCCACGTAGGGGTCTGGTCACAGCACTGCAGTGGTGGTTCACCCTGATGCGGCCGCGGGGCTGAGGTGGTTCCAGGAATGAAGTGGGTGGTGGCAGCCACAGATACAGTGGCCACTCCAGGCGGTGGCTGATCTGTCTCATATGCTGAACCAGTGGTGGGCTTGGCAGGAGATCGAAATTTTATTTATTAAAAAAACCAGTGAACTGGAGTGTGGATAACTCGGGACGGGGAGAGTGGATGCAGCGTCTGTTCCAAGGGAGAAGGGCGGGGGGGGTCCCGGGATGGACCGAGGTGGGAAGGGGGACAGGGACCGGGAGGGAGCTTTGGCGCTGCACTGTTTGGCAGCCATGGGCAGAGCCGGGCAGGCAAAAGCCGGTGGCTGGCACGAGCAGCCTTGGGGCTGGGGTCAGCACCGGCGGCAGTGCCGGCTGGGTGAAGAAACCGGGACGGGGCTGGGGGAGAAAAAAAGGAGGGGGGAACAGGGGACCAGCGGGCTAGCAAAACCGGGCTGGGGTTGCGGGATTTGATTCCCAGCGGCGCGGCTGGCGACAAAACTTCGGAGCAGGGTTATGGTGTGTGGAGGGTGTTTTAGACGGCGTGGGGCTGCACAGATCCGGTGTGGGGATTGTTTGGGGAGACGGGGAGGCAGCCTAGGTTTGGAGAAGGGCTTTGCCAAATTTTGGGGGGGACCCGCGGGATTGAGACAGAGCACAGGGTCGGGGGGTTGTCCGGGCGCTGGCTTGGGATGGGGAGGAAAGGTCACTATAGCGAAACTTGCGTCCGAGGGTGGGGGAGGCTTGATAAGGGAAAAAAAAACTGGGGGGGAGAAGGGGTAGACGCCGGGCTGAGAAGTACTGAAACCAGGATGGACTGAAGTGGGGGGAAGGGAGGAGGGGTTTACGGGAATGCAGTCGAGCCAGAGGTAGGCTTCTCCCAACCCCCTGCAGTGGGGGTCTGGAAGGTTGTAGTTTCGATTCTTTTGTCTCTTTAATCATGGTTTCTTATCTTTGTGGCTCCTGGAAAAAAAACCAAACTGTCCCACGCTGGGTTTCAACAGATTTTTAAACATATATATACACTTCTACATTCAAATAAAAATCATCAAATACAATTTCAATTTCAGTTTAGCAAATTAATAAATTTCATCTGTCACAAGCACAATTCTCACAACAAACCAACAATCAGGTTTTCACCATAAATAAAAACCATACAGTTATACTCCATCCTTGAAGCAATTTGTTTGTTTAACCACCCTTATCCATCATTCACTGTCTATTCTTCCACTCTTTTTTTTTCTGGTCTATTGTGTAATATAGAATATATACTTAACACTATCCACTGACATTACTAGTTAAGAGTGCACTCAAAACTATAGATGTAACCTTACTCTACTTAACCAATATCTCAAACCTCTATCAAATTAATCTTACTCTACTTATTTAATTAATACCTTGATTTTCTTAACCAATTAAAAACCTTAACAAAAGTATTACCACACCAAACAATAACATTTCTATAAACCGGTTATATTGCATTAACAAATCGTAACAATTCTAATTTCTGCAGTTCTTATGTTATCTGCAGTAAACACGCATAGATGTAGTCCCAGTTGTCCACACCAGCAACAGAGAGAGTTAACGATGGTGTAGGGTCGTGGGGTACTTGGAGAAGGCCATTAGTCCAAAGGCACACCGACCAGGCATGTTGAGAATAGATTTGCAACAGGAAGGCACAAGGTGTTTTGCTGAGTCGCCTTTGTCCACATCCTCCAAACATTCTGCTTAGGTTACAGGGCAGTCCACTTCTCCTGTGGTGGCACCACCCACCACTGGACGAACACATCGAGCAAGAACCCAGCGTGGACCTGTATCTGTGGACACACAAGCAAATCCTCTACCCCAGGTTAACAACTCATGTGGACCAGTCCAGGTGCTCGTGACAAGGTCTTGGACTTGCACCTGGACTTTCCTTGGCACCTTCTCTGTGGAAATTAAAGAGGAAAAATGTGAAAAAATAGGAGGGACATTAGGAGATCTCGGATAAGTAAGAAAATTAAGAGTATATACTGCCTTTTCTAACTGTGCTTGTGGGGATTCTCCTCTCACCCCTCCCTTCTGTTTTTGCAACATCCTTTTTAAAGTGCCATGCACCCATTCAACAAGTGCCTGACTAGTAGGGGAATGAGGGATTCCAGTAACATGAGTAACACCTCACTCGTCCAAAATATTTTTAGTTCTTTGTGCTACATAACCAGGACCATTATTGGTTTTAATTTGCTTCGGCACCCCCAAAACTGCAAAAGCTCTTTGAAAATGCCTAATAACATCAAGACTACATTCACCAGAATGTGCTGTGGCACAGATGGCATGAGAAAATGTGTCAATAGAAACATGAACTTTAGACAACCTACCAAAACTGTCCACATGTGTAACATCCGTCTGCCACACTTGTAGAGCTTGTAAACCCCTATGGTTCACTCCATAATATACAAGAGTGAATTGATCCTGACAATCAGAACAGGAAGAGACAATAGCCCTGGCTTTTGCTAATGAAAGACCAAACTGTGCTTTTAAAGAGTTAGCATTTTGATGCAAAAACTGGTGTGATATTACAGCCTGTTGGTACTTATCAGGAACAGGAGCTAAAGCCGCTCCTGAAACTAAAGCATCAGCAAGAGCATTGCCTTCAGTGAAAAATCCTGGAATTGATGTATGGCTACGTATATGCAAAACAAAATAAGGTGTGTGATGCTGCTGTATAATAGTCCACAACTCATGAAGCACCTGAAAAAGAAGCAGATTATCAATGTCTGATAAAACTGAACCATCCAATTGTGACACTAGCCCTGCAACATATGCAGAATCAGTGACACAATTAAAAGGCTGAGGAAACATCTGAAAAGCTGTTGCTACAGCTTTCAATTCCACTATTTGCTGTGATCCTTCCTGAAAAACTAATTTCTTTTGCCATTTACCACCATCATGCCAAACAACAGCTGCTTTGACCGTTTTGCCTGACCCATCTGTAAACACTGTGAGGCCTTCTATGGGTTTTGTTAAACATAGCTGCTTCTGCCCTGAAGGAATTTCACGTGAGAGCTTAATTAATGGATGATTTGGCAGGTGATACAGAACCTGACCTTGGAAAGCAGCTAAGGCTGCTTGCAGCTCGTAACTGTTTTCCATACAGCTCTCAAAATAAGCTGCTTGAACTGGAACGATAACATTCTCAGGATCTCTTCCCACAAGCTGAACTGCACGTCTGCGGGCTTTAATAATCAAATCTGCTATTAGCTCAAAAAAACCTGGTGCAGTTTTTCTTGATCTATATGATAAAAAGAGCCATTCTAAAATATGCAAAGGATCAGGCCAATCTAAACAATACTGAACCAAAGCCCCGAACGGAATGGCATGATCAGTAAACACAAACAATTTAACAGCTTGGCTCAAATCAATGCGACTTACAAATCGTTGATTAAGTAACAATTCAATTTCTTGCAGTGCTTTATTCGCTTCTGGGGTCAAAATTCTGGGTTCTGCAGGGTTAGTAGAATGCTCTAACAATCCAAAAAAAGGCTGTGAGAATTGGTTATTCCTAAATAGGGTCGTAGCCAATTAAGAGTCCCCACCAATTTCTGCACATCTGTCAGTGTTTTTACAGTGATATCTAAACAAACAGGCTGAGCAGTCACACGATTAGAAGTGACTAGTAGCCCCAAATATTTCCAAGGTTCACTTATTTGAACTGTTTCAGGAGCCACTACTAACCCATAGTGATTTGCTGAGTTGCTGTCTCTTCTAACTGATCAAGCTGTTCCTTTGTTTCTGCCGCAAGCATAATATCATCTGTGAAATGTAAGTAGTAGCAGTCAGGAAACTGTTGTCTCACAGGAGACAATGCAAGGGCCGGAAACCACTGGCAAATTACCGGTGAGTTCTTCATGCCCTGAGGCAACACCTTCCACTGATACCTTTGAGCAGGCATGGCATTATTTATAGCAGGTACCAAAAAAGCAAATTTTTCTTTGTCTTTTGGATGTAAAGGGATTGTAACTCTTTCAAGCACTGCCCCCACGAGAGTACATGAAAGGCCAACAAGAACGTGGCATTACTGATATGACATCATCCCAGTGGCGTAATAGAGACCCCCCGAGTATAAGAACAACAATCAACAGGAAGCCATAATCTGAGAAGACAAGAGCTTTCACACAGAGGAGGGCTACACATGGCTCCTTTCTCCATCTCACTGGCTCCTCAGGTTCCACTTTGTCTCGGTGCATGATATGGAAAACTGTAGGAACAATGTCAGCCCATATCCTGTTCTCCAAGGTAAATTAAAGTCCTTCACCCAAAAACCTTTGTAAAACACAGTCCAAAGTTCCTAAAGTGAAAGGCAGCTTCTCACTAAAGACCATGAGCCGAGTGTCACTGAAGAGCAAGGTCTGTGCCAACACCTACCTGTATGTACCCAGGCTACACACTGCATTTTACAGCTCAAACAAACAATATCAGAAGGTCTGAGCTAAGCCAGTCCTTATCCTCACCTTCTCAAGCACAGCTGGCCTGGTGCCAGCATCCTGCCCCCATAGGGAAGACGGAGTCTGGGAGGGAGAGGTCGGCCCCAGGGGGCACAAAGCTACTACCAAGGCAAGGGGCTCCTGCAGCCGGCCCCGAAGGGGCACACCCCAAAGGTGTGCGGGGAGAGGCCTGCCACGAACCCCAAGAACGGGCAGCAGGCCCAAGTTGCCCCACACCCCCATCCCATCCCCCACTCACCCTGGCAGCCCACGATCTCGGCCACGTGCTCAGAGCTGGGCACAGGCACGCACTCGGTGCTGTTGACGGTCTTTCGGCGGAGAAGCGCCGTCTACTCACCGCCGAGGCTCGCTGCTCCGCCACTGTCGTAAGTGTGGGACAGCATTACCGCCATCATACCCTGAGGATCGTGCGCCCCTGTCGCTGCCTCCTGCACATCGAAGGTGGGCGAGAGCAGGACAAAGCCCAGCGCCGGTAGCAGCGAGAGCGACTGGGCGGGCGAGGAAGACGAAAGAAGCAGCAGCGCGGCCTGGTGATCCTCCTCGAGCTCCAGGTCTCCATTGTCCCCCGCCACTGCCGCCTCCCCTGCCCCGCCAGGCCTTGACTCCCCGGGGAGGTTGGGCGGCGGAGCCAAGCCCGACCGCCACTGGGCCGCCCCTGCCACTCCGCTGCTTCTGGCGGGTAGGCCGTGGCAGCTGAGGCCAGAGAGGCGCTGCTGGAGCAGCGGCAGCGGAGGGAGGCACAGCGGTTCGGCGTGTTATAGACAGCTAGACGTTGGCTAGAATATTAGTATTTATTTTATTTAATAAGGAAAAATAAATAACATTATTTATTAAGGAAAAAAACCAAACAGAAATTGATTTTAATAAGTGATATCAGTGTCCAGCTCAGTTAGCCCCAGCCCCAGTGATTTCAGCTCTTTGTGAAGGCAAGAGAGGAGCAATACAGTGCTTGCAGCGTGGCAGAGCACTGGACGACCTAGGAGACCAGCTCCCAAAAGGTTCGTGCTGGACCTGGGCCAAAACCTCGTTTAGATTCACTTTTTTGGCGTAGGCCACGCCCCCTTGCGCAGATGCAGTTCATGTCTTTCGCAAGACTTGTGCAAACTGTGTCCCTTCTGCGCATGCCCAGTTCCTGTATTTCGTAAGAGTTATGCAAACTGTGTCCTTTCTTCACATGCTCAGTTCTGTGGCACAACATTCTGCGTTGTGTAAGCTTGAGGTATTGCGTAGTAGTTGCCGTTCAGCGGCCGCTGGGCTGGTCCCGTGACTTTCCATGCGGCTGGCTGAAGATGGCGGTAATAGAGTTTCTAAGATGACTGGGCTACTCCATGTAGGGGTGTCCTAGTTCAGCAGGAGGGACCAGCTAACCCTGTGTGGGGGTGATCAAAGCTGTGTATTCTACCCCCTCTATTCATTCCCCAAGGTCAATGGGCCATTAGCAGCAGCTGCCCAGGGAGCCATTATCACCTTCACACCCAGCCTGAGGGGGGCGGAGCTGCTAATGGGCCATCAACAGCTCAATACCCCCTGGCTCCCAGAGTTAATCACCCATTGTGTGAGTCCCCGCCCAGGGGGAGGGACTGAGAGCTCCCTGAGGGTACATAAGGGGTGGGTAAGAAGACCTCGGGAACCTCTCGTCGGATCCAGAGCAGCAGCAGGACCTTGACAGGAGGAGATCACCGCTCTCGCCCAGACCACAGCCCTCGCCTGCACCAACAGGTTTTTCTTTTCCTTTTGCTCTGGACTTGGGGGAACCACAGGGGTCTCAGCACAAGGGCAAACAAACCCCCTTGGGTTTGTGCCCCAGGACACTGGGTTATACTGCTGGGGTTTTGTGAGTTGAAAGCAATTTCCCTTGTGTGTCAGTGTCGTTATTGTAATATTATTATTAAATTTTAGCTCTGACTTATAATCTCTCTCGTGGTGAGTGCATTTCCCCTGCTGGTTCACCTTTAAACCAGCACAAGGGGTCTGGTCACAGCACTGCAGTGGTGGTTCACCCTGATGCGGCCGTGGGGCTTCGGGGGCTTCGGGAGTGAAGTGGGTGGTGGCAGCCACAGATACGGTGGCCACTCCAGGCGGTGGCTGACCTGTCTCATATGCTGAACCAGTGGTGGGCTTGGCAGGAGATCGAAATTTTATTTATTAAAAAAACCAGTGAACTGGAGTGTGGATAACTCGGGACGGGGAGAGTGGATGCAGCGTCTGTTCCAAGGGAGAAGGGCGGGGGGGGTCCCGGGATGGACCGAGGTGGGAAGGGGGACAGGGACCGGGAGGGAGCTTTGGCGCTGCACGGTTTGGCAGCCATGGGCAGAGCCGGGCAGGCAAAAGCCGGTGGCTGGCACGAGCAGCCTTGGGGCTGGGGTCAGCACCGGCGGCGGTGCCGGCTGGGTGAAGAAACCGGGACGGAGCTGGGGGAGAAAAAAAAAGGAGGGGGGAACGGGGGACCAGCGGGCTAGCAAAACCGGGCTGGGGTTGCGGGATTTGATTCCCAGCGGCGCGGGTGGCGACAAAACTTCGGCACTGTGGTGGGAGCGGGGTTATGGTGTGTGGAGGGTGTTTTAGCCGGTGTGGGGCTGCACAGATCCGGTGTGGGGATCGTTTGGGGAGACGGGGGGGGCAGCCTAGGTTTGGAGAAGGGCTTTGCCAAATTTTGGGCGGGACCCGCGTGATTGAGACAGAGCACAGGGTCGGGGGGGTTGTCCGGGCACTGGCTTGGGATGGGGGGGAAAGGTCACTATAGCAAAACTTGCGTCCGAGGGTGGGGGAGGCTTGACAAGGAAAAAAAAAACTGGGGGGGAGAAGGGGTAGACGCCGGGCTGAGAAGTACTGAAACCAGGATGGACTGAAGTGGGGGGAAGGGAGGAGGGGTTTA
Organism: Pithys albifrons albifrons; assembly: GCF_047495875.1. NCBI lineage: Eukaryota > Metazoa > Chordata > Aves > Passeriformes > Thamnophilidae > Pithys > Pithys albifrons. Next base: position 439,912 of record NC_092483.1, on the reverse strand, counting down.
CGGGAATGCAGTCGAGCCAGAGGTAGGCTTCTCCCAACCCCCTGCGGTGGGGGTCTGGAAGGTTGTAGTTTCGATTCTTTTGTCTCTTTAATCATGGTTTCTTATCTTTGTGGCTCCTGCAAAAAAAAAACAAACTGTCCCGCGCTGGGTTTCAACAGATTTTTAAACATATATATACACTTCTACATTCAAATAAAAATCATCAAATACAATTTCAATTTCAGTTTAGCAAATTAATAAATTTCATCTATCACAGGCGGGTTCGGCGGCGCGGGAGGCTGCGGCGGCACTGCTGCTCGGCATGGCGTGGGAGGCGCTGAGGGCCAGGCGGGGCAGGGCCTAGCGGCGTGGAGCCACCATGCTGTAGCAGACACGGCCCGGGTGCCAGGGTCGCGGTCTCACTGCCTTTTGCCCCATGACGCTCCCCTCGGCAGGGCCGCCGCCACCGGCGGAAGGGGAGCGGAGGGGAGCATCGGGGAGGAAGCGGAGGAGGTGGTACCGCTCCGCCCCGCGCTCGCTGACGCGCCATTGGGCAGCAGAGCCGGTTCCTGGGCGGGACTGGGGGTGGACGAGGCCTGCGGGGATGATGTGGAGAGGGGGAGGCTCCCCACCCTTGCCCCCACTGCCTCAGCGTTTCGGGGAGCCCTAGGACGGTGGGACGCTGTGAGTTAAGGCGGCCTAGCTCATCCACACCGGTGAGAGAGGATGAGTCCCAAAACAGACAAAAATAAAACCAAAAAGCTTCTGATAGACGCGGTGCCCTCTTTCCCCTCATACCTTGTTGTGTATTTCCCCACTGAAGTGAAGGCTCTGTGATGTGCCAGTTACAGTTGTGCAGTTTTTCATAACACCCCCTCAGTGTGTGTATGTTCCAGTCACAGGTTAAAATTGTCAGGTGAAACGTGAAGAAGCTTGTTTGAAAATGTGATTACACTCTCGTGAAGCCAGAAATGAGCAAGAACTGTGTGACTGAAGTGAAATGATGGACAGGGAGTGAAGCCCACTAGGTCCTGTTTCATGTGCCAGGGGAGAGAGCCCAGGGAGGGACACAGAACAGAGGGGGGCTGGAGAAAGACAGTAAGGTGCTGGAGCATGTCCAGATAAGGGCAACGAAGCTGGGGAAGGGGCTGGAACACAAGTCTAATGAGGAGCAATGGAGGGAACGGGGGATGTTTAGCCTGGAGAAAAGGAGGCTCGGGGGTACCTTATCCACTCTCTACAACTACTTGAAAGGAGGTTGTAGCAAGGTGGGGGGTGGTTTCTTCTCCAAAGTAACAAGTGACAGGTCAAAAGGAAACGGCCTCAAGCTGTGTCAGTGGAGGTTTAGATTGGATATTAGAAAAAATTTCTTCACCTAAAGGGTTGTCAAGCACTGGAACAGGCTGCCCAGGGAAGTGGTAGAGTCACCATTCCTGGAGGAATTAAAAAGACATGTAGATGTGGTGCTTAGGGACATGTTTTAGTGGTGAGCTTGGCAGTGCTGGGTTAATGGTTGGACTTTATTTCAGAGGGCTTTACTACTCTTAACAACTCTATGACTCCATGCCCCCCCACAAAAACAGACTAGAAAATGGTCTTCAACAGTGGCCTTCAGAACCAGTGTGAGTGGACCACAGTTTTCTTGGTATAGTCAAGGAAAGCCATGTGGAAATGGTTGAAGTATGGACATTGGAGCAATAATTGGGGTTATGTAGCTGCTCTTGGAAGATGTCATTCTGAGAAAAGATTCTGGAGAAAAGTCCAAGTCTAGGTTAGAGATGCAAGTGTTGTTCCCAGTACTGGTAAAGGGAGATGTCGGGGTAGGAGCATGGGCTGGCAGAGATGAAAAGTCTCTATTTACCATGTAGCTGTGAGCTGGCAGACAACCATGAGATGTGAGAGGGACAGCAAATCTTTAGCTGGGTTAGAATGGCAGAGGTCTGCAGTTGAAGGATTGTTGTTACAGTAAAATCAAAAGTGAGCAATTCAGATCTATAGAAAGCCCTGTGAGACTTAGCTATCAGCCAGAAGCAGCAAAGAGCTCAGCTGCTGCTGGCTGATAGGGAGGAAGTTTACTTCCCAAGAATTCACATAGTAAGAATTCACAAGACTCTGCAGGTGGATGAAAACAGCCAGGATAGAAATAATATAAACATGGGACTTGTGAGAGATAGATAGGCTTTAACCAACTGAAGTTTCTAGCGTGGTGGTGTGTAACTCTTTTAGCCAATAAGCTGTAGTCCTAACCCTATATAAACTGTGTGCTTTGTGTAATAAAAGGTCTTCACTATGAATCTCATAGATTGTGTGGAGTCCAATTCCTCCGCCGTTTATTTTTAGTTTACTTTAAAGGATCAGCAGCAGCAAGGGAAGAGAAGATTTCCAAGAGAAGAGCACAATTTACTGTACCACAGGTGGCTCATGGGTCTAGGAGAAGGAGGATGAGTCTGGCAAGCATGGCAAAGTCTGTAGAGTGCTGGGGTGGAAGACTTTTCAAAAGAAATTATGTCTGAACCAGAGAAAAAGCTCTCCAGACAGCAGCAGTTGGACTCAGCACATGTTGTCCTCAGCAGCCAGATGTTCATGTCATTGCAATCACCAGGAGAGTTAATTGGTACCTGGGTGGATGCTGCTCACAGTGAGACTGAAGTCCAAATTGCCTTGCTGTGACCATTCCATCAGTGGGAGCTGACATTTGTCCTCAGACATCCTCCTTCCAGGTCAGAGCCCAGCAGAGCTCCTGGACCTTCATGGAGATGCTCTCTAGGTCACTGTGCTGGGGCCACAGCACCTGCACTGGGCTCCAGATGAGCGAGGATCTTCATTTCCTCTTTTCAACTAAAAATAAATGAACACATGTGCTGGTTTGAAGATGAACCAGCAAGGGAAAATGAACTCACCACGAGAGAGATTATAAGTCAGAGCTAAAATTTAATAATAATATTACTATAACAACACTGACACACAAGGGAAATTGCTTTCAACTCACAATACCCCAGCTGTATAGCCCAGTGTCCTGGGGCACAAACCCAAGGGGGTTTGTTTGCCCTTGTGCTGAGACCCCTGTGGCTCCCCCAAGTCTAGAGCAAAAGGAAAAGAAAAACCTGTTGGTGCAGGCGAGGGCTGTGGTCTGGGCGAGAGCGGTGATCTCCTGCTGTCGAGGTCCTGCTGCTGCTCTGGATCCGACGAGAAGGCTCCCGAGGTCTTCTTACCCACCACTTATGTACCCTCAGGGAGCACTCAGTCCCTCCCCCTGGGCGGGGACTCACACAATGGGTGATAACTCTGGGAGCCAGGGGGTGTTGAGCTGTTGATGGCCCATTAGCAGCTCCGCCCCCCTCAGGCTGGGTGTGAAGGAGATAATGGCTCCCTGGGCAGCTGCTGCTAATGGCCCATTGTCCTTGGGGAATGAATAGAGGGGGTGGAATACACAGGTTTGATCACCACCACACAGGGTTAGCTGGTCCCTCCAGCTGAACTAGGACAACACAATAGCCCCTATATCGACTTGTGGAAAATAATTGTAAAAACAAGGATTAGATAATTGCCTGCTGAAGACTGTAGTCAAGGCGAAAAGCATTCTCAGACATGTTTTTTTGAGCAATGGGTACTGAAAACATCATTCCCACCTTGGGTCAGAAATAACAGCCAAAAACCCTGGGTATAGTGAGAGAGGCTTTTACTCCCCCTGCTCACATTTGCTCCAATGACCTACAAAAATGCTCAGTAAAGACTTTCCTGACACCACTGTTAGACTTCAGGTTGTATTTCAAAAGTGTCACTAATAACCAAAGTTCTCGATTATTTTGAAAACCTCCAGTAACCTTTTCCCTTTGTATATCTTTGTTTCCAAGTGTAAATTACGGGAATCATAAATGCAACTTCATGGACTCTCCTATAATGGACTGATGTAATTGCCTTGAAATAATCCATAAATTAAAATTTTTAGTTATTATTAGAAGGGGTTCTTGTGCTATGAGGGAGGTGAAAGCAGGGTTGAGGAAGAGAGAGCATAGAGAGATTGCTGCAGGGATGAATCATCCGCAGGCTGTTGATAAGGTTCACACAGGCTTTTATGTTCTTGCTGCTTCCCCCCCCCCCCCCCCCCCCTTCTTAATAAAATCAGATATAGAGAAATACTCAGTTGGATCTTTATACTGTGTGGAACATGTGCAATGCTGCCACTTACTCTTTTCTTAATAAATCCCACTCAAATTCAAATGCTTCTGAACCTTGGGTGACCTGCTGTCCCAGGGTAACCTCGTGGCTAGTGCCTAGGACTTCTCTTCTGTGCCACATAAAATCATCCATTCCTCGTGTTGTCTGCTCTAGATTACTTCAGATTTAATAAAAATAGTTTTGAAGCAGAGAGGTAATGTGAAAGGAAGGAAATGGTAGAATAAATGTGGTTTTCTTATGTTTCTCTGGGTGGGAAGGGTAGGAGTTTTGGGTACATGTGAGCAGAACTTAGTAGTTCAGCTTGCCTTGAGCTGCAGATCTCAAAGCATGAAAAGGATGCCTCTTCCTCCAGCCCCTTACAATAACATGCTGATAGTAAAGACACCTGCAGGTACCTTTTCTGGGGGGTTCTGGGATTTTCACATATTTTCAAACACTCACTGCAGGTGCTTGGGAGATGTCCAACACTCCAGGGGGACAAGCAGGGCAAGACAGGACAATTTCCTTATGAGGTTGGAAGGAGGAGAAACCAGACGCTCCTGTTGCCGCCCCTGATTTTGGTGGGTCTGAAGGACCACCTTACAAGTTTCATTTTCACCTTAAAAGGACATGTTTCCAGCCTCAACCTATGGAATCAGACCTCTGTACCTGGGGCGGGGTCACTTAAGGTGATATATACCTGTATTTTTGAATAAACTTTGGATCTTGCTTGAACATCATATTGGTGTGTGCGGTCTCACTAGAGCCTGGTCTGCAACATTTGGCGGACCCCGACGTGTCTCAGAACATGGAAGCCATCTGCAGACTTGCCTAGAACCTTAAGGAGTGACCCCGAGAACTGCTGTGCCCCAATTTTTTGGGTGCTTTGTGGAGAAGCCTCCGAGAGCTTCTGTCTCCCGTAAACTCGGGAGTTTTTTGTAGTGGCCTTGAGAGCTGCTGGAAGAACGTGGACTGAAAGAACGATGACCTTCAAACCGGTGAGTTAAAGAAACATGGGAAATTCCAAGTCGACTAAAACGAACTTATTGCTTGATAAATTTGAAAAATTAGCTCATGTTACAAAAACAAACATTGAAAGACAAGCATTACAAAAAAATTTTGGACTGGTGCTTTAGTCGGGGGCACTTAACAGATGCCAATTCCACGTTTTCCATAGAATTATGGGACAATATTGGGGTAGATTTGTGGAATTTAGCGCAAACTGTCCCCGAAGAATTTTTGCCGCTTATTCCATCATATATAGCTATGAGAAAGATGCTCCTAGAGGTGGAGCGAGCCCGCAAAAACCTTGAGCTACCTGAGAGAAGGGAAAAAAGCCTGCTTCTGCAGGGCGGCTTTTCCCCTAAGCATCCTTCTGCACCACCGTGGGCACTGCTGCCCGCGGAAACGCCGCCGCGGTACCCTTCTCCACCTGTGCCGCCCGTCGCACCCCTGCTACCATTTCCGCCGCCGCCCTATCCACAAGCGCGGAGCCTGGAGCTGAACTGCGGAGCCAGCGCTGTGCCGTTCCCGTGCCCACACGCGGCACCGCCCCCCCTCGCTCCGGGAGACCCGGCGGGACCGCAACAACCAGGGGACCAAGGCTTTTCCACGCCGGTCGTTGCCGCAAACAGCACAGATATCCAACAGTACCAAGGAGTAAGTGATTTTAATTCATGTTCCGACTCCACGATAGAGCTGCGCACCATAGCAAACAAAGGGTTTGCGCGCCCTTACCACGAGGCGCCAGGACCGCACAACCCCCCCCTCCACTGCCTGCCAAGGTGCATGCGTGAGGCACGGGTCCCCCGCAGCCCGCAGGGGCCGGGGTCAGCTCCACGTCGGCCCGACGGGAGGAATTGGCCCGCCCCTGGGGCGGATCAGTTCCCGCGCCACCCCCACCACCTTCAGCGTGGATAGACTACGTCATGGAGAGGGGAGGGGCCCTTCCCCAGTGGAGCGGAGCCAGCGAAGCCCCCCCTGCGCGTTCCATCCCCTGTGCGCCGTCCACAGCGCATGTGTCCCGAGAGCAAGTTCCCACGGCGCCGGGCGCGTGGGACCCAGGCCCTGCAGCGCCAGCAGGGACCTTCCCCGTGCCAGAAAACTGGTACCTGCAGTCTTCATCACCGACAGCCACACCCACCGGCTGCATCCCGGAAACAACGGCGCAGGAAGAAGCCTGTTTGGAACAGGTTGGGGGAATGTTAGGGGTTTAGCCAGGTGGGCCTAAACTTAGGTTTTAAAGTTCAGCTAGGCCTAGGATTGTCAGCTGATTTAAGCTGGGCTGAGCTAGCTGACAGCTGACTTCTTCCAGCCAATAATATTGTATTCCATACCATACTACATCATCTCAAAGGGTGTAAAATCCAGTGTGTGGGAATGGCTTGGTTAGTTCCATCATGGCTGCACTAAGAGGAGGACATCTAGCAGCTCCTCTACTATGCTAGGCCCTGCTCCTGTTGCCTCTGCTTGTATTTTGTTTGCATTCAGGGAAGTAAGAAATATTTTGTTGTTATACTTTCTCTTTCTTGCTGAGTGTCTTTTGGAGTGCTTATGAATTTAGAGTAACAGACTTTGCTTTGTATTAATTGGGGAGTGGGAAGTTATTCCTTGTTATATATATGTAACTTGTGTAAGTGTGTGTTATATTGCAGTTTCCTCTTAATTTTTCCCTTTTCTGTATAAATACATGTAGTTAATTTCAGCATAAACCTGGTTTTGAGGGTTTTTCTTTCCTCTTCCTCTTCTTTTCCCCTTAGTTGGTTGGGGGGAGGAGGAACCCTTTTCACTCTGTCCTGGACAGTTGGCGATTTGCCAGCTCAACCCAGGACAGGGAAGCCGGGAATCGTGATGCAACAGCGCCACCTCACGACCTCACATTTAATAGCCAGCAAAGGTACAAAGAGTTAGTCTCCTTAGATGCTGATGTAGGTACACCTTCACCTTCCCTGCAACCCCTGGTTTCTGCGCCTGTGATTAACACTACACAAGGCTCAAAATGGGAGCCACTTGATTGGAAAATTGCACAAAAAATACACACTATAGTCTTTCAATACGACTATGACAATGCCTTGGTAAAAAAACCAAATCACTGCCTTCATAAAATACAACAACCTAATTCCAGCAGACACTAAGGCTTTAATGGAGTTTATTCTATTTCCTACTGCTTATATGTTATTTCTACAAAAATGGAAAGAGCAGCTAATGGAGGAACAGGCAAAAAATATACACTTAGAAACTGGACATCCCTTAAGATTAGCATCTTTAGACCAGCTAATGGGATCAGGAGCTTATGAAGACCCACAAACACAAGCTGCATTACACATTCATATTTTGTAACAGTCAAAGAATATTGCTTTGACTGCATTCTCTAATCTGCCTAAGGGAAAACCTTCTCTACCTTATATGCAAATCATGCAGAAGCCTGGACAAACATTTATGGAATTTGTAGACAAAGTAAAAGAAGCCCTGGACATGGCTCCAAATCTTACCCCTGAAATGAAACCAGTATTATTAAAAGATCTGGTAATTAATAATGCCAATCCTCAATGTAAACAGCTTATAGCCTCTCTCCCTGCCACAGGTACTTTGGTACAGTTAATTGAAGCCTGTGCCAGATTGCCCTGGGTAGAAGAGGAGGATAAAGCAAAGCTACATGCCTCTGCCCTAGCCACAGCCCTTAGCAAACAATCCACCCAAAAGAAAGGGGGAAAAGACCCTGGAGTTTGCTTTAATTGTGGAAAAAAGGCACATACAACAAAATGTTGTCCCGCACAATCAAAATATAGCAGAACTCAAAGCTTCACTGGGAAATGTAATCGTTGTGACAGGCTTGGCCACAGGGCCCAGGATTTTTATTCTAAATGTAAAAAAGATGGCACTCCTCTGGTAAATACAGGGAGTGGGTCTGAGCCTTCGGGAAACCAGAAGGGCCACGGGCCATGGGGCACGGCTATCCAAATACCCCATGGAAACCTGAGCCAGGCTGCCTTCCCCACATGGCAACCACAACCACAAGCCATGCCAGCCTCGACTTGGCAACCACCAGTGCAATTACAATAACTGATGACGTGGTTCATGCCATTCCCAGTGACCACAAGGGTCCCTTAGGTGATGGTCTAGCTGCATTATTAATAGGACAATGCTCAGCTTCTCGCATGGGCATATTTGTGTTGCCTAAGTGTATAGATGTTGACTATAATGGAGTGATTGACATCCTGATAAAGGTTTTTGCCCCTCCTGTTACTATTCCCAAAGGGAGCAAGATCGCTCAGTTGATTCCTTTCGCTCCCTGCACTGCAAGTGCAGAACAGTTTGGGAACAGGAAGGGAAGTATGGGTTCTACAGGTGTTCCTAATGTTATGTTTGTACAGCAGGTGTCAGCAGAAAGGCCATGTAGAGTTGTTACAATAACCGGCCCAAGAGGTATCATGTTATCTAATGTTAATATGATGATTGACACCGGTTCTGACATTACTATCTTACCTTTAGAAAGTTGGCCTATACAGTGGCCATTAGAGTTAACTGACTCAACTGTAGCAGGAATTGGTGGTCAGTCCATTGCCAAGATTAGTTCTGCATTTTTCACAATAGTTGATGGTGAAGGAAATAGGGCTGTGGTATGTCCATATGTACTACAAACCTCCCTATGTCTTTTGGGAAGGGATGAACTTTCACAATGAAGAATGCAGCTGACAACAAATTTTGAGTAGCGGCCACTGAAAGCAGCTCTCGCCCTTTATTAAAATTAAAATGGAAAGATGAAAGCCCTACCTGGGTCCCCCAGTGGCCGCTCCCTGAAGAGAAGCTGCATCAGTTAAAGGTACTGGTCCAAGAACAATTAGATGCTGGGCATATTCAGCCCTCCACCAGTCCCTGGAACACCCCTATCTTCACTATTCAAAAGAAATCAGGTAAATGGCAGCTGCTTCAAGATCTGAGGGCCGTCAATGACCGCATGGAGTCCATGGGAGCACTTCAACCTGGAATGGTCTAAGGGATTGTTTCTTCACAATTCCTTTACATCCAGATGATTATGAAAAATTTGCCTTCTCAGTGCCAACAATTAACAGAGAGGCACCAGCAAAACGTTATCATTGGGTAGTATTACCCCAGGGCATGAAAAATTCCCCTACAATTTGCCAATGGTTTGTTGATATTGCACTGAAATCTTGGAGAAAAAATAATTTGGATTGTATTGTGTACCATTTCATGGATGATATAATGATCGCAGGTCCTCAGCCCTTATCTGAGGAAAAGGAGCAAACTTTGGTTAATGATCTAAAAGAATATGGCCTCATTATAGCACCTGAAAAAATTCAAAGATGTGCTGCTTGGAACTATTTGGGTATGGTGATTACAGACACTCGAGTTCAGCCACAAAAATTGCAGCTAAACTCCAAAATCACTAATGTCCAATCTGTGCAAAAGCTGGTTGGAGACCTTCAGTGGCTCCGTACCTATTGCGGCATCAGAAATGAGGACTTGGCACCATTATTCTCCTTGCTACAGAATACAACAGACCCCACTGAACCAAGAACAGAAACGCCAGAGGTAAAACAAACCATTGCTAAAATTGAGCACAAAATTAGTTCTACCATGGCATATCGCTATGACCCACTGTTGCTTATTTGTCTCTTTGTTTACAACAAACAAATAGAAGTGGCTGTACTAATAGCTCAAACATCAAAAGAGCTACAAGTTCTGGAATGGGTTTTTTGCTCTGCCCGGTTAAGAAATACCATTAACCCTAGATTTGAAGTTATTGACTCTATGCTAAAATCTCGCAAAAGGTTGAGGACCATCTCGGGACGGGAACCAGACAAAATTGTATTACCATTAAAATCTCTTGATCTGGTCGCAGAATGGTCACTGCAATCTGTAACTTTTGCACTTGCAGTGAATGGTGTCCCCATAGATAACCATTATCCAAAGTGTCCTCTTTTTGACACCTCCCTAATAATTGAGGAGCGACTTCTGCGAGTGTGGGACCCCATTCCTGGAGCTATTACACTGTTTACAGATGCCAGCAGTAAAACAGGTAAATATGGTTATGCCACACAGAAAAATGGTCAGTGGGACTTAGTGATTGAACAAGCACACGAATCTGTGCAACATTTAGAGCTAAAAGCTGTAATTTTGGTATTTCAGCATTTCTCTCATCAGCCTGTTAACCTTGTGTGCTGGTTTAAAGGTGAACCAGCAGGGGAAATGAACTCACCACGAGAGAGATTATAAGTCAGACCTAAAATTTAATAATAATATTACAATAGCAACACTGACACACAAGGGAAATTGCTTTCAACTCACAAAACCCCAGCAGTATAACCCAGTGTCCTGGGGCACAAACCCAAGGGGGTTTGTTTGCCCTTGTGCTGAGACCCCTGTGGTTCCCCCAAGTCCAGAGCAAAAGGAAAAGAAAAACCTGTTGGTGCAGGCGAGGGCTGTGGTCTGGGCGAGAGCGGGGATCTCCTCCTGTCAAGGTCCTGCTGCTGCTCTGGATCCGACGAGAGGTTCCCGAGGTCTTCTTACCCACCACTTATGTACCCTCAGGGAGCACTCAGTCCCTCCCCCTGGGCAGGGACTCACACAATGGGTGATTAACTCTGGGAGCCAGGGGGTGTTGAGCTGTTGATGGCCCATTAGCAGCTCCGCCCCCCTCAGGCTGGGTGTGAAGGTGATAATGGCTCCCTGGGCAGCTGCTGCTAATGGCCCATTGACCTTGGGGAATGATAGAGGGGGTAGAATACACAGTTTTGATCACCCCCACACAGGGTGAGCTGGTCCCTCCTGCTGAACTAGGACACCTTGTTATCGATTCTCTGTATGTAGTAGGTATTGTTACTAGAATTTCCTGTTCCTTATTAGGGTACGTTTCAAATTCAAAACTGCAATCTTTGTTCATCACATTATGGAATTTAGTTGAACATCGTCAGCACCCTTTCTGGTGTACTCACATACGCAGTCACTTGGATGGGGAAGGCATACTTGTTCAAGGTAATGCATTTATTGATCAAGCTCTTTCTGCTGCTGCAGTCACAACACTAACTCCTTTTGAACAAGCTACCCGGTCACACTCCTTTTTCCACCAATCAGCTAAAGCCATACAAAATGAATTTTCTCTGTCACGATCACAAGCCAGGGCTATTATTGCTTCCTGCCCTGACTGTGCCAAAATAGCACCCATTCAGTCTGGAGGAGTTAACCCACGAGGGTTAGAAGCTCGAAAAATTTGGCAAACTGATGTCACTGAAATTGTATCTTTTGGACATTTAAGGTACGTTCATGTATCAGTTGACACTTGCTCTAAGGCCATGTGGGCCACAGCAGATGTTTCCACTGCTGCCAAAGCATGCATCAAACATTGGCTCAGTGCTTTTGCTGTGTTAGGTAAGCCTGACATTATCAAAACAGATAATGCTCCAGCATATAAAGGCAAAATATGTGTCAGCTTTTTTAATCAATGGCAAATTAATCATGTCACTGGCATCCCCCATAACTCTGGCGGACAATCAATCATTGAACGCCACCACCAAGATTTAAAACGCATGGTGTCAGTTTTAAAAAGAGAGGGGGAAATGGAGATGCGTAGCCCACAGAATGTGCTGATGAAAGCTTGTTATGTTCTAAATTGGTTAAACCCAAGGGAGACTAATGATCCCCCAATTTTTTCACACTTCTCAGAAAATTTGTGCAATTTCTCAGCCTCGGATGTTCAAGTTGCAGTGTATCAACCTGCCTTGAACATACGGAAAGGTCTGTTTCAGCTAATAACGTGGGGCCGTGGATACGCTTGTGTATCTTCGGATCAAGGCAGTGAGTGGATACCAGCAAAATGGGTAAAGCCCTGGATCCGAAAAGACCCAGCCAAATCTGCAGGGAACAACATGCCTGTTAACCCTACAGATGGCACAGGATCCACAGCTCACTTAACAAGTAATGCTGACACATGAATCCGTGACTGGTTAAAAAGGCTAACTTCTGACCAAAAGTTTAATTTCACTGTTCAAATAAGTTCACAAAGTGCCTGAAGTGACTGAATCTCAAGGCTTTTCTCAGTCTACGATGGCCACGTAGAACTGAGAATTGCTCTTGTGAAGTGGCATAGGGAATTAGCTCAGCTGGACTGAAGCTAACCCTTGATAAGTGAAGTCACTGCACTCAGACACTATTTATTAAAATTGTTGTTCTGTTTACCATGGTCTGTGTGGTGACGCCCACACAGAAGGACCATAAAGTCTCACGTGAGAAAAATTTTCTTGTTTTGCACTGATTGTAATTTATGACAAATTACTGTGTTAGTTCCGTATGATGTTGTTTGTATTTTCACTTTGTTCTTTTGAAACAAGAGGGGGAGATGTTGCTGCCCCTGATTTTGGTGGGTCTGAAGGACCATCTTACAAGTTTTGTTTTCACCTTAAAAGGACATGTTTCCAGCCTCAGCCTATGGAATCAAATCTCCGTACCTAGGGCGGGGTCACTTAAGGTGATATATACCTGTAATTTGAATAAACTTTAGATCTTGCTTGAACATCATATTGGTGTGTGCGGTCTCACTAGAGCCTGGTCTGCAACACACTCCCTCTGCATGGTGGTTTTTTTCCATCATATGCCTGATGGTGCTGATTTCTGTATTGTCCAGACATGTTGCAGTGCACAGCAGCTCCCTTTGTCCTGTTCCCTCAGATTTTCTTTCCATGCAAAGGAGAGCGCTGCAGGAAGTGGGCAGGAAAAAATGAGGTAGTTGATTATGATGGAATGACAGACCCCTGACTGGTGGACAGAAATCAGTTTATTGTTAATGATCCAGGGTTTTTATACTAATCACTTTCAATTGGGAGTGGTAAGCAAATCAAGGCAGAACACAGCTGCAGCCACAGAGACACCACACACACACGCGCAAGCCGGCCGGCACACACCAGACATACTCTGGAGCTTCAGCTATTCATACACACCCCTACCCATAGCTGAATGCTCAGCTCTGTCCTTGGACAGTAAATCAAAGACTTTAGATACAACAATACAAGGTCATTTTGACAATTCCCAGGGCTTCTTGATTTTCTTCTTTCTTGTTCTCACGGTGGCTCACTACAGTTGATGCATTCATAGGTCTTGCTCTGAAATAACATGACAGGACAGCTGTGGCATTTGCCCAAGCCACGGAGCTGGAGAGTGTTTCTGGGTGCCCTGGTTTGGTGGCAGCCAGAGGAACTTCTTCAGCTGTTCCCTCTGCTCCTTTCTCTCCCCATCCTCCTTCTGACCCATTGGCATGTCCCCTCCATGGCAGGCAACTCATGTTCTGTGTTGGAAAAAGTGAAACTAGACCATAACAATATATACAGCATTTCTTCATGACTTTAAAGACTTATTCTTAAGTGGAGTAAAAGGCAGTCACATGTTCTGCAGACAAGCTCTTTTGAAGGCCTCTAAAGCTGATAAATAAATGAAAATTTACTTTGGTAGCATTTGAAAAACTATTGAGAAGAGGATTAAATCTGAGACTAAAGGGGAGCAGTAGTCTCCAGCTTTTAATGACCTGAAATGAAAAACAGTGGATCTTGATAAGATATTAATACACAAACTAGTAGGTTACAGCCATGGTAAATAGGTGAAGTTCTGCGATTAGATTCAGTGGCCTGAAAGCTCCTTTTTTCTCATGAATTCTGTCAAAGTTTCCATGATTTCATCCAGTTCTGCTGTTGATTGGGAAACAAGTGAGGAGCACACAAAGAATAAATGAATACTATTAGACTAAGCATTGGTTGTGCAGCAGTGGATGTTGTCCAGACCATTTCCTTGCTCTTCTTCCCTCCTTTGCACTGTGCCCATCATGTATTTTGGCTAATTCTTTGCACTAGTGTTACCTAGAGCTTTTTGGACTGGCTGAAGGCTTTGGGGAGGCCAATATTTCCAGTTCTCCGGAAATGTCTCTGGATATAGTGGTGACTTATAGACAGCATTTTTCTTGTGTTGTTCTAGATTGCATACCAGATGTTAGAGCTGGGCTGTCAGACTGTTTCACAATGGTTTGCTTTCTGTTTACTAAATAATTTTCTTTCTGTCTATCCTGAGTCAGCAGGTAGAAGTGGAATCTGCAGATGGGGAAAACCTAGCTTGGGAGAGAGTCCTTTCCCATGAATAGTTCTATGTATGTTTTCTCTGCCTGACTCCCAGAGAAGTACTCCCCTGTTGCAAGAAGAGATAAGGCTCTCACAGACATGCTGTTGTAGTTTGGGGAATGTTAAAAGAAAAATTCTCTCCCTGCCACTAATTCCCCATGCCATTAGTTAACAAAAGAAGTAGTTAACTAAGGTCAGGAGCCTTGGAGTTCGGCGCGGAGTCAAAGATAAGTCCTCATAGAGGTATGATCAATGCTTACTTTATTTTTTTCTAAACACTTACTTTTATTTCATACTTGTTAAAAACACGTGAATAATACAAGCACACTATTGGCTAATAGCTAATGTCCACATGCCTCACAACACGACCCGATTGGCCCCTGCCCCCAGTGCACGCACCTAACATAACAATTTAATTGGTGCTTCCTTCCAAGCCATGCGCCTCTGCGTCGCTGTCCCTGCCTGTTTCGCGGTCTCCTACATCCTGCTACCTGTCCGCTTTTGCTGTTTACCGCAAGTTTGTTTCCTTTTGAAACTGGCTCAAGGATGCAGTGGCCTTGCTATTTTCTACATAGGCTGGGTTGTGCATACAGGCCTCTAGCAGCATGCCGTGGCCTGTGCTGTTCAAATATTCCTCTACAAATCCCCCTTTTTCTTTTTGCACAACCCAGGCCTGGTTGATTGCTTTCAACAATAATCGTTTTACACAACCTAAAGCACAGCTAAGCACAAGCAAGCAGATTAAAATGGTAACTTAACACATAACACCTTGCCTAAGTAAATCTTGTAGCCACCCGGTAATGCCCAACGATTCAAGCCAATCACTGAAGGGAAAAGTTGAAACTGTCAATTGTGGAAAACCTTCCTGCAGTTGCTTAAGGCTCTTATGTATAGATTGGGAATGATCAGATAGATTCATACAACACATTCCTTCAAAGTCTTTGCATCAATGGCCTTGAGCTAACAGCAGGAAGTCTATGGCTGCCCTATTCCGCAAAACTGCATGCTTGATGCTATCCACATCAGTGGTCAATTCTGAAAGGATTTTTGATGTTATGTTTAGTTTCTTTGCCGTCCAACAAGCCAATTGTTGAATTAACCTTAAAGATTTTGCGGTGCCTATTCCAGATATTATCGATGCAATGATATTGATGGGAGTGTTCCAAAAGGTTACTTTGCTATCACACTTTGACCCAAGTTGGTTTACTGATCATTTACTACACAATGCCTTGGTGCGGTTCCATAAGGTATCGTTCAACATTTGAGATATGGTAGGTTTGAACAGAGTAAGTTTACCTAGATAGCAAGGGCCTCCTACTGGATTACCAGGGATACCAGGCCATGCTCTATCTCCACAGATCAAAAACAATCCTCTTGGTAAGGCTAGTCCTATAGTATTGTTTCCCCAAACGTCGGAGTACAGACATTTTGGAGGACAATAGCTGTCTTCTTTAACCTCTTTGTAGACGGAGGACCTCTGTGACACTGTCTGCGTGGCTGACAGTCGAACGTTACTGGAAATTAATTGGGCAGCAATTTCTTCATTTCCTTTAAACAGCACAGCTCCAAAGCTTGGGGGTGCTGATGCAATGAGATCTAACTCTTGTGGTTCCACCATAGTCTTGTTTAGTGCCATAATCAATGCGCCTTGCCACTAAGCAGTGTAATTTTGTGCAGATATTGGTTTGGTGGCATTGGCCATGGTATCGTTCATTGTACACAATGTTTCATTCTTTACATATCCCTTAAACCATTCAGGGGCAAATATTGGGACTCCTATTAAACATGTCCTAAACGGGTCTCCGGGTGTTGCCATAGAGAGACAAAAAGAATCTTCTCCAGTTTCGTTAGCAATAGTAACCCAAATGTTGCTATTAGGCTCTATTTTTTTGGAGGGTTGTGGCTGTACCAGGGCTAACTAAGATCCACAACAAGCACATACGACAGAAACAATTGATGATTTCTTTGCCCATTGTACCTGCAACAAAGCCCGCTTCAATGCAAATATTTGTTGAGCTTGCTCAAAGTCTTGGGAATCCCCCAAAGTTGCGAGATTAACTTCTTTAACTGGGATATTATAAGGAGTTCCAGCTACACCATAAAATTCAGACAGGCTGTCTCCGTAGCACCTTTCACAAAGGCTGCCCCGGGTGGCAATTGCTAATGTGTGACACAAAATTATTGCTCTACATTTACCACACTGTATCTGTAGCAGCAAATGCTCTTTACAGGCGGGACATACGCAATTATGCCATTTATATATTTCTCTGTTTGGTTCCCACACTCCACCTGGTCCCCCATGTCCAAGGATCTTTAAAGTCACAACACGTGGGTCTACGCTGAAGAGGCCTGGTATGCCGGTGCATTCGGCCACTTCCTCAGCCACCTGCTGTATCACTCGTCGCTTGATGTGTGAGCAGGCTTATCCGGACATGCGGCAGCTAAAGCAGGTTGAGTCCATTTCCTGGGCACCCACACAGGTCCGGTATCTGTGGAGACATAACTATAACCTCGTCCAGTGAATAATAGAGGCTTAGGACCTACCCATTGACCTGGTTTTGAGTCCTTGTATGTTACTTGTACCTCCTGTATGGGTGATATTTGCTGGGAGCTATAGTGTAACTGCACTGGGGTCTGCTCTGAATCTCTGCTTAGGCTTAGATAGTTTAGAGTTAACAGCACCTTACACAAGCGAGTTTGGGGATCAAGAATCTCTGACCCCTTCTGTTCCTGTAAACACATTTTAAGGGTTCTATTGGCGCGCTCTACTATTGCTTGGCCTGTTGACAGATGTGGAATGCCAGTTACATGTTTAACACCCCATGTAGTAAGGAATCTCTGAACTCGCTCCCCTACATAAGCAGGGGCGTTATCTGTCTTTATGGTTTGTGGCACTCCCATAATGGCAAAACAGTTTATCAAGTGCCTAATGACATGTAGACCTTTCTCTCCTGTCTGAGCCGTTGCCCAAACCAGGCTAGAATAAGTGTCTATGGACACATGGACGTACTTGAGTCGCCCAAATTCAGGAACATGTGTAACATCCATCTGCCATATTTCTCCTGCCTGTAGGCCTTGGGGATTCACCCCCATACCCAGAATGGGTCCAAATTGACAACATTGGGGGCACGCTTTCACTATGCCTTTTGCATCTTCCCATAGAATCCCAAACTGACGTATTAAAGCCCTAGCGCTCTGATGGAACATCGAATGACTATTCTGAGCCATATTAAAAGAACTAGCTGGCTTCTGCATCCCTAAGCTAACAAGGGAATCTGTCTTCACATTGCCTTCCCCAAGACCCAAAGATGTCTGATGACTCCGTATATGCATTATATAACACAGATGTGATCTCAACTGCAGCGCACGCTGCAAAAGTAAAAACAATTCTAACAGTCTTTGATTCTTCACTGGTTTGATTAGGGCGTCTTCTATGCGATTCACAACTCCCACTGCATACTATGAGTCTGACATCACATTCAGGGGTTCCGCTTTCCATTGCATCAGTGCCCAGGCAATAGCTGCTAATTCCAGTGTTTGTAGGCTGTCTTCTATTTTCCCTGGGATTAGATGACATTGCCACTGTCCATTTTCCTTCCAAACGCATAGAGCAGTGCAAGACTTTCTTCCTGCATCAGTGAATGCAGTTCTCCCATCGACTGGCTGACTCGTCACCATGGGTCTTTCAATCCAGCAATACTGGCTTATTGCCTGCAGACATTTCTCACTGGGCCCCCCGTGGCAGAGGCTACCAGAATACCCTATGATGGCAAGCTGTAGCAAAGTGGAATTCTGCATTAGCCAGTCAAAATCAACAGCTTTGATAGGGACACTGATCCAATCTGGCTCCTTACCATCGACTTCTTTGTAACGTTGGCGGCCTTTGCAGATCAGGTGCGATATAACTTCTGTTCGTTGCCAGATGCTCTTTGGCGCCGTATGTGGTGGAAACAACCATTCAAAGATCGTTATGCTTTGAGCCCTTTATCTGTGTATATCGTTTGGCACCTGTAGATGCTGGGGTCAGTACTTTGTCAGGTAATTCTCCCCCTTTTTCCTTTTGCCAAACGAGGTCTTGCATTAGGAGCACAAAAGGGAATTGTGGATGGTTGCAGATTTATAGACCCAAGGGGTATTCAGCGTACTGCCGATCTGCCTGTCCTGGTTTGAGCGGAAAACCCAAAATGTTTACCCACAAGTGGGGGAGGGGGCCTCCTCCACAATAATCACGCCACTCTTTATCAATTTTAAGGAAAGGAATTTTAATACAAGAAGGATAACTGTTCTTAACTCATATATATATATATATATATATATATATATATATGTAAACAGACTAGTGCAAACTGCTTCCCTAACACCACAAGAGAAAGAAAAAAAAACAACAAAACCCAGCAGGTTTTCCTCCGTGAGGAAAGTTATACTCAGGCAGTGCCAATTTCACAGCCCGGCTGGCTGCAGAGTGAGTTTCCAGTCTCTCTCCAGCGAGACAGACAAGTGGTGAGCTCTCAGATGAACTCTGTGTCTCTTGTCCCAAATGAAGAAAAAAGAAAGCTGAAAGTGGGGAACCGCCACGTGTCCTGGAAAGCAGCAGTAAACTTCTCTCTCCCGGGTTGCTGCCCCAGCCGGGGCAGGCAGGCCGTGACACTGCAGGCGGTGGTGAGACTGGAGCAGAGGCCGGGACCCCAGATGCAGGAACCAGGAGAAACAGCCGTGGCGAGGAGAAAAGCAGCGGTTCAGCCAGAAGCCTCAGCAGAGTAGCCAACAGCAGGAGCAGGAGAGAAAAAAAGGGCAGCTTCTTTCCTCGGCAGCACACACACCGCTCCTCCGTTCCGCCGAGCTAAGAGTGGAAAAAATGTCCCCAAAACCAAAAGAGACAACCTGCCCCCACCTAAGCGATCAGCAGTTAACTACTTCGTTTTGTTAACTGCTGGCATGGGCAGTTAGTGGCAGTGGAGAGAACTTACATAATTATCCCAAACATCAACACTGCCATAGCACAGGAGAGCTTGGAAGCGACGTGATTCAGGGCCTTGGTGTGTTCTTGGGTCCATTCAACTGTTGCATTGGGCTGCGTCCTGCGCAAGAGCAACAAGAATGGGTGGATATCTGCATTAGTGAGACCTACGACAGTTCTGACCTATTGAAGTTCACCAACTAATTTTTGAGCATCATGCAATGTTTTTACTGAGGAGGTAATAGAGAGCTTTTGTGGTTTAATGGCAGGATGCGTTACTTGCATCCCAAATAATTCCAGGGAGCCGCCTGTTGCACTTTTTCTGGGGCTACAATTAGGCCTTTGCACTTCAACAAGGTTACTATGTTATCACAGATGTTGTTTTCGAATGGATCTCGCTGGCAGAACAGCACATCATCCATGTAATGGTAGATAAGCGTAGATGACATCTTTTTCTGTAGTGGTTGAAGTGCCCAGGAAACATAAAGCTGGCACATAGTGGGAGAGTTCTTCATTCCCTGTGGCAACACAGTCCATTCGTACCTTTTGGCTGGTTCAGCCTTATTGACTGATGGTACTGTAAATGCAAATCGGACCGTGTCCTCTGGACAAAGAAGGATTGTGAAGAAACAATCCTTTAAGTCGATTACTAATATATGCCAGTTTCTAGGCAACATTGTGGGAAATGGCATGCCTGGTTGTAAAACCCCATAGGCCACATTTGGTCATTCACCTTCTGTAAGTCATGCAGCAAGCGCCACTTTCCTGATTTCTTGGGAATCACAAAAATGGGCGTGTTCCAGGGACTGACTTATGGCTGAATGTGCCCCGTGTCCAATTGCTCTTCTACCGCTCCTTGGGCAACGGCCACTGCTCAACCCAGATAGGGTCATTTGATTTCCAACAAAGATGGGGGTCGGCGGCATCTCAGCAGTGACCATGCCTAAAAATGTTTTACAGGCTCAGGAATGGAGAGGGTCGCCCCTAACTGGCTCATAACTTCTCTCCCAATGAGGCCACCCAGCTGGCCTGGGAGCACCATGACATAGGGGCGCACAGTCACTACTTGCCCTTCTGGATACTGTAGCTGGATGGGCTGCAAGGGTTGGAGCGGGTTGGAGCCACCTCCAACGCCCTGCACAGCACCTAAGGCAGGTATCAACTTCCAGCTTCGTGGTCACAGTTGCCGGCTAATAATGGTGACGTCTGCTCCTGTGTCCATCATCACTGATAGGATAACTTTCTCTGTATTACACATCAATTGCACCGTGATCATTGGTTGGGTCTTTATTCTTTGTACAAGGGATACTACTAAGTCACCAGAGGATCCAAATCCTTTACTTCCTCTGGAAATTTCTGATGTCTTTTGTGCTTCTACGTTGCTCCTTGGTAAAAGGACTAGTTGGGCAATTCGAGTTCCCTTTTTGATTAAAAGAGGTGGAGTCAATGTGTAGAAGGCAATCAGAATTTCTCCGGTGTAGTTGGCATCGATAACACCTGGTAATACAATTAATCCAGCAGTTCCAGCTGATGATCTGCCAATTAACAAGGCTCCCATTGTGCTTTTTTCATGATAGATGGGTCCTGTAATTCCAGTTGGTATTTTCTGTACTTGTGTAGATGTGAGAGTCACATCTACTGCTGCTGCCAGATTGAGCCCCAGGCTTCCCCTTGTTGCTGGGGGCGGTAGCTGTCCGAGAGCATTGGGCCGGCCACTTGTGTCATTGCGCGGGGGCCCTTTGCACTGGGCCTCCCATTTTTTGTGGCCCTGCAGATGCTGCTGTTGTGATCATCTTTCTGGCAGTGGTCGCACCACACTCTGACAGAACAGGCTTTACGAAAATGGCCTTTAGATCCACATCGGAAGCACACGGGTGCAGACTTCACTGTCCCTTCCTTTTTTTTATTAGATGTCTTTTGAGCCACAGTGGTGAGAAGATGCTGTGTTGGCTCCATTGCGGCCACGAAGGCACCTGCCATGGCTCGACTTTGTTGCTGCTGACTGGCTCGCGACGCCATCTCGAGCATTTCAGAAACATCTACATTTTTGGGAAGTGTTGCAAACAGGGACTTGGTCTTTGGATTTGCATTTTCAAAGGCCAAAAGCTTGAACATAGAACCCTTAGCTTCTGTGTCCAAGTCGGTTTGTGCCATGATCGACTGCAAAAGGCAGTCCACGAAATGTTGGTAACTTTCTGTGACTCCTTGCTTAACTGATGTGAATGGAGGAAGTGGAGTTGGCTCCGGGACTGCATAGAAGGCTTGACGGGCCAATCTTGCCGTAGTATGATGGAGGATCGTCGGGAACTGCAACTGCACTTGCACGTTTTCATATGCTCCGTCACTGATAAAGATCTCTGTAGTAACTCCTGCTAACGGGTCTCCGGCCGGACGAGGGCAAGCAGCTTCTAGTTGCACAAGCTGTTTCCATTCCTTATGCAAAATTATTTGCTGAGTGTATTTGTGAGTAAATAGCTTGCAAGATTTTTACAGTCATGAGGGCTATTAGTATCTGCCGTGAAGATCCAGTCTAACACTGCACGCCCACTCTTTGTTTTTATTCCTCCTTCCTTTAGAGTCTTTTTTGCTTGTTGCAGCACTTTCCAGTCATGCTGCTCATATTTTGATCCATTATTATCTACTATAACGGGGCATACTACAGAGTCAGCAGCTGACCATTCTCCTTCCAGCACAGCATCTCAGACAAAGCTGGTCCATTGGCCCAATCAGGGTTGTCCGTTACTCATCGGTGTTGTTTCTCTGGACTTCCGGGAGGGAGGGGGGGGTAGACAAGCTGCTCCTATTTCCTCATCCTCTGAGCTCAGAGAGGGGGCTCGATACATTTGAAAAGCAGACGGCAGCGTTCCAGGCAGTGATCATGGTTCCTTTGCTTTTTCTTCAAGGGCTTTCATGGTTTGCCTATTCGTTTCAGCCATCTGTTCTAGCAACTCCTTCATCTGCTGTTCCAATGGAGTCAGTGTCCGTTCTTGTTTGCCTCCTGTCTCCCCCCCACAGGGGTTTCAGGCTTTTCTGGTGGAGGTGGAGCAGCAGGCGGAACCTTGGGACGGCAGCTAGGACCGCCCACTTCAGCCATGGCCCCAGTAGTCACTTCCGTATTGTTTGGCACTTTGTTTGGAGCCGTGGGTCTGCTCACTTCCTCATTAGAAGCTGCTGCGCCACAATCGGACAAGAACTCACTCACAGATTGGTGCGTCTTCCCCGTCATACCTTTCACGGCAAAGCCATTTCCCTCTATTCCTAGAAATGCCCTCCAGCTCTTTCCGCGCTCCGCCGCCAGGAGCGGGGGTGCCGAAGGCTCAGCCCGTTTCTCCCTTTCCGGGGCAAGCATAGTAACAGCTGTGGCTGCCACTTTCGATTCAGTTTTCATATCTTTTAGCGCGTTAATCACTGTTCTCCACATTCCCTCTAACCCTGCCGTCTGCTTATTCTTTCCTTGTATATGCAAGTCCCAAATTAGGTCTCCAACTTTCATCCAGTGATCCCACAAAAACAACATGGGAGGGCTTTGAAAATACCCTTGCTCTCGTGCCCATGTTACGAGCTTCTCAAAAAGTTTCTCGCTAACTGCTTACCCTTCAGGTGTGACACTGACACTGTCCATAAATATAACTGCTCCAGGAGGAACTGTTTTGAGGGTTGTTCTCTTTTGTTTTACTTCTGGTGCTGGGGGAGTAGTTTGCTCTGGTGTGTTTACAGTTATATCTATATCTACATATATATGTAGATATATAATAGTTAAGAACAGTTATCCTTCTTATATCCATTTTCTAATTAAAGTTCCTTTTTCTTAAATTTAATAACGAGTGACGTGATTACGTCACAACAGCTACTCTTTTTGAAAGCGTGGCAGTGACTTTGTGATTTAGAATCTGCTAAACCTAGACAACAGAATGACCCCTTATATGGCATTCAAACTCAGATATTAATGGGGCAAGGGCAGTATGCAGATAGTAACATACAAGCTGCATTTGCTCCTGCTGTGTTACAACTTTCCCAGACGCTAGCTTTCCAAGTGCTTCTAACTCTCCATGAGCCCAGTAAATTCTATGTGTTTGGTCATATTCAGCTGTTGAGGAATACTTTATTAACACAGGCCACAGTGTGTTATTGGAAGCCTATGTGCACAGCCCAGGCCATGGAGAGGGAAACGAGGCCCCTGCATCTTTAAGCCTGCTTCAAGAAGAGCAGTAAACAATAGAAAGAATGTGGCAGCCGTTAGGAGAAGCAGGTAAACACATTGATACAGAAGGGCACAGTTTTGAGAAAAGTACCAATCCAACTGCGTGGTAAAGCAAGCACATCCTAGCCATTAACCAGTAATATTCCTGTACTATTCGTGGACTCAGAAAGTACGCGATATGTGTGTGTGTAATATAAACAATAAATCAGAGCACTGACTATACTTCTATGAAGGACACGTCTTTGACTCTCGCGCCGGAACCTGGGGAGCTCAAAGAACCAACATTTCTTACTTTAACTGGTGGAAAATTGCGGGCTTAAAAGTGGCGATTGCTCGTCCCCGCATGTCGGTCGGAGTCTGGACCAGGTAGCTGAGATCAGTGCCGGTGGAACTGCGCTGGTCGTTCACGCTGAGGAGGCGGGGGTACGAGAGGATGCCGACGGAGCGAAGTGAACGAGCCGCGGTAAGTAAAAGTGAGAGTCGCTCTCTCCCTCCTACCAAAAGTCTTGGCTTATTGAAACAATGGAAGCCGAGACTGCTGCTGCGAAGCGGATTTTGCTGGGCATACTGGCTAAGTGCGGTGAGGCAGTCAGCGAGAAGCTTTTTGATAGGCTCGTTGTCTGGGCTAAAGTACAAGGCTTTTTCCAGAGCCCGCCCACATTGTTTATGTGGGAACAATGGAAGGCGGTTGGTGATTTGATGTGGGACTTGCATATTCAAGGGAAGAATAAACAGGTGGCGGGGCTGGAAGGAACGTGGAAAGTGGTGGTTACTGCCCTTAAAGATATGAAGGCAGAATCAAAGATAGCGGCTGCAGCTGTAAAAATGCTTGTGCCTGAGGAGAACTGCGCTGAGCCGTCTGCACGCCCACTCCCGGGATCAGAGCGTAGTGTTGCCGTGAATGACCCTTCCCCCCAAAAACAGGACTTCAAGCCACGTTAGTGTAGGGTAAGATAAAAAGTAAAGGTCCTTTAATAACACAGGGCCTACAGCCCATAGGAATACAGGGTGACATGCATGTGTCTTAGTTCTTGTTTCCATGGCTTTTATAATAAGATCCCTCCAATCATTGCTTTACACATTTCTCAGTCCAGCCCCAGTCCCACCCCTGGTCCAACCCCCTGGAATTGGGTCTGGGGTCGTCAGGACCCTCTGTCTTCATCAGCTCTTCTTCCTCAGGCACACAAAGGTCTCTTGGAGTTCATCCAATTCTGGCTTTTGGGTCACTCTGACCTATGTTTATGTTTCATTCTGTGGGCCTTCTGATATCCTTCAGCTCTTTACCTTGGAAAGGAGTCTAAACAAGATTAATTAACTAAAGGAATTTGAGCTCCCTGTTCTGGGACAGGGGTAGTGATAGAAAGGCATTAAACTTAAACTGTTAGAAATATTAACCCTCTAAAAATCTACAACTACTGTGTTCCTAAAATCTACAAAATGTAAAAATCAGAACAAAAACCCTTTCGGCATCAAGTCCCCCCTTTAGAAACAGACAAAACTCAAAAATTTTGTCTGGGTTCTACTACTTAAACTTAGCATTACACTAAAAAGATAAAATTATAGTATTAAATCTTACAGCTAGTTATTATGCAAAACACTAATGATAAACATAACTAAAGAGTTGGTTAGGTTCAGTAACCATGAAGTTGGTTTGTGGAAACTTTCCAAGAGTTACTTGATTTGTAGTACTACATGAGACAAACTCTGGACTTTTCTGAAGTTGCAATAGCATCTGACATCTGATTTTGGATAATTTCAATGACAGTGTTTTTTCAATTGACTTACTTTTAGAGATGGAATCTCCAGGTCTCTGGAATTTCATAGGACTTTCCAAAGTTTGTTTCATTCATCAAAATGCCAATTAGGGCTAATTGCTTTCTATTTTCAATTGCTGGTATTTGAATACAAATACAGCAGTCTGTTTTGAAGGATTTTGGATATGTGACTAGGGTCACATGCAAGTTTTGATTTCAAATTTCAGCTAAATTCATAATGCAAATTTAGCAATTTTTTGGTGTTTTGGCTAAAGCCAAATGCAATTACAAATTTTAGTTCCTAACCTAATTCATGGTTAGTAGCAATGCATACAATGCATGCAAAAAGTAATTTAAAAAAGTAATAGTCTCTGTTGCCCTTGTTCTAGGGGCAGAGGACTTCTGTCCTGCAGTAAGTCCAGGAAACCTGCTATGCAAAGAAAGCAGTCTATTTTGTCTTTTAGGATGACATCAGGTTGTTAATCTTTGAAGTGGTCCTGGAGTCTGTATCACAGGGGTACAGTTCTGTCTTTCACTGTGGTGTAATTAGTTGACAGTACTTGAGATGACTCTCTCTAGTCAGCATGCAGATGTCAGTGTCCCATCTTTCAACAGTTCTCAGTCTGGAACAGGAATGTCCAATTTCATGGGCTTTTGGAGTTTCTGCAAAGTAAAAGGAAATCTAGACCATTTAATAATTTTGCAAACCAACTTTTCTTATGTGAATATAAAGATCAATGAAACAGTTGTTTCTCTGCCTTAGCTATAGGCGAGGCTTGGGTATGTAAGATGTCTTATGTCTCTCGTATCTCTTCACAAATTTTGCTAATTTGAGTTTTGGGAGTGTGCAATTTTGCAAATCTCAGGCAATTTTTAAAGGAATCTCAAATTTCAGAATTCTCGCATTTTGACAATACAAAAAGCAGATTCAGCTTTTATAACATGAAGGGGTTGACTGCTAGCCACAAATGCATGGGCCCATCAGGAGCTTTCCACTACCAAGCTGTGTCTGGAGTTTCTGCAACACCAAACATCATCTTGGCACTACTAATTGCTCCTCACAGCGTGCTTGCATCCTCTGAGTGTATTTCAGGCCCTATCGAGGTCAGACCATCCTGCCACAGCCTGCCTTGACCACAGTCAGTCCTCTCCACCTCACGGAGTAGCTGTGCAGGAGCTTCTTGCCTCCGTGTATAAAAGTATTTTCATTGCTAAATTGTATATGTTAGCATGTTAAATAACAATGGCATCTTCACACATTGTGAGCCATAATGCAGGTTTCTAAAAGATCGTTTTGCTGAAAGAAATCCAAGAGACATAAGAGCATGAAAAAGTTTTCAGGACAAGACTGAAATTCACTTGATTAAGCTAAAATAGGGTACAAGCATCACTTAGATGGCTTAAACAAGCTATTCAGCTAGGATGTTACCAGTTCATTTCAAAAATTGCAGGCTTAGATGTAACTCAATGTTCATGAGACAGTCTACTAAATCAGTTCTTTTAATTCTTCAGCTGCACCGTTGTGACTAGCTGCTTGCTTTCTTGTCTTGTAACACAGGACACACAGAACTTGTTTCGCTTTTCTTTTGCGAGGCTCAGTGCTTCACACACTGTAACAGACACTAGATGATAAGACGTTAGAGACAAACTCAAAATAAACAAATTTGAAGTTACAATCATACAACCTCCGTGTAGAACTTTCAAACCAGGTTTAGAGAAATTTTTCTTACATGTAACAGCAATTAAAGAGAAGACACAGTTGTTCTACACAAAGCTTGCACAATGATGTTTTCATCAACTTTGCTCTCAGATTGGATTCTTGAGAGGCATGTCCTTCAGGTCTGGTGGTGACAGACTTCTTGGTTGTCTGCAAATAATCATATTCTAATAGCAGATGGTTAGTTCACAATAAAGACAAAAATACATAGGTGGCAACTATTGATTGATTTTGCACCAGTATGATACTGGTCCTAGTTTTTAGCAGCCTCAGAGCTATGCTGAGACAGACATGCTACAAGCTGGAGCAGCTCAGAGCAAACTCAGAACACAGAGACTACCACAGAAAGCTGTGGTTTTGCTTTGCCAATCTGTCTCGGTGTATCAGGTGTTGAGGCTTCTCTAAAACTGGAAATGAGAAAATTGCAAACACAGACAGAATCTTTAAGCTTAAGATAGAGATTCCTTAAACTTAAATTGATGCTTTAACATTCATCTCAGTTGGAAAGAACTGAGTTTATTCAGGCAGCTTGTAACACAGTGACACTATCACTCTTTTGCTCCCCCGTTTTCGGTCTTGATGGCAGGGGTAGAGGGAAAATGCTGGAAATGCTCTCGGGGGTAGAGGAACTCGCCCCCCCTTTTCCTGCAATTAGAAATTTTGCACACTTGGGCAAGGCAGTTGAGATGATCAGGCTGCCTGCCTGCTTGCTGGGGAGTCCTGTATTCCAGGACAAGGTGTTTAAATTCTCTGCTTGCTCGCCGAGGCAGGTAGGGATTGTTAGCGACAGGGATAGAAAGGAAAGGGTCGCCCACGGCCCTCCCGCTGTCGGTCTGGGCAAGGTCTCAGCTGTAGGTATTGACCCTGGGTCTATGCTGGCATCTGCTATTGCTGTAGTACTGGCTTTGAGCACAGCTTCTTTGGTCCTTTTTGTCGGGGCCATGCTGGCTCTTAAGGGAACGGTCCCGTCCCTGATGGCCCTTGGGCTGGCCTCTGTTGCTTTAGAAACCGTGGCGTCCCGAGCCGCTGCTGGTGTTGCCCCCGGCTCTGGGCCTGCCGTGCAGTGCCGCCCACCCGGCTCTTTGCCGGCTTCACTCGCTGCTCCAAGGGAAGCAACGCTGCCAGGAGTTAGTTCTACGGTCCCGGGGGTGGAACTGCCCGGGATCGGGGGTCCTGGACAGTGTTCTAGTCCTTTTCTTCCCCAAAAGCTACTCATGCTTTGTTTACAAGGAGTTTCAATAGCAACATTCTCTGCTCTATCTCTAGTGAGGGAGCACAAGGAAAACTTTCCTTTCCTTGCTTTCCCAGGAGAAGGCAAAGATGAAGATGCCTTCCTCCCTCCGGGTCCACTTTGGCTCAGCTTTGCTCTTAACTCTCCATTATAAAGATTACACAAAGCCTCCTCTCCAACCGCAGACAAAAGGCAAACTAGCACTGATTTTTCTCTCTCTCCACCACGAACTAGGGAAGGGAAAGCAGGAAGGAGACCATGTCTCTCTGCTCCTGTGCCTTTTGCAATCTTGGTGTCAGAAGCGGCTCTCTCCACCCTGCCTCTCTGCACAGCACACACTGGCTGCCGGGCAGGGGCAGAGCTGGCCACGTCGCCTGTCCCTGCCTTTGCATGGTCATGAACGGCATCGGCGAGAGATAGAGGAAGGGACGGTGCTGGCTCCCCCTTCCCGCTTTTCCCTGCGGTCTCTGCTAAAGCCCCCTTCGCCCTCCTTTCTGCCACCGCAGCTGCTGAAGGGGCAGCAAAGCCAGTGCCCGCTCTGTTCTTAGCAGCGGGAGAGCCCAGCACAGAGGACCAGCCCACGGCCAAGCAAGACTGATCTTGCTCTTGCTGCCTTTCCGTCACAAGCACCTCCTTTCCACTGGTACCTTCAGGACCTTTTGCTGCTCTAGCTGCCCAAGGAAAAGCTGCGTTTGCCTGGCCAGCAAGCCCTGCCTGTTCATCTCCCGGTCCCGGGAATGTGTGTGCTGCCTCCCCCGCACTCGCTCTATCTGCGTGCTTGGCTACCGCCCTTCTGCAGGCACTCTCACAGCTGCTGGCTCTGCCGATTTCCAAGGCCAACCCTGCTGTGCCTGGCCCCTTTCTGCTGGCTCTGCTCGCCACTCCAGGTGGAGCAATGCTGGCAGAAGTCAATTTCACGGCTCTGGTGGAACCCGCTCCTGGCTGTCCTGGGACAGCTATTATGCCAAGCTTTCCTTCTCCAGGGGGTTCTGCTTGCGCTGCATATGCGCTTGTCTCAGCGTCCCCGGGAGCAGCCTCAGTGTATCCCCGCACCTGTGGGACAACCTCAGTGCATTCCTGTATCCGCCGGGACAGCCTCCTGGGGGGCTCTGGGGGTCCCGGCCCGTTTCCGGAGTTTTCTCCTTCCCAGGAGCTGCTGGGCTTCTGGTTACTCATTTGTTTACAGGGGGTCTTTATGGCAACTCTCCCTGCTCCCTCTCCGATAGGGGAACGCAGAGAAAACACCTTCCTCTTTGCCTCCTCAGGAGGTGGCAAAGGTACTTTCTTTCTCAAGGGAACAGAAACATTCCCTCTCTCTCCCTTTGGGAACACAGACCTTTCATGGTCTTTAAAAGAAAAGTAAGTTAGAAAGTTGAGATTATTGTTTTTGTTAATCTCCCAGGCTAGGACTAGCCTTGAATCCATGCAGCTGTGCCACAGCCACGCTTGTCTTGGCTTCTCCCAGCCCAGCTCCTTGAGCTCAGAGACAGCTGCTCCATCCCAGAAAATCAGCTTTGCCTTAGCCTTTTCACCAGGCTGGCTCCAGCTTATCTTTGTTTTTTGTTCTTCACTACAGAGGTGCTGATATAAATCCTCTTTTTCAACAACAGACAAGATGCAAACCACTGCTTCATTAAAACACGAAACTGACTGCTCTCCCACGCAGCTATGAATGGGGGAAGGAAAGGCAGGAAGGAGATTGTTCTCTACAATTCTGGTGTTATCCTCTGCTTTGGTCTCCCTGTTATTCTGTACCGGACAAGCTGGCTGCCGAGCAACGGCAGTGTCTGCTGCTCTTCCCTCGCTTGTCTCTGCCTCTGCATAGCTGGAAACGCCAGAGGTGGGGAAAGGGGGAAGGGAGGGTGCTGCCTCCCTTTGTACAGCTCTGGACGACTGATGGGAAGAGGGAAATGAGCCTGCTGCTTCCCGCCCCACGCTGCTCTCTGCAGTCCCTGCAACATTCCTTCTGGCCACCCTTTCCAGGGCTGCCTTATCAGTGACTGTGCTTGCCAGAGCAACCTCTGGAAAGCCACCGGTGCCTCCCTGCTCTGTATATTTGATCTTTTCCCACCGTTTCTCTTTTCGTAACACTTGCCTTCTCAAAGATGTTTCAGGGCTTGTTAGATGCTTCCATTTCTGCAAAACCAAAGCTAGAGGGGACTCCACTGGAGTCTCCTCTTCCATGGATTGCGTACAACCCATGCTGACAAGTTACAGGCAAGGGAAAAAACTTTTCAGCACCCAGATTTGAACTGCTGGCGTCAGGAATACCAAGCAAGCTCACTCCTCCAAGTGCTATGTTACCGCTTCAGGCTAAGACAGAGTGATGTAATCCCAGAGAGATATTCCTCTCCTTTCCAGCTGCATTCAGCTAACATGAAACCCCTGAGCACTCTGCTTTGCCCTTCCCGAAGCAACAAGGGACCAAACCGTCCCTCACCCAGGCAAAACACCCTTTTGCCCACCAGGCTGAGAAACTGACTGGCCAGATCGGCTATACCTCCCAGCCCAACGTATTCCCAGTTCCAGGGAAAAACCTTCCCTTAGTTTGCTAGCAAAAATACCCAAAGGAACTGCTCCTTTTATCTTACCCAGTTGTTAGGAGTTTCAAAGGTCACTGAAGGAACCCTCCAAAATGTGCCGGCAGTAGAGAATTCCCGCAGGATGAAACTTCTTGCTCTGGAGTCCCTCGTGGTTCCAGGGTGCTGGATTCTCTGATTCCACCTTTCGGGCGCCAAACTGTTGCCGTGAATGACCCTTCCCCCCAAAAACAGGACTTCAAGCCACGTTAGTGTAGGGTAAGATAAAAAGTAAAGGTCCTTTAATAACACAGGGCCTACAGCCCACAGGAATACAGGGTGACATGCATGTGTCTTAGTTCTTGTTTCCATGGCTTTTATAATAAGATCCCTCCAATCATTGCTTTACACATTTCTCAGTCCAGCCCCAGTCCCACCCCTGGTCCAACCCCCTGGAATTGGGTCTGGGGTCGTCAGGACCCTCTGTCTTCATCAGCTCTTCTTCCTCAGGCACACAAAGGTCTCTTGGAGTTCATCCAATTCTGGCTTTTGGGTCACTCTGACCTATGTTTATGTTTCATTCTGTGGGCCTTCTGATATCCTTCAGCTCTTTACCTTGGAAAGGAGTCTAAACAAGATTAATTAACTAAAGGAATTTGAGCTCCCTGTTCTGGGACAGGGGTAGTGATAGAAAGGCATTAAACTTAAACTGTTAGAAATATTAACCCTCTAAAAATCTACAACTACTGTGTTCCTAAAATCTACAAAATGTAAAAATCAGAACAAAAACCCTTTCGGCATCAGTAGGAAGAGCTGTAAGGCACTCTTAGGGATAGAGGGGAGTAGCTTTGCCGTGAAGGGTATGTCAGAGAAGACGCACCACTCCGTGAGTGAGTTTTTGTCTGAGTTTGGTGCTGCTGCCCCTAAAGCCGATGGAGATGCGGTGCCGTCCCAGTCCGCCGTGCCAGGCAGTGCGGGGGTGTTCACTGGGGCCGTGATGGAGGGGGGCGGCCCTGGCCGCAGTTCGGAGGCTGCACCTGCGCCTTCTGCTGCTCCGCGGGAAGAGCCCACGGCCCCTGCGGGGGGAGCTGCCATCGCTCCTGGGCCGGTGCCTACCACGGCCCCTGCGGGGGAAGCTGCTATCGCTCCTGGGCCAGCGCCTACCATGGTCCCTGTGGGGGGAGCTGCCATCGCTCCTGGGCTGGTGCCTACCACAATCCCTGCGGGGGGATCTACCGCTTCTGGGTCTACGCCTGCTGCCGCCATGGCAGGAGAGCCTAAAGCCTCGGCGGGGGGGTCAGATGGCGAGCGAGAGCGTACGCTGACGCCTTTAGAACAGCAGATGAAGGAGTTGTTAGAATAGATGGCTGAGACGAATAAGCAAACCATGAAAGCCCTTCAAAAGAAAAAGAGGGAGCAACGTCCATTGGCCAAGTCATTGCGTTTCCCTTTTAAAATGTGTCGGGACCCCTCGCCCAGTTCAGAGGATGAAGAAAACAGTGCTGCTTCCCCGTCCTCCCGCAAATCTAATGCACTAGCGCCATCTAGTGACAGAAAGACCCATGTAGCACGGTGGTCTGGATTCATTAAAGATGCAATCTTGGAAGGTGACGGGACAGCCGTTGATACTGTTGTCTGTCCTGTTGTGATTGACAACGATGGTCGACGTTATAGCCAACATGATTGGAAAGTGATGCAGCAAGTGAAAAAAGCTTTAAAGGAGGGGGGAATTAATACAGAATCTGGACGTTCAGTTTTAGACTGGATTTTCACAGCTGATACTAACTCCCCACGATTGTAAGAACATAGCATGCTTTTTTCTAAAACACCCTCTCAGCAGATAACTTGGCATAAAGAGTGGAAGCGGCTTGTCCAGCTTGAGTCTGCTGGCCCTCATGGAGCCGATGATCCCTTAGCAGGGGTCACCTCAGACATGTTAACAGGTGATGGACAATTTGAGGATGTGCAAGTACAGCTGCAGTTCCCGGCAGTCTTGCATCACACCGCAGCAAGACTGGATCGTCAAGCCTTCTATGCAGTTTCAGATCGAACTCCACTCCCTCTGCTCACGTCCATCAAGCAGGGAGTTACAGAACCTTACTCGCATTTCATAGATCGTCTTTCACAATCAATCATGGCACAAAACGACTTGAGTGTGGATGGGAAATGTTATCTGTTCAAGCTGTTGGCTTTTGAAAATGCCAACCCAAAGACCAGACCCCTGCTTGCAACCCTTCCCAAAGACGCAGAGGTCCCTGAAATGCTTGAGGTGGCCTCTCGAGCAAATCAACAGCAGCAAAGCCAGGCCATGGCAGGTGCTTTTGCCACCGCAATGGAACCAACCCAACGCCTTCTTGCCACTGTAGCCCAAAAAATAGCTGGCAAACAGAAGGGAAAGACAGCGAAGTCTACCTCCGTGTGCTTCTGGTGTGGGGGTAAAGCCCATTTCCATAAAGACTGTTCTGTCATAGTGTGGTGTGAGCACTGCCAAAACGACGGTCACACCAGCAGCGTTTGTAAGGCTGCAAAAAACGGGAGGTCCAGCACGAAGGGCCCCCGCGCGATGACACAAGTGGCCGGCCCAATGCTCTCAGACAACTACCACCTCCCGCAACAAGGGGAAGCCTGGGGCTCGATCTGGCAGCAGCAGTAGATGTAACTCTCAAGTCTACACAAGTTCAAAAAATACCAACTGGAATTACAGGACCCATCTATCACGAAAACAGCAAGATGGGAGCCTTGCTGATAGGAAGATCGTCAGCTGGAACTGCTGGATTAATTGTTTTGCCAGGAGTTATTGATGCGGACTATACTGGAGAAATTTTAATTGCTTGTTACACACTGACCCCACCTCTCTTGATTCAAAAAGGGACTTGCATTGCCCAGCTAGTTCTTTTGCCTAAGAGCAAAGTAGGGAACCAGAAGACATCGCACCTTGCCAGAGGAGATAACGGATTTGGGTCCTCTGGTGACGTAGTGGTATCTCTCTTGCAAAAAATGAAGGTCCGACCCATGGTCACTGTGCAACTGACGTGAAATGAGAAAAGTGTTGCCATATCAATGATGATGGACACAGGGGCAGATGTCACCACTGTCAGCCGGCAACTGTGGCCTCGGAGCTGGAAGTTGCTACCTGCAGTGGATGCCGTACAAGGCGTTGGAGGTGGCTCCAACCCGCTCTAACCCGTGCTGCCCATCCAGCTACAGTTTCCAGAGGGGCAAACAGTGTCTGTGCGTCCCTATGTCATGGCACTCCCAGGCCAACTAGGTGGTCTCATTGACAGAGATGTGTTGAGCCAGCTAGGAGCAACCCTTTCCATCCCTGAGCCTGAAAAACATTTTTAGGCACGGTCACTGCTGAAAAGCCGCCAACCCTCCGTCTTCATTGGAAATCAGATGATTGTATATGGGTGGAGCAGTGGCCGTTGTCTAAGGAGCAGCTAGACATTGCCAATCAGCTTGTAAAAGAGCAACTAGATGCAGGACACATTCAGCCATCAGTCAGTCCCTGGAACACGCCTATTTTTGTAATCCCCCAAAAATCAGGAAAATGGTGCTTGTTGCATGACTTACGGAAAGTGAATGACCAAATGTGGCCGATGGGGGCTGTGCAACCAGGCATGCCATTGCCGACAATGCTGCCTAGAGACTGGCATGTATTGGTGATTGACTTAAAGGACTGTTTCTTTACCATCCCTCTTTGTCCAGAGGACACAGTCCGGTTTGCTTTTACCGTGCCATCAATCAATAAGGCTGAACCAGCCAAAAGATATAAATGAACTGTGTTACCGCAGGGAATGAAGAACTCACCTACTATGTGTCAGTTGTATGTTGCCTGGGCACTTCAACCGTTGCGGAAAGAGATGCCGTCTACTCTCATCTACCACTTCATGGATGACATCCTCTTCTGTCAGCAAGATCCATTTGATAGTGGCATCTGCGATACCATAACAGCCTCGTTGAAGCGCAAAGGTCTAATTGTAGCCCCAGAAAAAGTGCAGCAAGTAGCTCCTTGGAATTATCTAGGATGGCAAGTGACGCATCCTGCCATTAGACCGCAAAAGCTTTCACTTATCCCTTCAGTGAAAACATTGCAAGATGCCCAGAAATTAGTTGGTCAGCTTCAATGGGTCAGTGTTGGGATTTTATATGCTCTTAGATCTAAAGTGTGAGTTGTGTGTTGAACTTGTTTCTGTGCTTAGCGTGTTGTAGCTTCAAGGACTAATTAATGAGGTCAGCAGCTCCTGCCACCCTCTCAACAGATGTGTGTAATCAGCCAATTAGAGCGGGCATTGTCATGTAAACAGCATTGTTAACCAATTATCAGTGCCAAGGTGGCAGAGCTGCGGAGGGATTCAGCTTTTGAAGTGTATAAGAGTTTGTGAGCGGATGAATAAAGTTGCCTGTTGCTGCTAACTTCTGTGAAGTCGTCTCTGCAGGTCACAAACCCGCCTCCCTCCGTTATCTGGCGCCCGAAACAGGTTGCTAGCGTTCGCAAAATCTGGCTGGACCAGACGTGCGATTTTAGTCCGCAGAATCTGAAGAATTCAGACGTGTGGACCCGGTCCCGCAGAATCCGGTACCTGGACGTGCAGGACGTTGCCCGCAAGATCCAGCTCGTCTGGACATGTGAGTGCCCCTCGCAAGAGGAAGTACTGGGAGGACAGGTCGAACACACCAAAGGTTTTGTCGACACCCCGGGCATGAAGGGCTGTAAACGAGTGAAAAATGGAGAAGGATGCAGCCCAGCAATTGTTCTTAGAGTTTCTCGCTGTGCGAGGCGTTGCTGTGTCCACGAAAAAGCTGTTATGTTTGCTCGCGTGGGCTAAGAAAGCAGGACTCTTTAAACTGTCATCGCAATTTTTTGATGTGTTGGAATGGGAAGAAGTAGGTAATAAGCTCCGTGAAAAAGCAATAGATGGAGGCAAAGAGGCGAAAGAACTAGGACCGGCCTGGCGAGAAGTTATGAGCCACCTTAAGCAGTACCAGGCTGAGAAAAAAGTGGCTGTAGCAGCTCAACATATGCTAGATGACAATGAGGACCGGCGTGGCCAGTCGGGACTTTTCAAGACGGTTCCTGTAGCCCCTGGCGTGGAAGTACCAGTCCTTCAGAACGCTGGTGAGGTGCAAGAGGCCGCCGCAGCTGCCGAAGCCTCAAATTCCGCTACGTCAACTGCCGATGCTAGGGACTCTGGCTGCCGTCCGAAAACGCCGAGGTCGACCCCGCTCCCGCCCAGCGGCTCCAGCGACTCTGACTCCGATGACGACATCGTCCGCAAGCGCCGAGATCGGGGCTCTCAGATCCCCTCCGCTCCGCGCTATCGGCCGCCGCCGTGGGCTCCACCACCCCCTTCCCCCGCCGGCATCACAGATAACATGAGGGCTCTTGACTTCGGGAATGACGTAATGATAGAGTCGGGTGGGGGGTTACTACTGCGTCCTAGGAATGGGGGAAATTGGTCCGGGATAATACGGGATGCCTTGCTGGAGGGTGATTGGGCGGCGGTAGGGGCTTTGGGGTCTCATTGTGGGTTTCCCGTACTGCAAACCACCAACCCGCAGGGCCAGGCCGTAGGAACTCACAAGCCTTATGAATGGAAGTTGTTACAGCAGCTACGAGCTACGGTTACTCAATACCAGCTGCATAGTGAACCGGTAAAGCAAATGCTGGGGTATGTGTTTAGCGCAGAGCTTTTGTGTCCAAATGACTGCATGGCCTTGGCAAAATTGCTATGCACACCATCTCAATATGTGCAGTGGGAAAAGTTATGGGAGGAAGAGTGTAGAAAGGTTGTGAATACACCAGTGCCGCAGGGGCATGCATTGCATGGGTTACAGCTCGATATGCTAATGGGGCAAGGCCCGTACGCAGCGACTCCCAGACAGCTCCAGTTTCCTGCTGAGTTCCACAGAGCGTCTGCAGAGGCAGCTCATAAGGCGTTGTTGCGTATCCCAACAGAGAAAAAGGGGCCAAATTGGGCGAATGTGCATCAGGGTGAGCGAGAGACTTATGAGACCTTTATCAATCGCTTAGTCAGTGCTTTAGAATCTGACGCGGATTTGCAGGAAGGTATGAGAGAGAATCTCCTTAAGACCTTCGCCTTTGAACATGCAAATGGTAAAACTAGATTGCTCTTAAGCACTTTGCCTAAGGAGGCCTCGCTGGTGGATGTGCTGGACCGTGTTTCCAGAGCTCAGGCGCAACAACAAAATGTATTTTTAGCTGAGGCTGTGGGGGAGGCTGTGAAGGAGCAGAATAAGTCTATCACAAATATGCTTCAACAGCTCCCCATGCTCATGGCATTGTAACACGGCCGCATCCCAGAAAGGGGGATGGGCGTCACAATGGCAACCGGGTGTGTTTTCGTTGCGGCAAGCCAGGGCATGTTCGCAAACAATGCATGGCTGGACCAGTGTGGTGCACCCTGTGTCAAAGTAGGAGTCATGCCGCCGAAGCGTGTAGAAGGTCGGGAAACGGGATAGCAAGCGCGAATGGGGGTCGCGCGGGGACAACAGTAACTCCCAATGCTGTGAATGGGGCGCTCCCGCCACTGCCGGGAGCCTCGGGATTGACCTGGCAACAACAGTAGACGTTGTCTTGACTGACACGTCTCCCCAAATTATTCCTACCGGGTGGCAGAAACCAAGAGACTCCTTTGGAGCACTGCTGTTAGGTCGGTCGTCGGCAGGGCTTAAAGGGTTAGTGGTGCTGCCAGGCTTGATTGATGCTGATTACACGGGGGAGGTTAAAATAGCAGCACACACCTTGCAACCCCCCATGGTCATCCCAGCGGGAAGCTGCATAGCCCAAGTCGTGCCGCTGACCAACCTGTTACAGACAATGTCCTTAGGCAAGACTGTGAATAACATTCGGGGAGATCGTGGTTTTGGTTCTACAGGGCCAGTGGCGTGTTTGTCGCTGCAGCTAAAATTGCAACCCATTTTGAAAGTCATTCTCTCCTATAACGGAGAGCGGTACCCTATTCAGCTGCTGCTAGACACGGGGGCAGATGTCACAATGGTTAGCCAAACCTTGTGGCCGCCGCATTGGCCATTACAGGTGGCCACGGAAGGGGTTACTGGCCTCGGGGGCATAGCCACGGCAAGGACATCCCTCGGTCCTGTACAGGTTGCTACCGAGGAGTCGGTGGCTTCCGTGGTTGTCTATGTCTGTCCCCTTCCCCCCGGACTCCCAGGCCTTCTTGGCAGAGATGCGATGGCGCAAATGGGAGTAACACTGTCTACCGTGGGAACGGTTTTTTCACAGCGGCCATTGGAAAGCCGCCACCACCCCGGCCACTCGTCTGGCTGACCGATGAGGCTGTCTGGGTGGAGCAATGGCCTTTGACAAAAGAGCGGCTAGAAACTGCTCATCAACTCGTATCAGAACAAGTTGAACAAGGCCATTTAAAGGAGTCTGTTAGCCCATGGAACACCCCGATATTTGTCGTGCCAAAGAAGTCAGGGAAGTGGCGTTTGCTTCACGACTTGCGAAAGGTTAATGAACAGATGCAGCCTATGGGGGCAGTGCAGTCAGGTCTACCAAACCCAGCTATGCTGCCTGAAAATTGGCCGCTACTGATTATTGATCTTAAGGATTGCTTCTTCACAATCCGTTTACACCCTAATGATACTCAGAGGTTTGCATTCACCCTGCCTTCGCTTAATAGGGCAGAACCGGCGAAACGGTTTGAATGGACCGTCCTGCCCCAAGGCATGAAGAACAGCCCCACCTTATGTCAGCTCTATGTAGCGGCTGCGCTAGCTCCACTAAGGCAAGCATGGCCACATGTATTAATTTACCAGTACCTAGACGATGTGGTTTTCTGTCAACAACAGTCCTTTACTTCTGAACAAACTCAGCAAATCCTTGATACCCTCTCTGCCTTTGGACTTCAAATAGCACAGGAAAAGCTCCAGATTAGCCAGCCTTGGAAGTATTTAGGGTGGGCTATCTCAGATTCAGTGATCCGTCCCCAAAAACTGACCATATCAACAGAGGTTGTTACCCTGCACGATGCTCAGAAACTATTAGGGGATCTGCAATGGGTACGGCCAGTGGTAGGCTTACGGAATGAAGACCTTGCACCTCTGTTGCCACTGCTGAAGGGTACAGACCCTACCCAGCCTGTCTGTGTCTCTGATGCACAACGTATGGCCCTCCAAAACATTGTAGACAAAGTTAATAATAGATGGGCACACCGCAGAATTCTCAATTTTCCATTTTCGGTTTTTGTTCTCCTGTCGGCCCCATTCGTGAATGCAGTGATTGCTCAGTGGCAAAAGAAAAAGGGGGGAAAACAGAAGGAGAGAGTGTGTTTGATAGAGTGGGTATTTGGTCCAGTTATGCCCAAGAAAAGCATTGTACCACTCATTGACAGCATGGCAAACCTCATCATGAAGGCTAGAACAAGAACAGTTGCCATTTCAGGGGCAGAACCAGAATATGTCCATCTGCCCATGACACCAACAGAACTTGAATGGGCCTTGAATAACTCAGAGGTGCTCCAACGAAGCTTGCTAGGATGGTCAGGTTCCATAACCACAGAATTTCCTACAGGGAAACTTGGGACCTTGTTAACCACGCAGAGATGGTCAGGCATACCCTTGTGCTCTAGAACACCGCTGGTGGATGCTGTCACTGTGTTTACTGATGCAGGGAAGTTATCGAAAACTGCTGCCATTGTGTGGAAAACAGATAATCAGTGGCAAAAGAAAGTGCTAAAGGGAACTGCTGAGGATACATTGCAGACACTAGAACTGACCGCGGTATGTTGGGCATTTAATCACTGGATGATGAGTTCACTGAATGTCGTAACAGATTCATTGTACGTTGCAGGTGTGGCCCAGCGCATTGAGGATGCAGCAATAAGAGAAACTGGTAGGCCGAGATTAGTACGATTGTTCCAACAGCTCCAGCAAGCTACTCGACAGCGCAACTTGCCGTATTGTGTAATTCACATACGGAGCCATCAGTGGAGTTTGGGTCTGGGACAGGGCAATGCAAAGGCAGATGCACTAGTCTCTGCAGCAATAACGATCCACTGTCCACTTAACAAATTCGAGTCTGCCAGGATGGCGCATAATCAATTTCACCAAAATGCTAAAGGTCTTATGAGGGACTTTGAGCTCTCTCAGGCAGAGGCCTCTGGAATTGTGAGAACTTGCCCTCAATGCAGCCACCATGGGACTGGAATTGGCATGGGAGTAAATCCACGCGGGTTAAAAGCCCTAGAAATATGGCAAATGGATGTCACACACGTACCCAGTTTTGGGAGGCTTAAGTACGTCCATGTCACAGTTGACACTTACTCGCGGTTTGTATGGGCCACTGCGCAAACAGGAGAAAGGGCTTTGCATGTTAAACGGCACCTGACGCAGTGTGTGGCAGTCATGGGGGTTCCAGAAACCATCAAAACAGATAATGGGCCTGCATATGTCAGTCAAAGTGTGAAAAAGTGGTTTCAACATTGGGGAATTAAACATGTAACAGGGATTCCGCACTCCCCTACCGGACAAGCTGTAGTTGAACGAACCAATAAAACCTTAAAGGAATACTTGGATAAATTTAAGGATGAATTAGATATTCAGGAGAAGCTAAACAAGGCACTCTTTGTAATGAATCATTTATGTATTTTTGGGGATAATGCAGAACCTGCAGCTCTATTACATGGTAGAGCTCTGCCCAAAATACAGCCCAACTGTACTGTCAAGGTTACTTATAGGGATCCTAAAACAGGTGAATGGAAAGGCCCTGCTGAAGTAATATTCTTTGGGAGAGGCTATAATTGTGTTTTGACACCAACAGGACCTCAATGGATTCCGGCAAAGTGGACCAAGGCAGCCACCAAACAACAAGATAAGGACACACCAGACGATGACAATCAGCGTGGCGACGATATTACCTTTCGAGATCAACCTGTTGGACTCTGCCAATTGTTTGGGTTTGCTTAGGTCATATAAGTTGTCACCTGTAATAATGATAGAACTGTGTATGTTTAGTAGTTCTGCTGTTATGAGTGAAGTTAGCCTTACTCTGCTGCCAACTCAGGGTATTTGGTTTGTCTTTGCCAACGTAACCAGACTGCAAGAGACTTGTGTTAGCTAATCTCAATTAAGAAATCCTTTTATCATATGGTTAAGTAGTATTTTAAGTCTTCTTAACTCTAATCAGTGCCTTATAACTCTTACTATGCCGGCATGTTGTAGTTTGGGATTATTATGTAAATTCTCTCCCCTGCCACTTAACTGCCCAGGCCAGCGGTTAACAAAAGAAGCAGTTAACTGTGATCGCTGGGGTGGGGGCAGGTTTGTCTCTTTTGGTTTTTTTTTTGGATATTCTCGGGAGTCTTGGCTCGGCGGAACGGGGGAGTGGGGGCTCCAAGGAGGCAGGCTGCCCTGCTGGTTACTGCTGGGGTTTTCCCTGGCTGTCTTGCCGCTGCCTACTTCGGACTATTTTTTTTTTCCTGCCGTGCTGCTGCCTGCCTTGGATTTGCTGCTGGTTGCTCGTACCTTTCTGCTTCTTGGACGGGGAACACAGGGGAAGAGACTGAGTCCATCTGAAAAGCCCACTGCTCGTCTGTTTCGCTGGAGAGGGACTGAAACTCACTCTGCAGCCAGCTGGGCTGTGACAAGGACACTTAAGTATAACCTTTTCTCCCGGAGGAAAACCTGCTGGGTTTTGTTGTTGTTTTTTTTTTTTTCTCTTATGGTGTTGGGGAAGTGGGTTGCACTAGTCTGTTTACATATATATATATATAGCAGTTATCCTTCTTGTATTAAAATTCCTTTTCTTAAATTTGATAAAGAGTGGTGTGATTATTGTGGAGGAGGCCCCTCCCCTGCTTGTGGGTAAAACATTTTGGTTTTTCCCCTCAAACCGAGACATTTCTTGGCGCCCAACGTGGGGCGGCTTGTAAACAAAGAAGGATAACTGCTATTTTGTGGCACCATGTGGGTCTTGAGCTTAGGGTTCATCAGGACCATCCTGTATAATATATTGGCTTTTTGTTGGTACAAATTCATGCCAAAAGGAGCGGCAGGTTTAAGTCTTATCAACAAATCAATGAGCAAAACTCAAATAGCCGCAATTATTATTGAGTTCTTACTCTGGATTTATGGTACCATGAATTCGATGCCTTTGGATGTCATGTGGGTGGTGCTCTCCAGGCTGTTTTCGTGCCGCAACCTAAGCTGCTACCTCTGGGGATTCAGTGATAATAGTACGGACCCTTGGGAAGGAACAAAGGGGAATCTCTTCTCCCAACCCTTTGTCCATTCCCCATTCAAGTCTGCTACAACAGCTTTTGAGATGTTTAAATTCTCCCTGGATGCCAGAGATATCTTGCTCTTTATGGTTTTTCTGCAGGGTTGTATCCCTGCGGCTTACAGAATGTTTGAAGGTAGGGCCAGGGTTTTTCCAGAATGCATTCAGAAACCTAGCCCAGTGAAGGGGGAAAAGCGAGAGAATAAAACCCCTGATGCCACAGTGAAGGGAGAAAAGGATGAGGCTAAACCAGGAGGACAGGCCAAGCCTATGGAAGTTGCCCCTATTCAGAAAAGGAAATATAAGACCAAATTAGACCATCCAGCGGACGATGAGGGGGCTGCTGCACCTCCACAGCAAGCAGACCCAAAGCCTGAGATCATCACTGAGTCATTGTCATTTGATAATCTCCGTAGTTTGCGGAAAGACATTGCTCGACACCCGGGTGAGCCCATCCTGACTTGGTTGATCCGAGTTTGGGACCTTATGGGTGAAAGCTTACAACTGGATGGTGCTGAAGCCAGGTTTTTGGGGGCTCTGGCCCAGGATGTGGCTATTGAACAGGTGTTCGTGAGGGAATCAAAGCCCCTTTAACTCTGGGCACGACTTCTAACGAGTGTAAGAGAGAAGTTTGTTTATAGAGAAATCCTGCAGGAACATCATATTAGGAAGACTTGGAAGACGATGGAAGAAGGAATTTTACGTCTGAGGGAGATGGCAATGATGGACGTGCTTTTTGGAAG
The DNA here is from genome assembly GCF_047495875.1 of Pithys albifrons albifrons. NCBI lineage: Eukaryota > Metazoa > Chordata > Aves > Passeriformes > Thamnophilidae > Pithys > Pithys albifrons. Next base: position 397,269 of record NC_092483.1, on the reverse strand, counting down.
AGGTGGGCAAGCCAATAATGACCCTGACAAGGTCAGATGCACACCACATATGTGGTGGGACCTTTCACGCTCGGGGCCAGCTGAATACACCGATTTCCTGGCATCCATGTATAGGGAAGAGAACCATGAAACAGTGGGCGCTGTAGCAAATAAGCTCCGGATATATGAAGGCATGACCCACAGCCCAATGCAGGCCCGTATTTCTGCTGTAGAGACATTGGTTGAGAGTCTCAAGACGCTGCCTGCAGAGGTAAAAGCGATCAGAGAGGAAATTAGGGAAAGTCTCCAAGTGGCACCAGTGCGAATGAGAACCTCTGAAGTCAGAGCCAGACGCCCCCCAGCCAGAGGAAGTGGACAGACCTCACGAACTGAGATGTGGTACTTCCTGGCCAAACATGGAGAAGACATGGGACGGTGGGATGGGAAACCCACCCGTGCCCTTGCAGCCCGAGTACAAGAACTGAAGGAGAATGGAAGAAGGTCAGTGAGAGTAAGTGCAGTCCCAGTTTCCCACAGGCAAGAATCTGACCCACAGGAGGGCACCTCCCAGGTGTACTCATCGAGAAAAGGTTCTGACCGCTATGACCAGGATCAGTGTTAGAGGGGCCCTGCCTCTAGCCAGGTAGAGGCACGGGACAACCGTGTCTATTGGACTGTGTGGATTCGATGGCCTGGTACATCAGACCCACAAAAGTATAAGGCTTTGGTTGATACTGGCGCTCAATGCACATTAATGCCATCAGGACATGTGGGCTCAGAAACTATTTCTATTTCTGGGGTGACAGGGGGATCTCAAGAGTTGACTGTGCTAGAAGCTGAAGTGAGCTTGACAGGGAGAGATTGGCAGAAACACCCCATTGTGACTGGTCCAGCCGCCCCATGTATCCTGGGCATTGACTACCTCAGGAATGGATATTTTAAGGACCCAAAGGGGCATAGATGGGCTTTTGGAATAGCCACTGTACAGACAGAAGGGATTGAACAATTGAACTCATTGCCAGGTCTCTCAGAAAGTCCTTCTGCTGTTGGACTGTTGAAAGTTGAGGAACAGCAAGTGCCAATTGCCACCACGACAGTGCACCGTCGGCAATACCGAACGAACCGTGATGCTGTGATCCCCATCCATAAGATGATCCGTGAACTGGAGAGCCAAGGGGTGGTCAGCAAAACCCACTCACCCTTCAACAGCCCCATCTGGCCTGTGCATAAGTCTGATGGAGAATGGAGATTGACTGTGGACTATCGTGGCTTGAATGAAGTTACCCCACCGCTGAGTGCCGCTGTGCCGGACATGCTGGAGCTCCAGTATGAACTGGAGTCCAGGGCAGCAAAGTGGTATGCCACTATTGACATTGCTAATGCGTTCTTCTCCATTCCTCTGGCACCAGAGTGCAGGCCACAGTTTGCTTTCACCTGGAGGGGCGTGCAGTACACCTGAAACCGACTACCCCAGGGGTGGAAACACAGTCCCACCATCTGTCATGGACTGATCCAGACTGCACTGGAGAAGGGTGAGGCTCCAGAACACCTGCAATACATTGATGACATCATTGTGTGGGGGGACACAGCAGAAGAGGTTTTTCAGAAAGGAGAGAAAATCATCCAGATCCTTTTGGGAGCTGGCTTTGCCATCAAACGGAGTAAGGTTAAGGGACCAGCCCAAGAGATCCAGTTCCTGGGAGTGAAGTGGCAGGATGGACGCCGTCAGATTCCAACAGAAGTCATCAATAAGATCACAGCAATGTCTCCACCTACCAGCAAAAAGGAAACACAAGCCTTCCTGGGTGCCATAGGGTTCTGGAGGATGCATATCCCAGCATACAGTCAGATCGTAAGCCCTCTCTACTTGGTAACCCGTAAGAAGAATGATTTCCACTGGGGCCCTGAGCAGCAACAAGCCTTTGACCAGATCAAGCATGAGATTGCTCAGGCTGTAGCCCTTGGACCAGTCAGGACAGGACCAGACGTACAGAACATGCTCTACTCCGCCGCCGGGAATAATGGCCTGTCTTGGAGCCTTTGGCAGAAGGTGCCTGGTGAGACTCGAGGCCGACCACTTGGATTCTGGAGCCGAGGCTACAGAGGATCTGAAGCCAACTATACCCCCACAGAGAAAGAGATCCTAGCCGCCTATGAAGGAGTCCAAGCCGCCTCAGAGGTGATTGGCACAGAAGCACAGCTGTTTCTGGCACCTCGACTACCAGTGCTGAAGTGGATGTTGTCAGGACAGGCTGCCTCTACACATCACGCCACTGATGCTACCTGGAGCAAGTGGATTGCCCTGATTACGCAGCGCGCCCGTATAGGAAAATCAAATCGCCCTGGGATCCTGGAAATCATCACAAACTGGCCTGAAGGTGAAAATTTTGGTCTAGCAGATGAAGAGGAAGAGCAGGTGACACGTGCGGAAGAAGCTCCACCATACAATCAATTGCCAAAAGAGGAAATACGCTACGCCCTCTTCACCGATGGCTCCTGTCGCATTGTAGGGACTAATCGCAAATGGAAAGCAGCTGTATGGAGTCCCACCCGACAAGTTGCAGAAGCTACTGAAGGAGAAGGTGGGTCGAGTCAGTTTGCAGAGCTTAAAGCCGTGCAGTTGGCCCTGGACATTGCTGAACGAGAGAAATGGCCAAAGCTTTACCTCTACACCGACTCATGGATGGTGGCCAATGCTCTCTGGGGATGGTTAGACCGATGGAAGAAAACCAATTGGAAACGCAGAGGGAAACCCATCTGGGCTGCCGATATATGGCAAGATATTGCCACCCGAGTAGAGAAGCTGATTGTGAGAGTCCGCCACGTAGACGCACACGTGCCCAAAAATCGGGCCAATGAGGAACATCTCAACAACCAACAGGCAGACCGAGCTGCGCAAGTGAAAGTATCACAGACAGATCTGGACTGGCAGCACAAGGGAGAGCTGTTCTTGGCTCGATGGGCCCATGATGCCTCGGGCCATCAGGGCAGAGATGCCACTTATAAATGGGCACGAGACCGAGGGGTGGATTTAACCATGGACATTATCTCTCAGGTTATCCACGACTGCGAGACATGTGCTGCCATTAAGCAGGCTAAGAGAGTGAAGCCCCTGTGGTATGGTGGACGCTGGGATAAGTATAAGTACGGGGAGGCCTGGCAGGTTGACTACATCACACTGCCACAGACCCGCCAAGGCAAGCGCTATGTGCTCACCATGGTGGAAGCAACCACAGGGTGGCTGGAGACACACCCAGTGCCTCACGCCACTGCTCGGAACACCATCCTAGGCCTGGAAAAACAAGTGCTGTGGCGACATGGCACCCCAGAACGAATTGAGTCAGATAATGGAACTCATTTCAAAAACAGCTTAGTTGCTACCTGGGCGAGAGAACATGGCATTGAGTGGGTGTATCATATCCCCTACCATGCACCAGCTGCCGGGAAAGTTGAGCGGTGTAATGGACTGTTGAAAACCACTTTGAAGGCGTTGGGTGGAGGGACTTTCAAACACTGGGATCAACACTTAGCAAAGGCTACATGGCTAGTCAACACTAGAGGCTCTGTCAATCGAGCCGGCCCTGCCCAATCAGAACCCCTTCACACTGTAGATGGAGACAAAGTCCCTGTAATACACCTGAGAGGTATGCTAGGGAAAACAGTCTGGATCAACCCTGCCTCAGGCAAAGGCAAACCCATTCGTGGGGTTGTCTTTGCTCAAGGATCTGGTTCCACCTGGTGGGTGATGCAGGAAGATGGAGAGACACGATGTGTACCTCAAGGGGAACTTATCTCTGGGTAAACGACTCATATTACTGTATTTGTAAACACTTAATTATTTGAAAGAAAATTTAAGTTTAATGTAGAGTATCGGCATGGAAGAGAATTTAGGGGTGGATAATGTTGTAGTTTGGGATTATTATGTAAATTCTCTCCCCTGCCACTTAACTGCCCAGGCCAGCGGTTAACAAAAGAAGCAGTTAACTGTGATCGCTGGGGTGGGGGCAGGTTTGTCTCTTTTGGTTTTTTTTTTGGATATTCTCGGGAGTCTTGGCTCGGCGGAACGGGGGAGTGGGGGCTCCAAGGAGGCAGGCTGCCCTGCTGGTTACTGCTGGGGTTTTCCCTGGCTGTCTTGCCGCTGCCTACTTCGGACTATTTTTTTTTTCCTGCCGTGCTGCTGCCTGCCTTGGATTTGCTGCTGGTTGCTCGTACCTTTCTGCTTCTTGGACGGGGAACACAGGGGAAGAGACTGAGTCCATCTGAAAAGCCCACTGCTCGTCTGTTTCGCTGGAGAGGGACTGAAACTCACTCTGCAGCCAGCTGGGCTGTGACAAGGACACTTAAGTATAACCTTTTCTCCCGGAGGAAAACCTGCTGGGTTTTGTTGTTGTTTTTTTTTTTTTCTCTTATGGTGTTGGGGAAGTGGGTTGCACTAGTCTGTTTACATATATATATATATATATATAGCAGTTATCCTTCTTGTATTAAAATTCCTTTTCTTAAATTTGATAAAGAGTGGTGTGATTATTGTGGAGGAGGCCCCTCCCCTGCTTGTGGGTAAAACATTTTGGTTTTTCCCCTCAAACCGAGACACGGCATTTATCTGTTTTAGTGACTAGTGTGGATAAGGTTTCTCTTTTAAGTTTTTAGTTTACCTTCTTAAGATTAATAAGTTAGCATTGTAATTCGGTTAAGTTAAGTTAAGTCTTAATGATGTTATTGCTGTGTGTGTTTATATTATGCTCTTAGGATGTTAAGTTAGGTATGTTAAGTAAGCCATTCTGCAGACAATTAATCAAACACGGATAGTTAAAAAAAAATAAACGGGGGAATTGTTGGGATTTTATATGCTCTTAGATCTAAAGTGTGAGTTGTGTGTTGAACTTGTTTCTGTGCTTAGCGTGTTGTAGCTTCAAGGACTAATTAATGAGGTCAGCAGCTCCTGCCACCCTCTCAACAGATGTGTGTAATCGGCCAATTAGAGCAGGCATTGTCATGTAAACAGCATTGTTAACCAATTATCAGTGCCAAGGTGGCAGAGCTGCGGAGGGATTCAGCTTTTGAAGTGTATAAGAGTTTGTGAGTGGATGAATAAAGTTGCCTGTTGCTGCTAACTTCTGTGAAGTCGTCTCTGCAGGTCACAAACCCGCCTCCCTCCATTAGGTCAGAACTGTCGTTGGCCTCACCAATGCAGATATCCATCTGTTCTTGTCGCTCTTGCATGGAACACAGCCCAATGCAGCAGTTGAATGGACCCAAGATCACACCGAAGCCCTAAATCGTGTCGCTGCTAAGCTTTCTTGTGCTATGGCTGATCGGCGGTACGCTGAATACCCCTTGGGTATATGGATCTGCAATCATCCACAATTCCCATTTGCACTTCTAATGCAAGACCTCGTTTGGCAAAAAGAGGGGAAAGTTGCCTCACAAAACACCGACCCCAGCGACTCCCAGTGCCAAACGAGATGCACAAGTAAAGGGCTCAAACATAGCGATCCTTGAATGGCTGTTTCCACCATACATGGTGCCAAAGAGTATCTGGCAACGAACAGAAGTTATATCGCACCTGATCCGCAAAGGCCACCAACATTGTAAAGAGGTTGATGGAACAGAGCCAGAGTGGATCAGTGTCCCCATCAAAGCTGCTGATTTTGACTGGCTGCTGCAGAATTCTGCTCCGCTACAGCTTGCCATTATAGGGTACTCTGGCAGCATCTGCCACGGGGGGCCCAGTGACAAGCGTCTGCAGGCAATATGCCAGCATTGCTGGATTGAGAGACTCATGGTTTCGAGTCGGCCAATTGATGGGAGAACTGCCTTCACTGATGCAGGAAGAAAATCTCACACTGCTATTTGTGTTTGGCAAGAAAACAGACAGTGGCATCGTCAACTAATCCCAGGGAAGAAAGAAGACAGCCTGCAAATGCTAGAATTAGCAGCTATTGCCTGGACACTAACGCAATGGAAAGCAGAACCCCTGAATGTGGTGTCAGACTTGCAGTATGCAGTGGGAGTTGCGAATCGCATAGAAGATGCCCTAATCAAACCAGTGAAGAATCAGAGACTGTTAGAGTTGTTTTTACTCTTGCAGCGTGCACTGAAGCTGAGATCCCATCCATGCTGTATACTGCATATACAGAGTCATCAGACCTCTTTGGGTCTTGGGGAGGGCAATGCAAAGGCAGACTCTCTTGTTAGCTTAGGAATGCAACGGCCAGCCAGTGCCTTTAGTATGGCACGAGATAGTAATGCAATGTTTCATCAGAGTGCTAGGGCCTTAAAGCATCAGTTTGAGATTTTGTGGGAAGATGCTAAAGGTATAGTAAAGGTGTGCCCCCAGTGTAGTCAGTTTGGACCCACTCTAAGCATAGGAGTGAACCCCCGAGGCATGCAAGCAGGAGAATTATGGCAAATGGATGTTACTCATGTTCCCGAATTTGGGCGGCTTAAGTACGTCCATGTGTCCATAGGCACCTATTCTAGTCTAGTTTGGGCAACAGCTCAGACTGGGGAAAAGAGCATACATGTCATCAGGCACCGAACAAATTACTTTGCCATCATGGGTGTGCCGCAAATCATAAAGACAGATAATGCCCCTGCTTATGTGGGAGAACGGGTTCAGAGATTCCTTACTACATGGGGTGTTAAGCATGTAACTGGCATTCCCCACCTGTCAACAGGCCAAGCAATAGTAGAGCGTGCTAACAGGACCCTTAAAATGTACTTGCAGAAGCAGAAAGAATCAGAGCTTGTTGATCCCCAAATTCATTTGTGTAAAGTGCTGTTCACTCTAAACTATCTAAGTCTAAGTAGAGATTCAGAGCAGACCCCAGTGCAGTTGCACTATAGCTCTCGATGGATATCTCCCATGCAGGAGGTTCAGGTAACATATAAGGACCCCAAGATGGGTCAGTGGGAGGGTCCAAAGCCTCTACTTTTCACTGGACGAGGTTATAGTTGTGTCTCCACAGATTCCGGGCCCCTTGTGGGTGCCCTGCAGATGGACTCGACCTGCTTTAGCTGCTCCAGCTGCTTCAGCTGCCCCATCTTCGGATGAGCCTGCTCACACTCCAAGCGACAACGAGGAAGACGGCAGCTAGACGTAGCCGAACCCACGGCTCTACTAAGCCCCTCGAGTGTAATCCTCGTGCTGTGACTGTAAAAGATCCTTGGTCATAGGGGACCGGGTGGAGTGTGGGAATTCAGCATCTGGTAAGAGTTGCCATCCAGGGTAGCCTCTATGAAGAGTGTTATGGGAATAGCCTGTCTAAGTTCTATAGTGCATCCACAACTTCCTGTAATATCCTAATTAGAGTAGTTGAAGTGAGTTTGTTTTTAGACGCAATGAGTAAAGAAATTGTTAGTTGCTTCTGTTGTATATATCTGCTCTGGATTTTAGTTAGTCCCGGTACAGCCTCCTCAATCCTTCACAAAATAGAGCCTAATAACAACATTTGGGTTACTATTGCTAAGGAGAAGATTCCTTTTGTCTTTCTATGGCCACACCTGGAGACCCATTTAGAACCTGCCTAAAAGGAGTCCCAACATTTGCCCCAAAATGGTTTAAGGGAAATGTAAAGAATGAAACGCTGTGCACAATGAGTGATGCCACAGCCAAGGCCTCCAAAACAATATCTGCGTATAATTACACTGCTTGGTGGCAAGGCACGTTAATTATGTCATTAAATAGAGCCATAGCAGAACCCCAGGAGTTAGACCTTATGGCATCAGCACCCCTAAGTTTTGGAGCTGTGCTGTTCAAGGGAAATAAAAAGACTGCTGCCCTACTAAAGTCCAGTAAAGTTCAATTGTCAGCTGTGCAGACAGTATCACCGAGGTCTTCTGTCTATAGAGAGGTTCGAGAAAACAGCTATTGTCCTCCAAAATGTCTGTACTCTGATGTTTGGGGGGACAATACTATGGGCCTAGCCTTGCCAGAAGGTCTGTTTTTAATTTGTGGAGATAGAGCATGGCCTGGTATCCCCAGTAATCCAGTTGGAGGCCCTTGCTATCTAGGTAAACTTACTCTGTTCAAGCCTACTGAAGTAGAGAAAAGCCAGAACCTAGGGGATTTTACTAAAAGCACCCAACTTTCCGGGGAGTTTCCAAGAGATAAGGTTTAATTTACGGAAGTCATAATTAAAGGTCCATGTAGCGAACAGGTTAATCCCAAGAAAAAAGCCAGAGCACCATGTTTGGCAAGACCCACTGCAAGAATCTGCAAGAATCAGCAAAATTAGACCGAGTTGAAAAGTTCATGAGGATAAAGAGCAAAAATACGACCACCACCAGATGAAGAAACAGGATCTCCCCTCATAATATTCCTCAAAATGGACAGCTCCGCCCCAACTCCGCCTGCTATGAATATTATAACTAGATATTGCAATATTATAATCGTGCATGAATATGTAGGTAAAAATATTGTAATCCCTCACTAGAAATGTATAAATACTGTAGCTTCTCACTGTAGATTTTGGAGCTCTTTTGTCCGATACTAATCGGAGAGTTCCCCAACATTGTCTTAATAAATACCTTGCTGTTTATTGACTAAAACTTTGTCTCTAAACAGTTTGTTCTGCCTCTTTGGGCATCATATTTTCGCGACTCTGGTGGGACGGTCCGGCTCCATCGGAGCTGAAACCCGAGGGGCTGGGGACGCTGCAGGGGGCCCCACGACCGAGTTTGCTGTCGGACAGTCTCCCCGACCCCTGGTCTCATACACCGGTGAACAAGGACCTCTCGAAGGATCAAAAGGTATTTATAACTATATTTGAATGAAAGAATAAAGGTGGACCATCAAACTAAATCAAACAGGACGGGGAGGACGCTCCAAAGCCTGGGGTTAGAGTCTCCAGAACCAGAGTCCTAAAAGGGGTTAGAGTCTCCGATTTTAAGGTTTTTTTGGGGGTTGGAGTCCCCTCAAGGACAAGGGTTAGAGTCCCAGTAAACTTATTACTATATGTGATGTTGCTATGTATGTTGAGTGTGATACTGATTATTGTGTTGTTTTAGCTGTTTGAACCATATGTGATGTTGCTATGTATGTTGAGTATGGTACTGATTATTCTGTTGATTTAGCGGTTTGAATATTATGTATAGTGTGGTGCTAATAGTTGTGTTGTTTTAGCTTTTTGAACTACCAAAAAAAAAATCTGCTGTTAACTAATTCCTGTAAGCTATTAGATTTCAATAGTCCTGTATGGGAAAAGGCACTGAAAAGCTGACTGTAGAAGGACTTTGTTCCTCTGAGCCTCTGATAAAAATTTGTCCTATTTTTACTGTTCCCTGTTTATGATCGCTAGATGTAATTTCTGCAGTGGCTTGATCTTTGAGGAAAGTCATTTACCAGGAGTGTCATATATAAGGTGTGACCAATGTTTCTCAGACCAAGCTCTGCATACGGTTAAGTGGGTGGAATATTTCTGTGAAAGAACTCGAGGTTTAGTGTTTATTCAAATACTTCCAGACTTCTTGTAATTTAGGGACGAGCTGCACATTGCCGAGAGACCACCTGAAAATCCTGCGGTCTACAGCGACATCTTGTGGCCTCTCCTGGTTACATCATTATTTTGATCCAATATTAAGGGGGGCTCAGGGGGGAGTACGAACGAGTGCGAAAGCATGTGAAAGAGACGCAGTCTGACTGCGAGGCGAGTGCGGAGTTCCGATCTGCGTTTCCGTGCTCTCTGAGAGGAACCCGGCCAGAGACAAACGAAAACGCTTGACAATCTAGTGGGAAAGTGAAGTTATATAAATATTGACAATGGGCAGTCAACTGAGCAGGGAAAGTAAAGAAATGAATTTAACCCCCCCCCCTTGGGTGCATTCTGAAACACTGGAAAGAGCTGGGAGGGGTCCCAGGCAAAAACATAAGTAAAAAGAAGTTGTTAAAATACTGTCAAGACTGGTGGCCGTTGTATACCTTAGACGAGGGAGAGAAGCGGCCCCCTGAGGGTAGCTTGAATTATAATACAATGCTGCAGCTCCTTCTGTTCCTCCGTAGTCTAGAAAAGTGGGATGAGGTTATATACTGCCACATGTTCTTCACGTTGAGAGACAAACCAGAATGGCAGAAAGATTGTGGGATAAATATCCCACCCCATGACCCTTTTGTGTTAGCACTGGAAAAGGATCAGAAGAAATCTAGAGAAAAAAAACGCTGTTGTGATGCCTGCAGTATTGGAAAACAATGTCTCAAATATAGAGAGACGAGATAGCGATAGTGAAAAGGAAAACCTGATGGACATAAAAGACTTGATACAGAAATTTCAAATATTTGAGGCTGCCAAAAAAACAAAGACAATAAAAGGTGCTCCTGTAACAAGGATGGTAGAAAAGCAGGATAGCGAGGAGGACACTTCAAGCGACATAGCACAGGAAGAAGATAGAACAGAAACTGCTAATGCTGTAGAAATTGGGACATTACCAAAAATCCCAAAAACAAGGAGACCAAAAGATAAAACAGACACTGAAAGCAGCAGTGACAGTGACAAATTAGAAGGCACTAGCCATTCATATCAAACCAGATCAACGAAGAGAAAAGGCAGTAAAGGGAAATCAGGAAAGAAAGCAGATAATCACTTAGTTGCGCCTCTTAGGCAAGTAATAAATCTCAAAGGAGAACAAGGAAGAATAAAGGTCCCCTTTTCATCAGGAGAGCTGGATAGATGGAAGGAGGCTGTGAAGAGTTTCAGGGAAGAACCAGAAAGTATAGCTCGGAGACTTGAGCTAATAGCTAGAAACCAAGACTTTGATTGGGAGGATACAGACATGTTGTTAAATGAACTTACTCCCACCGAAAAGGAGTTGGTGCTAAATGCGGCTAGGACACATGCAAGGTCCTTACAGGGAGATTTAAGAGACATTTTCCCTAGAGAAAACCCGAGATGGGACGTGAACCAACCAGAAGACTATGCAATGTTGAAACAATATCGAGAAATCATTGCAGAGGGTTTAAGGAATGCAATTCCTAAGGGAATAAATTGGGCAGCCCTATATCAAATCAGACAGGAGACAGGGGAATCGCCTACAGACTATCTAGATAGACTTAGAAAGGCAATGAGACAATATACTCCCTTGGATCCCGCTTCGGAAATAGGTATAGCACATCTGGTAGGGCTATTTATAGGACAAAGTAATCCAGACATAAGAAGAAAACTGCAAAATTAGGTCACCCAGACGATAAAAATCTGGAAAAATTGATGACGGAAGCCTGGAGAGTGTATAACAATAGAGAAGAAAAGAAACCAGCAAGGAAACTACCGCATTTGGTAGTGATGCCGTGAATGACCCTTCCCCCCAAAAACAGGACTTCGAGTCACGTTAGTGTAGGGTAAGATAAAAAGTAAAGGTCCTTTAATAACACAGGGCCTACAGCCCACAGGAATACAGGGTGACATGCATGTGTCTTAGTTCTTGTTTCTATGGCTTTTATAATAAGATCCCTCCAATCATTGCTTTACACATTTCTCAGTCCAGCCCCAGTCCCACCCCTGGTCCAACCCCCTGGAATTGGGTCTGGGGTCGTCAAGACCCTCTGTCTTCATCAGCTCTTCTTCCTCAGGCACACAAAGGTCTCTTGGAGTTCATCCAATTCTGACTTTTGGGTCACTCTGACCTATGTTTATGTTTCATTCTGTAGGCCTTCTGATATCCTTCAGCTCTTTACCTTGGAAAGGAGTCTAAACAAGATTAATTAACTAAAGGAATTTGAGCTCCCTGTTCTGGGACAGGGGTAGTGATAGAAAGGCATTAAACTTAAACTGTTAGAAATATTAACCCTCTAAAAATCTACAACTATTGTTGCAGCCTGGCCTAGGGTGGACTGCACACACCAATGTGATGTAAAGCAAATCCCAAGTTTATTCAAAAACACAAGTATATATGACCTCAAGTGACCCCGCCCCAGGTGCGGTGGTCTGACTCCAATTGGTTGAGGCTGGAAACATGTCCTTTTAAGGTGAAAACGAAACTTGTAAGGTGGTCACTCAGACCCACCTGAATTAGAGGCTGCAACATCTCCCCCTTTTGTTTCAAAGAACAAAGCAAAGATGCAAACAACATAATACACATCATGCATATTGCAACTTGAACAGAAAGGCTGAAAAATTTGAAAATTGAGAAATAACATTTTGAAAATCTTAAATTTTGCTAATTCAAGACTTAACAGGGTATTTGCAGGTTACACATCCCTACCTCCCCCTCTGTTTTCAAAATAGAACTTTTGGAAGGAGGTACAGTAACCTTTGTAAACTAACACAAACCAATACATGACTAAGACATGTATGTTTGGAATTTGCAAACTTACAACTAATGCAAAACAAGAAACTTTTCTTTCACGCGTGAAATTGTGGTCTTTTTGTGCAGTCGTCACCGCACAGACCACTGTAACCAAACTACAAATTTTATTAAACTTTGTGCAAAGTGTCCAAGAAAGCAGAGTGACTTCACTTAGTAAAGAAGCAAGTTCAGTCCAGCTGAACTAAATCTCCTTATGTTCAAGGTCCATTCTCAGAACTTCTGTGTGGCCATCACAGAGGTCTGAGAATGAAGCTTTGATTTTTAGTCCTTATACACTCCCGGTAAAGCAGGAAACAAGTGTGAATTCACAGAGAAAATTCACAAAGGCTAAACATAACTACTTACATTCTGTTTAAAATAAAGGCTAAACAACATGCTAACTTGAACTGGACTATTCTTGTTTGATTGGACAGTTAATGAGTAGTCCTAGGCTACTGCTGCTTGTGGTTGTGGTTGCCATATGGGGAAGGCAGTCTGGCTCCAGTTTCCATGAGCTATTTGACTGGCTGCACCCCATGGCTTGCAGCCCCTCTGGTTTTTTGGAGGCCCAGCTCCCCACCCCATGTTTGTTAGAGGAGTACCATCCTTTTTATATTTAGAATGACAATCTTGGGCTTTGTGACCAAGTCTGTGACAACGGTTACATTCTCCAGTGAAGCTTTGAGTTCTGCTATATTTTGGTTGTGCTGGACAAGATTTTGTTGTCAAACTCCAGGGTCTTTTCCCCCTTTTCTGGGTAGATTGTTTGCTAAGAGCTGTGGCTAGAGCAGAGGCATGTAGCTTTGCTTTTTCCTCCTCTTCTACCCAGGGCAATCTGGCACAGGCTTCAATTAACTGTACCAAAGTAGCTGTAGCTGGTAGAGAGGCTATGAGCTGTTTGCATTGAGGATTGGCATTATTAATTACCAGATCTTTCAATAAGGCTGGTTTAATGTCAGGGGTAATATTTGGAGCAGCATCCAAAGCTTCTGTTACTTTATCTACAAATTCCATGAATGTCTGTCCAGGTTTCTGCATTACTTGCATATAGGGTAGAGAAGGTTTTCCCTTCTTAGGCAGATTAGAGAATGCGGTCAAAGCAGCATTCTTTGACTGTTGCAAAATATGAAAATGTAATGCAGCTTGTGTTTGTGGGTCTTCATAAGCTCCTGATCCCATTAGCTGGTCTAAAGATGCTAATCTTAAGGGATGTCCAGTTTCTAAGTGTATATTTTTTGCCTGTTCCTCCGTTAACTGCTCTTTCCATTTCTGTAGAAATATCATATAAGCAGTAGAAGGTAGAATAAACTCCATTAAAGCCTTAGTGTCTGCTGGGATTAGGTTATTGTATTTTATGAAGGCTGTGATTTGTTTTTTTACCAAGGCATTGTCATAGCCGTATTGAAAGACTACACTGTGTATTTTTTGTGCAATTTTCCAATCAAGTGGCTCCCATTTTAAGCCTTGTGTAGTGTTAATCACAGGCGCAGAAACCAGGGATTGCAGGGAAGGTGAAGGTGTACCTACTTCTGCAGCTATGGATACTAAATCTTTGTACCTTTGCTGGGTATTAAATGTGAGGTCGCGAGGTGGCTTCGTGACTCCATCTGCAGAATCTGGTACCTGGGTATCAGAAAGATTTGAAATTAACAGCATTTTTGGATCTTTCAAATCCCTTTTTTACTACATCGTGATTCCCAGCTCCCCCCAGCATGTCCCAAACAGAGGCTTCTTTGTCTGTTGCTCTCCATTCTGGGATACAGCTGGTGGGTGTGGCTGTCGGTGATGGAGGCTGCAGGTACCAGGTTGCCGGCGCAGGGGCAGTCTCTACCAGCGCGGGGGGTTCCAGTGCCAGTGCTGGCAGCTGCGGGCAGCGCGCGGCTATCGGGGAGGGAGTCCCCGCTGGTGCTGCAGCGCTTGTCTCCTGCACGACCGGCGCTGTGGGAACTCGCTCTCGGGGCGCTCGCGCTGTAGATGGCACGCAGTGAAGGGAACTTTCAGGGGGAGCTCCGCGGGCTCCGCTCCACTGGGGAGGAGTCTCTCCCCTCTCCATGACGCAGTCGATCCACAGAGGAGGTGGTGGGGGTGGCGCAGGAACTGATCTGACCCCGGCCCCTGCGGGCTGCGGCGGACCCGCGCCTGGCGCATGCGCTGTGATTTGCATGCTGTAGGGAGGGGGGTTGGGCGGTCCTGGCGCCTCATGGTAAGGGCGCGCCATTCCTTTGTTTGATTTCGCGGGCTTTGCCATCACGTGGTCTCTTTGTTTTCCTGGCCACGCGGTTATGCCGGGCGGCTGTAGCCCTGCTGGAATGTCTGCCTCAACCGTCTCCTGCCGCAACGGAGCGACTCCAGCGTACCCGCAGGGTGGCGGGGTGCGCAGCGGCGGGGCGACCCCAGCCCCGAGGTACCCGCAGGGCATTGGCGGCGGCGGTGGCGGTGGCGGAGCCAGCGCCGAAGGTGGATGGACAGGGGGAGAGAAACTCCACGGGGTTTGTCCCCCCCTCCACATGTCTCTCTCGGCTGAGGGCATTCCCCATCGCGCCTTCTCGGAGTTAGGATTTAAATAAAAGTCACTCACGGTTTGGTTTTCTGCGGCGTGTCTCGTGGGGTTCCAAGGTTGCTGCTGAGGTCCGGCCGCTTCTACAGCGGCAGCCGGTGGTCTCATTTCCTGTGCATAGGCTGTTTCTTGGTAGTTGTAAGGCGGTGCAAAGACGACTTCTTGGCTTTTCGCGGTGATGAACGGCGTGGAAAAGCTTTGATTCCATGGTTGCTGTGGTCTTGCCGGGTTTTCCGGAGCGGGAGCGGGCGGTGCCGCGTATGGGTACCGCGGCGGCGTTTCTGCGAGCGGCGGTGCCCACGGCGGTGCAGAAGGATGTTCAGGGGAAAAATCGCCCTGCAGAAGCTGACTGTTTTCCCTTCTCTCTGGTAGATCGAGGTTTTTACGGGCTCGTTCTACCTCTAACAGCGTTTTTCTTACAGCTGCATATGACGAAATGTGCGGCAAAAATTCTTCGGGTGCAGTTTGCACTAAATTCCACAAATCTGCCCCAATATTGTCCCATAATTTTATGGAAAGCGTGGAATTGGCATCTGTTAGGTGCCCTCGACTGAAGCACCAATCCAAAAATTCCTGTAATGCTTGTCTTTCAATGTTTGTTTTTGTAACACGAGCTAGTTTTTCAAATCTATCAAGCAATAAGTTTGTTTTAGTCGAGTTGGAATTTCCCATGTTTCTTTAACTCACCGGTTCGAAGATCGTGGTTTCTTCAGTCCACGTTCTTCCAGCAGCTCTCAGGGCCACTACACAAAACTCCCAAGTTTACAGGCGACAGAAGCTCTCAGGGGCTTCTCCACAAAGCACCCAAGAAAACTGGGGCATAGCGGCTCTCAGGGGCCACTTCTTAAGGTTCTAGGCAGGCCTGCAGGTGGGTTTCATGTTCTGAGACACGTCGGGGTGCACCATTTGTTGCCGACCATGCCTAGTGGAGACTGCACACACCAATGTGATGTAAAGCAAATCCCAAGTTTATTCAAAAACACAGGTATATATGACCTCAAGTGACCCTGCCCCAGGTGCGGTGGTCTGACTCCAATTGGTTGAGGCTGGAAACATGTCCTTATAAGGTGAAAACGAAACTTGTAAGGTGGTCACTCAGACCCACCTGAATTAGAGGCTGCAACAAACTACTGTGTTCCTAAAATCTACAAAATGTGAAAATCAGAACAAAAACCCTTTCGGCATCAGTAGCTATGACCCAGGAATTTCCTGAGACATATGGTCAATACCCTGCAGGGCCCGGGGGCAGGGTCCCTAGACCTAATGTAGGAGGAAGGGGTCGTGGTAGCTTCATGCGAGGAAGGGGAGGTGCACAAGTATCGCAAAGAATAGGACCAAATCAGTGTTCCCACTGCCTGCAAATAGGTCACTGGAAACGGGACTGTCCCCTTCTGGCAATAAAGAGTGAGAATTCTGCCACCATCATGGCATATCAAAGTAATCAATGAGGAGGACCGGTGGGTTGTTCCCTGGCGGACCCACTGGTTAAAATAACGCTAGGGGAGGGTAACAAAGAACTGGATTTTTTAATTGACACTGGAGCAACGTTTTCGGTTTTAAATCAAAAATTGGTACCAAAAAGTGACGAATCTGTAAGGGTCATAGGTGCAACAGGCCAACCAGAAAAGGCATTCTTCCTAAAACCTCTAAAGTATAAAATTGGGAAACAGATGGGAATGCACCAATTCTTGTATTTACCTAACTCTCCTAAGCCTTTATTAGGGAGAGATTTGTTGGAGAACTTGGGAGCAGTCATTAAATTTAGTAAAGAAGAACTGGAATTTTTAGTTGATGAGGATAGATGGATAGCTGCTCTTAGCTTAGTTATGAGCAGCGTTGAGCCAGAGCGAAACAATGAAAATAACAAGCGAATCATGAACGAAGTGTATCCCTTAGCTTGGGCAACGGACACACCTGGGAGGTCAAAACAGGCAATACCCATAAAGATCGAATTAATACAAGGGGCAAAGCCAGTAAACAAAAAACAATATCCACTAAGGCTGGCAGACAGAGAGGGAGTAACACCCATAATAAAGAAATTTTTAGAATTAGGATTGTTAATAGAATGTGAATCCGAATTTAATACACCTATTGTGCCAGTAAAGAAACCAAATGGAACATATAGGTTGGTACAGGATCTGAGAGCTGTCAATGAAATTACAAGCACTATACATCCGGTAGTGGCCAATCCATATACCCTTTTAACCAAACTGAAAGATAACTTAATCTGGTTTACAGTGTTGGATTTAAAAGATGCATTCTTTTGCCTTCCCTTAGCGTCAG
This sequence comes from Pithys albifrons albifrons, assembly GCF_047495875.1. NCBI lineage: Eukaryota > Metazoa > Chordata > Aves > Passeriformes > Thamnophilidae > Pithys > Pithys albifrons. The sequence continues at coordinate 380,171 of NC_092483.1, read as the reverse complement.
AAAGTCAGAAAATCTTTGCTTTTGAGTGGGAATCTATTGAGGGAAGAAAAACTCAATTAACTTGGACGGTGTTGCCCCAGGGTTACAAGAATAGTCCCACGATTTTTGGGAACCAATTGGCTAAGGAGCTAGAACAATGGGAACGGCCACCGGGAGATGGCGTTCTTCTACAATACGTCGATGATCTGATCTTAGGAAATGAGAAAGAAGAAGATTGTATTCAATGGACAATTTCACTTTTAAATTTCTTGGGCTTAAATGGATACTGAGTCTCCCAACAAAAAGCACAGCTAGTACAGAAACAAGTTGTGTACTTGGGATATGAAATCTCAAAGGGACAAAGATCTCTAGGAACAGCAAGAAAAGAAGCTATATGCCAGATGCCTAAGCCAGAAACACCTAGAGACTTACGAGCCTTTTTAGGAATGACGGGATGGTGCCGGCTGTGGATATACCAGTATGGGATACTAGCAAAGCCACTATATGACTTACTCAAAGACACCAAAAAGGCTGTCGAGTGGACTCCTGAGGCCGAGGCAGCATTCAAAAGATTGAAACAAGAACTCATGAGAGCCCCGGCCCTGGGTTTGCCAGACGTGACAAAGCCTTTTTGGCTGTATTCTCATGAACGCCAGGGAATGGCCCTGGGGGTGCTAGCCCAACAGCTGGGACCATATAAAAGGGCTGTGGCATACTTCTCAAAGCAACTGGATGAGGTGAGCAAAGGATGGCCTACATGTCTAAGGGCAGTGGCTGCCGTAATTTTGAACACTGAAGAAGCCAGGAAGCTCACCTTGGGACAAAAGACGACAGTGTTAGTATCTCATACTGTATCAGCAGTATTGGAACAAAAGGGTGGCCATTGGCCGTCACCCTCGAGGTTCCTGAAGTACCAGGCAATACTGGTCGAATCTGATGACATAGTAATTCAGGTGACTAACATTGTCAATCCAGTTTCATTTTTAGAAGGAAGGACACCAGAGGAACCACTTGAACATGACTGCATAGAAACCATTGAAGCAGTGTATTCCAGCCGTCCGGATCTCAAAGAGGTACCAATCCCAGAAGCAGAGAAATGGTTCTCAGATGGCAGCAGCTTCGTGAAGCAAGGCGTCAGGATGGCCGGATATGCAGTAACCACTACAGAACAGGTAATCGAATCAAATCCTTTACCTGTGGGGACCTCTGCACAGAAGGCAGAGCTGATAGCCCTCACCCGAGCTCTTGAATTAGCAGAAGGACAATGTATAAATGTGTGGACGGACTCTAAATATGCCTTCTCTGTAGTGCATGCTCACGGAGCAATTTGGAAAGAATGGGGACTATTAACTACCCAGGGGAAAGTTATAAAACATGCAGAGGAAATCCTACGACTGCTAGAAGCCGTCCAGCTCCCGGAGCAAGTGGCCGTAATGCATTGTAAAGGACACCTGAAAGGTAACACCGTCCCAGAAATAGGTAATGGGAAAGCTGACGCGGAAGCCAAGTTAGCTGCGACAAAGGGTCAAGAGATACTAGTAACTGCATTAGTACCTGGAGAGTTGGATACTGACTTCCAACCGGAATACCGAGAAACAGATCATAAGTGGATACAGAGAAATAAGGGCAAGCTATTAGATAGTGGATGGGGTCAATTGGAAACAGGGCAGTTAATATTACCAGGAAAATTAATGTGGCAATTCGTAAAGACGGAGCATGAGAAAACTCACTGGGGTTTGGAGCCCCTCTACCAGTATCTTAAAGCTAGAATAGCAGGACCAAAATTATATACTACCATAAAACAAGTGACCTCCCGGTGTGAGCGCTGCCTGAAAAACAATCCAAACACTGGAAAAAAAGTACACTTGGGAGCAATTAACAAAGGGAAGTTCCCAGGGGAAATGTGGCAAATTGATTTCTCGGAACTCCCAAGAAAAGGGGGGTATCAATATATGTTAGTTTTAACTGATACATTTTATGGATGGCCTGAAGCCTTTCCATGTAAGACATGTAAAGAGCAAGAAGTGATTAAAGTGTTACTGAATGAAATTATACCGAGGTTTGGGGTACCTAAAAATATTTCATCGGACCGGGGAACACATTTTTGTGCAAAGATTGTTAAGGCAATAAGCAAGGCACTACAAATCAAATGGCAATTACATACACCCTATAGGCCACAAGCCAGTGGGCAAGTAGAAAAATGAATCATCTTCTTAAACAACAAATTGCTAAAATATGTCAGGAGACCAACCTGCAATGGTACCAAGCCTTGCCTATTGCCTTGATCAGATTAAGGGTAAAGGTGAGATCAAAAGAGAAGCTGAGCCCATTTGAAATCCTGTATGGGCGACCCTACGCAATGCAAATTGTAAACAGTGAAGCTATAGATCAGATAGGCAACCAATATGTATATGATTACATCACTGCAATAGGAAAACATTTTGACAAAAATGCCACTATAGTAATAGGACAGCAGCCTAAACAACCTGACAGCAAGTTGCACCCCTTTAACCCTGGTGATTGGGTGTATGTTCAGAATCTTTTAGGTAAACCCCTACAAGAGAGGTGGGAGGGACCATTCCAGGTATTGCTGACCACCTTCACGGCAGTCCGAATAAAGGAACGACCTACTTGGATCCATTACACACGGGTTAAGAAAGCCCCGGAACCTAAACAAGAAAACTCTCTCTCAGAAAATGGAACTGGAACAGAATCTGACTAAAATACAGAGGCAACGCTGGATAAGAGCCCTGTTACCAATAGTTGAAGAAGTTAAGCCAAACATGAAAGCATGGGGAGTAATATCCCTGGCTCAAAAATTAGCCCACACGGGAGGAAGGAATTGGTCGAAATCATCACAGATCAGCAAAAGAATATCAGAAAGATCAAAATATTTTTGTGGATGTGGGAAGGATGGTTCCCACTACCTCTGGTACAAAGTGTTTTGTGGTGGGTGTCAGAAAATTTGGTGGGTACACCAAAATCATTACAGAAACTATGGTACATGTGTGAGTTGTGACCATGAATTTAACCGGGCTTTCACAGACCACTATAGAGATGTGTTACAACAACATTGGTCACCGCTAGATGTGGAGAATTTAGATAAAATGTCAACATTAGTAGTAGAAAACATGGATCATTGGTATTTAATGAATCTATGTAACCGTGGGAGACGGGTTTTTGGACCTGAGAGACAACTCCACAGGAGTTAGCAGCAACAGGCCACTTTATTCATACGCACACACACTTATATACATCTTTAAGACTGTAACCTTCCGCAGGTGATGACACTTTGGCACTGATTATTGGCTACAATGCTGTTTACATTACAAAGCTTCTTGTAATTGGCTGACCATGCAAATCTGCTGAGAAAGTCGGCAGCAGCCATTTCTGATTTCATTAATTAGTTCTTAAGGCTACAGCACTAATTTACATAGGCAGTTCAGCATATGGCTTGCTTTTTAGGTGAAATACCATATAAAATTCCAACAAATCTAGAACACTGGACTAGGAATGCGGTGCAAAGGATTCTTAGTGAAGATAAAACCTGGGCAATAGCTGAATATTGTGGGGCAGGAGTCAGGGCTTACTATTGGCAAAATTATGACGAAGAAACCTGGGAAAGGATAACGGGAATGCCTGTTTCAGGAGTAACTGTTTTTGCCCCCTCAACTCCCTGTAGCCTGGACCAGGACTTTCAAGGAATGACTCTCGACTAAAGGAAGAAGAATCCAGAACGACAATCCTTAAAGATGGATTTAACCATGCTCCTCGCAATACTTTTGGGACACTGGATAAGTATAACTTTATCATAGCAAGAATTTGAATGGCCCTGGTCTAATGCACGAATGAGGAAGGCGCTCATGTGGTCTGAAGCGGATGATCCACAGGCTAGCTCAGAATCCGACTCGTTTTTAGCTATTTATGTCTTGCATAACAACCAATCATATACGCCATATGATTGGCAATACACCGACAGTCAAGGAAAACTAACGAGTGTAACTGGGAAAAGAGGAGAAGAGATACAGATAGGATGCAAACCTGCAAATTTGGTAAATCAGGATAAGGGACAAGTTAGACTAACCATAACCCCAAAGAAAGGATCAATCCTTACATTTAGTAAAAATATACAACATCCGGTATGGGTCGAAAGGCAAGGATCGGTTACTTGCTCATGGGAAACAACAAGAAGCAGTGGGGAGGAGAAATGTGAACTCAAAATGATTTTAACTCAGTTTGTCACAGTAACTTGTATATGGTTAAATAGAAATCGAGCAGTATCGGATCAGTTTATGATCCTGGTTGCAGAGGACACCACTACTGCTTTTCCTACAAAAACTACCAAGACCCCTGCAACTTCAGTGTTTCTTAGTCCAAATTGTAGGAGTATACATAATCTGACTTTTATTGGACCACAGGTAATAAGGCATTCAAATGGGCAGAAACTGTTATTAGATCCCGCATACTCACTTAAAAGAATTCAAGTTAATGTCCAGATAAATGTTTCACAATTACAAGGGGAATGTCAGCCCTCTATTCAGCAGAGCCTCACAGGCTGGAATGCGTGGCTGGCAGCTAGATCCTATCCCCAGCGAGTCCGTAGAGATGTGACTGGATGGTTAGGGACGGGATTAGGAGTACTGAACACGATTGATCAGGAGGTATTAGTAAATAAATTGAGCTCGGTAACTTCAAATCTGGGGGAACTTAGAGTTCCAATAAGCTCATCTATGTTGGCCTTGGTTGAAACACAATCAGTAGCAGTCAAACTGTTAACCCTAGTAGCTAACCACACGGCTGAGGATTTCCTTAAGATTGCAGACTATGCTGGGGATATTGGTAGGACAGTTGCACTCGCTCTCCAGTGCATCCAAACACAACAATGGGTACAGTCCGTAACTGCTGGAATTATAAGGGAAGGAGTCTCAGGAATTTTGCCTCAAGAAATAAGAGAACTAATAGCTAAAAACAATTCCACTACTCAATTCGAAAGAGATCATCAAGCCTGGTGGCACCTAGTGAATTTTACCTACAATCTCCAACATGAACAAATTGAAGCATATGTGCTCATGATTAATGCTGCCAGGGAACGGGCTATTTTTCCTGTCCTGACTCTAGGAACAATGCACCAAAAAGTTTTAGTTCGACCAATTAATCATAATGTCTGGGCCAGTTTTCATTATGTTAAGGGGAAATGGATAACAGTCAGCTTAGAAACATGCATCTCTAAAGGACACTTAGGTTATGTCTGTGAGAATACTATTGTAGAGGGAGAAGACCTGTGCTTGGACACTGAAAATAGCGTATGTACCTTCGAGATGGTACCCCATAATCAAACAAAATCGCAGGTATACTATATCGGCAATGGATGCGTATGCCTTAGGACCCTCTGTGCTGAACTCACAATTGACCATTGCCGAGAAACAACTAATGGTACTAACTTCTGTGTATGTAATTTTACTCGCATTTTAGGCCGTGACTTTAACTACACTGTTCCGGTAACTACTAAACAGTTGATAGAAGCAGATTATAGTCTGTATCATAATATACCACACCTGCAAATAGGTATGGATACTGAGCTTCTTAAGAAAATGCTTAGACACCCGGACATAGAAAGACTAGTACAGGAAGTAAACAGAAGTACACAACGCACCTTATGGCAAGTGGAACACGATACGGCGAAGATAAAGACTATCCTGACAAAGGTAGCGCGAGAGGGAGAACAGCATTGGTGGGATATTCTAACAGGATGTTCCCCTACTGCAACTCAGGTATTCAATTCTCTGGTGCATCCAATGATAGCTATAGCCATAAGTACCGTCCTGCTAACACTACTGAATGTGTACTTGTGGTACAAGATAAGCACCGTCATTAAAAGAACCCAAACTTTGTGGATTATGATGCGAACGGTGCAGGATTCTTTTGGGCTTGGCGGAAGAATCCGCAAGCCCTAAGAAAAGGGGGGAATGAAGTAGAGAAAAGCCAGAACCTAGGGGATTTTACTAAAAGCACCCAACTTTCCGGGGAGTTTCCAAGAGATAAGGTTTAATTTACGGAAGACATCTAACTCTCAGTGAAGTCATAATTAAAGGTCCATGTAGCGAACAGGTTAATCCCAAGAAAAAAGCCAGAGCACCATGTTTGGCAAGACCCACTGCAAGAATCTGCAAGAATCAGCAAAATTAGACAGAGTTGAAAAGTTCATGAGGATGAAGAGCAAAAATGCGACCACCACCAGATGAAGTAACAGGATCTCCCCTCATAATATTCCTCAAAATGGACAGCTCCGCCCCAACTCCGCCTGCTATGAATATTATAACTAGATATTGCAATACTATAATCGTGCATGAATATGTAGGTAAAAATATTGTAATCCCTCACTAGAAATGTATAAATACTGTAGCTTCTCACTGTAGATTTTGGAGCTCGTTTGTCTGATACTAATCGGAGAGTTCCCCAACGTTGTCTTTATAAATACCTTGCTGTTTATTGACTAAAACTTTGTCTCTAAACAGTTTGTTCTGCCTCTTTGGGCATCACTACCATAGCTCAGATGCTGAACAACACCTTATGGAATCGCACCAAAGCATTACGTAGTAAATGATCAGTATACCAACTAGGGCCAAACTGTGATAGCAAGGTAACCTTTAGGAGCACTCCCGTCAATATCATTACATTGATGCCGAAAGGGTTTTTGTTCTGATTTTCACATTTTGTAGATTTTAGGAACACAGTAGTTGTAGATTTTTAGAGGGTTAATATTTCTAACAGTTTAAGTTTAATGCCTTTCTATCACTACCCCTGTCCCAGAACAGGGAGCTCAAATTCCTTTAGTTAATTAATCTTGTTTAGACTCCTTTCCAAGGTAAAGAGCTGAAGGATATCAGAAGGCCCACAGAATGAAACATAAACATAGGTCAGAGTGACCCAAAAGCCAGAATTGGATGAACTCCAAGAGACCTTTGTGTGCCTGAGGAAGAAGAGCTGATGAAGACAGAGGGTCCTGACGACCCCAGACCCAATTCCAGGGGGTTGGACCAGGGGTGGGACTGGGGCTGGACTGAGAAATGTGTAAAGCAATGATTGGAGGGATCTTATTATAAAAGCCATAGAAACAAGAACTGAGACACATGCATGTCACCCTGTATTCCTGTGGGCTGTAGGCCCTGTGTTATTAAAGGACCTTTACTTTTTATCTTACCCTACACTAATGTGGCTCGAAGTCCTGTTTTTGGGGGGAAGGGTCATTCACGGCATCAACATCAATAATATCTGGAATAGGCACTGCAAAATCTTTATGGGTAATTCGACAATTAGCTTGCTGGACTGCAAAAGAACTAAACATAACATCCAAAGTCCTTTCAGAATTGACCACCGATGTAGATGGCGTCAGGCGTGCAGTCCTGCAAAATAGGGCAGCCATAGATTTCTTGCTGTTAGCTCAAGGTCATGGGTGTAAAGATTTTGAAGGAATGTGTTGCATGAATCTATCTGATCATTCCCAATCTGTACATAAAAGCCCTGAGCAATTGCAGGAAGGTTTCAAGCAACTGATAGTTTCAACTTCTCCTTTCAGTGATTGGCTTAAATCGTTGAGCATTACTGGGTGGTTACAAGATTTACTTAAGCAAGGTGTTGTGTGTTTAGCTACTATTTTAATCTGCTTGCTTGTGCTTAGCTGTGCCTTAGGTTGTATAAAACGGCTAGTGGTAAAGTCAGTCAACCAGGCCTGGGCTGTGCAAAAAGAAAAAAGGGGATTTGTTGAGGAATACTTTAATAACACAGGTCACAGTGTGTTATTGGAAGCCTATGTGCACAGCCCAGGCCATGGAGAGGGAAACAAGGCCCCTGCATCTTTAAGCCTGCTTCAAGAAGAGCAGTAAACAATAGAAAGAATGTGGCAGCCGTTAGGAGAAGCAGGTAAACACATTGATACAGAAGGGCATAGTTTTGAGAAAAGTACCAATCCAACTGCGTGGTAAAGCAAGCACATCCTAGCCATTAACCAATAATATTCCTGTACTATTCGTGGACTCAGAAAGTACACGATATGTGTGTGTGTAATATAAACAATAAATCAGAGCACTGACTATACTTCTATGAAGGACACGTCTTTGACTCTCGCGCCGGAACCTGGGGAGCTCAAAAAACCGACATTTCTTACTTTATTCAGCAGAATCTGCATGAGCCCTATGCTCAGTTTGTTGATTGGCTGTATAAAGCTATCGCCGACCACCCTGATATGGATAAACCAACGAAGCAAAAAATGTTTAAACTGTTGGCATTTGATAATGCAAATGAGAAAACTAAACAAGCATTGGGGCATATGCCTAAATATTCTGAGGTGGCAGATATGTTAGAGCTGGTTGAAAGAACTCAGCAAACGAACGAGGCTGCATACATCGCTGCTACAGTGCAGGGTGCAGTCGCTCTGTTAATACCCAAGGAGCAAAAGTTAAAGGGAGGGAAAAAAAAAGAGGTGTTTTAGCTGTGGTAAATCTGGTCATTTTAAAGAGCAATGCAAAGCAGTTTCTCTGAATCAAGCTGCAGGGCAGGCTAAATGGTGTGTTCTCTGTAAAAAGGCTATGCATAACAGTGCTGAATGCCGTAAGGCAGGAAACGAAGCAATCCCATCCCGAATGCTATGACACAAATGCAGGGAGCCTGGCCTGTAATGACTCAGCCACAGGCACCACAGACCTACTTAACTCCTTCAGCTCCACCACAGGTGCCTTTCACCCCCCCAGCTCAGACACAGGTGCCCTTGACTCCTTCCGCTACGCCACTCATGGTAGTGCCGGAGTGGACCTGGAAACAGCAATAGACACCACGTTAGTTACCTCTGAGGTCTGACTTATTGACAGCAATATGAAAGCACCTCTGGGTCATAATCTTTGTGCTCTGTTTTCAGGAAGATCATCTACTTCGAGGCAAGGCATTTTTGTGTTACCTGGTGTCATTGATGCAATTATGTAGGGGTAATTAAGATCATGGTGTATACACAAACACCACCTGTTTTTATTCCAAAAGGTAGTCGTATAGCTCAGTTGGTTACGTTTTATTCATGTGTGCCGAAGTCAGGATTTCAGGCAAGAGGAGAAGGAGGGTTTGGTTCCACAGGATCCCCAGAAGTGTATTTGGCATTAGATATTTTGAAAGGCAAACCTGAAGTGACTGTTACTATGACAGCTAAATCTGGAGACTCTCAACAGATGAAAATGATGCTTGATACAGGGGCTGATATAATGATTATATCTAGTGCCCAATGGTCACTCTCATGGCCTGTAACCAGGGCACAAACAGGCATTTTTGGATCTGGGGGTGTCCTGGCAACCAAGGAAAGCCGGGATGTTATTGCTTTTTGCTTTCCCAATGGTGCCTGTGTATCTCCCTGACCTTATATCATGAATGTCCCGATTACACTGATTGGGAGAGACCTTTCTAGCCAAATGAGAGCTCAATTAGTGACCCAGCCTTTTCAGGGGTGGCCATTGATGATGAGCAGCCGTTGTTGAAACTAAAATGGAAAACAGAAAAAGCTATTTGGGTGGATCAATGGCCGCTAAAAGAGGATAGGCTGCAAAAGGTTAAAGAATGAGTTGAGGAACAGCTGGCTGCAGGTCACATTGTACCATCAACAAGTTCCTAGAATATTGGGGTCACCCTTTATTGGGGTAATGTAGATTAGCTTAGCGGGGGTCAGAGGAGGCAGAGACAACTCAGGCTACAGTCTGATCAGAAGGCTCACCAAAGACAAAGGACTTTATTTTTAGTAACAGCTTCACTTTTATCTACTCCTGTATATAATATGCCAGTACACTATTGGTCAGTAGTTCACCTAGCAGACATGGAAAGATTCTACTGGTTACAAGGCATCCACATCCTACAGGTGGTTCTCTGGTCCTTAAGGATGCGCTCATCAATCACCTCAGACCTTAAGAGATCCATACACACACTGTCACCCCCACACTAGGACACTCCGATTTTTACAATTCCCAAGAAAAGTGGGAAATGGAGACTGCTACAGGATCTTAGAGCAGTCAGTGCAGTAATGAAGGATATGGGATCCTTGCAGCCAGGGTTTGCCTGCACCTGTAATGATTCCTGAATATTGGGACTTGTTAATTATTGATTTAAAGGATTGTTTCTTTACCATACCATTACATCCAGATGATGCCGGATGCTTATCAGAAAAATGTGAACCGCACCCTGCTCCCCGCCGCTGGGAGGGAAGATGAAAAGACACCGGGACTCGCTCTTCCCGTCCCGGTCCCGGTATCTTTCCAGCCCGGCGCCCCCCCTTCTTCCCCCACACCGGTTTTAGCAAGGTGCTGAGCCAAGGCAACCCCTTCCCCCCACAGTGAAACACCCGCTCCAAGCCTGTATCAACCACCCACGACCCGGTACTGAGCCCCCCCCCCCCCCTCCGATAGCACCGATCTGTCTCTCCCCTTCCCCTGGCCCCGCGCGGCGCAACTTTCCCCGGGCCATCCATACTAAGCGCCGGTAAGGGGGAGCTTCCCCCAGCTCCCGCTAGCCCATACAGCCCCACACCTGACTCCAGCCGACCCGTCCTCCCCCAACACAGTTCCGGAGTCGCATCGCGTTTCCCCAGCCCTTTTCCCCGGTCCCGAGCCAGCACCCTACAACCCCCTTCCCCACGCGACTTGAACGCCGTGCCCGCTCCTCGCCCCAGGTCCGGGCTGACCGCACGCCAGTTCGCCACTTCCCCCAAGCCCAAACCATCCCCCCCGCCGGCTCCTGCCGAGCTTCCCCCAGCCCGCGCAGCCCTGACCAGTGCCCGGCAACCCCCTTCCTCAGGCAACTTGAACGCCGCGTCCGCTCTCCCCTCCCGGTCTCGGGCCACCCAAGACCCGGAGCCGGCTTTCCCTTCCCTCATATGGCCCCGGTACTGCCTTACTCGGTCCTGGCCCCGCGCCCTTCCACATCCCGCAGCCCCAGTTCCCGCGGCGGCGCCGGGGCTTGCCTAAAGTGCCTGTCCAGCCCGCGCTCGAAAACCCTGGCTGCCTCCACATTCCGACAGGCGCCTGCCAGCTGCTCCGCTGGGAGCCAAGTCGCGCAGAGCCCTCCTGAACATCCCTCAAGCCCGGCTTCCATGGCATAGCCCCGGCGCCACGGCCACTCGCGGCGCTGGTCCCGCCGGGTCCCCCGCCGGTCCTCCCCAAGCCCGTGTGGCCCCGGCGCCGCTCCCCAGCGCCTGCCTGGCTCCTGTCAGGGAACGGCTGGATGCCCCCCATGCTCTCCGGGGCACCCCGCCGCCCGCTCTCCCCATGCTGGCCGCAGCGGGAGCTCCGCCGCTCCACAGTGCCGGCCCCGGCCCCGCAACTGCTCGTAGCTCCCTTCCCATGCCAGCCGCCGGCTTGTGCCAACCCGGCACGAACCAACCCCCGCTTGGAACACACCCACAGCGCCGCGACACCCCCCCGCTGCCCGCGGCTGAACGAACGCCGCGCCGAGTCCGCAGTTTGTCCCGCAACCGCCTTAGAGGATCGCCACAGAACATCCAGCGCCACAAACCACCACGCTTCTCCCCGGACCACGCCGCTATGCCACATGGAAACCTGACTCTCCCCCGCTCCCGGGACTGCCACGGGGCAACGAATATTGCGTAACACATGCGAAAAGACCGCCAGACCTGGTTGAGAACTGGAATTGCACGAAAGTACATCTGCGCAGAAGAGCAGCGCTTGCGCAACTGTTATGTAACACACGTGAACTGCGCCTGCGCAAAGGGGGCGTGGCCTACGCTGAAAAAGTGAATATAAGCAGAGCTCTGTCTCAGAGCCAGTGCTAACCTCGGGAGCAAGACTTCCTGGGTGCCTAGTACTCTGCCACCTGGTGAGCACTGCGTTGCTTGTCTCCTTGCCTTTGCAAATAGCTGCAATAACTGAGGCTTGAGCTGAAAGAACTGGACACTGATATCACTTGCTGAAATCACTGTTGTTTTAATAAATAAAATTACTAATCTTTTTTTCCTTATAAAATAAAATAAATGCTTATATCTCTAGCTTATCGCCTCGTTGCTGATAACAGCAGAGAACTGTCCCTTTATTTTGATGATTATTAACTCAGAACAAGTGCAAAATTAAGAGGAAAATCTGAAACAAGAATGCATTCTTTTGCTTTAATAACACAATGGCAAAAATCTAGTTCTAATCCATTGAGGGTGTTAGAATGGGTATTTTTGTCAATTCAGCCAAAAAATGCAGTTATGTTATGGATTGAATTGATATGTCAGCTGATTATTAAGGGCCGAGCTCGCTGTCAGGAAATATCGGGCTTAGATCCTGAAACTATCATCGTTCCCATTGTGCAAAACTATTTGGAATGGCTATTGCAAATTTCAATGCCATTCCAGGTGGCTCTTGCAGAATTTGGGGGAGTGATTACAAATCACTATCCACCTTACAAGCTGCTTGCATTATTGCAAAACCAGGCTTTTGAACAGGGACCTAAGTTATCTGAGGTTCCTGTAAAAGGGGAAACAGTTTTTACTGATGCAGGGAAAAAAAACCTCGTAAAGCTGTTAGTACTTGGCAAACTGCTGATGGCCAGTGGCATGAGAACATAATATAAGGTCAGCCTTGAGATTCTTTACAGACTCTAAACTTAAAGCTGTAGTGTGGACTTTTCAAACTTGGCATCATAAACTGGTGAATATTGTGTCAGATTCACTGTATGTTGTAGGAGTCGTATTACAACTTGAATGAGCTATGCTGTAGGGGTAAGTGCATCCCTTAAGGAGAGCTGTTTGGAGTTCTACCTTTAAGAGAACAGAGCTACCTGGAGTATGTGTGGTGGCTTGTGACCAATGAGAGGCTGTGGTGTATGCAAGGTGAATTGGTTAACAAATTATGTGTTGGCATGTTGGATGTGAGAGTGCATAAAAGGTGTGGATATTACTGTGTGAGAGTTAGTTAGATCTAGATCTACTGATGTAATAGGAACTTTTAGGAACTAACTACTTCTACTATGAGCTATGAGAACTGTCTGTTAACCTATCTTGAATAAACTCCCTAAGTTGTGAGCCCTCTGATCAAGCCTTCTGATGTCTGCTGTGCCTGAGCTCTTCTGACCGTCAGTCCACAGCCCAGCTCGGTATAAGGGGCTCCCCCTATACTATGCTAAGAGAAGTGAAAAATGTAACATTATATGAGCTTTTGTTACATCTGTTACAATTGTTGAACCAGAGAACTGAACCTTATTTTATTACCCATTTGTGTAGCCAGTTAATGAAAGATGGTCTTGCAATAGGAAACAACAGGGCTGATGCATTAGCAGCCCCAGTGTGGACTGGTCCTCCTGTGGTCAGTTTTGTCCAGGCAAGGCAATCTCATACCTTTTTCCATCAGTCTGCAAAAATGTTAGCACGACAATTTCACATTTTCTTACATGATGCTCAAGGGATTGTAAAATCTTGCCCTGATTGTGAGAAATTAGATCTTGGTCTTGGAGTGGGAGTTAATTCCAAAGAACTAAAGGGCTTAGAATTGTGGCAAATGGATGTAACACACTTTTCAGAATTTGGTTGTTTGAAATACGTCCATGTGTATATTGATACCTTTTCCATGGCCATATCGACTACTGCACAAACAGGAGAAACAACATGACATGTCATCAAACATCTTTAGATGTGTTTTGCTATCCCTCACTCTATCAAGACAGATAATGGTCCAGCATATAGTTCCAAACGATTTGCTGATTTTTGTAATCTATGGGGCATTCAGCACACTACAGGTATACCCCACAACCCCACAGGTCAGGCAATGATTGAAAGTGCACACCGTACCCTAAAAGACCTGTTGTTCAAACAAAAGGGGAGAGAACAAGGGAGTATGCCTGCTGAGTGACTTCATAAAGCCTTATATGTGTTGAACTATTTGCAATTAACAGGGAACAGAGTAGAACCTCTAATGTTAGTTCATGCTAAATCCTTGACTTCAGCTTTAACAATTCAAGAAAAAATTTTAGTATGGTTTAAAAATCCCCAAACAGGGCAATGGGAGGGACCAGCAGAAGTTAAACTTACTGGTCAAGGATATGTGTGCTTACTGTACTGTTATGGGTTCACCTAGGTGGGCCTAAATTTGGGCTCTGAAGTTCGGGCTAGGCCGAAACTGTCAGCTGACTTGAGCTGGCCTGAGCTAACAGCTGACCTCTTCTAGCCAGTAATTTTGTATTCCATACCACATTATGACATCATCTCCAGGGAAGTAAGAACCCGTGTGGGAGCGGTTAAGTCAGTCGCTTCTCACCCTTCTTCTTGGGAGGACCCACGATGCTGTCCCAGGGGGGATGGAGAAGACCAGGCTGTTGCAGCCCGATTCAGGTGGGTCTGAAGGACCACATTACAGGTTTCGTTTTCACCTTAAAAGGACATGTTTCCAGCCTCAACCAATTGGAGTCAGACCACCGCACCTGGGGCGGGGTCACTTGAGGTCACATATATACCTGTGTTTTTGAATAAACTTGGGATTTGCTTTACATCACATTGGTGTGTGCAGTCCTCCCTAGGCCTGGCGACAACAAATGGTGGACCCCAACGTGTCTCAGAACATGAAACCCACCTGCAGGCCTGCCTAGAGCCTTAAGAAGTGGCCCCCGAGAGCTGCTATGCCCCATTTTTTTTGGGTGCTTTGTGGAGAAGCCTCTGAGAGCTTCTGTCTCCTGTAAACTTGGGAGTTTTGTGTAGTGGCCCTGAGAGCTGCTGGAAGAACGTGGACTGAAGGAACCACGACCTTCGAACCGGTGAGTTAAAGAAACATGGGAAATTCCAACTCGACTAAAACGAACTTATTGCTTGATAAATTTGAAAAACTAGCTCGTGTTACAAAAACAAACATTGAAAGACAAGCCTTACAGGAATTTTTGGATTGGTGCTTCACTCGACGACACTTAACAGATGCCAATTCCACGCTTTCCATAGAAGTGTGTGATAAAATTGGGGCAGATTTGTGGAATTTAGTGCAAACTGCACCCGACGAATTTTTACAGCTCATTCCGTCATATGCAGCTGTAAGGAAAATGCTGTTAGAGGTAGAACGAGCCCGTAAAAACCTCGATCTACCGGAGAGAAGGGAAAAAAGTCACTTTTTGCAAGGCGATTTTTCCCCTGAACATCCTTCTGCACCGCCGTGGGCACCGCCGTCCGCGGAAACACCGCTGCCGCCTGTGCCGCTCGCAGAAACGCCGCCGCAGTACCCATACGCGGCACCACCCGCTCCGGAAAACCCGACAAGACCACAGCAACCATGGAATCAAAGCTTTTCCACGCCGTTCGTCGCCGTAAAAAGCCAAGAAGTCGTCTTTGCACCGCCTTACAACTACCAAGAAACAGCCTATGCACAGGAAATGGGACCACCGGCTGCCGCTGTAGAAGCGGCCGGACCTCAGCAGCAACCTTGGAACCCCACGAGACACGCCGCAGAAAACCAAACCGTGAGTGACTTTTATTTAAATCCTAACTCCGAGAAGGCGCGATGGGGAATGCCCTCAGCCGAGAGAGTCATGCGGAGGGGGGGACAAACCCCGTGGAGTTTCTCTCCCCCTGTCCATCCACCTTCGGCGCCGGCTCCACCGCCGCTGCCGCCAATGCCCTGCGGGTACCTCGGGGCTGGGGTCGCCCCGCCGCCGCGCTCCCCGCCGCCCCGCGGGTACGCCGGAGTCGCTCCGTTGCGACAGAAGGCCGCCGGGGCAGACATTCCAGCAGGGCTACAGCCGCCCGGCATAACCGCGTGGCCAGGAAAACAAAGAGACCACGTGATGGCAAAGCCCGCGAAATCAAACAAAGGAACGGCGTGCCCTTACCACGAGGCGCCAGGACCGCCCAACCCCCTTCCCTACTGCCTGCCAATCACAGCGCATGCGCCAGGCGCGGGTCCGCCGCAGCCCGCAGGCGCCGGGGTCGGCTCCGAATTCGCCCGCTCCGGGGGCAGATCAGTTCCCGCGCCACCCCCACCACCTCCTCCGTGGATCGACTACGTCATGGAGAGGGGAGAGACTCCTCCCCAGTGGAGCAGAGCCACCGGAGCTCCCCCTGGTCGTTCCCTTCACTGTGCGCCATTCACAGCGCAAGCGTCAGCGCTGGGCATGCAGGACCCAAGCGCTGCAGCACCAGCGGGGACCCTCTCCCCGATAGCCGTGCGCTACCCACAGCTGCCAGCACTGGCACTGGAACCCCCCGCGCTGGTAGAGACTGCCCCTGCGCCGGCAACCTGGTACCTGCAGCCTCCATCACCGACAGTCACACCCACCAGCTGTATCCCAGAATAGAGAGCAACAGACAAAGAAGCTGTCTTGGTTTGAGATAAGCAACTGCCAACCCCCCCAAGCACAGAGAGAAAAGCCTCCCTCCTAACACCAGGGAAAGGGAGGAAAAGAGAGGGGAAAGAAAAAAAAACACTTCAAACTGCATTTATACTAAATCTACATATATTTTTCACAGAAAGAAAGAGACAATTAGAAGAGAGTACAAATACACACTCACACAAATCTGCAACAACAAGTTCCCCACCTCAACTTCTTAACGAACACACAAATTCTACTGTCCTAACTACACGTTACTTAAGAAGAAGCTTATTACCCAGGGAGACAAACCCAAGCAGAAAGGAGAGACCCAGAACAACACATTTTACTTTCCTGAGGTACCCTGTGAGCCAGTGGTGGGCCTGGTCCTCTCCATCCCCCCTGGGACAGCATCGTGCGTCCTCCCAAGAGGAGGGCTGAGAAGCGACTGCCTTAACCACTCCCACACTGGTTCCTACTGCCCTGGAGATGATGTCATAATGTGGTATGGAATACAAAATTACTGGCTAGAAGAGGTCAGCTGTTAGCTCAGCCCAGCTCAAGTCAGCTGACAGCTTCGGCCTAGTCCACACTTCAGGGCCCAAATCTAGGCCCACCTAGGTGAACCCATAACATTCTCCAACCCTTATTCCATACCATATTATGTCACTCATATCTTAGGTTCTCATGCTTAAACACTTATTTTTTCAGGGCTGATTTCCACCCCTCCATAATGTGGCTAAGAGTCCATTAGGATGGGGTAGATATTTCAGATGGAAACAAAGCAGGTCATCTCAGGTTATCTTATCTGATGGTTCATGTCTTTCAATAGGGTTACCATCCTCTCTTCAGGAGTCTCTAGTTTCCCACTGGGGTTAAAATAGTGTTCACAGTCAGATCCACCCCTTGGCCTCATCCACCTACAGGTGGTCTGAGGCATCATAGGCCCACTGAGCCAGGAACAACCCTCCCCCAGCCAGTCCAGGGTGTGATGTTCTTCATTGGCTCGGCTCTTGGGCACATCAACACTCACATGATGGGTTTTCAAAGATTCAACTCAAACCGCAGTGTCCCACCACACATCAACAGCTTACGCAGGCTTCTCTTCATGTCTTTCTCCTCGGTCACACAGAAGTACTACAGTTCACCATGTGAGCCATCCCCCTTAGCAGCAGTCCTAACAGCTTTGGCAGCCTCGGAAGCAGCCCCGACAGCAGCACAAGCAAGCAGCAGAGGCAGGAGCAGCCCCAGCGGCTCGCCAGCCCTGGCTCGCTTGCAGCCCTGGCTTGGCTTGCAGCCTCTCACGGCTCGCGGCCTCTCATGGCTCGCAGCCTCTCAGGGCTCACAGCCTCTCACGGCTCGTGGCCTCTCATGGCTCGTGGCCTCTCACAGCTCACAGCCTCTCACGGCTCGTGGCCTCTCACAGCTCACAGCCTCTCACGGCTCGCAGCCTCCCCCGGCTCGCTCGCAGCCCTGGTGGCAGCCCCGCCAGTGACAGCTCCGGCTCCTGCGGGTCGCTCAGCACTGCGGGCGCTGGTTCTGGGTGCCGCATCTGTTGGGTTCTCTGCAGGGGGCTCCGCAGCACCTCTTTTCCCTGTTCACTGGGGTCTCACAATGGCAAGCACTCTTCACAACTGTGGATAACCTTAGGAACAGTGTTCACGGTTAAATCCACCCCTCGACTTTATCCACCTGCAGGTGGCCTGAGGGACGATGGGCCCATTGAGCCAGGAACAACTCCTCCCCATGCCAGTCCAGGTGAGATGCTCCTCATCAGCTCCTGGGCACATCAGCATTCACATGATGAGTCCTCAGGGATTCAACTCAAACAGCCGTGTCTTGCCACACACGAACAGCTTTCATGGGCCTCTCTTTTCTGCAGTGGCTGCATTCACAGCAGGCACCAGTCGAGCTGTTTGAACTCACAAAGACAGTGAAACAGTGAAAACGAGCATTCAACAGCAAGGGAGAGTTGTTTACATTTTCTGTTCTGGATGTACTTAAACAAGGCACTTATCAATCTATGTTTCTACAACAATCCTCCCGGGAAGCCTGCCAAGATCCTGGGACACCCGCCAAGGTCCTCCGTCGCTCCCGAGTTTCCCGGCCAACGCACCATTAACTGTCTTGGTTTGAGATAAGCAACTGCCAACCCCCCCAAGCACAGAGAGAAAAGCCTCCCTCCTAACACCAGGGAAAGGGAGGAAAAGAGAGGGGAAAGAAAAAAAAACACTTCAAACTGCATTTATACTAAATCTACATATATTTTTCACAGAAAGAAAGAGACAATTAGAAGAGAGTACAAATACACACTCACACAAATCTGCAACAACAAGTTCCCCACCTCAACTTCTTAACGAACACACAAATTCTACTGTCCTAACTACACGTTACTTAAGAAGAAGCTTATTACCCAGGGAGACAAACCCAAGCAGAAAGGAGAGACCCAGAACAACACATTTTACTTTCCTGAGGTACCCTGTGAGCCAGTGGTGGGCCTGGTCCTCTCCATCCCCCCTGGGACAGCATCGTGCGTCCTCCCAAGAGGAGGGCTGAGAAGCGACTGCCTTAACCACTCCCACACTGGTTCCTACTGCCCTGGAGATGATGTCATAATGTGGTATGGAATACAAAATTACTGGCTAGAAGAGGTCAGCTGTTAGCTCAGCCCAGCTCAAGTCAGCTGACAGCTTCGGCCTAGTCCACACTTCAGGGCCCAAATCTAGGCCCACCTAGGTGAACCCATAACAGAAGCCTCTGTTTGGGACATGCTGGGGGCAGATGAGAATTGCAATGCTGCTTACTTAATTTCAAAGCTTTCTGATACCCAGGTACCAGATTCTGCAGATGGAGTCACAAAGCCACCTCGCGACCTCACATTTAATACCCAGCAAAGGTACAAAGATTTAGTATCCATAGCTGCAGAAGTAGGTACACCTTCACCTTCCCTGCAACCCCTGGTTTCTGCGCCTGTGTTTAACACTACACAAGGCTTAAAATGGGAGCCACTTGATTGGAAAATTGCACAAAAAATACACAGTGTAGTCTTTCAATACGGCTATGACAATGCCTTGGTAAAAAACCAAATCACAGCCTTCATAAAATACAATAACCTAATCCCAGCAGACACTAAAGCTTTAATGGAGTTTATTCTACCTTCTACTGCTTATATGATATTTCTACAGAAATGGAAAGAGCAGTTAACGGAGGAACAGGCAAAAAATATACACTTAGAAACTGGACATCCCTTAAGATTAGCATCTTTAGACCAGCTAATGGGATCAGGAGCTTATGAAGACCCACAAACACAAGCTGCATTACATTTTCATATTTTGCAACAGTCAAAGAATGCTGCTTTGACCGCATTCTCTAATCTCCCTAAGAAGGGAAAACCTTCTCTACCTTATATGCAAGTAATGCAGAAACCTGGACAGACATTCATGGAATTTGTAGATAAAGTAACAAAAGCTTTAGATGCTGCTCCAAATATTACCCCTGACATTAAACCAGCCTTATTGAAAGATCTGGTAATTAATAATGCCAATCCTCAATGCAAACAGCTCATAGCCTCTCTACCAGCTACAGCTACTTTGGTACAGTTAATTGAAGCCTGTGCCAGATTGCCCTGGGTAGAAGAGGAGGAAAAAGCAAAGCTACATGCTTCTGCTCTAGCCACAGCTCTTAGCAAACAGTCCACTCAAAAAAGGGGGAAAAGACCCTGGAATTTAACAACAAAATCTAGTCCAGCACAACCAAAATATAGCAAAACTCAAAGCTTCACTAGAGAATGTAACCGTTGTCACAGACTTGGTCACAAAGCCCAGGATTGTCATTCTAAATATAAAAAGGATGGTACTCCTCTAACAAACATGGGGTGGGGAGCTAGGCCTCCAAAAAACCAGAGGGGCTGCAAGCCATGGGGCGCAGCCAGTCAAATAGCTCATGGAAACTGGAGCCAGGCTGCCTTCCCCATATGGCAAGCACAACCACAAGCAGTGGTAGCCTAAGACTAGTCGTTAACTGTCGAATCAAACAAGAACAGTCCAGTTCAAGTTAGCATGTTGTTTAGCCTGTATTTTGAAATTCTGTAAAATTTTCAGTTAAAGTGCAGTTTTGAGCTTATTGCACTGCCAAGTTGCCCAGCAGGCTGCAGGGGTAAGGATACCTGCCCCCCTAAGCTGCTGAACATTTTCTAGAGAGCGTAAGATCATCAGTACTTACTCTCTTTCAGTATTGGTTATGTTTAGCCTTTGTGAATTTCCTCTGTGAATTCACACTTGTTTGCTGCTTTACCAGGAGTGTATAAGGACTAAAAATCAAAGCTTCATTCTCAAGCCTCTGTGATGGCCACACAGAAGTTCTGAGAATGGACCTTGAACATAAGGAGATTTAGTTCAGCTGCACTGAACTTGCTTCTTTACTAGGTTAAGTCACTCTGCACTCTTGAACACTTTAAAAATTCATAGTTTGGTTACAGTGGTCTGTGCGGTGACGACTGCACAAAAAGACCACAATTTCACGCGTGAAAGAAAAGTTTCTTGTTTTGCATTAGTTGTAAGTTTGCAAATTCCAAACATACATGTCTTAGTCAGGTATTAGTTTGTGTTAGTTTACAAAGGTTACTGTACCTCCTTCCAAAAGTTCTATTTTGAAAACAGAGGGGGAGGTAGGGATGTGTAACCTGCAAATACCCTGTTAAGTCTTGAATTAGCAAAATTTAAGATTTTCAAAATGTTATTTCTCAATTTTCAAATTTTTCAGCCTTTCTGTTCAAGTTGCAATATGCATGATGTGTATTCTGTTGTTTGCATTTTTGCTTTGTTCTTTGAAACAAAAGGGGGAGATGTTGCAGCCCGATTCAGGTGGGTCTGAAGGACCACATTACAGGTTTCGTTTTCACCTTAAAAGGACATGTTTCCAGCCTCAACCAATTGGAGTCAGACCACCGCACCTGGGGCGGAGTCACTTGAGGTCATATATATACCTGTGTTTTTGAATAAACTTGGGATTTGCTTTACATCACATTGGTGTGTGCAGTCCTCCCTAGGCCTGGCGACAACACCAGGCCCACCACTAGCTTACAGAGTATCTCCGGAAAGTAAAATGTGTTGTTCCAGGTCTCTCCTTTCTGCTTGAGTTTGTCTCCCTGGGGAATAAGTCTTTTCTTAAGTAATGTGTAGTTAAGACAGTAGAATTTGTGTGTTCGTTAAGAAGTGGGGAATTTGTTGTTGCAGACTTGTGTGAGTGTATATTTGTACTCTCTTCTAATTGTCTCTTTCTTTCTGTAAAAAATATATGTAGTTTTAGTATAAACGCGGTTTGAAGTGTTTTTTTCTTTCCCCTCTCTTTTCCTCCCTTTCCCTGGTGTTAGGAGGGAGGCTTTTCTCTCTGTGCTTGGGGGGGTAGGCAGTTGCTTATCTCAAACCAAGACACTTACAGATTCTGGAATGCGGTGGGTACCAATCCAATGAATCAAGCCGTGGAAACAGAAACGCGATACCACAGTGATGGACAATGGCTAAAAGGGTTCGTTTTTTTAATGTGTGTTAGGATCTTGGCAAGTCATCCTGCTGTTTACATACAGCCTCGGCAGAATATTTGGGTTACCATCGCCAAAGAGACAGGTCAAAAATCATTCTGTTTGTCTATGCCCAGACCCGAAGATCCTTTGAGAACCTGCCTGATAGGGATACCGGTGTTTTTGATTCTCAGAGCTATAAGGGCTTTATTGAAAAGTAGCATTAGCCAGTATGCCTCTTCAGGTGGCCAATGGTATCAAACCATCAAATGCAAAAAATGTTACGGCCTGGTTGCAAGGAGCTTTAATCATGTCCCTCAATCAGACAATGTTAGAACCACAAGAATTAGATATATTGGGATCCATGCCACCAGCTAATGGAGCAGTAATTTTCAAAGGGCCAGTGTTATGGGTTTAGCCAGGTGGGCCTAAATTTAGGTTTTAAAGTTCAGCTAGGCCTGGGAATTGTCAGTTGACTTGAGCTGGGCTGAGCTAGCTAACAGCTGATTTCTTCTAGCCAATAATATTGTATTCCATACCATATTGCATCATCTCAAAAGGGGTAAGAGCTGGTGTGTGGGTGTGGCTTGGGCAGTTGCTTCACAACTGTGGTGCCAGCAAGACACTCTGCTGTCCCAGGAGGGATGGGGAGGCCCAAACCCAGAGCACCGGCTTAACATCATGTTATCTGAGGGAAGTAAAATATTTGTTCCTAGCTTTTCTCTCTGCTTAAGTCTGTCTCTGAAGAACCAACTTCTCTAGAATGATTTGTAGTTAAAATGGTAGAATTTGTGTTTACTGGGAAGTGGGAAGTTATTTCTTGTTATACATGACTTGTGTAAGTGTGTGTTACATTGTAGTTTCCTCTTAATTTTCTCTTTTCTGTATAAATACATGTAGTTAGTTTCAGCATAGACCTGGCTTTGGAAGTTTTTTTTTCCTCTCTCCCTCTTCTTTTTCCCTTGGCTGGTTGGGGGGAGGAGGAACCCTTTTCACTCTGTCTTGGACAGTTGGCGTTTTGCCAGCTCAACCCAGGACAGCCAGGTAAAATTGCAGAATGTTTAATTCATCCACAGACTAAGCTGAATTCAGTGCAAACAGTGTCTCCTCACAACAGTATATATACAGGTTTTCAGGAAAAGGACTATTTCCTACCACAATGCTGTTACTCTGATGTATGGGGAAATAATTCAGCCAGTTTCCAATTACCTAATGCAACTTTTTTGATCTGTGGTGATTGAGCCAGGCCAGGGATACCTAGTCATCCTGTTGAAGGTCCACGTTATTTAGGTAAACTGAGCATGTTGAAACCCTCTATGTCAGAACTCATGAACAAAACAGTGTGGAACTATACTAGTTCTCAAGGAAGGGGAAAACGTAGTATGCAGCAGTTTGGGCAAAAATGCGATGGGTAATGTCCGTTTTTGGGACAAACCTACAAACATAATAGCATCATCGTTTGCTCCAGTAGGAGCTGCAAAGGCCTTACAGTTAACCAAGTCACTAGGATACTGGACAGCTCAATAAATGAACCCAACCTCAAGAATAATGCAAGATCTTACTACTGATGCAGGTAGCATTAGGCATGCATTTTTGCAGAATTGAGCTACTACAGACATTTTGCTTTTAGCTCAAGGCCATGGTTGTGAAGATTCTGATGGGATGTGCTGCATGAATTTATCAGATCATTCAGTGTCCATTTATGCACACTTAAGACAGTCGAAAGACAACATGAAAAAGCTGATGGTAACAACATCTGCTTTTGATGATTGGTTGAAAATGCTAGGATTTAATGGTTGGTTATTCGATTTACTGAAGGTAGGCCTAACAATAGTTGCAGTTATTGTAGTTGTTTTGGTTTTGTTGCCTTGTATTTTGCAATGTGTTATGAGTATGGTTTGCAAGTCAATGCAACAGATCTGGATTGCTCAAAATAAAGAAAGACGATTTGTTGAGGGATTTCTTACAGAAAATGGCCATCTGAGCGATTCAGACTGTATGGACTCTGTGAGATTGAAGCAGCTACCAGCTAAGAATAAACAAAGGCACAGCTGCTGCTGAGTGGTAAAGAAGAAATCACTCCCTAGGAGTTCACATGGCAACTCCCCAGACTTTCACACAAGAACTCTTGAAAGTTTCTCACAGGACTCTTGAGATTCACCTGGGAACCGTTAGGATGTTTTATCAAAACACTGGACTTGTGAGATATGGAATATAACCAATAAGAAATGTTGCTTTATGGTGTGAAAATTGCTATAGCCAATTAGCACGTAGCTTTGACCCTATATAAACAGCTTGCAGTGTATCAGTAAATGGCATTCTACCTAAACCATACTGGTTCATCATGTGATGTCCTTTGATTCTCCACATTTATCGCTTTAGTTGGGAGGGGGGTCACTGCCTGGGTGTACGGGACACATGGGGGGAGAGCATTTTAGGATTGCATGAGGCTTATTATGAGATTTTAGAGGAGGAAACAAAGGCAGGGATCAGTGTGTTTTGGGGGGGCAGGGGGGAACAATGGTGGGAAAATAGGATGAAAAGGGCTTATTTGTGTAAGCAGGTTGTTAGTCGGCACCCTTGGTTGTGCCCTGTGCATGAGCAGGGTGGTTTGTTTGGTGAAGGACACTCTTCTGTCTGTATGGGGATCTGAATGCCAGGACTGCAGTGGGGCCATGGGTCAGGAGCGCGAGCATGAATATGCCAGCCACTGTGGGGTTGCTAGCAAACATCAAGGGAGCCTAGCTGGTGAAGATATACCTGTACTGTATTTACCACTACTGAGCCTTTATCCTGCTTAGACAGAGAGGGGAATAGGATGAAGCCGTTGGTGCTGGTTTGTGTTTCTATGACTGTTCCTGTCCATTTGGATATGCAGGTTGGCAGTGGAGCACTGGGGCAAGAGGCAATGACTCCACCCCATGATGCTTTGAGCATCACCTCCCTTCAGGGAGTCCCAGAAGTGCAGAGAAGCCAAGAATTCATTTGGAGTCAGCTTTCCAGGAAACACAAAGGAGCACATCTGAAAATTTGGGAGCTGAATGATGCTACCTGGATCTACTCAACACCTGGTGTACTGACACCTGACAGGATGCACCTATCTCAGAGGGGAAAAAGTTTTAGCCCAGGAGCTAGCAGGCCTTGTTGACAGAACTTTTAACTAGCTTGGAACGGGGAAAAGGGACAAAATCAGGCTCGCCACTGAAAAGCAATGGGATGCTGTGCTAAAACTTAAAGAAATGAGCACTAATGAGATCCCTGGGGTCTCATCTGGCCCTTGTTTTATATCATACAGGGCTGCCCAATTTAGAGTTTTAGGTATAGCATTTTGCAACCCTAATAGAACAAGCTTCCTATATTGAACCAGCAGTTTATATTGATTAGAGTTGTTTGGATCCCAATTAGGGTTTATTAATGGAAAATTTTCATCTAATGTCCCTTGCAAGACCCCCGTAGCAATTTGTCCTTGCACATGGCTTCTAGCTGTCTTTATTATAAGGTCTTTTTCTGTCTCTCTTAACTCTGAATAAAGTAAACAAACTTTCGCGGAGAGAAAGGACTTCACCAACAAGCTTATGAAGTTTATAGTGAAGACCTTTTATTTCACACAGCACATGGTTTATATAGGGTTAGAGGTACATCTTATTGGCTAAAAAGGTCTCACCCCAACACCCTAGAACTTCTAATTGGTTAAAAGCCTATCTCTCACAAGTCCAGTGTTTGTATTATCTCATCCCAATGTTTTGAGGTCCATGAAAACATTTGCAAGGAGTGACCGTCGCCTGACGGACAAACAGCAGGTGTGTGTCCTTGCAAGCTGAAGTATCTGCATGATTCTCACGGAGCTGAAGCAGTTTGGATTGCTCAGAAATTCACTTTTTGCAAGCAATCTCACAACATCTGACAACATCAATTGAACATCATCCAGTCTACATTTTGTTTTTTTACAAATTATTCAAATCTCCTAGCTACTCTTTCAGGATCATCCCTAAAATGCTTTACTTCTTCTCTCCAGCTATCTAAATCCTTTGATGAAAAAGGCATTTTTACTCTTGCTGGATTTCCAGAGGGTGCTATGGCCTCACGTAAGGGAACAATCAGGTGCTTGGATTCAGCCTTTGCTTCCCACCCCCCCTGCCCTCGCCCTGCCACTTTTGTTCTTCCTGTCCATCCACGGGTAGGGTATGTGGTGCTTACCCCCTCCTCTGAGCTATCAACACTCTCAGAATCTGTTACATCTCCAGATCTGTTTGGGCTCACTCTAACTACCTCTGGTCTCTGGGGTCCATAGCAAGCCATCTGTAATTCCTGGGGTTCTACAATACTTTCTTCATCACTTTCTCCTTTTCTTGATTTTAAACAGCTTTTCCCTATCTCACAAGAGGGGCAACAGCGCTTTCTTATTTTATTTCTCTGTTCCTTTGCCAAAACTAGCACTGAGGGGTTATGAGGTGGAACATTTACCTTGCAATCTTTTTGCCACTGTGTTTGTTAAGAAAAGTATAAAACAAATCAGCATACATTATTTCATCCCACTTATTTTCTCTTTTGAGAAACAATGTAAGCTGTAGGATGGTACTAAAATTAAAAGAACCTTGTGCTGGCCACTTTTCTCCATCCTCTAAGTTTATGTAGGCCAGCTCCTTCCAGTATTTCAGTACACATCCGAAGGGCGTTTTGCTATCTATTTCTTTAGTTAATTTGTTTCCCATTATGAAAAGCCTGTTATCACTACAAAATCCACAAGATATTTCCCTATTTCACCGACACAACAAGCCTATATTGCCACAAAACCACACACTAAAATCAATAGCTTTACTTCCAAGAGCTAATCTTAAGTATCAAGGTAAGCTCACTCTCAGAGACAAGATACTATTGCGTCTAGCCTTGCTTCGGGGGGGCTCTCCAAGAAAAAAACACTATATCTTCCAAGGGACCTTTCAAATAAATCATTCAAGAGTCAACTGCACAAATTCTATACAGTATTTCAAACCGGTTTTACAAGTCAAGGTATCCTGGCGCAGTAACCTCAGCACTGTGTTTCTTCATGCATAGAAACTACAGATATTTCACTTAACACAGAAACTGCTCTATTTCTACAATATTCTCTCTAAAAACAAATAAACCAGCTCAAAATAACTATTGAACTGACACATAATATACCGAAAACAATTATTACCACCAAACTCCAATTCATCAGTTTCTCCTTTAACATCTCAAGATTTCACCCACGTTTCAGTCACTGGTCACAAACAAAAAAGGCACATACAAGAGTTTGGCTCAAGCACACATGAAGCAAATAGCTCAAACACACTGACAGAACAAGGCCACAATTGCACATAAGAAACAGCACAGAGAAAAAAGCACAGAGCAGTTTTTAATACAGAAAACATAGAGAAACACAGAAAAATACAGTATTCCAGAATTACAGGTACAGTTACAGGTACAGAGACTTAGCTCCATATAGGGAATAATTCCCTTCTTCAAGGGGACATTGCCTACTACTTCTGGAGGAATTTAATACCAGGGACATAGCCCGTTTCCTCTGGCAACACAGCCCCTTCTCTTCCAGAGGATTAAAAAGTTCAGATACAGGCAGGAAGATGAATTCTGGGGGAGGATGTCTCCACAACCTCCCCGTTCACATCTGCACAAGACGTCTCTTGTATATATTTTTTTCAGTAACAGGACAGGAAAACATAAATACCTTTTGTTAAAATATAGCGAGTTCTTTTCCACCCCTGTAAAAGCCACCAAAGAAGGGGGAGCCCCTCTAGGTAAAACTCACCTAGGGGCGCCCAGGGCGTCCCCAGTCTTCGACGGATTATGCAGCCAGGTGGAAACGTCCCACTGAGGTGCCAAATCTGATAAGCAAAAACGCTGCGAAAATAACTGCTAAGAGAAAGTTTTTGCATCCATTAGCAGCAGGTATTTATTTCTGTGCAGTAAGCAAGGCAGCAAAATGCCGCAAAGGCTTGCTCACCTGACAGGTGTCAAAGAAGGCTAATTTATACATTTGAACATAATTGATTACAACATCGCATTACATATTGATTACAGGCGGGGTCTGGGCAGAGCTGGGGTGGTGTTTTCTTCTGGCATCAATTTTGGGGAGGGTTCCTTCTGTTTTTTATCCTCAAGAGAAGAGTCCCAATTAGTCTTCCTCTCCTTGACCCGGCTTGCTTCCTTTCATAGGTGACCCAGCCAAAACTAGCAGAAAAAAATCTTGGCTAGCTACCATTTTGCTCTATTCAAATGTCTACCATTACCTGATTAATTCGACTCTAGGCTATGGTACAGAGAACTGAGCGATAACCATGTCCTAGTAAGGAGAACAGAACATGCTTGGTGATAAGGCTAGAGCACACAGGCCTAAAACTTGGGGAGGGGGTTTGGGTATTGGCCCTTGTTCCTTCTCAGACATCATCAAGAAGCATCAAGAAGTATAAAAAGAGAGGGAGGTGGAGCTTCTGCCTCTTTTTGCTCTTCGCCTTGGACCTGGGAGGACGCATTGCCCTGCCTCTACAGAGATTAGGCCTTGCCACCATCCCCGCTCTGTTATCTAGGGAGGTGAACATTTTCTTGTTAATTTCTCTCCTCTCTTCCTGGGAGGTTTCTCTGGAAAAGCTTCTGGGAGGTTTTCTGCGGTTTGGGTGGTTGGAATCTGTATTATTAGGTTGGGCAACCTGGTGAGGGTGTTATTATTTCTTTTCACATTTGTATATATATGTGTTATTTCATATTCTGTTATAAATTTTCTTTTCTTCTGTGTAAATATAAAAACCTTGCCATTTCAAAGTTCCATTTCTAGGGGTTTTTTTCCTCCCTCCCTTTCCCTTGGTGGTGGTGGGGCTCTGACAGGCAATTGAGCACTTGGCATTTTGCCACTTATAATCTCTTTTGTGTTGGGTTTGTTTCTCCTGCCAGTTTACCTTTAAACCAGCACATCTTTGGCACCCAACGTGCAGCAGGATAGAGAAGTCAGAATTACAATTTCATTTTAAACATTTGTGTATTTGGATACAGAAACTCCCTGATCACCATATTGCTCGATGTATTCACGTGGATGTTGTATCTGAATCTGTTCATATTTCCACATATGGGGAACTACTTGCCTATTTTGATGCTCTTTTTAAGATCAGGGAGAGGAATCAAAATTGCTTTATTAATATATTATGTTTATGTCATCATAACATCAGAGGCAGTGAGTTTCATTGTAAATGTATATTCAGTCTTGTTTGCCTGTCCTGGCTTGGGTTGCTACCTCTTGAGCCTCAATACAAATCGCACCCAGCCTGTGGGGGGAACAGGAGGCGATGGTTATTTTGACCCTTTCACCTCCTTCTCACCCTTCAGATCTGCTACAACAGTCTTTGAGAATACTGAATTTCCTTTTGATGTTAAGGATAGCATAGTGTTGTTGTTAGTGTTGCTTTCTCTTGTCTGTACCATCTACACCATGCTTAGGGGCAGAACAGGGCCTTATAGGGAGGTTGTCTGGAGGCCTGCCCTGAGAGTTGATAATGCTGAGTGGCACGGAAAGTGGGAGGACATGGGCCAGTATTTGGAGAGTTTCTCTCCTCCAATGATATGGAAATTCACCCCTGAACAGCTGCAGGACCCTGTCAAAATAATAAGCTATGTAAAACGAAAATGCTCTGGCAGCCCCAGAGGTGTGCAGCTCACAGCAACCTGCTGGGCCCTGGCCACTGCCTACCGGACACTGCTTGGTGTGGTACAGCACCATCAGGAGGAGGAGAAAAGGAGCAAATCCACAGGCACCATTTCCGCTCAAACCATGGCTGAGCCAGAGGGAAAAAGGAATAAATCAACCACCACCATGCCCACGCAAACCGTGGAGGAGCCAGAAAGACAACTGAAACTGATAGCAGTTGCCCCTGTCCAGAAAAGAAAATCAAAGACCAAATCATTTTGTATACTGAATGACGAGGAAGAGGAAGGACCTTCACATCCAGCAGAAGAAACAGAACCAGAAATAATCACCTGGTCCCTATCCCTGGGTGAGCTGCATTAGCTCCAGAGTTCATACAACAGACAAATTAGTCCATCTTGACCTGGCTGCTGCCAATCTGGGATGCCGCAGCCAATGATACAATTCTAGATGGGAGTGAGGCAAGGCAGCTGGGATCCCTGTCTTGAGATGTGGTCATTGATCAGGGCATTGGAAAGAGGCAGGAAACTCAGCCTCTGGCGGTGACTGTTGTCAAGCATGAGGGACAGATATCTTAGTAAGGAGGACCTCCATGTACAGCAGGGACAGTGGAACACAATGGAAAAAGGTATCCGGTGCTTAAGGGAATTACCCATACTGGAGATAATATTTTCAGAGGATGAGAGATTCCCTAGAAGTTCAGATGGTGTAAAATGCACATCCCAGATGTGGTTAAAATTTGCATGGCTTGGACCACAAATGTATTCCCACTTGCTACCACAACTTGGATGTTGGGGTAGTTTTAGCTCTAGTCAGCATAGGTCCCCATTTAGGCCTCAGTTTCTAGCAGGCCTCAAAGGCTGTGACACAGATTAGAGGGGACAGGTATCATCTGACTTAAGCAGCCAAAGAGGTATTTCATATCATCTGACATCATCAGGAATCAATATACTGGATGTCATCAATATACTGGATGTGTTCTGGGGCCTCACCCTTCTCTAGTGCGGCCTGGATCAGCCCATGGCAGATGGTAGAACTGTGTTTCCACCCCTGGGGCAATCAATTCCACATGTACTGGATGCCCCTCCAGGTGAAGGCAAACTGTGGCCTGCACTCTGCTGCCAAGGGAATGGAGAAAAACGTGTTAGCGATGTCAACAGTGGTGTACCATTTTGCCGCTTTGGTCTCCAGCTCATACTGGAGCTCCAACATATCTGGCACGGCGGCACTCAATGGTGGCGTGACCTCATTCAAGCCACGATAGTCCACTGTCAGTCTCCATTCTCCATCTGGTTTGCGTACAGGCCAAATGGGGCTGTTGAAGGGTGAATGTGTTCTACTGACCAACCCTTGACTTTCCAGCTTTTTGATCAACCTATGGATGGGGATCACAGCATCTTGGTTTGTCTGATACTGTCGCCTATGTACGGTTGCAGTGGCCATCGGTACTTCTTGATCTTTGACTCGGAGTAATCCCACAGCAGAAGGGTCTTCTGAGAGGCCAGGAAGAGTAGACAACTGTTTGGACTTTTCTTCAATCACCGTGGCTACACCAAAAGCCCACCGGTACCCCTTTGGGTCCTTGAAGTGTCCTCTTTTCAAGTAGTCTATACCCAGGATGCAAGGGGCTTCTGGCCCCATCACAATGGAATGTTTTCCCATTGGTTTCCCGTCAAGCTCATGTCGGCCTTTACCACTGATACGTCTTGAGACCCCCCGGTTACTCCAGAAATAGAAACAGTCTCTGTACCCTCATGTTCCGACGGCATCAATGTACATTGGGCGCCAGTGTCTACCAGAGCTCAGTATCTCCGAGGAGCCGATGTGCCAGGCCATCGAACCCACACTGTCCAGAAAACTCAATTGTCCCTTTCCTCCTCCTGGCCCGAGGCAGAGCCCCTCTATTGCTGCTCCTGCTCCGAGCATCAGTGATGTTCTATCAGAGACTCCTCCATCAGAGGTGATGGAGTCTCTCCTTTTACATCTCGGGGACCGATGTTTCCTTTGCGGGGTCTCTGCCTCAACTATATGGACAGCCTTTTTGCCAGCTTTCTTCTGTATTAACTCTTGCAGCCGGGCTCGGAGCTTAAAGGTGGGCTCACCGTTCCACCTTTCCATGTCTTCCCCCAGTGCATGTAGACTAGCCCACAACCATCCACGTTCACTATGTGGTTTACTCTTGGGGCTCCTTTCCCGTGTGCACTACGAGGGGAACGCGGACGAGACCAGGATCGAGAATGAGATCGAAACCGAGACTGTGGCCTTTCCTCGGTTCTGTCTTCGTCAGAAGTATCAGAGGGCACCCTTGTCTCAGTGACCTGTCGGTCATGAGACCTAGGGCTGCCCCTAGAGTCCGGAAGATCAGCCCGTAGAGCGTCAAGCCCCTCTTCTATAGTCCGTAGCCAACTGCACATGTCACCCACTGTCCGGGGTACATGGTCACCACTCT
The DNA here is from genome assembly GCF_047495875.1 of Pithys albifrons albifrons. Taxonomy (NCBI): domain Eukaryota; kingdom Metazoa; phylum Chordata; class Aves; order Passeriformes; family Thamnophilidae; genus Pithys; species Pithys albifrons. Next base: position 348,248 of record NC_092483.1, on the reverse strand, counting down.
CGGGAAGAACTGTTAGCAGGCAGCTGACTAACGATGGAGGGCAACCTTGTATTACTTTCCTCCACATCGGCATCGTGCAGGGGACATGCTCTGGGTTAGTGATAGCAAGTCCTTCCAGAGGATCACCATAGAGAAGCTCTAACAGCGCCAGTTCCCGTAGGTACTGGCTGGCCTCATCTATGGTTGTCCACTTCCGTGGGGAACTCTGTAAAGACTCACTATATGGGTATGCCCCAGTCACACCTCCAAAGAGTCGCAACAACAAATTGCAATCGCCCTGTGTCTTTGCCATCTCCTTTTCAATTTTATCATCTCTTGCAATAGTGCCCAGGTGTTGTGTTTCTTGACCATTCAACACGTAAGACCCAGCTCCTCCATCTCAGCATCGGAGCACCCATGTAAGAATGCGTTCACCAGGCAGGCGCCTGTATTCCTTCCATATGTCCCGAAGTTCTGCTGGGGTCAGTGATCTGGATATTATGGTCTCCTGTCTAATTTCCCTTAGCCGTTCCTGTTTCCCGGGTGATTGTTTGCCCCCTCTGCTGAAGGTCCTGCACCTGTATCATCTGTCAAAAAACTCGCACTTGTCCCCTCACCAGCTCCTTCTCCTACTGTTGCTCCCTCTCCTAATGTTGCTCCCTCTGATGTCCCTATCCACGACTTCCTTTTCACTACAGGAGCAATAATAGCTTTTCGCTGATTGATCTGGGTACCTGTCTGGTTTGGAGTGTCTGTAGTGTCCCCCACAATCTGGGTCCCTGTGTCCTCCCCTGTACCTTTTTGGCAATGCTCTATTGCAGCTCGGTAGGCATGGGCCCAACCCCAATAGAAGGCAAGCACCTGGTGGTTTGGGTCAGAATAAGCAAGGCATCCTTCCTTCAGGCAATGTGCCAGCTTGTTAGGGTTGAGCACCTCCTCTGGAGTAAATTGCCAGGTAACAGGAGGTGCCAAACGTCCTATTAACATGCCCAGGCTAGTCCATCTTCCCAATAAGGGTCTTTTAAAACCCCAAGTTGAAGCTTGCTCTGGCCTGGACCAAAACCACCAGCATAACACCACCTTTTTCAAACTTATCAATGCACCTAGGGTTTTCACCAGTCCCACAATTGCCATCAAAAATATCAAGTAAGAACCCCCAAAAACTGTGTATGCTCCTGCTATGAAACCTTCTATGTTGAAATCAGGCAGATATTGGAGGGAGAAAAGAAAATCGAAGTCAAAAGTTGTACCAGGCAGAGTAGCTCTCACCATGTGAAACTGAATAAGCACTAACAAGGGCAAACTGACAGTTATAACTAAGAAAGGAATTAACAAAAGGCCTATTACCAATTTGCTCTCCATTTTGTTTTACGTTCAATGCCCAACGTGTTCCCAAAACACAAGATAATCAACACTAGTTTACCTAAACAATCCCCGGGAACACAGCCAAGTTCCCGGGAAACTTGCCAACACCCTTGGTCAGTTCCCGGGTTTCGGCACCAAAAGAATGTTATAGTTTGAGCTGGCAAAATGCCAACTGCCTGATACCCAGTCAAAAAGTCCACTCCCAGAGCAGGAGAGTGAGGGAAACCAGCAGAAACGAGGCTTTAAACACAGTGAGGTTTTTATATTTATACAGAGAAGAGGAGAGCTTAACACAGAATATGAAATAGCACATAGTGACAGGAAACAACAACAGGCTCACCGAGGTCGCCCCAGCTAACAGGTGAAACTACAAACAAACCAAACCCCCTCCCCAAAGGAAACCTCCCAGCAAGAGGGAAAGAGGAATTAAGAGGAATGTGCTCATGTCCCCTTGTAAACAGATGCGCGGACCGGCAGCAGGGCCTGATATCAGCAGTCAGGGAGCAGGAACCCTCCTGGTCAGAAGCATGGACCGAAAAGGGGCTGAGACTCCTCCCACCATGCTTGTTATACTCCCCGACACCTCCTGATGATGTCAGATGATATGAAATACCTCTATGGCTGCTTAAGTCAGATGATACCTGTTCCCTCTAATCTGTGCCACAGCCTTTGAGGCCTGCTAGAAACTGAGGCCTAAATGGGGACCTATGCTGACTAAAGCCAAAACTACCACAGCCCCAGAGGCATAGCCTTTCTTAGGTCTAAAACAAGGGAAGCAACAAAGTGCCAGCATTCTTCCAATCTTATACAACAGTTCCATTACCTTCCTAAACACTAGTGCTGTAACAATACAATTTAGGTAATAACTGGGACCAATTGTAACAGTAGGGATCTCTCTTAATAAGCCGTTAATGTCATATTTTAACAGGCCTTTAATGTCACATTTCAACAGGCCTTTAATGCCACATTTTAACAGGCCTTTAATGTCACGATTCAGAAGGGCCTCACATGGATAACATTTATCATCCAGACCTAGATACATCCCTAGGAGACCTCTCAGAATGGGAGCAAGTGTTACCACCATCAGTATGTAAAAGAATAGAAAGACACCTAACAGGAGACCTTTCACTACAAGAGACTGCCGGGCCATGCCAGCTTTGGGGGCATGGTTGGAGTGACCTCCTCTGGTACCTCTCAGGTACTTGCTAAAAAGGGTAAAAACCATTCTTTCTATTGTTTACCTTATTCCTGAGTCCTCTGTTCCCAAACAAAAACCTTGTTTATATCAGCAAAGTACTCTTGGCTGCCTTACCGGTGATTGTTTTGTAAATAAAACTTCGGTTGGCAGTTCTCCCGGACACTGTTCTCTATACAAGGAACTATTTACAAAACAATCCAGGTCAATCTCGGTGGACCCTCCAATTTAATGTTGCAGGTTTGGCCTATCTTTTTACCAACCCTGGACTGGCCCCCGTTCCCCCCTGCCTCAAAAGCCTCCCCAGCAAAGGGAAGAAATACTGCAAAGAAACAAACTCAAAAGAAACTAAACTGAATAAAAAGAATAAATTATATTTTCTAACATTCACAACCACACTGTATACACAGTACGTAGAATCCCACCCCCAGGGGAAAGGGGAAAGGGAAAAGGGGACTGCTCAACCAGAAAATTGAGAAGAAACAAAACCAAACCAAAAAAACCAAATGAATCAGACAAACACAATTAAAAACTTCAAGGTAGGGGAACAAGCATGAAACATTCTCACCCAGGGCAGAAGAACCACCAACAACTGGAGGGATCAGACGCCAACACCTCCCACCAGCTCCTCAGCCAAGATAAGGAGAGAAAGACTAAACCACTCCTCCCCTGCTACGTGGAAAACATGTGTGGAATACTTGTAACTTCCTTAGATACAATGGTTACTGAGGAAGCCATGGGTCAAACCATTACAGTGTCCATGTTTCCAGCTTTGTTGGTAACCATTTCCATAGAACAAAAGGCAGAATTACAGGTGTCGCAGGTTTTATAAGCAGTCTCTTACCTTTCCTTTCTGGCAGTGAGTTTCCCCAGAGGCTCATTTCCTGTGTTGTTGCAATGTTGTTTTGGGTTTGCTCATTCAGAAATGAATATTTTTCCACCTTGTCCTAGTTCAGCAGCTGGGACCAGTTTATCACTGTGTGGGTGTACCCAAAGCTGTGTATTCTACACTGTCTATGTAATTTCTCATGAACTGTTAACAATGGGCCGTTTGCAGCAGCTGCCCAGGGCACACCTGACCCCTTAGGCTGCAAGCTGGGTGTTAAAGAAGCCTGTGAGATAGGAGATGTGATAACTATCCTCTGGGGAGTCATTAGCACTTTCATACCCCGCCTGAGGGGTCATGTCTGCTAATGGGCCATCAAAGATTCCCAAAATACCCCATGACTCACAGAGTTAAATCACCCATTGTGGAACTCCCTGCCCTGGGGGAGGTACTGGGCGTTCCTGCCTGAACCTGAGGGTATATAATTTTGGGGTTTGGGGACTTCTGGTACTGCTCATCGGATCCAGAGGAGGACCAGAACCTCAACTGGACTGTGACTATCATCTGCACCAATAGGTTTTCTCCTTTCCTTTTACTTTGGACTAAGGGGGACCACGTGGGGCTCAGCACAGGAGCTAACGAACACCATTCTGTTCATGCCCCAGGGTGCTCGGTTATACATCTGTTTTTTGTGGGTTAAAACAAATTTCTCTTTGCACCCTTGCATTTATTGTAATATTGTTATTAAATTGTAACTCTGACTTATAATTCCTCTTTGAGTTGGGTTCATTTCTCCTGCCAGTTTACTTTTAAACCAGCACAAACCTGTGGCAGCAATGGGGAGCACAGGTCTCTTCAAATGAGAAAGGATCTTAATTTTTAACCCCAAATGTAGGGGTGTCTTGGTTTATTGAGAATGTGTCCCAGAAGGCAGGACCTCTGACAGAATAGAAATCCCTCCCCTTAAATTATGAAAATTTTTGAAATTATGAGGCGTTCGAGTGGAGTATGAAAATGAATTACATTTTCACTAAAAACAGAGGACGAAACAGAATAAAGCAACAACCAAGCAGTAACAAAAAAAAAGTCACCTGAGAAGGAGAAAGGCCTGAAAGACCCCATAAAATTCCAGTTCTGTAAAACTACTTTATTCTACCTTGCAAAATTGCTGCTTGCATGGCAATAAGGAAACACAGCATAAAGTGCTGAATCGTCTTGTTCTTGCTTACTGCGCCCGGGCCTAAGCTATTGTTAGAGACCATTGTAGCATGTATCAGAAATTATAAATTAAGGTAACTTTGACACATGAATAGAAGAAAATGGTAGTGCGCCAAGATTTTTGAGCTGGATTCTGGCAGGGTCACTTATGAATGAAAGTTGTAGTAGTTTTGGCTTTAGTCAGCATAGGTCCCCATTTAGGCCTCAGTTTTTAGCAGGCCTCAAAGGCTGTGACACAGATTAGAGGGAACAGGTATCATCTGACTTAAGCAGCCAAAGAGGTATTTCATATCATCTGACATCATCAGGAAGTGTCGGGGAGTATAACAAGCAAGGTGGGAGGAGTCTCAGCCCCTTTTCGGTCCATGCTTCTGACCAGGAGGGTTCCTGCTCCCTGACTGCTGATATCAGGCCCTGCTGCCGGTCCGCGCGTCTGTTTACAAGGGGACGTGAGCATATTCCTGTTAACTCCTCTTTCCCTCTTGCTGGGAGGTTTCCTTTGGGGAGGAGGTTTGGTTGGTTTGGAGTTTCACTTGTTAGCTGGGGCGACCTCGGTGAGCCTGTTGTTGTTTTCTGTCACTATGTGCTATTTCATACTCTGCGTTAAGCGCTCCTCTGTATAAATATAAAAACTTCACTGTGTTTAAAGCCTCATTTCTGCTGGTTTCCCTCACTCTCCTGCTCTGGGAGTGGACCTTTTGACTGGGTACCAGGCAGTTGGCATTTTGCCAGCTCAAACTATAACATTCTTTTGGTGCTGAAACCCAGGAACTGAGGATTCCACTGTCCAAGCTCGCTCAGCCGTGGCAAATGGACCTTAGGACTATAACGGTGGGGCCAGTTCTGTGCACTCTGTGCCTCACCTAAAAAGTCCACTGCACAGGCTGGAAGGGCACACACCCACGTGGGGAGAGCCCTTCCCAAATCTTCGTTCGCGAAGTCTGGCCATACACTTTCATACCAACATGCTATGCTGGATTTGAACTTTCCAACTATACACATACATGAAATTATACAATTATATACACATTTACAAATATATACATACAGGCTCAATATTATGGACAGTTTACCCAAAAAGGTATACATCATGTTTCTCCATCTTTCTGCATCACCCAACATGTGCTACCTGGTTGTTAAACAAAAACAAACAAATGGATTTGCCTTTGCTTGAGGTGGGACTCATCCAAACTGTTTTCCCTAACAGTCTTGGTTTGAGGGGAAAAACCAAAATGTTTACCCACAAGCGGGGGAGGGGGCCTTCTCCACAATAATCATGCCACTCTTTATCAAATTTAAGAAGAGGAACTTTTAATACAAGAAGGATAACTGTTCTTAACTGCTATATATATATATATGTAAACAGACTAGTGCAAACCGCTTCCCCAACACCACAAGAGAGAAAAAAGAAAACAACAACAAAACCCAGCAGGTTTTCCTCAGTGAGGAAAGTTATACTTAGGCAGTGTCAGTGCCACAGCCCGGCTGGCTGTGGAGTGAGTTTCCAGTCCCTCTCCAGAGAGACAGACGAGTGGTGAGCTCTCAGATGAACTCTGTCTCTTCCCCCTGTGTTCCTTGTCCAAGAAGCAGAAACACGAGCAGCCAGAAGCAGTCCCGGGGCAGGCAGCAGCAGCAGCGAGATGGCTTCTCCTCAACCCCCGCCACACACACACAACTTCCAGCCGTGTGTAGTCCTCAAGAACAAAAGAGACAAACCTGCCCCCCACCCAAGTGATCAGCAGTTAACTACTTTTTTTGTTAACTACTGGCATGGGCAGTTAGTGGCAGGGGAGAGAATTTTCATAATAATTCCAAACTACAACATTATCCACCCCTAAATTCTCTTTCATGCCAATACTCTACATCAAACTTAAATTTTCTTTCAAATATTTAAATGATTACATGTTTAATATGAGTCGTTTACCCAGAGGTAAGTACCCCTTGAGGTATACATTGTGTCTCTCCATCTTCCTGCATCACCCACCAAGTGGAACCAGATCCTTGAGCAGACAATCCCACGAATGGGTTTGCCTTTGCCTGAGGCAGGGTTAATCCAGACTGTTTTCCCTAGCATACCTCTCAGGTGTATTACGGGGACTTTATCTCCATCTACAGTGTGAAGGGGTTGTAAAGGTTTGACCCATGGCTTCCTCAGTAACCATTGTATCTAAGGAAGTTACAAGTATTCCACACGTGTCTTCCACGTAGTAGTGGGAGGTGGTTGGAGTCTGGTCCCTCCGGTCCCTGGTGTTTTCTCCTGTCCTGGGTGAGATTGTTTCATTCTTGTTCCCCTTCCTTGAGGTTTTTAATTGTGTTTGTTTTGATTCATTCTGTTTCTTTGGGTTGGGTTGGTGTCTTCCCTATTTTCCGGCTAATCAATCCCCTTTTCTCCCTTCCCCTCTCCCCTGGGGGGTGGGATCCTATGTATTGTGTATACAGTGTGGTTTGTAAATGTTAGTAAATATAATTTATTCTTTTTATTCAGTTCAGTTTCTTTAGAGTGCGTTTCTTTTCAGCTTTTTTTTTCCTTTCCTTTGCTGGGAAGGTTCTGGGAGGGGGAAGGGGGGGGCCAGTCCAGGGTTGGCAACAGCTAGGCCAAACCTGCGACATTATTGGAGGTTCCACCGAGATACTGACCTTGGATTGTTTTGTAAATAGTTCTCTGTTTAGGGAACAGTGTCCGGGAGAACTGCCAACTGAAGTGGTATTATCAAAACAATCACAGTGAAGGCAGCCAAGAGTATCTTGGTGATATAAACAAGGTTTTTGTTTGGGAATAGAGGACTCAAGCATAAGGTAAACAATAGAAAGAATGGTTTTCACCCTTTTTAGGAAATACCTGAGAGGTACCAGAGGAGGTCACTCCAACCATGCTGGCATGGCCTGGCAGTCTCTTGTAGTGAAAGGCCTCCTGTTAAGTGTCTTTCTATTCTTTTACATACTGATGGTGCTAACGCTTACTCCCACTCTGAGAGATCTCCTAGGGACATATCTAGGTCTGCCTGATAATTGTCATCCATGTAAGGCCCTCCTGAATCTTGGCATTAAAGGCCTGTTGACATGTGACATTAAAGGCCTGTTAAATTATGACATTAACGGACTATTGAGAGAGATCCCTACTGTTCCAATTGGTCCCAGTTATTACCTAAATTGTATTGTGACAGCACTAGTGTTTATGAGGGTAATGGAACTGTTGTATAAGATTGGAAGAATGCTGGCACTTTGTTGCTTCCCTTGTTTCAGACCTAAGAAAGGCTATGCCTCTGGGGGACTCGCTGGAACTTTGGAAGGGGCTTTGGACAGGCCAGTCCCGGGGTGGGATGGGGCTTGGTTGGATCTCGGTAAAGTGCTAGGGCGTATCTCACCCTCCGTTTATTGGAAGGTCACGTCAGAACAAGTGTGTGACTCTGCTGAGGTGGCCCGCTGTTTATCAGAAGAGTGTTTTTCCTACGAGGACCCGTATACGCCAGTCTCTGCTTTGTGTTGGGGCCTGGCTAGTGCTTATCGCTCTGCCATGGACTACTGTCACTGGCTTGAGGACAGGATAGAATATGGAGATATGCCGTCCGAGACCCGTGTAGTCCCCGTTCAGACTACCGAAAGCGGAGTCCAAACACAGCATGAGGTCAAGGCTGTTTCTGTAGAGACCCAAACTCAAGTAGCTGAAACTAATACAGCCTCCGTCCGCTCTGTAGAAACCCAAACTCAAGTTGCTGAAGCAAATACAGTCTCTGTTTGCTCGACAGAAACCCAAACTCAGGCTTCAAATCTGGACAAGGCCATTTCTGCTGTCCCCACTACAACCACGGCTGAAACCCAGACAAAACCTGAAGCTAATACAGCTTCCGGTTGCTCCGTAGAAATTCAGACTCAAGCTGTAGATCTGGAAGCGGCCATTGCTACTAAACCCACCAAGACCACAGTCGAAGCTCAAACTCAAGCCGACGCGGATACAGTTCCTATTCGCTCTGTGGGAACTCAAACTGAAGTTATGGACCGGAAGATTATCATTGCCCCCATAAAGAAGAAAACAACGAGGACGAAGGAGACTACAAAACCCATAGAGCCACCTCCGCAATTGGAACGAGAAGAAGAAGAACAAGAAGAAGAAGAAAAAGAAGCAGACGAAGAAGCAGCTGCGAGAGAGGAAGAAACTACTGTGACGATGGAAGGAGCGATGGCACGAGAGGAAAGAATAGTCACAGTAGAAGAGGGAGCAGCTGCCAGAGAGGGAGGAATGGTCACAAGGGATGGGGCACACCTAATGGGACTGGGGGCACGTCCAAAAGAGACCAGAGGCATGCCTGGAGAAAGGAAAGGGACGGTGCGAGCATCCGGGGATAGAATAACATTCGACGATTGGTGCTCTGACTACATACGCAAGTACCCAGTGGAGGAAAAGAGGAGGTCAACGCGCTTCCGTCAGCCTGAGGAAGGACCGTTTCAGCCTCTCCAAAGGCAACCCTCCTTTGGAAGTATGATTCCACCTCCCCATATTAGACCTACATTTGAGGGAATAGATGACCGGGGAAGGCCCTTACCCCGTCCTTCCAAGGACTATGTGCTACCTCCATTCATCAGACCTGATGAACAACGCAGGAGCTCCCTTTCACGGGGTGCACGAGCTAGGAGTCTTTCCCCACGGCTCGAACGAAGTAGAAGTCTCTCTCCACAGCGTGGGCGACGTAGGAGCCCATCCTCCCAGAGTGAACACCATAGAAGCTCGTCCTCACGGCGCAAACAATCCCCATCTTCGCGTGAGAGGGTCAGAAAGGAAGTGAGAGAGGTTCCACGAAGGAGTGGAAGAGTAAAAACACAGGTAGAGAGAATAGTACGTGGGAGAGATGGACAGGAAATAATGAGGGAAAGTGAAATTATACGATCATTGACCCCAAAGGAGATTCGAGATATACGAAGGGATTACAGTCGGTGGCCCGATGAACGTATCCTCACCTGGCTGGTGCGATGTTGGGACCAGGGGGCCAGTAGTCATGTGCTGGAAGGTCATGAAGCACAACAATTGGGATCTCTTGCCCGAGACCGTGAAATAGAACAGGAAATGGGACAGGGGGAGATGGCATCCAGTCTCTGGACCCGAATCCTCCGTGCTGTGAGGGCAAGATACCCATTTAAAGAGTATTTGGTGAGTGCTCCCAGAGAGTGGAATACTGCAGAAGAAGGCATCCAGTATCTGCGGGAACTGGCCATGCTGGAAATTATATACTCTGATCCAAATTACTATGACATCTTGGTCCCAGAGAAGATGCCATGCACACAGCCGATGTGGGATAAGGTGATGAATGGGGCCCCTAAGTCTTATATGCCATGTCTGATATCTGCATACCCTCTAAGTATGGACGAGAATGAGATACACGTTGACAGAATGTGTCACTGGATGCGGAGAATATCGGAAACCATGAGGGTCCCCTCTAACTACCAGCATTCGTCCCTCTACAGTGGGGAAAGGGTAGGGAGGAATCCTAGACGCTCTGTGTATGAAGAAGAACCTAAAGGCAAAGGTCCCAGAGGTCACAAAGAAAGGTCTCGTTCTCATTCTCGTTCAAGTTCCTGTTCCCGTTCTCGGTCCCGTTCCCGTTCTCGGTCACCTCATGCAGCACGAGGGAGAACTAGAGGCCACCAGAGGAATACTAGACGCTCTGTGTATGAAGAAGAACCTAGACACAGACGTTCTAGAGGTCGCAAAGAAAGGTCTCGTTCTTATTCTCGTTCCAGTTCTCATTCTCATTCCCGCTCCCGTTCTCGGTCATCTCATGCAGCACGAGAGAAAACTGGAAGCCCCAGGAGTAAGACACAAAGTGAGCGTGGTTTCTTGTGGGCCCTTCTGCGCGAACTAGGGGAAAACATGAAAAAATGGCATGGTGAACCCACCTCCAAACTTAGAGCCCGAGTGCAAGAATTAAAACGGAAAGTAGCTGGCAAGAAAGCTGTCCACATAGTTGAAGCAAAGAGCCCAGAAAAGAAACATCGATCTCCGAGACGCAAAAGAAACAACTCCCCCCATGCTGATGAAGGAGCCTCTGACAGAGCATCGCACACGTCAGATGGAGAATGCTCCGACCAGGAACAACAATAGAGGGGCCCTGCCTCCTGCCAGGAGGAGGAGAGGGACGAGGATGATAATCGGGTTTATTGGGCTGTGTGGGTTCGATGGCCTGGCACATCGGATCCTCAGAAATATCGAGCTTTGGTAGATACTGGTGCCCAATGTACATTAATGCCATCAGAACATGAGAGTACAGAGACTGTGTCTATTTCTGGAGTTACTGGAGGGTCTCAGGACTTGTCGGTGGTAGAGGCTGACATGAGCCTAACAGGAGACCAATGGGAAAAGCATTCCATTGTGACAGGACCAGAAGCCCCTAGCATCCTTGGTATGGACTATTTAAAAAGAGGACACTTCAAGGACCCAAAGGGGTACCGGTGGGCTTTTGGTGTAGCTACAGTGATTGAAGGAGAGTCCAAACAGTTGTCTACTCTCCCTGGTCTCGCAGAAGACCCTTCTGCTGTGGGATTACTCCGAGTCAATGATCAAGAAGTACCGATGGCCACTGCAACTGTACATAGGCGACAGTATCGTACAAACCGAGATGCTGTGATTCCCATCCATAAAATGATCAGGAAGCTGGAGAGCCAAGGGGTGGTCAGCAGAACACACTCACCCTTCAACAGCCCTATCTGGCCTGTACGTAAATCAGATGGAGAATGGAGATTGACTGTGGACTATCGTGGCCTGAATGAAGTTACGCCACCGCTGAGTGCTGCTGTGCCAGATATGTTGGAGCTCCAGTATGAGTTGGAGTCCAAAGCAGCAAAGTGGTATGCCACTATTGACATTGCTAATGCATTCTTCTCCGTTCCTCTGGCTCCAGAGTGCAGGCCACAGTTTGCTTTCACCTGGAGGGGCGTGCAGTACACTTGGAACCGATTTCCCCAGGGGTGGAAACACAGTCCAACCATTTGTCATGGGCTGATCCAGGCCACATTGGAGAAGGGTGAGGCCCCAGAACACATCCAGTATATTGATGATGTCATTGTATGGGGAGACACAGCAGAAGAAGTCTTTGAAAAAGGACGAAAGATTATTCAGATTCTCCTCAAAGCTGGTTTTGCCATCAAAAAAAGCAAGGTCAAGGGACCTGCCAGAGAGATTCAGTTCCTTGGGGTGAAATGGCAAGATGGACGTCGCCAGATTCCAACCGACGTCATCAATAAGATTGTAGCAATGGCTCCACCGACTAACAAGAAAGAGACCCAAGCCTTTCTGGGAGCCATAGGCTTCTGGCGAATGCACATCCCAGAGTACAGCCAGATTGTGAGCCCTCTCTATTTTGTGACCCGTAAAAAGAACATTTTCCAATGGGGTCCTGAACAACAACAAGCTTTCAAGCAGATCAAGCAAGAAATCGCACATGCCGTGGCTCTTGGACCAGTCAGGACAGGACCAGATGTGAAGAATGTACTTTATTCCACAGCTGGAGATAAAGGTCCCTCCTGGAGCCTCTGGCAAAAGGTGCCTGGTGAGACACGAGGGCGACCACTTGGTTTCTGGAGCCGAAGCTACAAAGGCTCTGAGGCCAATTACACCCCTATGGAGAAGGAAATCCTAGCGGCATTTGAAGGCATACGAGCAGCCTCAGAGGTAATTGGTACTGAAGCCCAGCTTTTCCTGGCACCTCGACTACCAGTGTTAAGCTGGATGTTCAAAGGAAAAGTGCCCCCTACACACCATGCCACAGATGCCACGTGGAGCAAGTGGATTGCTTTGATTACACAACGTGTTCGAATTGGGAGCTCGAATCGCCCTGGAATTCTAGAAATTATAACCAATTGGCCTGAAGGTGGGAACTTCAGCCTGGCAGATGAAGAAGAGGAAGAGTCAGTGAGTCGAGCTGAAGAAACTCCACCATATAATCAGCTGCCAGATGAAGAGACGAGCTACGCACTTTTCACTGATGGTTCTTGCCGTATCGTAGGGAGGAGCCGGAAGTGGAGAGCAGCTGTGTGGAATCCCACCCAACGGGTGGCAGAAGCCACTGAGGGGAAAGGCGAATCGAGTCAGTTCGCAGAACTCAAAGCTGTCCAATTGGCCCTAGACATTGCAGAAAGAGAAGGATGGCCAAGGCTTTACTTGTACACCGACACATGGATGATAACAAATGCTCTCTGGGGATGGCTAGATCGGTGGGAGAAGATGAATTGGAGGCGTAGAGGGAAGCCCATCTGGGCTGCAGATCTGTGGCAAGACATTGCTGCCAGAGTAAAGAAATTGAACGTGAGAGTCTGCCATGTAGATGCCCATGTGCCCAAAAGTCGAGCTAATGAGGAACAAGATAATAACAGACAGGCAGACCGAGCTGCACAGATTGAGGTGTCACAAGTAGACCTCGATTGGCAGCAAAAGGGAGAATTGTTCCTAGCTCAATGGGCCCATGATGCTTCAGGCCATCAAGGCCGGGACGCAACCTATAAATGGGCACGAGACCGAGGGGTGGATTTAACCATGGACACTATTTCCCAGGTTATCCGCGATTGTGAAACCTGTGCTGCCATTAAGCAGGCAAAAAGATTGAAGCCCCTTTGGTATGGTGGACGCTGGGACAAGTATAAATACGGAGAGGCCTGGCAGGTTGACTACATCACATTGCCACAGACTAGCCAAGGTAAGCGCTATGTGCTTACCATGGTGGAAGCGACCACCGGATGGTTGGAGACATATTCAGTACCACATGCAACAGCCCGGAATACTATCTTGGGCCTTGAGAAACAGGTCCTGTGGAGGCATGGCACTCCAGATCGCATTGAGTCAGATAATGGGACTCATTTCAAGAACAATCTAGTGGCCACTTGGGCACGGGAGCATGGTATTGAATGGGTATATCACATTCCATATCATGCACCTGCTGCTGGAAAGGTTGAAAGGTGCAATGGACTATTAAAAACAACTCTGAAGGCACTAGGTGGAGGAACCTTCAAGAACTGGGATAAGCATTTAGCCAAGGCCCCCTGGTTGGTTAACACCAGAGGCTCTGTCAATCGAGCTGGTCTTGCCCAAGCAGAATCCCTCCACACGGTAGATGGAGACAAAGTTCCAGCGATTCACTTGAGAGGCATGTTAGGGAAATCTGTCTGGATTACCCCTCCCTCAGGCCAAGACAAACCCATTCGTGGGATTGTTTTTGCCCAAGGGTCCGGAAACACCTGGTGGGTAATGAGGAAAGATGGGGAGATCCAGTGTGTGCCCCAAGGCAATCTAGCCTTGGGGAAGAACTAATGATGTGCTTTGAGTTGTGTTTTGCAGGAAACCAGACACGAGATGAGAAAAACCCAAACAAAGCTGGTACTGGTATCCCATGATGTCCAACGATAAGGCAGCCCTAAACTGTGGACTAGGCCTCAACTTGGAACTGTGACTCTAACCAAAAGGCAATGGACTAAAGCTGAACTGATGCTGGTGTTGATCCTTGATGACAAGACATCTGCCTTGAAGGACTGCATATGGACTATATATATATATACGCGTGTGAGATATAAGCAAATGCAATAATACAAAGATTGCGTGGAAAGACCAGTGTGGAATAAGGGGTGGAGAATGTAATGGTTTGACCCATGGCTTCCCCAGTAACCATTGTATCTAAGGAAGTTACAAGTATTCCACACGTGTCTTCCACGTAGCAGTGGGGGAGTGGTTGTTCTTACTTTCCCTTCCTTGGCTGAGGAGCTGGAGGGAGGTGGTTGAAGCCTGGTCCCTCTGGTCCCTGGTGTTTCTCCTGTCCTGCGTGAGATTGTTTCATTCTTGTTCCCCTTCCTTGAGGTTTTTAATTGTGTTTGTTTTGATTCATTCGGTTTCTTTGGGTTGGGTTGGTGTCTTCCCTATTTTCCGGCTAATCAATCCCCTTTTCTCCCTTCCCCTCTCCCCTGGGAGGTGGGATCCGATGTATTGTGTATACAGTGTGGTTTGTAAATGTTAGTAAATATAATTTATTCTTTTTATTCGGTTCAGTTTCTTTAGAGTGCATTTCTCTTCAGTTTTTTTTCCCCTTTCCTTTGCTGGGAAGGTTCTGGGAGGGGGAAGGGGGGGGCCAGTCCAGGGTTGGCAACAGCTAGGCCAAACCTGCGACAGGCTTCATCATAATCTTAGGTTTAGGCTAAATGTTAGGGTTAGGGTTATTGATAGGTTTTTGAGATAGAGTTAGGGTTAGGGTTAGGGTTAGGGTTAGGGTTAGGGTTAGGGTTAGGGTTTAGAGCCCCATGGTTTAGGGTTAGCATTAGGATTAGTGTTTCAGTGAGATTTAGGATTCGGGTTAGGATTAGGGTTAGGGATAGGATTAGGATTAGGATTGGGATTAAGATTAAGATTAGGATTAAGATTAGGATTAGGGTAAGAGTTAGGGACCCCTTTCATTTAGTCTTAGGGTTAGGTTTAGGATTCAGGTTATGATTATGGTTGGGGTTATGGTAATATTTAGGGTTAGGCTTAGCCTTAGGGTTACAGTTAGGGTTAGGGTACGGGTTCGGGTTAGGGTTAGGGTTAGGTTTATGGTTAGGGTTCGGATTTCGAGTTCCGGTTAGTGTTACGGTTAGGTTTTATGGTTAGTGTGAGGGTTAGGGTTGGAATTAGGTTTAGGTTTAGTTTTCGGCTTATTGTGCGGTTTCGAGTTTGGCTTAGGTTTAGGGTGAGGTTCAGGTTTAGGGTATCGGTAGGTTTAGGATCAGGGTTAGAGCTTCATAAAGGTTAGGGTTGGGATTAGAGTTAGTTACCCTTTTGGACCCGACTGGATTGTCTTGGATCTCCCTCCATTCTCTTGGATCTCTCTGGATATATCTGGACCATATTGGACTCTGCAAGATCACCCTGGACCACTGACTGTCACCCTGGCGTTAATTTTGGCCCTCGCCATAGCCCTGGTCTTTAACCTCGCCCTTGCCCTTGCCCTGGCCGTGGCCCTGACTCTGGCCCTGGCCTAGGCACTGGCCCTAGCCCTGGCCCGGGCCCTGGCCCTGACCATGGCCCTTGCCCAGTTCCTGACTTTAGCCCTTGCCCTGGGCCTGCCCGTGGATCTGGTCCTGGCATTAATGCTGTCCCAGGCCCTGGCCTGTGCCATTGCCCTGGCCCAGACCTTTGCTCTAGCCCTCCACCTGCCCTTGCCCCTGGCTCTCACCCTCGCCCTGGATCTTGCCCTGGCTATGGCCCAGTTCCTGGCCCTGGTCCAGGCCCTAACCCTAGCCAGGATGAGGTTTAGGGCCAGGGCCAGGCTTATGGCGAGATCTAGGGCTAGGGCTACGGCTAAGATCACAGATAGAACAAGGGCCAGGGCCAGGTCTAGGGCCAGGGCCACAACTGAGGCTACGGCCAGGGAGAGGGTCAAAGCCAGGGCCAAGGCTCTGGGAACGACAAAGGCGAAAGCTAGGGCTTTGATCGGGGCCAGGGGTAAGGAAAGGATTAAGATTAGGGTTAGCCTTAGATTTAGGGTTAGGGTTTGGGTTAGGGTTAGGCTTAGGGTTAGGCTTAGGGTTACGCTTAGGGTTATGCATAGGTTAAGGGTTAGGGCAGCATTAGGGTTAGGCTTAGGGTTAGGTACCCTGTTGGACCCTTCTGCATCCTTTTAGCATCTCCCTGGATTTTCTTGGACCTCTCTGGATCCACCTGAACCAGCTTGGAGAGTTCTAGACCCGCCCTGGATCCCTGAATGTCGCCCAGGTCCTTGCCTGGAGCCTGGCCCTGGCCCTGGCCTTATCCCTCGCCCTTGCCCTTGCTCTGGCCCTGGTCGTTACCCTGCCTCTGGCCTTCGCGCTTCTCCTCGCCCTGGCCCCAGGCTTCACCTGGGCCCTGACCCTGGCTCTCAGCCTTGCCCTGGTCCTGGCCCTGTCCTTGGCCCTCAACCTGGCCCTGGCCATGTCCTAGACCTTGTCCTGGCCCTAGCCCTTGCCCTGGAATTGCTTCTGGCTCGGGCCCTGACCTCTCCCTGACCTCAGACCTGACCGTGGCCCTTGCCCAGGCCCTGACCCCGACTCTCACCTTAGCCTTGGCCCTCGCTGTAACCCTGCCCCTGGCTTTGGCCCTGGCTCTAGCCGTTGAGCTTTCTTTTTGGCCCTGACCCTGGCTCTGGCTCTGACTCTCACCCTACACCTGGCCCTCGTCCTGGACATGGTCCAGGACCTGGCCCTGCCCCAGGTCCTGACCCTATCCAAGATGCGGGCTAAGGTCAGGGCCAGGGCCAGGGCGAGAGCTAGGCCCAGGGCTTGGGCTCCGACCAAGGCTAGAGCTAGGGCCAGGGCCACGGCAAGGGCGATGGCCAAAGAAAGGGCCAAAACAATGCCAGTGTGATGGCCAGGCCTACGGCAAGGGCCAGGGCTGCAGCCAGAAATAGGGTTTGGGTTATGGTAACAGTTAGGCTTAGGGTTAGGCTTCGGCTTCATCATAATCTTAGGTTTAGGCTAAATGTTAGGGTTAGGGTTAGGGTTAGGGTTATTGATAGGTTTTTGGGATAGGGTTAGGGTTAGGGTTAGGGTTAGGGTTCGGACTCCCATGGTTTAGTGTTAGCATTAGGATTTGTGTTTCAGTGAGGTTTAGTATTCGGGTTAGGATTAGGGTTAGGGTTAGGATTAGGATTAGGATTAGGATTGGGGTAAGAGTTAGGGACCCCTTTCATTTAGTCTTAGGGTTAGGTTTAGGATTCAGGTTATGATTATGGTTGGGGTTATGGTAATATTTAGGGTTAGGCTTAGCCTTAGGGTTACGGTCAGGGTCAGGTTCAGGTTCGGGTTAGGGTTAGGGTTAGGTTTAGGGTTAGGGTTCGGATTTCGAGTTCCGGTTAGGGTTACGGTTAGGGTTTATGGTTAGTGTTAGGGTTAGGGTTGGGATTAGGTTTAGGTTTAGGTTTAGGCTTATCGTGCGGTTTCGAGTTTGGCTTAGGTTTAGGGTGAGGTTCAGGTTTAGGGTATCGGTAGGTTTAGGGTCAGGGTTAGAGCTTCATAAAGTTAAGGGTTGGGATTAGAGTTAGTTACCCTTTTGAACCCGACTGGATTGTCTTGGATCTCCCTCCATTCTCTTGGATATCTCTGGATATATCTGGACCATACTGGACACTGCGAGATCACCCTGGACCCCTGACTGTCACCCTGGCATTAGTTTTGGCCCTCGCCGTATCCCTGGTCTTTATCCTTGCCCTTGCCCTTGCCCTGGCCGTGGCCCTGACCCTGGCCCTGGCCTTGGCCCTGGCCCTGACCATGGCCCTTGCCCAGTTCCTGGCTTTAGCCCTTGCCCTGGGCCTGCCCGTGGATCTGGTCCTGGCATTAATGCTGTCCCAGGCCCTGGCCTGTGCCATTGCCCTGGCCCAGACCTTTGCTCTAGCCCTCCACCTGCCCTTGCCCCTGGCTCTCACCCTAGCCCTGGACCTTGCCCTGGCCATGGCCCAGTTCCTGGCCCTGGTCCAGGCTCTAACCCTAGGCAGGACGAGGTCTAGGGCCAGGGCCAGGCTTATGGCGAGATCTAGGGCTAGGGCTAAGGCTAAGACCACAGCTAGAACCAGGGCCATGGCCAGGTCTGGGGCCAGGACCAAAATTGGGGCTATGGCCTGGTAGAGGACCAAAGCCAGGGCCACGGCTACGGGAGCAACAAGGACGACGGCTAGGGCTTTGACCGGGGCCAGGGGTAAGGTAAGGATTAAGATTAGGGTTAGCCTTAGGTTTAGGGTTGGGGTCAGGGTTAGGGTTTGGCTTAGGGTTAGGCTTAGGGTTAGGCTTAGACTTATGTGTAGGTTAAGGGTTAGGGCAGCATAAGGTTTAGGTACCCTTTTGGAGCCTTCTGCATCCTTTTAGCATCTCCCTGGATTTTCTTGGACCTCTCTGGATCCACCTGAACCATCTTGGAGAGTTCTAGACCCGCCCTGGATCCCTGAATGTCGCCCAGGTCCTTGCCTGGAGCCTGGCCCTGGCCCTGGCCTTATCCCTCGCCCTTGCCCTTGCTCTGGCCCTGGTCGTTACCCTGCCTCTGGCCTTCGCGCTTCTCCTCGCCCTGGCCCCAGCCTTCACCTGGGCCCTGACCCTGGCTCTCAGCCTTGCCCTGGCCCTGGCCCTGTCCTTGGCCCTCAACCTGGCCCTGGCCATGTCCCTAGACCTTGTCCTGGCCCTAGCCCTTGCCCTGGAATTGCTTCTGGCTCGGGCCCTGACCTCTCCCTGACCTCAGACCTGATCGTGGCCCTGGCCCAGGCCCTGACCCTGACTCTCACCTTAGCCTTGGCCCTCGCTGTAACCCTGCCCCTGGCTTTGGCCCTGGCTCTAGCCGTTGAGCTTTCTTTTTGGCCCTGACCCTGGCTCTGGCTCTGACTCTCACCCTACACCTGGCCCTCGTCCTGGACATGGTCCAGGACCTGGCCCTGCCCCAGGTCCTGACCCTATCCAAGATGCGGGCTAAGGTCAGGGCCAGGGCCAGGGCGAGAGCTAGGCCCAGGGCTTGGGCTCCGACCAAGGCTAGAGCTAGGGCCAGGGCCACGGCAAGGGCGACGGCCAAAGAAAGGGCCAAAACAATGTCATTGTGATGGCCAGGCCTACGGCAAGGGCCAGGGCTGCAGCCAGAAATAGGGTTTGGGTTATGGTAACGGTTAGGCTTAGGGTTAGGCTTAGGCTTCATCATAATCTTAGGTTTAGGCTAAATGTTAGGGTTAGGGTTAGGGTTAGGGTCATTGTTAAGTTTAGGGATAGGGTTAGAGTTAGGGTTAGGACGCCATTAGGGTTAGGGTTTAGGTTTAGGTTAAGGTTTAGGGTTAGGGTTAGGATTAGGGTAAGATTTTACGGTTATGGTTATGGTTAGGGTTAGGGTGAGGCTTAGGGTTAGGATTACGGTTAGGGTTAGGGTTAGGGTTAGGGTTAGGGTTAGGATTAGGGACCACCATGGTTCAAGGTAAGCACTAGTGTTAGGGTTTCAGTTAGGTTTAGGGTTCCGGTTGGGATTAGTTTTAGGGTTAGTATTAGTTTTAGGATTAGGTTTGCGATTAGGATTCCTATTAGAATTAGGATAAGGATTAGTGTTTGGATTGGTGTGATGACTAGGATTAGGATAAGGATTGGGATTAGGATTAGGATTATGATTAGAGTTAGGATTAGGATTAGGGTTGTGATTTGGATTAGGATTAGGGTTTCAGTTAGGTTTTGGATTAGTATTAGGATTAGGGTTAGGGTAACGGTTACGGACTCCGTTCATTTAGGATTCCAGTTAGGTTTATGGTTAGGGTTAGGGTTATGTTTAAGGTTAGGCATAGCCTTAGGTTTAGGGTTAGGGTTATGGTTAGTGTTACGGTTAGCATTACGGTTACGGCCAGGCTTCAGATTCGGGTTAGGATTAGGTTTAGAGTTGGGGCGCCATTAGGGTGAGGGTTACGGTTAGGGTTCGGGTTACGTTTTGGCTTAGGTTTAGGTTTAGGTTTAGGACGCTATTAGGGTTAGAGCTAGGGTTAGGTTTACGATTAGGGTTCGGTTTATGGTTTAGGTTTAGGGTTAGGGTTAGGGCCTATGGTTAGGGTTAGGCTTAGGATTAGGGTTATGGTTAGGGTTAGGGTTAGGTGTAGGGTTAGGGTTAGGGTTAGCGTCAGGGTTAGGGTTGGGGTTAGGTTTTGGGTAAGTTTTAGGGTCAGGGTCTGGGTTACGGTCAGGGTGAGAATTAGGGTTAGGGTTCGGAATAGGGGTAGGGTTAGGTTTAGGGTTAAAATTAGGGTTCGTTTTCGGGTTAGCATTAGGCTTAGGTTTAGGATTAGCATTAGGTTTCGTTTTAGGGTTATCCTTCACTTTCGAGTTAGGCTTTGGGTCTGGCTTAGGTTTCCGGCGAGGTTAACTGTTAGGGCACCATTAGCTTTAGGGTCAGTGTTGAGGCTACATAAGGATTAGTGTTGGGGTTAGGTTTAGGTACCGTTTTGGACCAGACTGGACCCTTTCTGATCTCCTCCATTCTCTTGGGTCTCTATGGATTCACCTGGACCGTATTGGACACTGCGAGGTCACTCTGGACCCCTGACTGTCGCCCTGGCTTTAGTTTTGGCCCTCACCGTAGCCCTGGCCTTTATCCTTGCCCTTGCCCTTACCCTTGCCCAGGTCCTGGCTTTAGCCCTTGCCCTGGCCCTGCCCGGGGCTCTGGCCCTGGCCTTCATCCTGT